>NC_138886.1:6546797-7178293 GCF_965194825.1 Balaenoptera physalus
CACCCTTATGACCTACCTGCCTCCTTAAAGGCATCACACTGGGGGTTAGGCCTCAACATAGGAAATTTGCAGGGACGCAAACATTTAGTCCATAGCAGTCTTGTTCACGGTGAGTCCCCGGCACTTCGCACACAGTAAGAGTTCATGGATGCTGGTGAATGGACACATATGTGCCTACATCGCCGCGGACCTAGTCGACTGGGCCGTCCACCTCATGAACAGTAATTCTCAGCTGATGTATTCCAGGCTTTTGCCAACCCTGAGGATGCTCAGAGACACGGAGGCCTCCAGTATTGCCGGAGTGACCCGGATGTGGAACGTTGTCTCAGGCAAGTACCACTGGCCCTCAGCCTGATCACGGCCTGTCCTTTCAGGCCGTCTTCTGAACACGGGGGCTTAGAGGATGCCCAGGGGGCCTAGGTCTTCTGCCTTCCAGATCCTCTTAGACTGTTTTCATTTATTCATTAATTTAATTTCTGGTTACTCGTGGAAAAGTAATATGTGCTCGTGGCTCAGGATGACAAAGTTAGAAAAGGATACTCAGTGCAATTTCAGTCTCTCTCCCGCCTCTGACCTGCAGGTCCTGCCTAGATCTGCTCACCAGGGGCCAGTGCTGTTACCAATGTCTTATGCATCTTGTCCGAGACACTTTTCCTGCATTTACAACACACGTGCTATGCTTTTTCCTTTTTACCCCCAAAGGATCACGCTTTACCCACTGATTTATACTGTCCTTTTTTCACATAACAGAAATTGTTTCATATCAGCCCATTAAGGGGCCTCGTTTATTACATCGGCACTGTAGTATTTACACCATTTCTCTATTAAATAGATGGTCTGTAGCTGATCTAACCACTTACCCTCCGATGGCATTTAGGCTGTTCTAAGTCTTTCTGTGTTATGAACAGAGTGCATCAAAACTTCTTTCATTTTCCTTTGTGCGTCAGTGTGAGCAAAACTGCAGGTTGCAATCAAATGGTAAGAAATACTGTCAAATGGTACACAAATCTAGTCCCACAGCTGGTGTGTGAGATATGTCTCCGACCCTGCCAACTCTGTATCCACTTTTGGATGGATCCTTGCCAACATGATGGGTGAAAATGTACATCACATTTCAGTTTTACTTTGCATTTCTTTTTTTTTTTTTTTTTGGCTGTGCTGTGCAGCTTATGGGATTTTAGTTCCCTGACCAGGGATCGAACTCAGGCCCTCAGCAGTGAGAGCATGGAGTCCAAACCACTGGACTGTCCAGGGAATTCCCTACTTTGCATTTCTGAGTGAAGTTGAACATTTTTTCATATGCTTAGCATCCCCCAGTCAATCAAAAGCAATTTTTCTTATTATAAAACTCGGAACTATTCATTGCAAACAATTTGGTTAATATTGAAAATACATAGAGGAAAAAAGGGAAAACCACTCACAATTCTAGTCACTGTTAACATGTTCATCTATCTGCTCTTTGTCATCTGTCTAAATATTTTTCATAACATTAGGTGTGCATTGTACACCCAACTGGGTGTTCTGATTTTTTTTCAGTTAATTATTTCATGAGCACTTTCCATGTCAGTAAATACTACTCGAAAAGTGATTCTTAAAAAGGGATGCAGAGGGAGTTCCCTGGTGGTGCAGTGGTTGGCACTTTCACTGACGTGGCCCAGGTTCAATCAATCAATCAATAAATAGGGCTTCCCTGGTGGCGCAGTGGTTGAGAATCTGCCTGCTAATGCAGGGGACATGGGTTTGAGCCCTGGTCTGGGAAGATCCCACAGGCCACGGAGCAACTAGGCCCGTGAGCCACAACTACTGAGCCTGCGCGCCTGGAGCCTGTGCTCCGCAACAAGAGAGGCCACGATAGTGAGAGGCCCGCGCACCGCGATGAAGAGTGGCCCCCGCTTGCCACAACTGGAGAAAGCCCTCGCACAGAAACGAAGACCCAACACAGCCAAAAATAAATAAATAAATAAATAAAATTTTTTAAAAAAATCAATAAATAAAAGGCTGTGTAAAATTCCATCAGAGACTAAATGTTAATTTCACGTAGCCAGTCTCAGTGGTGGGTATTTTGGCAGTTTCCTCTCTGCTGTTTTACACCAATGGGCTGGAGAACCAGGAGGAGGCACTCCCAGGGGATGGGGGTTGTCAGCAGGAGTGGGATGGGTGTGGGAAGGATGGGTAGCTGGACAGGAGTGAGACAGACACAAGCCCTCACCTAGTTCTTGACACATTCCCATGAATCACAGGCAGAAATGGGTGGGACCAAGTAGTATAAATAATAGCGATTCTTTTATTTTTCTTGGCCATTGAAAATAACATGTACTTGTGGTTTTTAAAAATTACAGAAATGTGTAATGTAGAAAGTGAAATTCATTGCTATTTCATCCTTTCTAATGTAACTACAGTATATAGTCCTTCATACAAGGTCCATCCATCCATCCATCTATCCGTTCATTCAACATTTAACGAGCACTGACTATGTGCTAGCTGCTGTGCTAAGCACTCGCTGTACTTTGGTGAACAAAAGCCTCACCCATGCATGAATCCATACTGGTGACCCTCATGCCATCTGGTTGGCATGACTCTCCTGGGCGGTGGAGAAGGATGTGATGAGTAGCAGGGGCAGCCGGTTGCCAAGCCAGCTCAGAGCAGCCACCCCGAGGAGTGTTTGGCTTCTCCCAAGGGGTGACAGGTCTGTGTAGCAAAACTTGTGTTACCTGTGGCACAGGGGTGGTTACATAGGGTCATGAACGCTTTATTTTTATTGGCTGCAGCCATGCCAGGGAGAGACCGCACACCCGTGTGGTGCCGCGATGTCTCCACCCACCCAATACAATTTTCATTTCTGAACAAGAGGACACATCGTCTACAGTGCTGATACTCAAATAGCTGAAATTCAATTCAGCACTTTTTTTTTTTTTTTGACTGTACCACGTAACTTGTGGGATCTTAGTTCCCCAACCAGGGATCAAACCTGGGCCCCCCCAGCAGTGAAAACACCCCAGTCTTAACCACTGGACCATCAGGGAATTCCCCAATTCAACACTTATCTTTTATTTTTTTAATTAATTAATTTATTTATTTATTTATTATCATTATTTTTTTTGGCTGTATTGGGTCCTCGTTGCTGCGTGCGGGCTTTCTCTAGTTGCAATGAGCGGGGACTACACTTCGTTGCGGTGTGTGGGCTTCTCATTGCGGTGGCTTCTCTTGTTGCAGAGCATGGGCTCTAGGCGCACGGGCTCAGTAGTTACAGCGCGCAGGCTCAGTAGTTACCGCACACGGGCTTAGTTGCTCCACAGCATGTGGGATCTTCCCAGACCAGGGCTCGAACCCATGTCCCCTGCATTGGCGGGTGGATTCTTAACCACTGTGCCACCAGGGAAGTCCCTGAATTTTATTTTATTTATTTTTTATACAGCAGGTTCTTATTAGTTATCCATTTTATACATATTAGTGTATATATGTCAATCTCAATCTCCCAATTCATCCCACCACCACCACCGACCCCTGCCGCTTTCCCCCCTTGGTGTCCATACGTTTGTTCTCTACATCTGTGTCTCTATTTCTGCCCTGCCGACCGGTTCATCTGTACCATTTTTCTAGGTTCCACATATATGCGTTAATATACGATGTTTGTTTTTCTCTTTCTGACTTACTTCACTCTGTATGACAGTCTCTAGATCCATCCACATCTCTACAAATGACCCAATTTCGTTCCTTTTTATGGCTGAGTAAGATTCCATTGTATATATTTACCACATCTTCTTTATCCATTCATCTGTCGATGGGCATTTAGGTTGCTTCCATGACCTGGCTCTCGTAAATAGTGCCCAATTCAGCACTTTTTGAGCACCTCTTAGCTAATAATGTCTTATATTCATTCGGTGAGTGTTATTGGTGACCTTCCATGTACTGTTATTTACTGGGGCTTACTATGCCAGACCTGGGGGTTCCTGGGGCCCCAGGGCTCCTCCTGACTTTACATAACATCATGGAACCTGGAGGGTGCAGAGAATCACACATCCTGCCATCCGCTACCGGAGAACTGGCTAGAACCTGACAGGAGATGCCCTGGAAGCAAAAGTGAGTTAAATATTAGACTAGAGGTTTTAGTGCAACCAGGGCCGCCTTCTGCACAAACAGGAAAGCACTTTGGTCTCGGTTCTTGGAGCACAGATCTGCCTTGCAGATTAGCACAGGCTGGAGCCCAAATGTGAGCCCAGCTCTGGGAGAGGTCAGGAACCAGGTTTCAAGGAAAATGATGAAACCCAGGCACGTCCTTTTAGTGATACCTATCGAAGTCTCCCGGCAATGTATGTTTGGGCCACATTCTGAGTTTATGTGAATGCAACTTCAGTGGGGCCGGCGGGGGTGTGTGTCTCTGAGTGGTCCTAAGGAAGGAAGACAAACACTTGACCCAAACTTTGGGATATTTCTGATCATTTGGAGTGTGGTGTGGAGACTTAATCTGAGTGAACTGGTTTGTCAGGAGATGGAGTCACAAAATCTCAGCCCTAGAAGTCCTTTAAGACCCCATCCAAACACATTATTTTGTGGATGGTGAACAGAGGTCCAGAGACAGAGACTTGCCCGAGGCCAGGGGTCTAACGAGCAACCTTGGGGAGGTGCGAGGCTGCTAGCCTCGCACCATAAAATGTTTATTAATTTGGCCTGGGCGTTTGAGGGTGCTGGGAGTCTGGCAAAACCAAGAGCTGAAATTAGCTTTAACAATCATGTCCAGGACAGGGCTGGTGGTGATGGTGACGACGACAAAGAAGATGGCAGCTAAATTGGGGCAAAGCTACTCAGTGCCAGGCAGTGTTCTAAGCACTTTATAGGAACCAACCCACTCTGCCTCCCAGTAGGCTTCCAAGGGCGGCACTAGCATCTATAGAGGAAGAAGCAGGTTTGCCAAGGCTACATCGCTCGTGACGGCTAAGCTGCCATTGAGCCCAGGCCATCTGATATGGGCTCTGCTCTCCTTTCAAGAACACAGTTTAACTCTATTTTATAACCTGCCTTCAAAACTAAGCAGGCTTCACCTCATCTCAAACCTGAATTCAAGGAAATCACCTGTGCAGATGGAGAGCCTGGTGAGGGAAGAGGAGAGAGCTAGCCAGCAGCTGTCCCTGCCCAGGAGGCCTGGGGGGAACCGTAGGGCTCTCTCCGCACTCCTGTCACCTGATGCAGTAAAATGCAGCCGGTGTTGCAGTGTCTGTTGACGGGAGAGGCAGGCCTAATGCTGCAGGAAGCCATGCAAGTCCAGTCTAGCGGGAATTTGCTCTGAGTAGCTTTTACCTTAAAAAAACTGGTTGTTAGTGGAATGACACATTTTGCCCAAGCATCTCTCTGGTACGTGACTCCCTCCATGTCTCTCGATTCAGATCCTGGGGTAGGGATGGGGGGGAGGAGAGGAATGAGTTTTCTTGGCATCATGACTGTCCTCGGCACCACTTGTGGCTTCGTGGGGGCCCCACTGCGGTTTTCAATGTACTGGGGGTGGGGACTGGGCACCCCAGGGGCTGAGGGGCTTTCTCAGCTCCCAGCCACCTCTCCTCCCTCAAAGGTGACCTCTGAATCCTTTAGTCCCAGTGGCTGGAGCCTGGAGGTGGGGCTGCCCCTCCCATCTTTACTCCTCCTCTCTGCCTGGTGTCCCCCGACTTCTTTCCCTCACCTGTGCTTTGGGGTTTGGCCAATGATCCTCTTAACAGCTTTCTAAAAAGTGACTCACTCTTAGAATGTAAATACATACTTTAAGGAGAAGTGTCTCATTGAATGGGTTTCATGTGCTAGTTACGCTTTTCCTGAAACTTTCCGAGAAATATACAACATGACAAAAATACTCCCAGCTGGCACCATCTCATATGAGTCAACCTGTGGGAGGAAGACCACATTCTAGGACACACTGACTTAACGTAAAATAGGTTTTCCAAGGTGTCTGTCTCATAGCATGTTAGGGGATGTTGGTGTACACAGATTTATCTCCATAGCATGGGGTGGGTTTAGAGCAACAGTTGCTGCCTCTTCCCCAGTAAGGTAAGGGACTTGCTCGATTGAGGAATTGAAATGGCCCCAGTCCTCAGGTTCCCCCTCTTCATCCCTGTAGCCAAGATCCAGCCAGGGCCTGCTTCTCTCACATGGGCATCCAGCAGTATTTCCCCCAGCTGGTGAGACCTGCCCTGCTGTAGACTTGCTTTCCCTGGGGCTGGGTCCCAAGGTCAAGCTTTGGGAATAAAGGAGAAGGAAGACTCATGTTGGCTCCAGGATATGGGGACAGAGACACCAACTGCTGTGTCTTGAGTTTGACCTAAGATCCAGGCCCTGCTGGGTTTACGGGAGCTTTTGTACACTCAGATTGAATTCCAGACCCCTTACCCTGCTTCATGAGGCCCCTCTCCCCATCTTATCCTGTCTCACTCCCTCTTATGTGCCACACTCCCGCCACATGGGTCACTTTTCTGAGCCTCGAACACGCAATGCTCATTCCCACCTCAGGGCCTTTGCACATGCCCATCCTTCTCCCTGGAGAGTTCTTCCCCTGCACAGATGGCCCCTCATCATTCAGGCTTCAGTACAACGTCTCCTTCCCTGACTACACCCACCCTAGTCATGCCACAGAGACCCCTGCAGCCCTGGGTTGCTGAGTGCTCCTCCTCTCTGCCCTGCCCCATTCCTAGCATCCGCATACCCTGGCCCTCGCCTGAGGTCCTTGCAAGTGGCAGGGAAGGGGGAGACTCTGCGGCAGGTCCCCACACAGGGGCTGCTGCTGGGCTGGGCTTGGCCCGTTGGTGCAGCGTTGGTGAAATGCACTCCAGCTGGAAGGCTTGGAGAAGGGGCTTCAGTTCTAGAAGCGTCCCCATGCCTCACACATGTGGCCTGTCCTTGGGGGAGGTCATGGCCCAGGCACTGCATTCCTGTTTATTTGCGCCTCCAACATGCCATCTCTGGCTTTGGTCATTTGCTCAGTCTCTAATTTATGGGGCTTGACCTCCCCACCCTCCACAGAGGAAGCTGCCCATTAGCAGGAGTCATGGAAAATGTGAACCAACTCTTAGCAGAAGTGGATGAGTTTTCTTTGTTGGTCATTTTTTTACGGCAGGGTTATACACAGCCGCCCCTCCCCCCCACCACCACATATACGCACACACCTGATTATTTTAAACAAAGAAAGAAGCAGGATAGCGCAGATGAAACAGAGCTTCGCTGCTGTCCAGCGATTGGCTGGCTCAGTGAGTGCAAGTTGTTCTTATCCCTGAGAGGAGGAAGGGTTTGCTTAGAGTTAGGGGCAGAATAAGACAGAGCCAGGCGTGGATTTCAGATGCATGTTCTTAGCCCATCCCGCTGGGGAGGGCCCAGGAACCTGCATTTGGAAGGAGGACGGCCTCAGAAAAGCCCTCCCTTAGTGGTAAAGAGCACGGGCTGGGGAGTTTCCTGGTGGTCTAGTGGTTAGGGTTTGGCGCTTTCACTACTGTGGCCGGGGTTCAATTCCTGGTCAGGGAACTGAGATCCCGCAAGCCGTGCGGCATGGGCAAAATTTAGAAAAATAAATAAAAGAGCAGGGGCTGGAGGCAGACCTAGGCTCCACCCCAGCTCTCACTCAACCCCACTGAGCCCCACTTTTCCTGCCTGGTGTCCAAGGCCAGAGGGGAAGATAGGGGAGACCATGGCGGGGGCTGCGTCTTGGCGAGCCCTGGGGTTGGTAAGAAAACCAACCAGCAGCCCTTTGTGGCTCCCGGTCTGCTAACAGGGCTTCACTTTCTGAGCTGCTCACAGGCACAAGCTTGGAGTCAGCGTCGCCCCTGCCTCTGGGGTATCTCCTTGTCTTGGCCATGATGGACGTGAGTCTGGCACCCCCGAGATGGTCCCCAGGGGTTTGGGGCCTTTCGGGGCGGAGGGTCTCAGCTTCCAGGACATTCTCAAAGCTGACTCCTGGCTGACCGCACCCCCTTGCCTTCCCAGAGCCCACCGGAATGACATGGAGACCATCTACCCCTTCCTGTTCCTGGGCTTCGTCTACTCCTTCTTGGGGCCTGATCCCTTCGTTGCCTGGATGCACTTCCTGGTCGTCTTCCTGGGCCGCATGGTGCACACCGTGGCCTACCTGGGGAGGCTGCGTGCGCCCACCCGCTCTCTGGCCTACACCCTGGCCCAGCTCCCCTGCGCCTCCATGGCCCTGCAGATTGTCTGGGAAGCAGCTCGCCACCTGTGACCAGCCGCTGACACCTCCTCGGCCGCCAGACCCCTGGCCACGAGCCACCGGGAGACCAGGTGCCCGTCTGAGATTGTGATAGGCCCCGGGGCCTGGTTTCCTGGCAACCAGCTGGATTCCTGGGTGAAGCCACCGATTGGAACTGTTTAGAGACCGGTTGTCACGACTGATAGAAAATCCTTCCACTTAAAGAACAGAGCATGAAAAATATCCCTCCCTCTTCCTCCCCAAATCGGGGAAGGGCGAGCAGAGACTCAGTTCAGGTTTCTGAACCTAACGACCCTCTGAATCCAGGGCTGTAATAAATAAGGACTTCTCACCTCCACCCCAGAGATTCTGATTTAGCTGGTCTAGAGGGGAGCCTGGGCATCTGCATTTTTAGAAAGTTCCTGTGAGTCTCAGCAATGGCCGGGCCTGGGGCCCACTGCCAGTTCCCTCTAGGGGAGGGCCCAGGACCGGCAGGGTGGGAGTTTCTCTCACGGTGGGGGAGGGTTGTGCTCCTCTGCGCCCTGCTGACACTTCCCTGTGCCACATTCCTTTGCTGGATCCTTCTCTCTTTGGCACAGGTGCCGATGGGAAGGGCCCACAGTAAGGTCGGCCTTCTCTTCCCGAGGCTTTAGTTGCTCCGAAGGGCTGTCATTCAAGGACAATGGGCTTTGAAGGACCAACTGCTAAAAGGAAATTTTGACTCCATCGGTATTTGCGAGGCTTGAAAACCACAAATGTGCACCCCTGCGGGGAATCATGTGTCTCTCCTGGACTCCTGCTCTAAGAGTGTGTGGCTTTAGTCATTAATGGAGTGTCTGACCAGCTTGGCCCCTTGGCTGCTGGATCCTGGCATCCACCACCGCCCAGGCTGGCTGGGGATCCGGCTCGCCAGACACTTTTGCGGGTCTGTGTCTGGGGAGAAACTGACAAGACACAGTCTCTGGCAAACACACAAACCCACCCAGACGAGGGCGCTGAATCATGCAGAAAGCAAGCAGGCTGCTGGGAGACACCCTCCCACCTCCTGCCGAGGGCCAGTAAGATGGTCAGTCAACCCCATTTTTACAGATGAGGAAACCGAGGCTCAAGGTGGAATCCCTGCAGCGTGGGATCAGCTCTGAACCCCGCCTGTCTGGCTCCACAAAACTGCTCTAACCATTGTGCAGTCCTGCCTTTCCCCAAACCCCCTCCCCAGCGCTGCCCCTTTCCTCCAGGATCTAGGGAAGCCCCCGTCACACCTGGGCATGGCCTCCTCTCACAGCCCTGCAGCCCCTGAGCTTCTGCCCCCGCGGACTGATGGATCTGCCTAGTGGGGGCCTCACTGGGGACCCAGGGTTCCCCAGGCTTCACTCGAAATCCGAGTCGGCCCCCCTGCCCGGCTGTGCTAGGAGGTGGGATGGGTAACATTGCTCCCTGGTGGTGAGATGAGACTCTGTTCTGGGGCTGCAGCTACACATCTGGAAACAGAAAGCACACGTCCCTGTACTCAGTGCCCGCTGTTTGCTAAGCATCGGCTGAGCATGGTGTTTACAATTTTTTTTCCACTTGATCCTCCATCCCAGGAAGGAGGTATTTCTGCTTTTTGATGAGGAAAGTAAGGCTCAGAAAGGAGCTGTAACTTGCCCAACATGCCTGAGCTGGGATGTGGTAAAAGAGGAGCAGACCCAGTATGTGTGCTTGTATTTTAATATTTTCCCTTCTGGGGAAAGAGGGACTGAGAGGGCAAAGGGCCCAGCTCAGACCCGGGTGAGGAGGGCATCCGATACCCACAGGGACCATGTGACCCTGGGACCGAGGGAGGGGGCAGCTCCTCGGAACTGCAGAGACAGCAGCCCCTTGTGCACTGGCCCATCATTCACTCCCTGCCCCGTCCCCCGGGACCCCTCAGACACTGAGCCGCAACAGGGTGGGGGGACGGCAGGACATCAGACAGTGGCAACTCCAAGTGCTCAGTGCCCTAATGGGGGGGCGGGCAGTGGGAGCACAGCGAGGGCCTCTAACCCCTGCTGGGGAGGGCTTCCTAGGGGAGGTGACAGCTCGCCTGCCATGGGGGTAAGTCACACTGGTTTCGGGGGGTGTCCAATCAAGCTGAGGAAGGACGAGCAGAGCTCAGCCCCCTGGGGTCTTGTGCCTGGGAAGTGGAGGGGGGCGTGTGGGAGAGGGTGGGGGAAGGGGGGTGGGCGGAAAGGGGCTCATTCAAGGCCTTGGGGTCTTGTCGGGTGGGTTCAGAGCCAGGGTGAGGACCAGTGGGCAAGGGATTAGTGACCTGAGTCTGTGTCCTAAGAGGATTTCCGAGAAGGCCACGTGGAGGGCAGCATGGTGAGGTTGACAGCTGGGCAGTGGCTCTTGTTCCCCAACTGACACGGACAGTGCCCAGCCGCCCCGCCAGGTTCTGGAGGGGCCGGGGAGAGGCAGGCGCAGCCGGCAGGAGCCGGGCGATGTTGCCAGGGTAGACCTGGAACCCTCCAGGATGGGGAAGGGCTGGGGCGGCTTCCCGGAGCAGCTGCCCCTGTGGCTGAACACCCAGGCCCAAGAAAGCCAGCGCCCCTTTCCCGGGCAGCGGCAAAGTGAGCACAGCAGGTGAGACGATGCCGGTGGGCTGGCCTGGCCGGAAGCCCCACCCCCACCCGCCCCAGGCCATCCTGGGCACCAGTGAGTTGACCTCAGGCACCAGTGAATTCCTCTGACTTCGCCTGGATCGCACCCCATCCAGATGCGGGCCCCCTCTTGGGCTGCCTCCTCCTGACCCTGGGCTGGGGGTGGTGCGAAGTGTGGGCAGTGCTGGGGGGCAGGGCAGTGCTGAGCAGCAGCCTGGGGCCCCGGAACCACAGCCCTGGGGGCAGGCAAGGACTTTGGGGCCCAGCCCAGGCCTGGGAAACCGGAGCTGCCCCTGACTGGGGCCTGGTGGCTGGGGGCATCTTCTCCTGGGCTCTGAGTGAGCAGGAAAGCCCAGAGCCAGCCTGAGGTGTCACGCAGACCCCAGGGTCAGGGCCCTGGTCTGCGAGTTAGGGGCCCTCTCCTCAAAATGTTGCCAATTTGGTCTAATGCTATAGAACCTTTCACCCCTACCCGAGTATACACACTTCTTTTTTTAAATAAATTTTATTTATTTATGGCTGCGTTGGGTCTTCGTTGCTGCGGTGGGCTTTCTCTAGTTGCGGAGTGTGGGAGCTATTCTTTGTTGTTGTGTGCTGGCTTCTCATTGCGGTGGCTTCTCTTATTGCAGAGCACGGGCTCTAGGCACCTGGGCCTCAGTAGTTGTGGCACGTGGGCTCAGTAGTTGTGGTTAGCGGGCTCTAGAGCGCAAGCTCAGTAGTTGTGGTGCACGGGCTTACTTGCTCCGCAGCATGTGGGATCTTCCCGGATCAGGGCTTGAACCCCTGTCCACTGCATTGGCAGGCGGATTCTTAACCACTGCGCCACCAGGGAAGTCCTGAGTACACACACTTCTAAGGAGGACGCCCAAGACAGGTGATGGCTGGTGTGCCCTACCCACCTGGGCTCTCCCGTCTCCTGGGAGGGCCCCTCTGGGGAACCACTGGGGCTCCCTCGTTTAGTGGATTCCTTGGCTCCAGGCTTCCAAGAGCCTCCCTGGTACGCGACAGACTTGGAGGAAGAGGCAAAGATGAGAGGACAAAGGAGCCTGGTTTTCAGTCCTGGAGGCAGGGACAGAATCTGGGGACCCCCTTAATTCCCACAGAATTAAGGGCTCCTGGGGTTTCTGTGTGTGTCCCTGGGAGGCCACTGGCCTCAGGAATGGGCTTCCAGGCTGGCTAGGGCGGAAAGACGGACCCCTTCTTATTCCAGGTGGGCTGGGTCTTGGGCAGTCACAGGAGAGGGGCGTCTGTCCGGGTGGCTGGGAATCCAGGCAGGATTCCCTGGAGAGGCACCCTTTGAGTTGGAAGCGGAAAGGTCGATGAGATTTTAAACTGTTAATTACAGGTACTCACAAGTAATGGTCACTATCAAAGGTTTAGAAACTACAGAAAAGCTCAAAGAAGAAAATAAAAACTTCCTGTGTTCTCACCACGCAGTTGTTGCCCTGGTCACGCTCCGGGTCACTGCAACAGCTCCCAACTGGATACCTGCGTCCACCATCCACCCTTGGCCCCCACCGTCCACTCCCCACCCAGGGCCAGAGACTTCTGTGTGCCAGTCCTCCGGTGGCTTCCCCCTACCCAGAGGAGGCTGGCAAGGCCCCGCGCCATCTTCCCGCACCATCTTCCTGCCACCTTCTTCATTGTCCATCTCTCCCTCTAGAATGTGCACTCCAGGGGGACGGGGATTTGGGTCTGTGTTATTCCTTGCCGTGCCTGTGTCCCCAGGTCTTGGAAGAGCATCTGGCTTCTAAGGCGTTTCTATTAAGTGAATGAATGATGTGTAAAATGAATGTGTGTGTGTGTGTGTGTGTGTGTGTGTACACATAGTGTAGAGATAGGGATTCCGAACTGTTTCTATCCAGGATGGAATTCCACAACAAAAAATATGGATCGAGGGTTTTTGGCTTGGGGGAGATGTCGTTGGTGTGTCACAGACGTGGGTGGCATCTGTGCTCAGAGTCTCACAGCCCGGCCTTTTTATCATCACTTGAGATTTTCCCTAACAATACATCTGCACTTCCTCCCAGGGCTTTCGATGGTCAATATCATGAATTTTAACAGCTCCCTGGCACTCCATCATCCCGGATACCCTCATCATTTATTTAATCTGCCCTTATTGTTGGATAATTAATTTTCCGGGCTGCATCAGCATAAACAATGCTTTCATGGGCACCTTTGTACATAAATCTCAGTGCAGATCTATTATTTTCAGGTACGTTACTAGAAGTAAAATTACTGGGCCAAGAGGCATGCCTGTTTTTAAGACTTGTGGTATATACTGTTCTCCAAAAAGATGGTTCCAATTTGGATAGAGTTCTAAAAAGTTTTGTCAAATTTTAGAACCCAAGTAGGGAAATTTACAAGTGTGTATATAAAGAATAGAGACCACCCACAATCCCACGTTCCTGAGAAAACAACTGTTCACGCTATGGTTTATGACTTTCCAGATTTTTAAACTATGCATATTAAATACACATACAAATTATATGCAATATACATAATATGTATATATCTATGCATATTAAATATATAATATTTATATTTTATATATTACCTCTCCTCCCTGGAGATCCTGCCGTGTGGCCACCCATGAGACAGTGGTCGCTTCTCTTGGTATCTGTGCCCGCCAAGAACATGTTGAGTAGCTTCACTTTTTAAAGTTTGAATTATGAAAATAATCGGGTTTTTCTTTTCATTTTCCAAATATAAAATTACAACATTGAATTATTCTTTTTCAAACGACACACATCTCCCCAGACATGCCAATGCATTTTCTGTCTAGAATTTAACTTGCTTTTTAAAAAAAGCTGACACTACATTGTAACCCTCTGGGGAATACATTTTCACTGGCAGAGCGGGGCTGGGTGGGCAGGATGTTGCTGCAGGGGGACAGTAGGAGGAGGGGACTGAGTTGTCAGGATTGTCTGAATTATCTGGAGTAGGGGACAAGGCGGGTTTAAGGAGAGCAGGGCTGGATGCTGGGACCTCAAACACCTGGCCTGGGTGATGGTACTTTGTTGGGAGGGCCTTGGGGAGCCCCAGAAGGCTTTAGGCAGGAGAGGGACATGATCAAGGCTGTGTTTTTTGTTTGTTTTTTTATTTATTTTTATTTTTGGCTGCCTTGGGTCTTCGTTGCTGCGCACGGGCTTTCTCTAGTTGTGGCGAGAGGGGACTGCTCTTCATTGCGGTGCACGGGCTTCTCATTGCAGTGGCTTTTCTTGTTGCACAGCACGGGCTCTAGGCACATGGGCTTCAGTAGCTGTGGCACAGAGGCTCAGTAGTTGTGGCTCACGGGCTCTAGAGCACAGGCTCAGTAGTTGTGGCACACTGGCTTAGTTGCTCCGCGGCGTGTGGGATCTTCCCAGACCAGGGCTCGAACCTGTGTCCCCTGCATTGACAGGCAGATTCTTAACCACTGCGCCACCATGGAAGTCCCAAAGCTGTGTTTTAGGGCAATTAATCTGTCGGCTTATGCAGAATGGCCTGGAAAGTGATAAGATGGCAGATAATTTGAGCAGAGGCGTCAAGTCTCCTCTGTCGTGGGTCCGGGGGTTCTTTGGGTGTGCTGTGGGCAGAGGGAGGCCAAACTCAGGAGGACTTCCAAGCTCCATCTCCATCTGCATTGGTTTTCTACACTGGGTAACAAGTTGCCACAAACGTAGCAGCTGAAAACAACACCCAGGGAATTCCCTGGTGGTCCAGTGGTTAGGACTCTGTGCTTCCACAGCAGGGGGCATGGGTTCCATCCCTTGTTTCCTGGTCAGGGAACTAAGATTCTGCAAGCTGCACAGTGCAGCCAAAAAAGAAAAAAAGAAAGAGAGAAAACAACACCCATTTATGGTCTTACAGTTTCTATAGGTCAGGAGTCTGGGCACAGCTTAACTGGGTTCTCTGCTCGGGGTCTCACAGGCTGCAGTCAAGGAGTCCTCAGCTGATGTCTCATCTGGAGCTCAGTATCCTATTCTGAGCTCATTCAGATTGCAGACAGGATTGGGTTCCTTGTGGTGGTAAGAATGAGGCTCCTGGCTGCTGGGGGCCACCTCCTCCACAGGCAGGTCACAGCACAGCTGTTTGTTTCTCAAGGCTGGTGGGAACGCATCTCTCTGCTCTGAATCTCTTCTTTCAGGGAAGACCTGGACTCTCTTTTAAAGGGTTCACCTGGTTAGGTTAGGCCCATCAAGGATAATCTCTCTTTGGATTAGTCAAAGTCGACTGATTAGGGACCTTAATCACATCTGCTAAATCCCTTCATCTTCACCATATTCTATTGGTTAGAAGCAAGTCAGAGGTTCCACCCTTACCCAAGGAGAGGGGATTACAAAGTGTGTGTCTCCCTGGGGTGGGAATCATGGGACCATCTTAGAATTATGTCATCCACACCACTTTATCAAGTGCACCTTCCAGTTTCAAGGTGCCCACTCCTGACCCCACATATCCCAAGCTCGATCCATTCCCACTTGTTCTAAGGTGTGAACTAAGAGCTTAAGAAGTTCTCAAACACGCTCTTTCCAGCCCTTGCAATAGAGAAGGGAATTCCTGATGACCACAAAGCTTCACCTGAAGGACTCATGGTGGGATAACAGGAGCAGAGAGGAGAGCTTTGGATTGGGGCCACTCACTTACCAATAGGTATGGAAAAGACAAGTCCAGCTCTGACTGGGGCACCAAGGGGGACATAAAAGGGAAGAAAGCACATTTTTTTCATTTCAAAGAGCTTCTCATGTAGTTGAGATGATCACATTGGCCTGCTTGTTCTGTTTCCCTATGAGGTTATTAGTATCATTACAGAAAACATAGAGACAAGTGGATTGTGAACCATTATCAAATTTAAAGTATTTACAACTTGGTTTGGGTCTTCCCAGATTTTTTACACTGCGTCTATGAAAACGTATGATAAACATCTTGGCACACGTTGCTTCCACCACCCCCCCCCCACCACATTTTGGATTATTTTTTGAAGTGGGGCTTAGAGGTAGAATTACTGGGTGGAAAGCATGCAAACATTTTCGTGGCTGTTGGTACATTTTCCAAAAGGCTTGTGCTGATGTTTATGCTGTGACCCCTGCTGGTGATTTGGGATTTGCTTGTTTCTTTGTCTTTGGATCAGGAGCCTGAGGCCACCTCTGGTGATCTGTGTGGGAGAGGTCCCTTGTTCTCCCAGCTCTGTGCCTGGCGGGGACCCCACAGCGCCCTCCAGTGGCAGGCAGCAGAGGTGCAGGAGCTTTGGTCCCCAGCGGGTGCCCAAGGAGTGTGGGCTTGGAAGGGACAAGGGAAGAGCCAGGTTCTCTGAGGAGGGAATGTGCAATTTCACCCCAGAACAGGGAGTATTTTGACTTCCCTAAACTCCACCCCTTGCTCTGTGTTTTTCCACCGTAAACACCACAGCGCTCATTTATGGAAGGTAGCTCTGCCAGAAACCCCGTGAGGTGGCTTCTGTTATCACCCCATGTTACAGAGGAGGAAACTGAGGCCCGGACAAGTGCCTTGCCCAAGGTAAAGCTCTGGTCTTAATTTCTCAGGTTTTGGGTTTTGCAAGAGCCAGACTGCCTTTCCTTCAATTTCTCTCTCTTTCTCTTGACTCAAGTTTCTTTATTTCAAACAAAAAAAACAGAAGCAGATACATTCAATGCCCTGTCCCAAGCTTGCTTGGCCGAAAGGGGAAAGGGAATCAGAGGGAGAAGGATTCCAAGTTCTCCCAGCTCGGGACGGGGCCTCGGGTACCTTATCCTCACGGAAAATTATATCCCGGGATGGGTGCCCAGGAAGCTGCCCACACGGCCCTGCAATTAGGGCTACAATAGCAACAGCAATGTTGGAATATATTTTCTTTCACAAGGAGGGCCGCTGTGGCCCCTCCCTCAGCTCCCCAGAGCAGCATGTGTAAACGATTAGGCCGGTCTGTTTTCTCTTGAGTGCTTGAGAGGAAGTGACATTGACATCCTTGTGGCCCGATGGCGGGGCCAGTGCCTCTGTGGGAACTGGGCCCATGGCTTTTTCTGAAGCTGGTGTTCTTGATACCCACCTTCCAGGCCTTAGTGGGAGCCCCCCGCCAGTGTGACCCCATCTCTGCTGCAGGCAGCCCCAACCTGGCGATGCTTCATGGCCCCTCCCTCTGGACTGAAAATAGAAAGACCAGATGTGCCTCCATCTGAGTTCTGGGGCACTGCCCAGGGCCTGGGTGGGCTCGTCCACGTGCTCACAAAAAGGCCGCTCTTCCTGGCTGCCCGTGAGGGCACAGCTCTGGGCCCTGTGGGCTGGCCCTTCGCTGGTGCAAATCCCTGGGGTGGGTGTCAGCTCCTTGTGAGGGAGGACCCTGCTCAGACCAGGACGGCCCCAGCGCTTGTCTGGGTGGAAGGGCAGGCCAGCATCTTCCCGACCCCTCTACCAGGTGGGTCTTATTTCCAGGGTCTCTTCCTCCCAGGCATCCACGTGCCTAAGCCAAGTCCTGGCCCCCTGGGCTCCCCCTTGTTCCCCAGCCCAACATCTAGTCATCAAGCCCTGTCCCTGCTGTGTCTGGGACACCTCCCAGATTGCCCACTCTGTCCCCATCTGGTCCAGGCTGCCACTTCTCCTGCCTGGACATCCAGCCCAGCCTCTGCAGGGGTCTCTCTGCTTCCAACAGGGTCCAAGGGGCAGGTCCCTCCACCAAGCAAATCCCCTCCATGGCTCCTCACTGCCAGGGTGACATCCAAACTTTATTTATTTAAAAAACAATTTTTTTGGCTGTGCCACACAGCATGTGGAATCTTAGTTACCCGACCAGGGATCGAACCCGTGTCCCCTGCAGTGGAAGCACAGAGTCCTAACCACTGGACCGCCAGGGAAGTCCCAACACCCAGACTTTAGATCTGGCCACACAAGCCCCACGTGAGCTGGTCCCTGCTTCTCTCCATCTTCATCCTGCAGGAGATCCAGGCCCAGAACTGTCCCCACTGGCCCCAAGAGGCAGCTTCTGGCCTACCCCAGGGCCTTTACACTTGCTGTTCCCTTAGCCAGAAACACTGTTCTCGCTCCCCTCTTTGTCTGGTGGACTCTTCATCCTTCCAGGACACTTCCTCCAGGAAGCCTGCCTGGATGCCTTAGACTAGGTTTGGGGCTCCTTGGGCTTGGTGTGGCCTCTGAAGCCAGGGACCCCGTGTCAATTCTCTGCTTTCTCCTCAGGGCCCGGCATAGGGCCCTGCACACATATAGTATTTCATAATATTTGTTCAGTGAATGAATGGCAAATAGAAGCCCAGAAATCACTTACCCAAGGCAGAGGCCAAACTGAGCAAGAAAACACAGCTCTGGCTGTACCCCCCGCACTCCCTTCCCCTGCCATACACATACACAGTACAGGGCACAGGCCAACCCTTTGCTCTGGCCGCCGTAGTCAGGCCGGCAGAGCCAGCTCCATATATCAGCAGAATGCCCCCTCCCCACGCCTTCAGCTGGAGTCTGTGCCTCCCCCTCATCGTTTCCCCCCTCCCCGCCCCGGGCAGAGTCCCAACTGCCCAGCCACAGGGAAGTCACACGGCGATGGTCCCCAGGGCCTGTTGGCCCATCTGAAGGGGACAAAGCTCACCCCACAAGAACCGTGTTTTCTTTTTTGTTTGTTTGTTTTGTTTTCTTATTTATTTATTTGTTTATTGGCTGCATTGGGTCTTCGTTGCTGCGCGCGGGCTTTCTCTAGTTGCGGCGAGCCGGGGCTACTCTTCATTGCGGTGCGCGAGCTTCTCATTGCGGTGGCTTCTCTTGTTGCGGGGTGCGGGCTCTAGGTGCGCGGGCTTCAGAAGTTGCAGCACACGGGCTCAGTAGTTGTGGCTCGCGGGCTTAGTTGCTCCGCGGCACGTGGGATCTTCCCGGAGCTGGGCTCGAACCCGTGTCCCCTGCGTTGGTGGGTGGATTCTTAACCACTGCGCCACCAGGGAAGCCCAGAACCGTGTTTTCATGGTGGAATTCCCGATGAAGGATGGGGAAGAATCTCTGGGGGTAAATTGGGGGAGATGGGGAGGGTCCTCACCTCACTCAGGGGTTAGTTTCACCTTCTAAAACAAAAATGGGGACCATCCCTCGTGTTAGGATTGTCACGTGGCTTTGACCTATTCAAGGTCACCTAGAAGATGCAGCCTGTGGCTGGTGGGGGGGGGACACTGGCCCTTTGGGGGGGCTTTGATGTGGTGTGGGTGGGGCAGACTAGAGAAACGGGGTCCATCCGTGGAGTCCAGAGGTGTGATGGCTGTGTCACTGTGAGGGCCGCCCCTCCGGAGGGGCTGAGCATCTTTGCGCCCTCTGGGGGTCGGGAAGTGTTGTCTCACTTCCTGGGGGCTGGTTGCAGAAATGATCGCTTTATTTTATTTTATTTTTTCCGGCCGCATGGCTTTTGGGATCTAAGTTCCCCGACCAGGGGTGGAATCCGGGCCCTGGCAGTGAAAGCAGCGAGTCCTAACCACCGGATGGATCACCAGGGAATTCCCAGAAATGATCTCTTAACTTCCCTGGAGGGTGTGCCCATCAGGAGGCGTGGCATGGGGCCAGGTGGAGAGGGCTGGCTTCAGACCATTCCCCTCACCCCCCATTTTTCTGCAGACTCCTCATAAGTGATGTCAGTGCCTGGTGGCACATGTGTCCTCTGTCACCCCCAGTGACCATCTCTGAAACTGTAGGTTGGAGGACTTGGAAGAAGGTCTCTGGTGGCCCTGTCTGTTAGGACCACCCGTCTGTCCTGTGAGCCCACCTGGGACCTCCACTCTGCACCTCGACATTCTGGGCCATCTGCCCGGGTCCCCCACAGTCAAATGCCCAGGGGACCCCCGGCTTCTGCATGCCCAACAGCAAGGGATTTAATTCTAGCGTCTGCCTCCACACACCCTCTGCTCCTGCCATAGGGCAGGGGAGACACTCCCTGCACAGAGAGGGTTCGGGTCCTGGCCAGGGTCACACATCAGGGTTTCTCCCAAACACCCGGGTGTCAGGGGTTCCAGGGCAGGTCTCTGTCTTCCTACCCCGCTCCCCACCCCTGGGGCTCTACAGGGTGATGGAGGACTTCCTGCAGAAAGAGGCACACAGACGAGGGCAGCGGGCCCCAAAAGGCCGTCCCTTCATCGGTTTGCTGCCCTTGTCCGCCCTCCCGCAATCTTTTGGGGCTTAAAATTTGTTTTTTTTATTTCTTAAAGACAACAGCTTTTTGGCTTTAATACACAAAGTAAGTGAGGTCCTTGGTGAGCCGCTGCTCTAGCCTTCCAGCCCAACACCTCCAAGGGTCAGAGGCCGCAGTCTCCAGCAGCCATGGATGAGGGGCTGAGCCAGGCTCTGGGCATCTCAGCAGCCTCTTGGGCCCAGAAGTCCGGGCTGAAGAGAGGGGCCAGGAGAGCCCACCCAGCCTGTCCTGGAGACAGGGGACAGGAGAAGGTCACCTTCCTGTGTGTCTGCCCTCTTTTCTGCTGTCGTGAGACCAGGGAGGCAGCGGGGTCCTGGTGGGGCTGGCTGTCAGTTCACCGTGGGCACCTGGCTATGATGCAGGCTGAACTCCTTGGCCTTGAGACGGAGGCTGGCAATGCTGTTGGCCATGTTGACCCCCGGGGTCGCAGGGCCTGAGCCTCCTGGGCTGTACGGCGGCACCGTGCTGGGGGCGACATAAGACACAAGGACATATTGCTGTGGCTGGCAGACTGCCGCGCGCTGGCCACCTCTGGCGGCCAGTCTTGGACCCCAGCCTCTGGTCCTCCTGCCTCCCCTCCTCAGCTCACTCGGCTGGGAAGCCTTCCCCTGGGGCTACAAGACTGGGGGGAAGAGGCAGAAGTGCCCACAGTCAGCCCTGGGACATGGAGCCGCCCCCGTAGGCTTGCGGTCCTTCCTTGCTGGACCAGGAGCTTCCTGAGAGCAGGGCCTGAGTCCTGTTCACCCGTAGCGCCTGCCCTGGGCCTGGCACACAGCAGGATGGGGCTGGGATGAACGCACACCTGTATGGAAGGAGGCCTCTTGGAGGTTCTCCTGCCCCAGGTAAGAGCAGGGCAGGGAGGGGGCTGGGAGAGCTGTGAGGCTAGCGTGGGCATCACTAGGACTCAGATCCCACGACCCACTGGCTCTTGCCTCTCACGAGACCATGGCTCCAGCAGAGCTGCTCGCACAGACTAAGGGGTGGATGGCACTCCCTGGAGCTGTGGGGTGCAGAAACCTAACTTGCCAGCACCCTCCTCCCTCTCCCTTCCTGCCCTGCCACCCTTCCCCAGCTTTGACCGGGACAAAACTGCCCCAGACTTTGACTCTGGGTCCCAGCCAGGCCCCTGGGACAGGGAACCACTCCCTCGGCCCCCCGGCCTCTCTCCGGGATGGTTGACGAAGGGTGCTGGGCCGCTCGTGCCAGCTTAGAAATCTGCAGGTTTTCAGCTTCCTCAGGATGACGTGGGTTCTCCACTCCTTCCAAACAGGCCTCATTTTCTCGCCCCTCCACACGCTCACACGCTTGCCCACACACCCCTTGGTGCACCCCAGGTCCACGGGGCACCTGGGCACCTTTCCCAGCTCTCTTCAGATCCTCAAAGGAGTCTGGGCCCTAAAACACCCCACGGGGTCCCCTGGTTGCTTGCGACCCAAAAGGGTTCCCGCTCTCACCTGTAGGGGGACGAGGCCGTCCAGGAGAGATAATCGGGGCTCAGGGCAGTGGGCCGGGGAGCCACGGGCTGCTCGATGGCGGCTTCCTGGCTGTAGGACTTGAGCAGTGAGGCTGAGCGGTTGGCCAGCATGGCCCGCTCATTTCGGCGGAACTTGGCCCGGCGGTTCTGAAACCAGACCTGGGGGCGGGAAGGAGGGGTGAGCGGGCTGCCGAGGGGACCCAAGTCCTTTCGGACCCAGTGTGTGCCTGCTCTGCCACCCACCCTGCACTGGCAGCTTCACCTCTCTGAGCCTCAATTTTCTCATCTGTAAAATGGGGGTGATAAATGGTGCCTGCCGCCGGGTAAGTATGTGTTGGAGAATGTGCAAGTGGATGAAAGAAAGAATGAATAGATGAGCATTTAGCTGCTGTGAGGTTGTAATGAGAGAGGTGCATGCTGGGCACTCAGCTCAGGGCTGGCATGGAACAAGCACTGAACACTTTAAAACGACTTTTATTTATCCAAACCCCATGTGCCAGGCACTGCTCTAAGCTACAAAGATATCAACTTCTTTCATTCCCGTAAGAACCCTATAAAACAGACCCACGTGATCCTCATTTTACAGGGAGGCACCTAAGGCACAGAGAGGCTGAGTAACTTGCTCAAGGTCACACAGCTGGTCAGTGGCAGGGCTTGGATTTGAACCTCAGCCCTCCTGGCCTCAGATGGTCCTGCTCTTAAACACCTCACCTTGGCAGCTCCTTATCCCTGGGTGAGTGGTGGCTGCACGCTCCCCCGGGGGGCCCACAGATGGGCAGCACTCACCTGGACACGCGCCTCGCTGAGGTTGACGCGCCGGGCAAGCTCCTCCCGCACGAAGGCGTCGGGGTAGTGCGTGCGCTCGAACACGCGCTCCAGCGCCTGCAGCTGGCTGCTGTTGAACGTGGTGCGGTTCCGCCGCTGCTTCTTCTTCCGCTTGGCGGCGCCGCCGCGCCCGGGGCTGGGACACTCACCTGCGGAGGGGCCCGAGGGTCAGCGGGGCGGCGGACAGCGCGCGGTGGGTGCCCGCAGCGCCCCCAGCCCGGAGGTGCCGAGATGGTCACGACTCAGGCGTCAGCTCATCAATGTGCTCTGAGCCTTTTACCTGTGTCTCCCTCTGCTGATGGATGGTGCAGCCCGAGAGCAGCAGCACCTCCCTTTAATTCACTCCTTCATTCATTCCTTCATCCATCCATCCATCCATCCATTCTGCAACACATTTACTGAGCACCTACTAGGTGGCAGGCACAGGGCTAGGGCCCTGGGGATATAATGGTGAACAAAAGCAGCCAGGTCCCCATCCTGTGGAGCCCGGGGCCAAGCACCCACCACCATGAGGGACAACTGACCTGGTGGGGGGGGGGGGCGGGCCGCTGGAGACATCTACGTGTCCTCGGCTCCTAGCTCAGGCTCTGGGGCATGGTAAGCCCTCCATGGGTATTTGTTGTTGAATTATATTAATATATTAAAAAAGAGCAGTGAGAGTCACAGTTCCAAGGGTCCACTGCAGGCACCCACAGATCATTGGATGCTCACAGGAATCCTATAGACAGGTGCTCTTCACACCCCATTTACAGAGGGAGAGGGGAGGGGGGATGTTCAGCTACTATTTCCACATTTCAATTTTACCCAAGGGCTGAACTGCTGACCCTTCCTCCTGCAGGGCCCAGCTCATTGTTCACTCCTCCAGGGAGCCCTCCCTGACCACCTGACTCCATATGGAATCCCCTCTCCTCCACTGCACTCATGCAGCACTTAGAACCAACCCTGTCTGGTTCAGGGTCCGGTGTACCTTAATAAAAAATGTTTATTTTATGGATAAATAGCAAGGTCTTACTATATAGCACAGGGAACTATATTCAATATCTTGTAATAAACCATAATGGAAAAGACTATGAAAACGAATATATATATTTAACTGAATCACTTTGCTGTGCACCAGAAATTAACACAACATTGTAAATCAACTATACTTCAAAAAAAAAAAAAAGAATATTTAATCAAACATTTAAAAAATCTGGATCCTTAAAATTTGTATGGAGACACAAAAGACCCCGAATAGCCAAAGCAGTCTTGAGGGAAAAAAACAGAGCTGGAGGAATCAGACTCCCTGACTTCAGATTATACTACAAAGCTACAATAATCAAGACAATATGGTACTGGCACAAAAACAGAAATATAGATCAACAGATCAATGGAACAGTATAGAAAGCCCAGAGATAAACCCACTTACCTATGGTCAACTAATCTATGACAAAGGAGGCAAGGATATGGAGAAACGACAGTCTCTTCAATAAGTGGTGATGGGAAAACTGGACAGCTACGTGTAAAAGAATGAAATTAGAACACTCCCTAACACCTTACACAAAAATAAACTCAAAATGTATTAAAGACCTAAATGTAAGACCCGACACTATAAAACTCTTAGAGGAAAACATAGGAAGCACACTCTTTAACATAAATCACAGCAAGATCTTTTTTGATCCACCTCCTAGAGTAATGGAAATAAAGACAAAAATAAACAAATGGGACCTAATGAAACTTAAAAGCTTTTGCAAAGCAAAGGAAACTACAAACAAGAAGAAAAGACTTGTTTGTTGTTTCTGAATGGGAGAAAATATTTGCAAATGAATCAAGGGACAAAGGATT
This sequence comes from Balaenoptera physalus, assembly GCF_965194825.1. Taxonomy (NCBI): domain Eukaryota; kingdom Metazoa; phylum Chordata; class Mammalia; order Artiodactyla; family Balaenopteridae; genus Balaenoptera; species Balaenoptera physalus. Next base: position 6,570,854 of record NC_138886.1, read on the forward strand.
AATCTCCAAAGTATATAAACAGCTCATGCAGCTCAATATTAAAAAAACAAAAAACCCAATCAAAAAATGGGCAGAAGACCTAATAGGCATCTCTCCAAAGAAGACATACAGATGACCAAGAGGCACATGAAAAGCTGCTCAACATCACTAATTATTAGAGAAATGCAAATCAAAACTACAATGAGGTATCACCTCACACCAGTTAGAATGGGCATCATTAGAAAATCTACAAACAATAAAGGCTGGAGAGGGTGTGGAGAAAAGGGAACCCTCTTGCACTGTTGGTGGGAATGTAAATTGATACACTATGGAAAAATGTATGGAGGTTCCTTAAAAAACTAAAAATAAAATTACCATATGACCCAGCAACCCCACTACTGGGCATATACCCAGAGAAAACCATAATTCAGAAAGACACATGCACCCCCAATGTTCATTGCAGCACTATTTACAACAGCCAGGTGATGGAAGCAACCTAAATGTCCATTGACAGATGAATGGATAAAGAAGATGTGGTACATATATACAATGGAATATTACTCAGCCATAAAAAGAACTAAATTGGGTCATTTGTAGAGATGTGGATGGACCTAGAGACTGTTACACAGAGTGAAGTAAGTCAGAAAGAGAAAAACAAATATCGTATATTAACACATATATGTGGAACCTAGAAAAATGGTACAGATGAACCGGTTGGCAGGACATAAATTGAGACACAGATGTAGAGAACAAACGTATGGACACCAAGGGGGGAAAGTGGGGCGGGGGGTGGTGGGATGAATTGGGAGATTGGGATTGACATATATACACTAATATGTATAAAATAGATAACTAATAAGAACCTGCTGTATAAAAAAAAAAAAGAAAACAACAACAAAAGAAAAAAAAAAAAAACCTCAGTGAAGGGTCCACTTAAGATTTCTACACTATTGTATGCAAACTTTACCTCAAAATTCAAAAGTAAGAGAGAAACATAAATAAATATTAAATTTAATTTTTAAAAAATCTGGAGATTTCATGTAAGGAAAAAAAAAGTATATTTTAATAACCAAATAATGTCACTGCTTGTTGCAGTAACAGATTCAAGCAACACAGAAAGGCACAAAGTAAAACAAACTACTCCTTTCTCCCGACTCTGCTCCCCAAGATTTACAAAATTACAAACGTGCATTTAAAAAAACTTACAAGCATGAGATCACGCTGAACACACTGGTGCTGCAACTTGTCTCTCTCTTTTTTTAAAAAATTATTTATTTATTTATTTAGGCTGCACCAGGTCTTAGTTGTGGCGTGCATGCGGGATCTAGTTCCCTGACCAGGGATTGAACCCAGGCCCCCTGCCCTGGGAGCTTGCATTCTTACCCACTAGACCACCAGGGAAGTCCCAAAACTGAAGCTTGCCTCTTCCTATTTAATTGGCTCCAGAGATCACTCCACCCAGCCCAACAAACCCAGCCCTCTTTATTTGCATTAATTTCCATATTATATTTTCCCTCTTGTTCCCTCCCTCCACATATCAGAACAATTTTTAAATTAGTCTTTGCTCTATCCTTCCAGCATTGCTTTTTAAAAATATATATATTTTATTTATTTATTTATTTATTTATTATTTATATTGGCTGTGCCAGGTCTTAGCTACTGCATGTGGGATCTTTGATTATGGCATGTGGACTTCTAGGTTGCAGCATGTGGACTCTTCGTTGTGGCATGCATGCGGGATCTAGTTCCCAGACCAGGGATCGAACCCAGGCCCCCAGCATTGGGAGCGCGGAGTCTTACCCACTGGACCACGAGGGAAGTCCCCAGCATTGCTTTTTGCAAATATTTTTTTCAAGTATAATATTTTCTCCCCCTCTTCTACTGAAAGATAGCAGACCATGTACTGTTGTGCATCTCCCTTTTTTCCCACTGAGCAATACATCCCAGGGATTCCTCCATCCAGTGCAGAGAAGTCCTGCATGTACCTTCTCACAGCTCTGTACCACTCGGTTGTGCGAATGTACCGTGGTTTAGTTAACTAAAACCGGAGCCCTATGGATGGGCACGTAGTGTGTTTCCAATCTTTTGCAATTAAAGAATGCCACGATTAATAACCTCGTGCAAACATGATTTTCTGTTTTTGCCAGCGAATATTTGGGACAGATTCCTAGAAGTGGGATTGCTTGGCCAGTGAGTAAAATGCTAGATGTGGCCAAATCCCCCATAACACTTCCCAGCAGCGGTGGATAGGAAGGTCAGTTTTGCCCACAGTTGGGCCAACAGAATGCATTGTCAACCTTTTGGATTTGGGGCCACACCTTGTTTTTTTGCTTCCCCAGTTACACATTCCCTTTATACATGCTATGTTCTTCACACGATGCTGAGAAGTTGTTCAGCTGAGCATCTAGAACATTCCAGGCCCAGCCATGGATACCACTCAATCCTGGCTTTTGAATGAGCTCCCAGGTTAGCAGGGTTTACTGATTCTTGAGCAACCAGCTGATTTGATCGGAGGCTAAATTGTTCCATGAGCCTGGTAAGTAATTGCATCGGGGGTAGGGTCGGGGGTTGTCAGGCAGGAATCAGGCAGGATGCCTGGAAGAAGATGACCTTACTTGGTTTGGACCAGTGGTTCTCAACAGAGGGCAATTTAGCCTCCAGGGGACATCTGTCCGGAGACGTTTCTGATGGTCAGGACCGGGAGAGGGGGAGCTCCTGGGATCGAGGCAGAGGCTGGGGAGCTGCCGAGTAAGGCCCCGCATCCCGGAATTCTCTGGTTCACCGTGTCCATAGAGCTGAGAGAGAGAGGCCCTGGTTTGGAGGGAGGACCAGGAGTTGAGGTCCAGTACTTTTCCCCTTTGGGAAGCACTGCAAACGTGGGACACATCTGGGGGTGGGGTAGGCAATGGCAGGGAACACGGAGCGGCCCCGGGCAAGCTGGCCTCTTCTCCTGGACCCGCTTCAGTCTTCACTCCTCACCCCTTTCCTCCAAGAAAAGGTGAAGATGGATGAGAATGTCTGGTGCCAGTGAATGGCTCTCCACCCCCCGCTCCCCACCCCCTTGAGCTGGAAGAAACCTTAAACTGAAATAACAAGGGCTGAGCGCTGAAAACCTGTGGGATCAAGAGCCCGAGAGCGGACGGAAGCTTCTGGAACACCAGCCATCGCGAGTCGATTTCCGCCCCCCTTCAGGCAACGCTTCTTGGGCACAAACCCAACGCAGGAGGCATTTCTGCCAAAAAAGGAGAATTTTTCAGGAAATTTAGCAATTCAAAACTGAGGGTGTTGAAATGAAAATCATTTTGCAGCCTCAGCCCCCTCCAAGTGGGTGCCGGAAGAAACAACTCCCTTCTTTGGCCAAACTGCGTGGTGCCTTGGAGCTGAAACCCTCACACAAGGGCGCTTAACACCCCTCCCAACAACCCCAGGCTCTCACCACCCCTGATACCAGCTGGTCTCCACTGGTCTGGAGTCACATCTCCCCGGGGGTTCCCATCAAGGCAGCTATGATGGGATGCGCTCAACAAAAGTTGGCTTGGGCAGGAGGGATGCCAAGCGCTCTGTCCCCTTCCATCCACTGAATCCTGGCATCTGCCCTATGAGGCATTACCCCATTTCACACACTGGGAAACTGAGGCTCTGAGAGGTTCACCCAAGATCACACAGCGGGGACTGGAATCCGTGTCTGTGGGAAGGTTCAGGCGGCCTGGGCTGTGAGCCTGTCTCCGAGGGGGTCGCCTCCCGCGGTTCCTGGGAAGGTAATGTGGGGGTCTGTCACACTCTCCGCCCCAGCTCTGGGAGACACCGTGGATCATGTCATCTCACTGGTGCGGAAAGGTCCCCGAGTCTCCATCCTATAGCCCCCCGGGGAGGAAGACCTCACTTCTGGGAGCCTTGAGGGACAGCGGCTTGCCCGAGGTCACACAGAGTTCCTGGAGGAGCTGAATTGAACTCAGTGCCAAGAGCATAGTAATCACTTGATAAATGCTCGCTGCTCCTGGCTTTCTTCCTTGTGTGCAACCCTCTTCCCGCCTGAAGACAAAGATCTTTCTCCCTCCGCCCCGCCCACAGTAGAAAGATGGCTCCAGTCCCTGTTGTGGGCAGAGGCTGAGGAGAGGCAGCCGAGGTTCAGGAAGATTCACACAGCCTCTTGGAGGTGACCCAGGATTCGAACCCACAGCTTTGGACTCAGCCAGGGCTCTCGGGCTAGACTCTGTTTCCCAGCAGATGTGCTGGATATTCGTTACCATGAGTTCCTGAATCACCCTCTGAGAGGTGGATTGTGGTAGGCGTGTGTCCTCTGGGGGTTCCACGCTTGAGCTTAAAGCATTTGGAAAATAAATACTCTTGAAGCCTCAGGCCAGCAAGTACTGGGGCCAGCTCCGTGCAAGTCAGGGCTGTGCCCAAAGTTTCCTTTTGTTCCGTAATAAAAGTTCTGCTTTCCTCTGGGATTGAAAATAAAGCCTGAAACCACCTCCATTTACGTGGGCTGTTTAGGGGCTATTGTGAGGGGCGGGATGAGGGAAGAGAAAAACAGCCTCACATAGGGGAGGCCAGCCATGCTGTCTCTCTCTTATTACATTACAATGAAAAAGAAGTGACTGGTGCTCAGTTTTCTGCCATTAAATTATTTCACACATACAATTTATTTGGCTGACTTCAGGCCAAAGACATTTAAAAACTCTGCTCTCGGCCAAATGATCAAGTGTTCCTGGCTCCTTCCCCTGCACCCATGGTTTTTCTTATTCCCTGTAATTTAAGGGTCTAAATAGTCTGGAGGGAATTAACTGCAAATTCTTCCTAAGACAAATAAATCCAGCCTCTTCATTTCTGCCTTTCTCAAGCTGTTGAGAGACACTCTCTGTTTGTTTTTGCTTCAAATAGTCAGTTTGTGCCTGACCCTGGGGCCACGGCAAGCTCCAACCCAAATAAATAACTTTTATTAATTAGCATTTATTCTGACCGAATAAGCAGCCTCCCCCCACCCCAAATGTGATCTCTGCCAACACGTTCACAAAAATAAACAACGCGTCCCCAGGACCTTGACGTGGATTTAACAAATTAACACTGGGCCTTGGTCAAAGGAGCTTCGAAGCTGCAGAAATATTTACAGCCAGAAAAGTCTGAGGAAGGAAGTGGAGGTGGGGGGCACAGAGAGGCTGCCCCCCCAAACACCCAGGTCTCTTGGTAGAGACTTGGGTTCCTTTGAAAGACCCCTGGGAGAAGGGCTCAGACAGGAATTCTGGAAACGGTGTCCCTAGTTGCTGCGAGGTGGCATCCCTGGCTCAAATGCCACCAGGAGAGACTTGGGGGAGAATCTCACCTCCTCGGATAGGAAGTGAGAGGCAGTACAGGCGGTTAAGGAGCCGGGGGTCCTCCTGGTTTAGGACCTCAGGCTGGCCCTGGCGCACCAGCAGCGTAGCAGTGGATGAAGCCTTTATTCTGTCCCAGCCTCAGGAATTTCGCTGAGAAACGGAAGTAACAGGAATCACCTCATTGAACCCTCACAACCATCAGACCTGCGTGCTCTTAGCCTGATTTTATGGACGAGGAAACTGAGGCACGGCATTAAGCAACCTGCCAAATCCATGTGGCCAGTCAAGGCTGGAGCTGGGACTTTTAAACCTGCGGATTGGCACGGAGCCTAGGCTTTTAACCAGTTTGGCATGGGCGGCCGGCCCTAAGAGTACCCCCAGGTCTTCATGCAGGGGGATTCTGGGGGTCTCTCTAGGGGCTTAGGGTGAATGGGTCAGCCAAGAAGAGGGAGGCTGAAGGCAACAGGAGCATCTCTAGAGCGGGGGTCTGTGCTGGAGCCCCCGGCACACAGGGCAGGGGGGCTGTCAACAGCACGCAGGGTGGGGTAGCTTCGAGGGGGTGGGGCATGTGAGACCTGTGAGGGCAGAGCCAGGGTCAGGCCTGGCACCAAGTGCGTCACCCACATTGGCAGGAAGAAAGGAAGGATGGACAGAAGGGAGGAGGAAGGAGAAGAAGCATGGAGCCTGCAGCCATCTGGAGAAGGGGGCCTGGGCTTCTGGGGGCTTCCCCAGGAGGCCAGCTCCGCCCCAGCCAGAATCTCAAACAAGGAGCTAAGAGCTGCTTTCATGTTTGGACAGGCCGGCCTCAGTCCAGGACACTCAGGGACCAGGGCTAAGGCACAAAGGGGGGTGAGATCACACAGGCGGACTTCCCAGCATCACCTCCCTGGAGGCCCCCAGCAACCTCAAGATGGGAGGCAGGGATGTCTCACAGAGGAGAAGAGGGAGAGAAGAGGGAGAGAGGCCCAGAGAGGGGCTAGGACCTACCCAGGGTCACACAGAGAGTGACAGTCCTCCCCCTGCCAACCCCAGGTCCTTTCTTTTCTCCCCTGGTAGCCACTTGGCAGGGAGAACAGAGGGAGGAGATAGCCCCAGCCTCCAGCCCAGCCCTGGACAAACTGACGGTGAACATGACAGAAGGATGGGGCCTTTGTCTTGAGGGTTTTCGGGCTCTGTCCACTGGATGGGGCCCCTCAGGCCCCCTGGGTGGGCAGTGGCAGGTCAGGGGGCCTGGGGTGGTCTCAGTGCTGCTGTCCCAGGTTCGCAGCCTCCCTGAGGTCAGGATTTACATTGGACATGCACATCCTCTCCCCTGCGGACCTCTGCCTGCTCCGTTCGTGGGCTTGTGACTTCTCTCTGCCTCCCTGGCTCACCTTGAGGTCTCCCCAGAATGCCGCTTCCTCCAGGAAGCCATCCCAGACCCCCCATCATAGCTCTGTCACGTTGCAGCGTATATGTAGGGTCATTTGTCTGGCAGGGACTGGAACTTACTTTTTTCTGTCTCTCTGGGACCTGGCTCAGGGTAAGCTCTCCACAAATATTTGGTGAGTGTTGAGTGAGTGAATGAATGAAGAGATGAACAGACAAATGAGGAGGCCCTGGAAGAGTGTGGGAAGACTTCAGAGTCTGCCCCGGTCCCGGGCTGTCTCCAGGGTCCAGGTTCTTCCTTATGGAGCCATAGAGACCTGGCCAGGGCTGAGTCATGACAGCATGTGTCACAGGGCAGGAGGGAGGGGCTTGGGGCAGTGGGGGAGGGGAGTCAGCCACCGACACCCACTGTCCAGCTGCCCCTCCAAGGATGTTTCATCTCACTCATTTTGAACAAAAACCCAAGGTACTGATACATTTTTATAGCTACCAGTCTAGAGAAGGAGAAAATATCTCAGGAAGGAAGGTGAGGAAGGAAGACACAGCGGGGCCCAGGGAGTCAGAGAGGTCCCCTGGGGCCCTATCCATGTCCCCATGATCTCACAGGCCTCAGACAGCATGTAAGAACCCAGGGTCGTGGGCCACCTCAGCCTGGGACTGCTGCGCCCCCCACCCCCTCCCAGCCCGAGGCCAGTAACCAGTATGGCTATGAGGAGGCCTCTGCAGGCTTGGGGTAACCCTGGAGTCTGGAGGAGGCCGGGGGAGGCCCCTGCATGTCCTCTCGAATCCTCAGCAGGGTCCTGGAGGCAGCTGCAATGCATCTGGATCTCTCTGGGGTCTAGAACCTCTTCTGTACATGCACTAAGGACATGGCATGCTGCACACACTTCCATCGGGCCACCGGACCCCCCCCCAAGAGACCTCAGTGGAGGGGCCAGTGCGCCAAGGTGATTTGCCTTACCGGACAGCAAGAGCTCCTGCCACCTCAGGGCCTTTGCACATGCTGTTCCTGGCCTGGAGCACTGCACCCCTTTTGCCTGGCTAATGTTTCCCGGCCTTTAATCTCAGACTAGATGCCCTGTCCTGGGGGGTCTTTCCCAGCCCTCAGACCAGGACAGATCTCCTTGTTACAGGCTCCTGGGCCCTCCTCCCTCTCCAGTACATCTGTAATTAAGTCATTCTTCTGTTTTGGTTTTCTCCTTCATGCTTGTCTCTTCCATTCCATTCTAAGCTCTAGGAAGGTGGGGGCTGGGTTTGCCTTGTCACTGCTGTATCCCCAGGACTGGGCAAGTAGTTTGGTTTCAGAAATATTTCTGAATGAATGATTATATAGATGAAGGAAGCCCTCATTCCAAAAAGGGATGAAAGTCTCAACTTCCAAAGCCAGTTCCCTTTACCCTCAAAAGGGCCAGACAATGGTTTCTTAGATATGACAGAAAAAGCACAAGCAATTAAACAAAAAAAAAGAGAAATTGGACTTCTTCAAATTTAAAACTTTTGTGAACACCATCAAGAAAGTAAAAAGACAACCCACAGAATGGGAAAACTATTTACAAATCATATATTTGGTAAGAGACTTGTATTTAGAAAATATCAAGAACTCTTGTAACTCAACAATTAAAAGACAAATAGTCCAATTTAAAAATGAGCAAATGATCTGAATAGACATTTCTCCAAAGAAGATATACAAATGACCAATAAGCACATGAAAAGATGCTCAACATTATTAGCCATCAGGGAAATGCAAAGCAAAATCACAGTGAGATACCACTTCACACCTACTAGGATGGCTAGAATCAAAAGGCAAATAATAACAAGTGGTGGGAAGAATGTGGAGAAATCAGAACCCTCAGGCATTGCTGATAGGAATGAAAAGTGATGCAGTCACTTTGGAAAACAGCCTGACAGTTCCTCAAAATGTTAAAAATAGAGTTAGCATATGACCCAGCAATTCCACTCCCAGTTGTATACTCAAGAGAAATGAAAACATATGTCCACACAAAAACTTGGATACGAATGAATGTTCATAGCAGCAATACTCATAATAGCCCAGAAGTCGAAACAACCCAAATGCCCATCAGCTGATGAGTGGGTACCCCAAATATCCACACAACGGAATATTATTCGACTATAAAAAGGAACGAAGTACTAATCCATGCCACACCGTGGATGACCCCTGAAAACATTATGCTGAGTGAAAGAAGACGGTGCCATTGACAAAAGGGCACATAATGTACGATTCCACTCATATGAACTGTCCAGAATAGGCAAATCTATAGAGACAGAAAGTAGATTAGTGGTTGCCAGGGACCCGGGGAGGGTGATGGGGTGGGGTGAAGGGGTGAGGGCTAAAGGGTGCAGGGTTTATTTCTGGGGTGATGAAAATGTTCTAAAATCGATTGTGGTGATGGTCGTACAACTGAACAGACTAAAAATCACTGGATTGTATGCTTTAAGTGGGTGAATTGCATGTCATGTGAATTAAATCTCAATAAAGTCGTCATACAAGTAGAACACAGAAAAAAGGGAGGGGGTAGAGAGAAATACTGGGATTGGCTGAGAATAGCAAGGAAAGGAGATCCCCTGAACGCTTGGCGGGGATGTGACAGGGAGTTGAGGGGGGACAGAGTCTCTAAGGCCCAGATAGTGGCTCAGTACTGCCTGGGAAGCCCCAAAGCCACTCTGGGTCAGGGTCTTTGGGGAAATGCTCAGTAAGACAGCTGCCACAAGGCGGGGTTCTCCGGACAGAATGTCTCCACGTGGGGGCCGCCACAGGGGGATGCGTGAGGCCAAAACACTTCTTCAGAGACCCAGGAGCCTTTGAAAAATGTGATCATTGGGCCCAAGTAGGGAAAAAGGGATGAAGCTACCAGGCAGAGAACACGTGTGTCCTATTCTTAGGCGCAGAGAAGGGTGGGAGGTCAAAAGCCAGATATCCCTGACCATCTCAAAGGCTCTGGGGTCCCTGGAACCTCCCCTGCTGCCCCCAAAACCTCTGGGTCCGGGGCCTGATCACCTCCCACCTCAGCATTCCAGGACCCAGAAGTTCACATCTGTGGTCAGCCCTGTCTTCTCTGTTCCCGACACCCCCAAACCGAGCTCCAGAAAGTGGGTGCACATGGCTGGAATGGGGGTACAGGGGGATTGGGAGCCCGGGAATCAATCAGGACGAAGAGCAGCCCTTTGCTTAAAATTTGGTCTAAGAAGGGGGCTAGCGTCTGTCCCGTCTGGTTTTAATCTAAGGTTGGTGGCCAAATGCCAGATTTATTGTAAAACCTACATTTTAATAAGGGGCTGGTATCTGGAGGAAAGCTCATTAACCATTTCCAGACCAGGGTGAAGTTGCCGCTCAGGGCTCAGTGTGGGGTTTCCTCTCCCAGCTCTGAGCTCCTGGGCCTCTCGAAGCCCACAGCCAGCACCTGCTGGGAGTCAGGGCGAGGGCTGGGGGTCGGGCGCAGAGAAGGTCCGATTTCGTGTGGCTTGGTTCTGAAACAAAGCTGCAAATGGCTCTGGGGATCTCAAGCCTGTTACGCTTGTCTTCTCAGGACTCAGACCTGAGGATCCTTACAGATTATCTGTCAAAGCCCCTCATTAAAAAAAAAATTTCTTTTTAATTATTATTATTGTTTTTGGCCGCGCTGCGTGGCATGCGGGGATCTTACTTCCCCAACCAAGGATCGAGCCGTGCCCCCTGCAGTGGAAGCGCAGAGTCTTAACCACTGGACCACCAGGGAAGTCCCCAAAGCCCCTCATTTTTGCCGATGGGGAAACTGAGGCATGAGGAGGGGCAGTGACTTAGCCAAGGGCTCCCAGCAAGGCAGTGGGACTCCAAGTTCTTTCCACTGACGTCCAACCCCCTGAGAACACACATTTTCCTCCTTCCTGCTCTCTCTCTGTTTCTGGGTTCCCTGGGGAGGGGCGTGCAGGAGCGCATCCCTGACCCAGCAATTGGGCACGGTGGGCAGGGGGCGGGGCAAACCAGCAGCCCAGCAAGAGAGCCTCTCCCAAGCATCTGAGCTTGAGGAAAACGTTACCCTGTGTGTCCTTAGTCAAGAGACTTCCCTTCTTGGGCCCTCGGTTTCACCATCTGTGCACTGGGGCAAGAAGAGTATCTATGCTTCCCTCTCAAGCTGACACAGAGAGGATGGAACAGTCCAGGGCTTTCCCAAGAACATGCTAAACGCAGTGGGCTACACAGATGCCCACTACCCTCACTATTACTTTTCTTTCTTTTTTTTTTTGTGGCCGCACTGCACGGCATGAGGGATCTTAGTTCCCCGACCAGGGATCAAGCCCGTGCCCCGTGCAGTGGAAGTGTGGAGTCTTAACCACTGGACCGCCAGGGAAGTCCCCTCACTATTACTTTTCCAAAATGAAACCCAGGCCGTGGCTCATTGGTTCTTCCTCCATTTCAGTCATGAACCCCTTGAGGAATCTGAGGAATTCTATGGACCCTTCCCCAGAAAAAAACAGGTGCACACAGAAGTTTGCATGTAACTTTTTTTTGGGGGGGTGGTTCATAGACTTTCTGAATCGTGTGCACAGACCGCCATGCTAAAAAGTCAGCTTGACGGAGAGTCAGCTTTTGTGCCCCAGGAGAACCTGTCCCTTTGCCCCTGTTTCACCTTGGGGTCCCTTGCACAGCTCCCCACAGATAGCAGCTGAGATAAAGGCAGTGCCCATCGGCCCCTCTTCTGAGGCTGGCGGGACCTCCCCTGACCCCAGCTCTGGGTCGATGCTGTACTCCCAGAGAGGCTGACCTTTAAAGCATCACTGCAGGTTTTTATGACCCATGTGTGAGTTCCAGGCACGCTGGAAAATGTGAGTTTGAGGTTCAGCTCAGAGAAGCTCCAGGCTGTCTTGAGTGTGTCTGCTGCCCTGCTCACCACAGTGTGGGCATGTGGTGAGGACAGGACTCCCACTTCCCACCCTTTTTTTTTTGGCTTCCATTTACTGAACTTTTATTGTGTGCCTGGCACTGGGTTACAAAGCCCTGCCTTCTCTAATGCAGAAGGCGCTGTTAGTAAGCCTTGTTCTCAGTCGGGGCCAGTGAGGTTCAGAGAGGTGAAGTAGCTGACCCAGGTCACACAGCCAGGCAGTGATGAAGCGGGAGCTTATGTCCAGTCTGTCTGTCCCCTAAGTAGCTGGCATCTGGCAGTGGAAGCTGCCCTCATTAACCATTTCCAGACCAGGATGAAGTTGCTGCTAAGGACCCAGTGTGGGTTTTCTTTCTTCCACTTAAGAGCTCCGGACCTCTCAAAGCCCGCAACCAGCACCTGCTGGGAGTCAGGACGAGGGCTGGTGGCTGGATGCAGAGACCACTCTAATTTCCTGTGGCTTAGCTGGCCCCTCTGTTCTACTTGAGCAAATCTGAGTGCTCTGCCCACACCCCCCACCCCAAGCTCATGGGCCCTGGTGCCCTCAAGGCTGAGTATCCCCTGCTGTGTGTCAGCGGGGTGGGCGCCTGTCTGTGTTCCCGGCCTCCACCAGCCTCACCGGCAGGGTGCACTCAGAGCTTGGGGGGCACAGAGCCATCTGTGACATCTCTAACTGGTCCCAGTCACACCCAGATGACAGTCAACCCTGACTCTAGAAAATTCTCTACTGCAGTGAGTCATAATCCCTCTCCCTGTGGGTCCCCCAGTTTATGCTTCAAGCGAGGGACAGCACAGGGGAACTCTTCCCCAGGGCCACCTTGCTAACATTTGAAGGCAGCTTTTCCAATGCCTCTCCTGTGATTCTGGGAGCCTGCCCTGCCCCCTCACCACTCCAGTGGCCCCCAGGGGAAGGGCTGATACCAGATCTTCCAGATTTCTCAAAGGGTGACCACTGACCATTTGCTTCAAGACTCCCTGGGAAGCTCATTAAAAAGGGACATTGTGTGACTTCCCTGGCGGTCCAGTGGTTAGGACTCCGTACTTCCACTGCAGGGGGCGCGGGTTCGATCCCTGGTCGGGGAACTAAGATCCCACATCCCACGCAGCGCGGCCACAAAAAAAAAGAAAAAAAGGGACGTTCCCATCCCATCTCCAGGGATTCCGATCCAGCAGGCCCAGGGCCAGCTGAGAGTCTGCAGCTCAGTCTCCCTCACCTGTGAGGTTAGGAACCACGGGCTGCAGTGCAGCAGACAGAGAATGTCATGACTCGACATGAAAAGCGCCGATCCACCCGCTAGCTCTACACTGGTCCATGCAGCTATATCTAAAGTCAAATTTACATTGATTAAAATGAAATAAAAGCATAAATCCTGTTCCTCGGTCACACCAGGCACACTTCAAGGACTCAATAGCCACATGTGGCCAGTGGCTGCCAGACTGAAAAGCACAGATAGGGAGTATTTTCCTCATTACAGAAAGTTGTATCAGATAGAGCTGCTCTAGATATTCTAATTTTTCTTCTTCTTTTTCCTTTTAAAGGATGGGGAAGAACAACAACAAAGCCCAGCACTGAACGACTTTTTTTTTTTTTTTTTACGAAGCAGGTTCTTATTAGTTATCCATTTTATACATATTGGTGTATATATGTCAATCCCAATCTCCCAATTCATCCCACCACCACCACCCCCCACTTTCCCCCCCTGGTGTCCATACGTTTGACCTCTACATCTGTGTCTCTATTTCTGCCTTGCAAATCGGTTCATCTGTACCATTTTTCTAGATTCCACATATATGCGTTAATATACGATATTTGTTTTTCTCTTTCTGACTTACTGAAGGACATTTGAAAGGAGAAAAATCATCCCTAAATCCCACCATGCCAGCATATCTATTAAATTTTTGGTAGACTTTTGGACCCATGTCCACATGTATCCAGCTCACACATGAGTCCACTTACAGTGTGCATGAATATCATTTCCTTTTTTGGATGGGGCATTAAGAGGCCAGCATTAAGACCAGACACACCCAGGGACAGCATGTATGGTTGAGCAGGTTGTGCACTGCACAATTCCATGGCAGCATCCCTATAGACTAGTGTGACTGGTGCCCCCTATAGCTATGCAGTGGATAACCTGCTCAACCGTACCTCTCTTTCCTGGAAATAGCTGCATTCAAGTCCTGGCTTCACCACACACCAGCTACATGAGCTCTCTGGACAAGTGGCTTCACCTTTCCGAGACTGGGTTTCCTCACTGTAAATGGGGTTGGCAGTACCTAAAGTGCTTAGACGATGTCTGGCACCTAGTAAGCGCTCAAGTAACATTAGCTATTATGTGGGTGACCGGTATTACCTCACCATTTCACGGAGCAGATTCAACGTGACAGTTCAGGTAAAGTGTTTCTTGCTGTGGGTGGCATGGACCAGGGCTGAGCATGTGGTGGATGTTCACTTAACCTCCACCCAAACCCCAGCTACTTCAGTGGAAGTTCTTACAGCCACACCTTCCCCTGTGCCAGGACTTTCTGGGTTCTTTCTCGCCACCAAGTCAGTCAGAACAGGCTCCCCAACAAAAGCATAAAAGGTGATTCACCCAGCACAGTGTTACAAACCAGACTCCGGAGTTAGCTTTCCCGGGTTCATATCCCAGCTTCACTGCTGTGTGATCCTGAGAAAGTCACTCTTTTTCTGTGCTTCTGTTTTCCCATCTAGAAAATGGAGCTAATGACATCTCCCTTATAGGGTTTTTGTGGGGATTAAATGAGTTACCATATGTAACGTTCTTAAAACAGTGCCTGGGACACGGTAAGCACTGAACCACCTTAACCGTTAGTACATTTACTTGAAGTCAGATGGGTCTAGGTTTGAGTCCCAGACTTGCCATATATTGGCTGTGCCGCCTACTGGCAAGTTCCTTAACCTCTCTAAACCTCATGTTTGTATCTGTTGAGCGGAGACTCTATTGAGAGGATCAAGGATGCACTGAAGCCTTGCTCCTAAACAACAGCTTGTAGGACACTTTTTCCCCAGAGCTGTCCCGAATGTGCCCGAGGAATCCGTCCTTCACGGATGCTTCTGGAGAAGCTGGGCTGGATCAGGCAGGAAGCCCTGCCACAGTCACAGACTGAACTCGCCTCTTTATTATCAGTGCCTGGCACATAGTAGGTGCTCAATAAATACTGAACAAATACATATATGATTGACTGAACGGAACTTGGGTCCCAATGGGGAGGTAATTTCAGTTCTCTGTCCATCCAAACATGTGAAGACTTCCGTGCACTATAGACTGGGTGAACTGTTACAAGCTTTCCCACTTCCCTGACCCTCTTATCTGCAGAAATATATTTACTTAATTGGTTTTTTTTTTTTTAATTTAGGGGTCAGAACAGGAGCCAGAGAAATCCCCTCTGGAAGGGAAAGGCTTCAGCCTGGCGCTCAAGGCCAGAGGAATGGGGGATCATTCTACCCCTGGGGGTGGGGAGGGGAGAGGTAGGAGGGGGAGGGGGAGGGGGGGGCCTGGGCTGGAGCCACAACCGCTGAGCCTGCTTGGCAGGAAAGGGATGGCTGGACTGCACTGGAAGGGCAGGCGCCTGGCTACCCTGATCCCCTCTCCAACTGGGGCTACCACCCTCCCTCTTCCTTGAGCCTCCAAACGCAGAGGGAATTTGATCCCAAGCCCAGTTTTGTCTCCAGAGCCCAGCAACCTGGGTTGGAATCCCACCTCCTCCACTTGCCAGCCCTGTGACCTCGAGCCTGTCACTGCTCCTCTCTGGGCCTCAGTTTCCTCTTCCAGAGGGCACGTGATGGTCCCCACAGGATGCCAGGGATGTCAGAGGGACCATCCACCGCAGCACTGACAAACGGGCCAGAGCTCTGGCCGCCCAGGGCTGAGCCCTCTCCATCCTGAGCCCCTGGGGACGGTGCAGCCATCTAGGGGAGACTAGTCTTTCAGTGTCTGATGTGTACCGGGCTGACCTCCCCTCCCCCCACTCAGCATCTCAGCTCCTCATTTCCAGAACAAGGAAGGCTGGCAGGGCTGGGAAAACCCAGTCTTTCCACAAATCTTCAAAGGTCTTCTATGAGACACTCTTCTAGAAAACACGGGGTAGAGCTACAAACCGAGGGAACCGCCCCCAACGCAAAGGCCCTGCGTGAGGCCCCCTCCGCTGCAGCCAGAAAGGGCTGGCCCAGCCTGACAGCACCGCCCTGCCCTCTGCCTTCTTTCTGCTCTCAATTCCGCCTCCATCTAGTGGTACCAAAGCGTCCCCTTTCCATGCCCCCACCCCCCTTCTTCCTAACCTCTCCTGCTGGGAGCGGTTGCTGCCAGAGCCTGGGAGCCCAGGCACTGAGACCGGGGAGCTCTGGGGGCCCAGCTCCCGTTGCTCCCTTTACAGGACCCCGGAGGAGGCCCAGAGGGGAAAGCAGGGCACCCCAAGGCTGCCGCGGCGTGAGGTGGGGCAAGCTGCTGACCTGCAACCAGGGCTGGGGACCATCCTGTGGCTGACGCAGATCTGGGGCCAAGCTGGGACAGGCCTCAATGAAATCCTTGTATTTCACCCGCCGTGGGTGAAAAGCCCCCTTCCGAACCCAGGCGTTAAAAAGCCGCCAACCCCTACGTTTCCTTTGCCCTATTTCCTGCTCCCCTCCCCCCATTTTGGCATTTCTCGGTATGGCCCAAGCTCCTCTTCTTAGGGGAAGCTCTGACTCAGAACTTTAAAAAATCTTACACACAAACTTAAGAAAACAAACTTGGGGGGCGAGGCGGGAAGAGTCCCCGGCCCTTGTAGGGGGCGTGGAGGGGCTGGGCTTTCCGAGAGGGATCCGTCCCTCGGGAGACAAGGCCTGCGGGCTCGGTGGACCCCACCCGCGGGAGCCCAGCGTGCCGGGGCCACTTTCCCCTACTGGCGGGGCACCGTCGGCGCTGGCTAGTGGGGGGGAGGGGTGGGCGCTTTTCCGCACCCGCGGGTCTGGGGTCGGCCCCGGAACCCCGGGGGTGCCCGGCCCGGCGCGCCAGCCGCCGCCCGCCCCGCCTGGCCATGTGCGCTCCAGCCCGTGCGTGCGAGCGCGCCGCGCCGGTGGCGGCCAGAGCGGCGCCGCGGCACATCTGGTTCCAGGCGAGCCTCTGGCGCCTGCCTCGCCGCAGACCCGCGGCCCAGACACACAGACGTTAATAGATCGGCGCGCCCAGCCCCGCGCGGCCCGCGCCCGCCGCCGCCAAGCCGCTCAGCGCGAGTGAGAGGCGGCCGCCCGCGCGGGAGGGTGGGCGCGGTCGGAGGGGTGGGCGCGCGGCGGGTGGAGGCGGGGGCGCAGTGCCCACCCTCCGTTCCCCCTTCCAGCTGCCTCCTTCCCCAGCCCACCCCTCCCCCAGGCTCCGCTAGGTCCCGGGCTGGAGCTAGCACTGGACTTTCCCATCCTAGGAAACCAAGTTCTAGGAAATCCAACGCCAGTTACTAACAGAGGCAGTTCCTGTTTACCCGGCGCGTACCAGGGGCTCAGGGTTGGGCTGGGCACTGCCCGGTGCGTCTCCGCATAATAACCCTATGCGACAGGTACGCTATGCGATGGCTGCTACCATCTCCGGTTCCCATTTCACACTCGGGGAAACTGAGGCTGCAGAGGTCACTCGCCCAAGATCGCAGAGCGAGAAGGCAACAGCAGAGCTGGCGTTCAGCTGCACTGTTGGACCCCAGCCCCCAGGCAGATCCACACACCTGGGGCCCAAGGCCTCCCAAAGCTGACAGCAACACACGCCTTCATCTGGGGCGCCCCTCCCCTCCCTTTCTCGGAGAACCTCTCCTCATCTGCACCCCTGGTCCCTTAGCTGAGGTCCTCTGACCCAAGCACTTGGGGGCGGTGAGGCTTCCAAGGGGCTCCCAGGAATCTGGGTGGAGGCTTTCCCTTCAAAAGGTTCCGAGATGGCTTATTCCCAATCGCACCCCACATCAAGCCCTGAACTTGGAGGGTAAACTGCAGGCCCACTCTTGATCCCGAGAGAGCTGCTCTGTGGTAGAAGCTCCTTTTTATTATTCAAGGCTAAATGACGTGTTCTACTTCTAAAGGGGGCCATGGTCGTTAGGAACAGTCCGTGTACCAGAATAAAGGGTTATCGGTCTGAGTGAGCTAAAGTGGGTCGGTGAGCCCAGGTGGGTTTTGTCTTTCTTGTTACTTTCTTTCTTTCTTTGTTTATTTTAACCATGGCCTTTAGCCCCTAAGGGCTAAGCATGTGTACTTGCAAATTGCAAGTACTGTGTTGGGTCCAGGTTAAGTTTTAGCCTACCCCTCCTCGGAGGGGACTTTATAAGGACAGGGGCCCACATCGAAGTGCCACACTCAGCCTTAAACCGGAAGAAGAGGCTTCTCCTGAGATGCTTACATTACAGCGGAGTCCTGTTCAGAACTTTCCCATTCATACCCTCTGAATTCACTTGGGGGGCTTATTAACTCGGGCTGTCAGAAATTCTGGGTTTTAGAACAAAACCACACTTTTAAAATTCCCAGGCCGAAGGTAATAAGCTCTGTAATGGCCTCTATGGACATGCCCAGGCACTGGAAACCAACGGAGAAAAGCGTATTTTTACTTACCAGCCAAGTCGCACGGTAAAGGTTGCCGACTGGGAGGTGGGGGTCTGGGGAAGAGCAGCATGGCGCAGGAAGGGGAGGCTCAAGCAAACTGGGGGCTCCTGACCCAGCTCCCAGCTCTCAGCCCCCGATCATGGTGAGACCGGCCCCTTCCCCGCCGGGCTCGGGAGGGGCTGAAGGTCAGGCCACTGGCCAGGACTAACTGACACTGGCTCTGATGTGTGAAAACTAAACCAAAGAAGCACTCTGCTCAAGTGGAGCCTGGAGCAAGTGACTGAATTTGGAGGGAAGCTGATTCTACAAGGCAGCTGTCACTTCTGCATCCCTTCTCCCTACAAAGGCAGATTCTTCTGTTCCTAGAGAGGGCTTGTGGCAATTTCTGGTCACAGAACTCAGTCTCCTTGTCTTTCCTTCCCCCTCGCTCCCCCTGAGTCAGAAACTTCTGCAGGGAGTGCTGATTGCAGGCACTGTGTCCACACTCCAGGGCTGGCGGTGGGGGAGGGAATCCTGGAACTTCCAGAGCAGCCCTGATCTCCATGAGGCCCAGGAGACACTGAAGCTTCCAGGCCAAAGGCTTGGCCCAGCCCCGAGGCCTTTGCTTGACCATCACAGCCATGTGCAGACACCACAAGGGTTATCAAGATCTGAAAGAGGCCCCCGCAGCTGCCCTCCACGGAGCCCCCTATGGGCCAGGCACTTTACAGGCCTGACTTTGTGGAATCCTCACACCTGCAACCTTAGGAAGCAGGTATCATCAACCCATCAGACAGAGGAAGACACAGGATCTGAGAGGTCTAGTAACTTCTCTAAGGTCACACAGCCTACTGGTGGAACAACCAGGACTCACCCACACCCTGATGCACCAGATTGCAGCACCTGAGCTCCCAACTACTGAAACATACTACCTCCTGTTGGGAAGTTCTCTGCCAAGCATGGGTAAGTCTGTGCTCACCTCCTCCCAGGCAGCATCCAGTACAGGGTCAGAGTTGCAAGGGACTTTAGAGACTGCTTAGACCACGGCTGGCTCACAGCGTCATTTCCGCCCCCCCTCCACCCCCCATCACTCAGAACAATAGCCTGGTAATAGCTGCTTGGAACACTGTGTTAAGGAGGATTCTGAGGAGCACCGGTTGATTAGTATTGTCTGCCAGGGGCTCAGGAAGGGGATTCTGACAAGGAGGCAACTATTTGCCAATCCTGCCCCTGGTTCCGATGTGCTCATTCTACAGATCTGGAAGATGGAGCCCAGAGAGGAGGCATGACTTGTTCAAGGGCACAGAGAGAGTTCTGGATAGAGCCAGGTAGGGGACGTGGGCTTCACTCACTGATCAGGGCTCTTTCCACCTTAAGGGACATAACAAACAGCGTCACATGTGCCACCATCTCACCACCCCTTGCCCCCAGCATGTTCATTTTGGGAAGTTCCACATAGGTTACGAGAATACATTTGAAGACAGCTAAGTTAGTTCTGCCTCTTTAAGGAAATTAATGAGTAGCAATCTGGTGTTGCCAAGAGGCAAACCCTTGTCCAGGGACTTGGTGGTGCAGGAAGAATTATCCAGCCTCCTTCAACATTTAAAAACACTGCTGTATGTTATATATGAAAGTTGAGAGAGTAATTTCTAAGAGTTCTCATCACAAGAAAAAATTATTTTTCCATTTCTTTAATTTTGCATCTATATAAAATGATGGACGTTCATTAAACTTATTGTGATAATCATTTCATGATGTATGTAAGTCAAATCATTATGCTGTACACCTTAAACTTATGCAGTGCTGTATGTCAATTATATCTCAATAAAACTAGAAGGAAAAAATAGGGACAATATTCTACCTCCTGCACAGGAATACTACATTGCTAGGTTTTGCCACAAGGGAACATTTTTTAAAAGACTATCTACCGTGACAAAGCTCTTTTACAAAATTAAATTATAAACAACCCGATTAAAAAATTGGCTAGAAATCTTAACAGACACCTCACCAAAGAAGATATACAGATGGCAAATAAGCATATGAAAAGATACTCCACATGATAGGTCATTAGGGAAAATGCAAATGGAAACAACAGTGAGATACCATTACACACCTACTAGAATAGCCAAAATCTAGAAGACTGACAATATCTAGTGCTGGCGAGGACGTGGAGCAACAGGAACTCTTATTCGTTGCTGGTGGGAATGCAAAATGATACGTACACTGTAAAAAAACAGTTCGGCGGTTTCTTACAAAATGAAACCAACTCTTCCCATACAATCCAGCAAGCGTACTTCTTGGTATTTGCCTAAACGAGTTGAAAACTTACATTCACACAAAAAGCTACACATAGATGTTTACAGCAGCTTTATTCATAATTGCCAAAACTTGGAAGCAACCATTCACCTTCAATAGGTGAATGGATAAGTAAACAGTGGTACGTCCAGACGATGGAATACTATTCAACAATAAAAAGAAATGAACTATAAAGCCATGAGACGATATGAAGGAAGTTTAAAAGCATATTACTAAGTGAAAGAAGCCAGTCTCCGAAGGCTTCGTACTGTATGATTCTGGAAACGACACGATATTCTGGAAAAGGCAAAACTATGCAGACAGTGAAAAGATAAGTGGCTGCCAGGAGTTGGGGGCACGGGGGGTGGGGAGGGATGAATAGGTAGAGCACAGAAGATTATTAGGGCAGTGAAACTTTTCTGCGTGATACTGTAATGGTGGATATCTGTCATTATATATTTGTCCAAACCCTATGGATTTTGGGTGATAATGACGTGTCAATTTAGGTTCAGGGATTGTAACAAACATACCACTCTGGTGGGGGAATGTTGATAGTGGAGAGGGTGTGTATGTATGATGGGGGCAAGGGGTATGTGGAAACTCTCTGTACTTCCTGCTCAATATTGTATGAACTTGAAATTGCCCTTAAAAATAAAATCTACTTAAAAGGGAAAAAGAGAAAATAAAAAATTAAAATATAGCCTATGGTGTTCCAGTAAATGTTTTAACAACTGGACCTCTGGGAAGGGGGACCCTTAATTTATAGTGTTTGCCAGTTTCTGGGGTATAGATACTTCCACCATGGCCACTTTCTAGCTACACTGTGACATCAGTTAGGGTGTGCAGAGGCACACCAGTATATAGTGTTTCCACTATCCAGAGACAAATAATCCCAAGAACATAAATAATAGTAAAATGTAGTAAAATTACTAGAGAGAGGTAAGTTTGGAGTATATATTGCCTTTGTTTTAAATATAATTTGTGTAATTGTAAGTTTATATAATTTAACTTTGCTAGCATCTGTATTTGACAACCAGCTTCCAAAATTCTGGAAATTTAGGGCTTCCCTAGTGGCACAGGGGTTAAGAATCTGCCGCCAGTACAGGGGACACGGGTTCGAGCCCTGGTCCGGGAAGATTCCACATGCCTCAGAGCAACTAAGCCCTCGTGCCACAACTACTGAAGCCCGTGCTCCACAATGAGAGAAGCCACCGCAATGAGAAGCCCGCGCACCGCAACGAAGAGTAGCCCCCACTCGCCGCAACTAGAGAAAGCCCGCGTGCAGTGACGAAGACACAATGCAGCCAAAAATAAATAAATAAAATAAGTAAGTTTTTTAAAAAAATTCTGGAAATTTAACAGTTGGTTCTCATGAGCCAGCACCAGCCGGTGCTAGAACACTACTATGATTTCTAGACCATCTAAGGGAAATGGTCTCAGTTTTTGTTTTTTGTGTTTTTTTTGTGTTTGTTTTTTTTTTTGGCTGTGCCACACAGCTTATGGGATCTTCTTTTTTTGTTTTTTAATTTATTTATTTTATTTATTCTTGGCTGCGTTGGGTCTTTGTTGCTGCGCGCGGGCTTTCTCTAATTGGTGTGCAGGCTTCTCATTGCGGTGGCTTCTCTTGTGGCGGAGCACGGGCTCTAGGCACGCAGGCTTCAGTAGTTGTGGCATGTGGGCTTCAGTAGTTGTGGCGCATGGGCTTAGTTGCTCCGCAGCATGTGGGATCTTCTCGAACCCGTGTCCCCTGCATTGGCAGGCGGATTCTTAACCACTGCAACACCAGGGAAGCCAAGCTTGCGGGATCTTAGTTCCCCAACCAGGGATTGAACCCTTCAGTGAAAGCGCCGAGTCCTAACCACTGGACCACCAGGGAATTCTCAGAAGTGGTCTCAGTTTTGCCTATTTCCTCCCATCCTTAACCACGTGCAGGCGTATTTTGTCAGAGCTGGCATCATGGTGTACAGCCTGTTTTGAATCTGGAAACCAGTATTGTAGTGATGGTGATGGCCATTAGCAGCAACCCCCTGCCTCACCTCCCACCCCCTGAGGATGGGGAGTAAGGTGGGAGAGATGGAGGTGGCAAGGTGGAACCGGGGTCCTCAGCCCTAGCTGCTCAGTGCAATCACTGGGTGGGGGGGGGCGGGGTAGGTGGAGCTTTTAAAAATAGAATGCCAAGCTCCACCCCTCCATGTTCCAGAGTCTGTCTCAACAGGTTTTGGGTGGGGCCTGGACATCGCATTCACTGACCGCTCTCCAGGTCATGCTGTCCTGTAGTCAGGGTTGAGAACCACTGACGATGCCAAGTGTGTGATATTTGTTTATTAGACAGGCTTAGAGTCAAGTCCCAGCAACAGGCCACTTAGCCAAAATGAGCCAAAATGAGTCTCTTCATCTGCGAAATGGAGATGTACCTCCAGGGTTGTCATAGGTGAGAACTCAGGTAACCAAGCACAGTGACTTGTACAAGGAGGGAGAACGGGAAATAATGATGGAGCCTGCAGACCCGTGTTGAGCGATGCCTGTGTGCAGGGCACTGAGCCAAATGCATCACCCCGGGAATAAGCACTACTATCTACTCCTCTTTTACAGATGAGGAGCCAAGCGTCAGGGAGAAGGAGGACTTGCCCGAGCTCTTCCAGCGAGCTGGGGGGCAGCCTCATTACTCAGGACGTGAGTGCCTTGGGTGCTCAGAGAAGAGTGGCGGGGCGGGGCGGGGGGTGGAGATGGCAGAAAAGCTGGAAAGAGGAGGGCTTTGGAAAGGAGATGGGAGTGTGTTAAGGAGCACAGAAGTGTCTCCTTGTGCCATGGGACCAGCACCCCTAAGCCAGGGGCATCTTAAAAACCAACAACATGGAGCATTCCTGGCCTCATGCATACTTCACCTCTTTCCTCTGCAACCCTACTTACCCATAACTTATGGGAAGTCTTAGCACAGTAGGCACTTTCCATTCCATCCTACGAATGAGAAGGTAGGGACGCTAGGCCCAAAGTCACACAGGCAGTGGGGTGGTGTGGCATGAGCTGGTGAACAATGGACTCCTACTCATCCTACAAAACCCCACTTGAAAAGCCCTCCCCTGATGCCCAGAACCCCTTGTGCACATGTCTGATTCCTCCTCCTCACACTGGCTTCTGGGCTTGGTCCGCTGTCTCAAGCCCTACTAGGCTGTGAACTCCCAGGTGCCTCTTTGGACATAGTATAATTGAACAGAAGTAGAAAGAGTGACAGAAATGTGGACCCAGGGAATCTTCCTGGCCTTTCTCCTTCAGAATCAAATAAACCTTGTCCTGACATTGATGGTGCTTCTTGGAGAAAATGTGAGATGGACGTGCTATTGCACGTGTTTGGGGAGGGGGGAGGAAGCTCCAGAGAGAGGGGCAGACACTGAGGTGGGCAGCTCATGGTCAGTGCCCATACCACAAAGTCTGGGCCCAGGGTGGCTCTTCAGACAACCCCCTTTCACATCATGGGATGCTTCCAGTCTTCAAAGCCTTTCTCATCCACCCAGAGGGGATTCTGTCATTAACTTGCTTTACAGAAAGAGAAACAGGTGCAGAGGGTTTGCTGTTCTTGCCCAAAGCCCAGCTGGGATCTGAGCTAGGGTGTGTCTATCTGCTCTTACTTCCTGGGCCATGCTACCTTTCTGCTCCCCAAATCTCATGTGGATATAATGAGAGTAGCCATCCCCACCGGGTTCTTATCATGATTGCGTGGACTCAGGTACAGTGACCAAAAGGGGCTGTGAGTCAGGCTGCTGATTCTGTGACCCTGGCAAGTCATTGTGCTGCTTCGTGCCTCAGTTTCCCTGTCTGTATAGCACTTCACTCATGGATTGTTGTGGGGATTCCACGGGGTGATACCTGGAAAGTGGTCACGACAGAGAACCCACAAGTGTCGCCGTGGCTGACATGCACTCGTTTGGCCTTTGTACACCTCGCCCGGCAGGAGGGGATGGGCTGTACAGGCCAAGCTCCTGCCAACCATCTTTGCCCCTTCCCTTCCATGAAGCATCCCTGAAGGCCAAATGTAGCCCATGTCTCAGGCTCCCAGGACTGAAGGAGCAACCCCTCCCCCATTCTATCCCCCCCCCATCACCCTCTGCGGGGGGGCGGCAGGGGGCTGCACCGCAGGGGGCTGTCCCTCAGCCAGCACCAATCAAATATGGTAAAGAGCCTGCAGCAGGCTGGGTGTATTTGCTTAATTCTCCTCTACCCGGGGCCTGGCCCCCACCTGGGTGCCTCTGATTTCATTAGCATTCTGCCCAGGCCCCCCACCCCTGGCCCCCAACCAGACCCACCAATCCCCCTACTTAAAAAATCAGGATGGTGGAGTTTTTTCAGAGAGGAGGGGAGGGGTCCCAGGGTGGAGGAGGGGCAGCTGATTGTGAAGACAAATTCCAAGTCTCCTGATGAGCAGAGACCTCTTTCTGAGCTGGCCCTGCCATCGAGGGAGCCAAAGGGAGGGAGGCGCTGTCTCAGATGCCCCCCAGCACTTGCACGGCCCCGACAGTGAGCACTTCCTTACAGTTTGCACCCTTAGTGCCCCATCCCCCTCACCCTAGTCCTGACCCAGAGAAGAGCCAACATGCTGGACTGGAGTCTAGATCCCAGACTTAGGATCCACCGCCCCTCCCCTGGTCTCAGCTGGGTCCCCGACCCCACCACAAATGTCCCACCAGCCGCACTCTGTCATTTCTGTCTTTGCACGTGCTGTTCCCTCTGGCTGGAATACTTTTCCCACCTCGTCACGAAGCCCAACCTACTCTTCACCTCTCACCTTAGGCACCACTCCCTGTAGGAACTCTCCCCTCACAGCCCCAGAAAGGCTCAGGGGCTCATCTGCCTCCCCAGCTGCTTCACTATCATGAACTAAACTCACTTGGACCGCACCAGCGTGTTTCCCTCCATCCCTCTCCAGGGTTCTCTGTGTTGATAGTGGTGCCCGGCACAAGGTAGGTGCTCAGTAAACACTGGATGAATGAATGAATGACTCACAGCCCAGCTCAGTTTAGCCTTTAGGCCCCTAATGCCTAGGGCCCAGGAGCTTTTCAAAGGCTGACCTTTGGGACACCTGAAATACAATTTCTTATTGCCTCCAAAATACAAGCAGACGGGTAATGAATGACATGTTTACCGCACATGATGGCATGTCAACTGGACACCGAAAGTCCACCATGCTCTTGGCTGTGGATAAAGTGTATTAGCCATGGAGTGATTGACAGAGTGGGAGAGGGACACTGCTACTTAATGGGGGGCAAGACTTTCAGTGGATAATACACGTGAAGCACATAAAGCAGGGCTAGCCCTGTTTAGGGAACTCTTCCTTATAAATGTGAGCTCTGTTGTGTCCAGAAACAGCGCTTTCGAGGCAACCTCCCTCCATTTCTGGTCCAAGGGATTCGAGTGAAGCACACCGCCCGCCGCCCGCCCCCACCCCACCCCACCCCCCACCCCTGCAACACACACTCCATTTCTGGCCAATCAGCACAGAGCTTCTCTGCGGCCGCTGTGATTGGTTCAGAGGTGGGCAGGGACCCGATGTGGCATGGCAAGATTCCGGTAGAGAGACTAGGGCTGCTCGATTGTTTAAGCCCTAGATCGAGTGGTGCCTGAAGTCCCATCCTGGATGTTTCAGTTTTGCACACATTATCTTAGTTCTGCTTAAGCCACTTGGGGCCGGTTTTCTATCCGTCGTAGGTAACAAGCCCGTCTAGAACACTGCCCAAGCCCCACGTACACCTGGACCCTGGCAGAACTAGAGTACTGTGCCCCCCACTAGGGGAACCCCTACCCCCAAGTTTGCAGTGAATACAGCACCAGAGGGATGTGTATAATCTCTCCTCTGCTCCCAGCCTCGCCCCTGCCACTTGGGCTGGTCGTGGGTCCCTCTCCCAAATGATTTGGGATGAAGGTCTTTGCAGCCTGTTCAGAGGGGCTCCCATTAGCCACAGCATTGTGCCATGGGGACAGTTAGGATGGAAGGGCTCTGGGGTCTGATCCCACCCCTGCCAGGTGCTGGCGGCTGTGCAGCCTTGGGATGGTGACTCCTGTCTCTGAGCCCCAGAGGCCCTGTGCTTCTCAACTTGGAATTTACCAGTACTGCAATTATCAGTTAATTGCCTGTCTCCTGTTACTTGGAAGCTCCTAAGGGGTGATGGGTGGATGTCTGCCCAGTGCCCGCACATAGTACGAGCTCAGGAAATACATGTTGAGTGGAGGAGCCTCTGTTTCTCACCCGTAAGATGGATTTTTTTTTTTTTTTTTTTTTTTTTTTGTGCCACCACGTGGCATGCAGGATCTTAGTTCCCCGACCAGGGATCACACCTGTGCCCCCTGCAGTGGAAGCGGGGAGTCTTAACCACTGGACTGCCAGGGGAAATGGACATTTTGATGGCCTTTTGTAAAGATAAGGGGTTAGCATGTACACCCTGGGGTCAGTGGGGGCCTCTTCAGTGAGAGGATGTGTTACTGCTACGAAGGGGGTCCTGGCAAGGGCTCCCTGTGGACAGTGAGTTCAACCAAAGAAGTGACATTAAGGGTGGCGTGGCTGGCACCGGGACAGCCGGGGGGGCAGGGGGGGAGGGATGGAGGCAATGGTCTGAGGTCCCCACGACGGAGCTGGAAGCCCCTCCCCTGGGCTGTTCCTGACGCTGCTCTAGTGACAGAGGCTTCTCTTTGTCTGCTGTGTCCAAGACTGGGTAGCGCTGAAGACACCCAAGCAGTCCTCCAGGATGGACACAGCTGCTGCTGAGAGAGGGGTGGAGACGCTGTCTGCACCCCTCCCCTCCATCTCACCCTGAACATGCCAACAGGCAACGGGAATAAACAAGCCCCACTCACGCTGCCCGCCCCAGGGTGGGGCTGGGGGTGGAGGCAGCAGGAGAGCTGTTGCCTTAATGTGGAGCTAGCTTGGGTTGGGACAGTTCCCATCCTCATGTGGGGAGATGAGGGACCCTGGGGACCAGCAGCTGCCAGGGGTGTGCCTGGGTCCTCGGCCTGCCCTCTCGCAGGGACCCGCCTGTGAGTTGCTAATAATAGCAATGGCAGTAATGATAACAGCAGCGGCTGGCCCTGTGCCACTACTATGTGAAAGTACTGCTGCCTATCTGCACCCTCACAATTCACTCGCCATTATCCCCACTTTACAGATGAAGAAACTGAGGCTCAGAAGGGGGAAGCCCCTGGCCCCAGGGAGCCAGCTGGGGTCGGTCGGACTCGCTGGCCTCACTCTGGCCCCCCTCTCCCTGGGGCCCTTGGGAGCATTAGGAGGCCACTGGACTCCCACCCTTGGCTACTGACTCCCTAGAGCTGCTGCCCTTCTGCCAGGACCCATGGGAAGGTGGGGAGAGGAAAATCTGCAGTGCAGAGGGCAGACCCACTCTCCCAACCTCTGCTGTTGTTCTGGTTTGAAGAAAGCAGCGAACATTCGCCACCATCCCCACAGAGCCCAAGAAGCTGCCTCAGAGCTCTCCAGAGCCCTGACGTTCTTCTGTGGGGGCTGAGATCTGGCCCGTGGGTGCCAAAGGGGACACACTCCGCCCCTGGCCTCCTTGGAATGGGGCTCACCCAGCTTGTCTCCCTCCTCTCTGATCAGGGCTCCATCCCACGCTGTCTGCCCTGTCCGCAGACCCACTATTCACTTAGATTTCCATCTGGTTTGGGTTTTACGGGGTGGAGGAAGGGGAGGGTTTAGGGAGAATCTGAGAGCTGGCACCCAATGGAGGTTAACCCGATACATTCGCTTCTTTTCTTGGCGCCCCAAGTTCTGTGAATTTCCCCCTGCCATCAGCCTCCACAAACCCCAGGGCTGTTTGATTATCATGTAACCTGCTTCTGATGGACGCTTGGACATCAGAGTCCTGGGCCGAGAAAGGAGTCAGCATCGAGATCAGCTTTCCTATGAGTGCAAACACCGTGTCTAAACCAGCTTTGCTCAAGCCAGAGATCAGTTGAGTGCAAGCGTGTGTGTGTGTGTGTGTGTGTGTGTGTGTGTGTGTGTGTGTATGCGTGTGCATGTTCTAGACATGTGGTGAGAACCCATCTGTAACCCCTGAGGGAGCATATCTGAATATCTCAGCCTTCCTCCCCAAGCCATCTTATCCACAGACCTTCTAGAAGTTGCAATTAATCTCTAATTTGAATTTTTAACCTCAAACGCCACATTATAAAAATAGTTGTGTTGTGTTTTATAGACGGTATTTGTCATGAAATTATACATGGTTATAATTTATACCATGGAAAATAAAGCAAGATACTCATGCCACACGGGAGCAGGGGTCAGTTCCAGCCAGGCTGGGGCTGCAGCAAACTCACCCACAGAGGGCACCCTAGGTCACCAGGCAGGGCTGGGCAGGGGCAGAGGGGTCTTGGTCCTGCGTGTGTGTTGGATAACTTGTCTCCTTTTTGGAAAGCATAGTTAGGAACCAGCAAAGGCCACTGGGGTCAGCTTCTGGGGCCAAGAACTCTGTTCCTAATCTCAGCTCCTCTTCCTGTGGGACCATGGGAAACTTTTCCCTCCTTGTTTTTTCCATCTGTGAAAGGGGCTTGACAGTCCTAAAATGTGCATCTGCCTTCTCCTCCCAAGTGTGAGGGAGAGTGAAAGAGAAAACAAATTGGTGTTTACTGTGCACCTACCTGAGGCCAGGTGGGCCTAGAGCTGAGCCCCTATCTGCTTGACTTTATCAACTCCTCTAAACAACCCAGGCCTCAGGTACTAGTGATGTGCCCATTCTGCAGATGAGGAATTTGAGGCTCAGAGAGACAAGACACTTTCTCAAGATCATCCAGGAAGTGGGGGTGAGGACGGAGCTGGAATCCCACAGCTAAGCTGGGTCCCCACCGGCAGCACATCCTGCCCCTGAGAAGGTGGGGGACCCACTGGGACTCTGGAGCCAGCTCTCCACGTCTATGCCTGTGTCACCATTGAGCTGCATGGGAACAACGGGGGCCGTCCCTGTCCCAGGATCCTGGCCTGCCTGCCAGGGTCAAGGAGCAGCTCTGGTTTCTGTCCGGCAACCCTGTGCCCCGCGTTATCACCTCTCTCACCCATCCCTTTCTAAACAAACCCGGAGAGGCTGGGTGAGGTCAGAGTGAGCACAGCCAGGGGCTCCGGGGCCAGCAGGGGTGGGGAACACGCCAAAAACAAGGGCCTAAGGCCTGGAGCTCCCGTGTCCTCCATACATAGCCCACCTTTCTGGGCCTCAGCTTCCTCATCTGGAAAATGGGGCCATGAGACTGCCTACCTCCTAGAGTATCTGGGAGGAATTAATGAGATGATTTACGCAGAGGGTTGAGCACGTAGTAGGTGCACAATAAATGGTCCTGACTGTTGGGACAGTTGTTGACAGTGATGAAGCTGAACACACTCCGATGCCACCCAGTCACCCCAGTCACCCAGCCCCCGACTCAGCCGCAAGCACCCCGAACTCCCTCCACTCCCCCCGGGAGGCAGGATTTGCAGTCAGACAGCCGGGGCGACTGTCTTCATCTTGCTAATGGGTCTGCTAAGTAAACTGCCATCTCAGAGTGGTTGTGCACCTATGGCACAAAGCCCTAGTGTTGGGTCCACGTCTTGGGTAGAGCCGTCCCACGGATGGATCGGCGAGCCCCATGTTGGGCATGGGGTCCCGCCCTGCCTCGGGTTCTGCACGGCTCCTGGACCCACCCCTCTCTGACTTGGGATGTCAGATCTCACAGCAGCTGGGCCGGAGCGGACAGTTAGGGCTTGTGATCTGCTCCTTTGGAGATGGGGCACCCCAGGAGGCTCTGAGCAGCCAGGACACAAGAGCTGTTCCCAAGTCAGCCATTCACGTCCCACAGGACAGAGAACACCCACTCCGCAAGGGCGCTACCGGGGAGGGCCTGGGTGCTCCGGACACTCCAAACGCCCACAGGTGCACAGAAAGCATTCCCACCCCGCCTAACACAAAAATTGCAAATCTTGAAGTAGGCCTTGCTCGCTGGCCCTCTCCACCGGGCTCCCTCCCACCCCCTCTGCTCCTGGAACAGCCAATCTCCTTCTCACCTCTGAGCCTCTGCATCTGCTGTTCCCTCCACCTGGAGCACCCTTCCCAACCTCTTCTTCTGGCTAACTTCACTCATCCCTTTAGGTCCCTTCTGAAAATCCGCTTCCTCCAGGAAGCCTCCTCTGAACCTCCAGACCAGGTAGGGGGCCCCATTATCTGTTCTTACCTCCTTCATAGCAGGGAGACCACACCCCCTTGTTTCCTGATGGGACCCCAGGATCCAGCCCTCGCTCTGGTATGGAGTAGATGCTCAACAAATATTTGTGGAAAGAAGGATGGAGGGAAGCCTTCCCCATTTTCCCCCCTTGGAGCTCTGATCTGCCCCCAACTTGAATCCGCTGCAACAGCAATAATTTTCTTTAAATAATGAACCCACTTTCAGCCGCTTTAGATCTTTGCCTTTTCTTTTTTCCTTCCCGGTGAAACCAGAGTAGTTCGTTTTTACTTCTTGTCTCCAGCAATTTCCCACTTGGAGCCCTGACACTCTCCTCGCCTCGGGGTGAGGTGGCAGGGCAGCCGGCTCTGCAGGAGAGGCTGGCCTTCCAATAAGAACACGATGTCTCTCGGAAATACGAGATTCCCAAAGGCTGGGGTCCCTTCCCAGCCCCAGCCCCCCAATCACAGTACAGCCCAGAGCCCTCTGGCCTGGGTCAGCTATGGGTCAGGCTCTGCACAGTGGTGTCCCTGGAAAAGTGGCACCTTCCTCAGGCACTGTGGAGGTTCGGGGTGAGAACCAAGGAGATGGGTGGCACAGTCCCTCCTTGGCAGGGCCTGGGATGCTTCCAGCAAGAGGACACTACGGCTCCTTGGCCATCTGGGAGCCCAGCATGGGGTGGCCAGCGCTGCACCTGGGCTCTGGGAATCATAGCATATTTCCTGGGTGACCTTGGGCAAGTCACTTTGCCTTTCTGAGCCTCAGTTTCCTCATCCGTAAGATGGGGATAGTACTGCACCTGCGTCAAAAGGCTGCTGAGAGGACTCAGCGTGAGGCTGCTTGTGAAGCACTGAGCTCGGAGCCAGACAGAGGTGAAGAGCTGAGCGTCAGGGAGCTGCCTCCGTGCTCTGCTCCCTGGTTAGGGACCACGTCTTGCCTGTCCACTGATGCCTCAAACAGCACGCATGTGCACCAAATGAATGAATGAATGAATGGGTGAATGAATGAATGGACGGGTGAATGGGTGAATGAATGAATGGACGGGTGAACGGGTGAATTAATGAATGGAACCAAGTAGCAAGGCATCTCTTGGAGGGGGACAGGGAGGCAGGGTGTTTCACATACAGTCTCTTGGGGGAAGGGAAAAAGGCCTGTTTTCTCTAGCTTCTTCATGAGGGAAACAGGGAACAAAGGGCCAGTTTGTCTTTTCTCCCACTTCTGGGACGTTTTCCTGGATTCTCCTCCCTAGGCTGGGATGCAGTCCTTCCTCCTCCCGGTTTGAGCTGTGCGGATGGTGCTTTAGATCCTGGGGAGGCATCCGGTCTCTTGCCACACGGGGAGGATGTCACATCTGGAGGCCCCCGTGGCTTCCTAGCCCACGGGGTTGGTGGCGGGAGTGCTGGGGGGGGCGCCTGGCCTCAGTGAGGGCAGGGCCGACCTGCTCTCTCTCAAAGGTGAGTTCATCCTCTGCCATCAGCTACCGACTGGACATTCCCTGAGGGAAGGGGCCGTGGCAGCTGCATTTCTGAACGTGCGCCTCACTCAGCACAACAATTGGCTCCTCACTCCGTGTTTCACGGGCTCGTGAAAAGGGTGTAAACTCCGAGACTCCAAACCTCGCTTCTCCACCCACTGTGGAACCGTGGGCGGGTCACGTAACTGCTCTGAACCTCAGTTTCCCAACTGTAATCATAATAGCAGACACCTTTTCTGAGCTTCTTATGGGATTAGCTACCCAGCTTCCATCACTCCCCTAAATTCTGTTTGTTTGTTTGTTTTGGGTTTTTTGTTTTTTTTTTTAATTTATTTTTTGGCTGCGTTGGGTCTTCGTTGCTGTGCGCGGGCTTTCTCTAGTTGCGGCGAGCCAGGGCTACTCTTTGCTGCTGGTGTGCGGGCTTGTCACTGCGGTGGCTTCTCTTGTTGCGGAGCGCGGGCTCTAGGCGTGTGGGCTTCAGTAGTTGTGGCTCGCGGGCTCTAGAGCGCAGGCTCAGTAGTTGCGGCTCACGGGCCTAGTTGCTCCGCGGCATGTGGGATCCTCCCAGACCACGGATCAAACCCGTATCCCCTGCATTGGCAGGGGGACTCCTAACCACTGCGCCACCAGGGAAGTCCCTCCCCTAAATTCTTAAAACCACCCTGCAAGGAGGCACGATTCTTCTCCTCATATGACAAACGAGGTGCTCAGAAAAAAGAAGACACTTGCCAAGGTCACACGACTGGTCAAGATCCCCCCCCTTGAGTGGAGGGCTGTGATGCCCTGTCCAGGGCACTGTCCCCATGCAAACAGACCCTCGGATTACTGGTTCTCATCCGCAAGAAGAGAGGGCTGAAGACTGGGCTGAAGGAGGATGGAGAGGTGGAGAAGGAGGCCCCCAGGTCCACAGGGTGCCAGGGGGAGGTGCAGGAGAGAAGGGGAGGGGTGCCAGGCTCTCCCGAAGGTCCTCACCATCTCGGGTGGGGGCAGCCAGAACCTGAGCCCCGGGCGGCCCGGCTGCCCACTGGCTGGACCGGCTGCCCGCGGCACCATCTTGAGAGCATTAGGGGCTGCTGTTCACAGATGTTTTCTGTTACGTGTTATTTGTTAGTCTAATGAAAGGAGGTGCACGGGCTTTCAAGACCTCGGCATTCTGCGGGGGCTTTATATGGGAGGCCGGCGCAGAGCTCTGGCGGCGAAAGGAGGCCGCGAGGCCCCTGCCAGGCGCGCCTGGCGGCTCCGGCTTTGATTCCGAGGTTTGCAGCCATCCGCGTGGTAATTCCAGCTCTGGTTAAATGTCATTTTTAATAACGCCATCTCTGGTGTGTAAACGGCTGCGCCCGGGGCAACAGGGGCGGCCAGGAGCGGGAGGCCACTGGTGGGGGAAGACAGGCAGGGAGGCGGGATCGGGGACTGGTGGACAAAACCTGGGGCAAGGTGGCCGCCCTCCTGGGGCTGTGGATGTCCTACCCCCGGGGACCACTGCTGGGGGGCCTGCAGGGTTGTGAGAGGCAGGGTGAGTGAAGAGGAGGAAAGAGCAGCAGGTGGGCAGGACAACGGGAGGGGGTTTGTCCAGTGATGAGTGACAGAGACCCCCAGCTCAGCAGTGAGGCTTCTGGCCACCCCACCCCACCCTGTCACCCTGGCAGCTAGAGGGAGTCAGGATGCTTGAGAGAGAGAGAGAGACAGATCTTCCCCCGTGGCAATGCCAGCTCTTTGGGTGGCCTTGGGCGGGTACCCGGTAGGTGCCCAATGAGTGCTGGCAGACGGTCAACAGTGACCGTGCTCTCCTAGACCCAGCAGTGCAGCCTCCAGCGTAGTCAGGGCTCTGGGGACGCTGCTCTGGGGAGCAGCACCATCCCCCCACATACTGGACCCTTCCAGGTGCTTCCAAATGATGCCCGGCTTCCCTGGCAGCTCCACCTGGCCTCTCCATCCTCCCACAAGAGGACCATTTTCCACTCAGGCAAACTGAGGAAGATGACAGAGGGGCAGCGTTAGCCCTGGAAGGAGCCTCTGAGAGCACGGCAGTGCTCACCTTTTAATGCACATAGAACTCACTCGGGGCCCTGCTAAATGCAGAGGTCCAGGCCCGGGCTCCAGAGGGTGTCATTCCATGGGCTGGGTCCTGGGAACATGCATCTAACCAGCTCCCAGGGTGATTCGAATGCAGTGATTCCTGGGACCACTGTTTGTTGACAAACAGATGGTCCGACCCCCTCAGATGGGGACACTGAGGCACAGACCAGGGTCAGGGCGTGTCCCGAGTTGTAGGGCTGGGCAAGCCCCAGTGTCCTAACTCCTTGTCTAGGGCCCTAGTGCCTCCTGGGCAGCAACGTCACAGGAGGAGACACATCTTCCCTTGTCAGTTCTAAGCACAGAGGTGATCGCTCAGCTCTGGGAGGAAAGGCCTCTGTAGAAGCTTCCAGGTCTTGCAGCCCCTGGGCCTCCTGATCTCACTGCCCCCCACACCCCAGGACCTTCTCCAAAGACCACAATCCCCCCAGCAGCCCCCGTCCACCTCTCGGGCCACCAGGTCCCAGCTTCTTGGCTTCTCTATAACTCGTCACCCCAGCGTCCTTCTAAGGTCTCCACTGCCCCCCAAACCAGAAGGTCCCGGCTGCCCCTCCCACACACAGGAACGCAGAAGGGATCACAAGGAAGGACCAAAAGTAATGTCTTCCAGAGCCTGCTTCATTTTTAGGATGCAATAAAAGATATCATTAGCCGTAAAGGGCCCCATGTGGACAGCATCCTGTCATCACGGTGGCCCCTTGGAGCCGGGCTGGGAGCAAGCAGCTTCCCAGATGTAGAAGGGACACAGGGCGAGGGGGCCTGACTGGCAGGGGGCAGCGCGAGCATCAGGGTCATTGAGGTAGCGACCTTCATTCCCTGGACATCTGGAGACGCCCCGAATCCCAGGGAGGCACGGCCTCTTCCTGGCAGCCGCTCTGCTCCCTCCGGGCGGGGAGTGCCCTGCCACATGCCTCCGGCCCCTGGGGGCTGCCCGCCACCCTGTCTCCCTGTGTCGGCTCAGCATGGGCGCTTGCCGAGATAACTTTCCCCAACTCTGTCTAAACAGGAAGCTCCCACGGTGCTTTCCTACTCACCACCTCGCAAAAGGCACTTAACCCTTGGCCCATCCCGGCAAGATCAGGCCGCTCATCTATCCACCAGCGGCCTGAGGCCACGCTGGCCATTAAGAGCCTGGACCTGATCATTTGGGCCAGGCTGGAGCCCTCAGGCCGGGGTGTGAGGGTAGGTGTGTGTGTGAGTGAGCAGGTTTGTGTATGGTGGGGCGGGGATCGTGTGTATTGGTCGGGGTGGGGGGTGGATGGGGTGGGTTGTGCACATCTCCGTGTCTGTGAGCCTGGGAAAGCCAGTCCACCATGTGGTTCCCAAATGCCAGCCCATGACAGAGTTTTCACCGACCTACCGCAAAATGAGAAAAATAGGGGCAATTCGCAAGTTTTTTTGTTAAGCCAAATTAAGTCCGTTTTGAGGATCATCCTTTACTCCGAGATTAAGATGCTGAAAGGTTCTTTTGGGCTTCCCTAGTGGCGCAGTGGTTAAGAATCCGTGTGCCAATGCAGGGGACACGGGTTCGAGCCCTGGTCCGGGAAGATCCCACATGCCTCGCAGCAACTAAGCCCGTGCGCCACAACTACTGAGCACGCGTGCCACAACTACTGAAGCCTGCACGCCTAGACCCCGTGCTCCGCAACTAGAGAAAGCCCGCGCACAGCAACGAAGATCCAACGCAGCCAAAAATAATACATAAATTAAATAAACAAATGTATTTTTTAAAAAAGATGAAAGAAAAAAAAAGATGCTGAAAGGTTCTTTCTTGGATAAACGGATAGGGGCAACAAGATGGTAGCTGTCGTGAGTAAATGGCTTTTCCTGGCAACTTTTAAAACTGCCCACTCTATGCCAGTTCTTCGAAGTGCCTGGAAATTTTCACTGGGGCTTGAAATCTGAAAGTCTGGGCAGGTGGTTGGAGGTCAAGTCCTGACACATAGTTGGTGCTCAGAAAATGATTGTTGAATGAATGAGTGAATAAATGAATGAATGAATGAAGGAATATGGAAGCTAGGGGTGGACTGGGAAAGGGGGCCTGTCCTATGGCTGTTCCTCGGAGTCAGGGACCCTCCACAGCTCTCCCGTGTCCAGGAGGCCATTCTGGATGTTTCTAGGCAGGAGGGGGTAGAAGATCTCCACTTGTTCTCACTTCTTCCCAAACCTCCCAAGCCAGACGGTCCCCACGCTGCCAGGCCTGACCCGTCTCCCACACACCCGTAACCCAGGCCAGGCTGCTGAGGATGTGGAAGAGACCCCTCCCTTGGCTGCCTCACGGCCCCCTGAATGCAGCCCACACCAGCCTGGAAGTGGGCATCCCTGGCCAGACCACCCAGCATTCTGGGGGCTCCGGGGATGGCTTCAGCCAGCGGTAGAGGGCAGGGGCTTCGGGACAGGCCTGGGCTGGAAGCCTGTATTCATTCGTCTGAACTTGGCAACTGCTCAGCTTCTCTGAGCCTCACTTTCCCTCCCCATAAGATGGGGGTAATAAAAAGATCCACTTCCACGGTTGGTGGGAAGACAGTGAGGCATAAGGGGTACGGGGCCCCGGCCAGCAAAGAGGAAGCAACTGGTCACTCGCACCACGTCCCATCAAGGGCTCATCCCTTCAACTCCACTCCCATGGCCTCTAACCCCAGGGCAGCACCCTGGTCGGGTTCCAACACTGATGTCCCATTTGGAGGCTGTGTTCAGGGCAGCACCGGCTCCCCCTTAAATCACTCCCAAGGTTCTCTTCCACCTGGGGTTAGCCACTGCCCTTTGGGTCTGGCAAGCCAGGAAGGCCTCCCAAGTTCTGCCTCGTCCAGGTTGACCTCGCATCCCCGCCCAGGACAAGCCACTGAAAACCCTTCCTTCCTGTCTCTATCCGCTTAGAAACCTAACACGGCACTGAGTCCATCCCAATAGCCCCACTCGGTGCCAGCCCTCAAGGCCTCCCTGCCCCCTTTAGATCCCCAGACAAACCTTAGCCTGCGTCTCCCCAGCAACTAGATGGGGCTGCCCCTCTCCCATTTCTCCAGCCCAAATGCTGAGCTCTGCAGGAGAGAGAAGCTTGGACTTGCAATCCAAAAACAAATCCCACCCCTCCGTTCCCAGGTGGGAGACCTTAGGCAGGTTGATTTGCCTCTCTGGGCCTCCCCAAAATAGGAATGGCAATCACTAGCCCTGCCTGACTCATGGGGCTGCTGCGAGCATCTCCACGAGCTGTAATGGAGGCCCTTTATTTAGCACCTACTATGCGCCAGGCATGGTCTCCCACAGCCACTGAGGGTCCGCCCTGTAAGGGACATTGCTGTCCAGCATTCCCATTTCACAGATGGCAACACTGAGCCTCAGGGTACTTTCTAGGGCTCAAGGGTGGCGTGCCAGCAGGCATTATCACTTCTGCTCCAAAGTCACTTTTCTGGAGTCTTCTGGAAGGGAACAGCGACAGCACCTGCCCTGTCGAGCTCCTGCTCACCGGGAAGGGCCCTCGTGGGGGTGCCAGCTGGTCTAAGGCCCCCGTGCCAGGCCCCCAAGCGCCACCTAGATGATCTACAGAGGAGCAAGACCACCCTGCAACCACAGACGATGAACGAAATAGCAAGAGCGCTCCCTCTGACAAGAGCCAGAGATGTAGACCATTGCCCCCACTCCCACCAGCTACCCTGGTAAACCCAGCCGTTCTCAGACTGAACCCCCCGGGCTCTCAGCTTCTAGGCCTGGTTCCTCGGCTCTCACCACTCCTGTCTCCCTGCTCCTGGGCATGTGCTGTGGGATGCCCTCACCTGTCTAGGGGTTCAGGCCCAGCCAGGACCCGGTCCTCAGAGACTCCACCTTCCTGGGGAGACGGGCCCATCACGGGGCAATTTCTCAGCCCGAATCACCTCATGATGAGAGACAGGAGCAGCCCCACAGACATCTGTGCGCCACCTCCCATTGTTCAGGTGGCGAACTGAGGCCCGGAGAAGGGATGTGACAGGCCCGAGGTCACACACGGAGATGGCAGCAAAAGCCAGGACCCGATGCTGGGTGTCCTGACCTCCCCCATCCAAGGCTCATTCACAGGAGATGGCTCTGTCCCCCCTCGCCACCCCTCCCCCAAGGAAATGGACGGAGGGAAAGGAGGGGAGGGGAGAAGGGAGGAGGGAAGGAAAGCAGGCTTATCTTTAAAAGGCCTGGTTCTGAAGAAACCCTTTTGTCTTTATCCCTCACCAGCCCTGCTCCTGTTTCACAGGCCGGCCCCCTCCGTCTCCTTCCTCCAAGGCCCCAGAGGCTGCGGCTGCCACCTTTCAGAGCCAGTTAGAAGGAGGCTGGTTAAAAAGTCAGATATGGGGGACTTCCCTGGTGGTCCAGTGTTTAAGAATCTGCTTTCCAATGGAGGGGATGTGGGTTCAATCCCTGGTCGGGGACCTAAGATCCTAAGTGACGCGGGGCAACTAAGCCCGTGCACCGCAACTACTGAGCCGCGCGCTCTGGAGCCCGCGTGCCACAACTAGAGAGAAGCCTGCACGCCGCAACGAAAGACCCCGCATGCCGCAACAAAGATCTCGTGTGCGGCAACTAAGACCTGACGCAGCCAAATAAATAAATAATAAAAAAAAATTTTTTTTAAAGTCAGATACGAAAAACAGTATGGCAGTTCTCAAAAAATTCAACATAGAATTACCACGCGACCCAGCAATTCCACTCCTGTGTATACGCCCCAAAGAACTGAAAGCAGGGACTTGAAGAGATATTTGCACACCCATGCCCCAGCAGCATTATCCACAACAAACAAAGGGCAGAAGCAACCCAAGTGTCCACCGACAGATGAACGGGTGAACAAAATGTGGAACATTATTCAACACCGTGGAATATTACTCAACCTTAAAAAAGGAAGGAAATTCTAACACCTTCTACGACATGGACGAATCTTGAGAACATTATGCTAAGTGAAATAAGCCAGACACAGAAGGATAAGTACTGTATGATTCCACATATATGAGGTCCCTAGAGGAGTCAAATTCATAGAGACAGACAATAGAATGGTGATTGCCAAGGGCTGGGGGAGGGAAAACAGAGAGTTAGTGTTTAATGGGGGCAAAGTTTCAGTTGGGGAAGATGAAAAAATTTTAGAGATGGATGGTGGGGATACAATGATGTGAATGTACTTAACGCCACTGAACTGTACACTTACAAAATGGTTAAAATGGTAAATCATATGTTAGGGGTATTTGACCACAAGAAAAATCCAAAAATTGAAGGCCATTCGGCCTGTCTCTCAAACTCAGTGGTCCCTTCAGGCCCCCCACTCAGACACTCAGCCCTGCCTTCCACCGCTGGCAAGGGGGAGGTAGAGGTCCCCACCCAAACCAGGCTCATCCTTGGCCTCCTGTCACCCATCAACAGGTGTGGCTCAGGGACCAGCTCTGCGAGGGGAGCGCAAACCCCCTGGCCGGGGTCCCAGCCCACCCCGGCTCAGCCTGTGCCCTCAGGCTCCAAGCGCCCCACTGTCCTGAATCTCCGTGAAGCAGACCCCCTTGGTCCTGGCATTTTCTGTAACACGTCCCAGCCCCACCCGGGCCAGGCAGCCTCCTCGGGCTGGGGACCTCACCCCTGCCTGGCTCCAGGGGTTTCGTTTATTTTCAGTGTGTCCACATCCCTGTTTCTGCCCTGCCCACAGGAGGGAATGCTTTAAAGAAAATCTCAGTTATTAATGTGGTTTCTTTTGTTGTAAGTCAGTGCAAAGGCAGCAAACGAGAGTTTATTTTCCTAACGTGCTTGGCATAGCTCAGTGCCACGGCCCAGACCTCAGCGTTTGATTTGGGAGGAACCCGAGACCCCAATTTGCTCTGAGTCACCGGCGAAGCCACAGCCTTCCCGGTCAGTTCCAGGGGGAGCCTGGTCCTGGGGAATCATTGGCAAGAATAGGCTACATCTACTGATGACTTGGTGAAAACAAAAGATGGAAAAATATATTCAGAAAACTTTGAGACTGCTAACCTGGCAGGTTGAAAATATATCAATTTTCCAACTCATCAGTTTCCCCATTAACCTTCATTTTTCTAATAAGGCGCACCCCATCTCTGTTTGGTGTCAGTTGCTTTCTTTGGACCTGGAAACAGCTCCAGAAGCCACAGGAAAACCCACTTCTGAGTATGTCCAAATCTTCACTGAGGGGCCAGGGTTCCCTGTGGGTCCAGGACCGGAGGACTAAGCCACAGCCCAGGACCCAAGCCTGCCGGCCTGGGGTCCAGAGTCCCAGCATCCCGAGGTTTGGTTGCCTGCTTTGTAAAGGGGTCCAGTGATGCAGGCTGGGCTCACCAGGACGAGGGGACGAAAGGTCCCCTCTCCCCCAGCTTTGGAGACTTCAGGACTTGAGAGTCCAGCGGCAGTGGTGGGCGGACCTGCTTGAGGGAGGAAGGAAGGAAGGAAAGAAGGGAGGGAGGAAGGAAGGAAGGAAAGAAGGGAGGGAGGGAGGAAGGAAGGAAGGAAAGAAGGGAGGGAGGAAGGAAGGGAGGAAGGGAGGAAGGGAGGAAGGAAGAGAGGAAAGAAGGGAGGGAAGGAGGGAGGGAAGGAGGAGAGAAGGAAGGAAGGAAAGAAGGGAGGAAGGAAGGAAGGAAGGGGAGGAAGGAAGGAAGGAAGGGAAGGAAGGAAGGAAGGGAAGGAAGGAAAGGAAGGAAGGAAGGAGAGTGGGACACAGGCCTCTCCTCCATCCACTTTCTGTCTGCAGGCCCAGACCCAGCGAGCAAGCCAAGGGATTCTCCCAGGCACGGGGGCTGCCTCAGAGTGCCCCCACCCCTGCCCCCACCTCCTGGCAGCGGGCACCTGTGGAATGAGCCCAGCTGGCCTTGGGGAGCTGCTTGACTCGACATAAAACATTTGGATTGCATGGCCTAGTGATTTGTTTTCAGTCTGAGGAATGAGTATACGGTTACCTCCTTTTAATTTTGCCAAGTAAGGACATTAAAATAAAACAATCTCCAGTTATTATCCTTATTTCATAAAAGAAAGGGTGTTTTAACACCAAAAATGAGTAGGAAAGATATAATCCCAAACAAGAGACT
This sequence comes from Balaenoptera physalus, assembly GCF_965194825.1. Lineage (NCBI taxonomy): Eukaryota > Metazoa > Chordata > Mammalia > Artiodactyla > Balaenopteridae > Balaenoptera > Balaenoptera physalus. The sequence continues at coordinate 6,612,001 of NC_138886.1, forward strand.
CCTTTAAGCTGGATTTTAGAGCTTCAGGAACTCTCCATATTGTCCACGTTGCTTTCCATTTGCAGAGGCCTGGAGCAAATCGTCCCAAGGGCTGAGGGCCAGAAGGACAGAGCTTGGGGGTGGGGGTGGGGGTCCCTTGAGCCCGGCCCCGACTCTGCCTGCGGCCCCTTGTGCCTCACAGATGAGAAAGGTGATCCCCACCTCTGGAAGCAGACCAAGTGAGGGCATCAGGGGCCCCCGACCCCGTCCCACCTGATGCCACACCCAGGGTGTCCTCTGTCCCCGGTACCTGGAAATTCCCCGTGTGCAGAAGCCCCTCCTCAGAGAAAGGGCTCCTGGGCTCTCAGTGAGGGTGGCCTGACCCCACGGGGCTGCTGCAGAGGCCTGCTGCCCACCCAGCTGTCCGGGGGCTGCCAGTGGCCCTGTCCAGGTACTTGTGACCCCAGCTGTTCTGGGACTCCCCAGGAGAACCCGCCATTCAGAGCCCTTCTATGCTGTGTCCAGGAGAAGCAAGACCTTCCCCCGTCCGTCCCCACGGCCAGGGCCTAGGACGGAAGTGGGCACCCACCCCTGCCGGCACTTGAGTACAAAACGCCCTGCCTCCTTCCTTCTCTCCCCATCCCTCCTGTACTCCTCTCTTCTCCTTTCCTTCCTTTTCCCAATTTGCTCCTCCTCCTCTCCCCAACCCTCAGGGGTCCCCCATTCATCAGGGCAAAACCGAAGACCTCTCCTCTGCCCTGCGGGGAAGCCAGCTCAGAGCAAGCAGAGACCCGAGGTACTCAAACGACTCAGGCTGGCCGGCCCCACCCCCTCACCAGAGGGCACCCCACTTTACCCTCGGCCCAAACCAGACACCTTCCTTCCACTTTTCCACTAGGGAAACCCCAACTCCCAGGAGTGGGTCTACCCACTTCCTGATCACCTGGGCGGGTGAACAGATGCCAGCCGCTGTGGCTGGCGGGAGGTGGATGCCACTGGGAAAGATGGCACCAGCTGGGCGCTCTCTGAGGTGCACTATGAAAGCCAGGTGTGTGTCAGGTGTCCCTCACGACCGCACAGGCTCCCGGACAAGGTTTCCGATGAGGCTGCCGTCACCTCCGTTTTCCCTGCACCTCCTCTCATCTGAAAAGCGGGGCATGCAGCCATCCAGAGCTCCCCTGAGACCAAGGGGCTGGCGCGGGAAGTGGGGGTGGGTCCCTGGGGACAGGTGGGAAGGCTGCTGGAATCAGGTGGGTGACTCTTAGGGGCCCAGAGTCCCCAGCAGGGCAGCCTGCTCCCCAGAGCTAGGGGAGCAAGTGGGCAGTGGTCTCAGACGACCCCACCTCCTTTTCAGGGCTTGGGTGAGCTATGGGGACTCCAGTTCTCCCCCTCCCTGCAGGAAACTCTCCAAGGCCGGGATCTTTGCTTTATCTTCATCTTCTCCTGCCCTAGCCACACCCCCCTTCCTACCAAGGGCTCAGGGCCCAGCAATCCTCTGTGACTTTTTGAAAAAAGCCACTTGGGTGGGTTGTTTGTTTTTAAAGCCCTTTCCTGATGACCTTTAACCTCGGCAGGGGAAGAGAGGCCTAGCTAGCTCTTCAGGGCTGGGCCATTCCCCCTAGAGAGCTGCTAGTGGGGCAAACTGGAGGTGGGGGGGGGGGCAGGCATCGGTACCCCAGCCAGGAAATCCATCTTACAAGAGCCTAGCAGTCGCTGGATTGGTATCCTGGAGCTAGAGAAGGGGGCAGAGTTTGAAACTCAGCTGTGCGACCAGGTCACTTTGCCCCTCGGAAGCCTCAGTTTCCCCAGCAGTAATCGCACCCGCGTCTCAGGCTCTTTGGGAGTGGGGCCTCCAGGGCTGCCTCCGGGGTAGGGCACAAGGCACACAGCTCCCCGTGCTTCCAACGACTGGAGGTGGCTCTGGCCAAAAGGCAGTGCCCTCCGCCAGTCGAGAGCTCCCGTCCCGCAGCCCACCCCATCGCGACGTACAGCCTCAACGAGGGCTGCGGCGGCGGCGGCGGGCCCAGCCATCACTCGGGCTGCAGTGCCTGGCGCCCGCACCCCCGGAGGTCCTGCCGCGGCGCCTCCTTCCCAGGCTGGGGTGCGGCTGAGCCAGCGCCCCGCATCCGTCGCCTGCCCCGTGCTCGCCCCTTCGGACCCACGAACCTCTGGCCTCGCACCCCTCCAGCCCCCGCATCCCCGTATTTCAGTTCCCACGGCCCTTGGCAGCCCCGCCCGAACCCCCGGCCCCGGTCCCGCGCACTCACCGTCCTGCGGCGCCGCCTCGCTGCCGCTGCTGCCCCCGGACGGCTCGCGCGCCGCGCCCTCCCGCGCCTCTGCCCTGGCCGCGGGGCGCGGCGCTAGCCGCCCGGCCGCCGCCACCTCCTCCAGGTCCAGGAGGTGGCTGACCGTGAAGTTCTTGCGCGCCTGGGCGCAGTCGCCGGGCCCCAGCGCTGGCGGCGGCGGCGGCGGCGGCCCCGGGCCCAGCGCCGGCTTGTCCGGGGCGAAGGCGGCGCCGGCCGTGCTGTCCATGCCCGCGGGCCGCCCCGGGGTCGCCGGCGGCGGTGGCGGGCGCGGGTCCGAGGCGGGGGTGGCAGGCGCGGGTCGGAGCGAGCGCGCCCCGGCCGCCCCGCGCTCGGCCCCGCTCCCGGCCGCCTCCTGGCTCCGCGGCCGCCGCGGCCCGCCCGGCGCTGACGTCGGGGGAAACCAACTTTCTTCCCTCCCCTTCTCTGCCGCCTCGCTCGCTCCCAAGTTGCTCAAACGGGAGCTCCTCCGGCCACACGCCCCTTCTTGAAGCAGACCTCGCCCCCTGACTCTCCTCCTCCCCCTCCTCCTCGCCTCGCCCGCCCCCATCGCTCCGGCGGCTGCGGGGAGGGAGGGGGTCCCGCCTGAGTCTGGCTGGAGGCTGGGGGCGGGGAGGGGGAGAACAAGGGGTGTCCTCCTTTCACCCTCCCCACCCACATTTTGAGGAATGGGAAAGTTCAGTGTTTGGGTGTGTGTGTCTTTTTTTTTTTTTTTTTTTTTTAAATCCCCCAACAAGTGTCTGGGGAGGTGATAGTGGAGGGATTAGCAGCCCCGCTTCCATTTACAAATTCCTCCGCAGAGGAGCGGGGAGAGACTCTGAGACAGTTGCCAGGGAAGATCTGGAACTCCCAACTCCATTCTCACCCCCATGCACCCCAACGCCGTCCCTGATCTGACGGAGGAGAGTCCTGGGTCCGCCTTGTTCACTCCGCCTGGCCCCAGGTACTCTCCCCCAGAAAGCAGCACATCGTCAAGCTTCTGGGGTGTATGCATCCCCCCCACCAACACATACACCTCGGAGCCCACCTCCAGAATGCTCCAGGCCCTCCCCAAGGAAAACCAAGCCGGGAGGAAAGAGTCTCCCCCCAGAATTCCTAGTTTACACACAGAGGATAGATAGACAGCCAGACTGACAGCCAGACTGACAGATGGGTGACAGGGAAAGAGAGAGGCCAGCCTGAGTCTCTGCTCTTGTTTTTGTTTTGCAAGGAAAGCACAGAAAAGATGCCCCCGGTGGTGAAGCTGAGACTGTAAGCCCTCCAGATGCTACAGTTTTTTCCCCAGGAAGGCTGCTTGGAGGCCTGGCCCTCTGTAGTCCCTGCCACCATTGTAGAGCCATAATGTTATAGCAACAAAGATAAGCCCACAGGGAGAAGGCCTTCAGAATCTCCTTTCCCCACTCACGCACAGAAAACCCACCCTGCACACACCCCCTGAAAACCTGCAGACCAGCAGCCCAGGTTCTGCATGAGTGAGAGTTCTTCCCAGAAAGGAATCACCCCCAAGATGAGGCTGAGTGTCCCCCCAAGGTGGCATTAGCCACAGCAATCCAGAGAGGCACATGTGTGGGTAGGTTGAGGATTTGGAGGTGATGAGATGATGAGATTCTTCTTCTTTGGAAAGTTGCCCCAACGAGTGTCCAGTGAGAAAGACTGGCAAAAGAGGTGGAACCAGGGGGTTCCCAGTACTGCCCACAATGTAAGTGGCTGAATGACTTTCTAAGGGACTGAGCAGGGTGGGGCGGTGACTGGGCTCTAGGGACTGTCTAGAAGGGCCCCCCCCCGCACTGGAGCACCCAGCAAGCCAAGGGTGGGGGCACTTATCCCAGGAAAAACACAGCCCAGCGTTCAGAACAGCATTGGTGTCAAAGACCATGTGCCAGGCCCAGTCTGCCATACACTGCTGTGTGACCTCAAACCTGTCACCTTCCCTTTCTGAGCCCCAGCTCCTCCCTTGTAGAAGGGGTCTAATGAAGTACCTACCTCCTGGGCACCATGGGGATTCCATCACAGGTGAAATCCTGGGCCTGTGGCCTAGAACACAGAACGCTGTTAGCATCAGCTTGCAGAGCTGGAAAGGGCCTGGACATCATCTGGCTTCAAATGCAGACCCTGCACTTCCTAGCTGTGGACCTTATCTACTTGCCTCTCAGTTGCCTCAACTGTAAAATGGGCTCTTAGGAGGATTATGTAGGTTGATATATGGGGGTCACCTGATACCTGGTGAGCTCTCAATTGGTGTTAACAGTTACCATTTTTAAAACATTTATTCCAAGAAGCAGTGGAGGACAGTGATGGCAAACTCAGACTCTAGAGCTGGGGGGGTGGGGGGGGAACACATGAATTTGAATCTGTTCACTGCCATTTACTAGCTGTGTGGCCTTGAGGAGGTCACTTGCTGGTCCTCTCTGAGTCTGATCTATCATCTGTATAATAAAAGGGCCAATTCGAAAGGATCCTTGTGAACTTGGCATTATCAATGTCGTTGTTATCAGGTTGTTACTACCCTTGCCAGTCCTGGGGCTGGTGGCCGGGGTGGTACAGGGATGGCAGAGTGGGGCAAGAGGCATAGACTGCTATTCCAAAGCTCAGCCCTTGAGCAAGAGCTCCAGGACTGACGCAGCCTGGAAACGCACCCAAGGAAACCCCAGTTAACCTGGGAAGGATGGAACTCATTACCCGAAAGGGATACAGCTAAACGATAAATAACTTCCTGGGTGATTTAGATAAATCCTGCGATGCTAACCCAGAGGAAGGAATGAAGGGAGCATAGGATCCCTTGGAACTTCTCTGTTCAACGAGTGGTTATTGAGTCAGGCCCTGCTCTAGGCAGCAGGGATGGGGAGGAAGGGAAGGGAACAGAGAGGGCCCCTGCTCTCCAAAGAGGAGTCCATGAGGAAGTAGCTGATCCTTAATTGGTGCCTCTGTTGGAGGTTGGATCCTGGGTCTGACCACGAGTAAAACTGCATATTTGCCCCAGTCTCAAAAACTTGCATGCTTAAAAGAAAAAAAAAAAAAGTTAACTTCCCTTATTACAGAAGTAATATGCTTAGGAGATTTTAGAAAACATAAATAAAATTAAGAAACTAAAAACACATATATCCCACTCCCAGAGATTTCTGAGACACAGTAGGTATTATATATATATATATGTTGGTATAATGAAAGAGATTGATGATAATCATCCTATTTATTCAATATTGAATTGAAGACCTAGAAGAAGCAATAAGACAAGAAAAAGGAGTGAGCTAAAAATAAATTTAGAGTATATCTCTCTAGCTTTTATCTATATTCTAGATGGAGAGAGATAGTTATATATGTTATAAAAGTCAAACTATGTTGTACTAACTTTTTAATAACTTGCACACTGTGTCGTTAGCCTTGTCCACCATTATTTTTAATGAAAGCCTAGTGATACATTATTCCCTATTAATATACATCCATAGTCATTTTCTTTTCTTTCTTTTCCAGCCATGCCACACAGCTTGTGGGATCTTAGTTCCCCAACTGGGGATCGAACCTGGGTACCAGCAGTAAAAGCACCAAGTCCTAACCACTGGCTTGCCAGGTAATTCCCCATAGTTATTTTCTTGATAGTAAATACCTAGAAATAGGATATCTGGATGTGGTAGGCAGATAGTAACCTCCCAAAGATGTTCATATTATAATCCCTGGAACTTGTGGATATGGCAAAGTGGAATTAAGGTAGCAGATGGAATTAAGGTTACCTATCAGGTGACCTTAAAATAGGGAGAACATTTTTTTAGATATTTATTTTATTTATTAGTTTTGGCTCCATTGGGTCTTCGTTGCCGCCCACGGGCTTCTCTCTAGTTGTGGCGTGCGGGTTTTCTCTTCTCTAGTTGTGGCACAAGGGTTCCAGAGTGCATGGGCTCTGTAGTTCGTGGCGCGAGGGCTCTCTGGTTTAGGTGTGTGAGCTCAGTAGTTGTGGCACGCGGGCTTAGTTGCCCCACGGCATGTGGGATCTTAGTTCCCCGACCAGAGATCCAACCTGAGTCCCCTGCGTTGGGAGGCGGATTCTTTACCACTGTACCACCAGGGAAGTCCCAGGGAGAACATTTTAGATTATCTGAGTGGCCCAATGTAATCACAAGGGTTCTTCAAATTGGAAGAGAGAGATGGGAAAGTCAGTGCTGGAGTAATGCAATATGAGAGACTTGACTGGGCAGTGCTGTCTTTGAAGGTGGAGGAAAGCAGCCATGAACTAAGGAATGTGTGTAGCCTCTAGACGTTGGAAAAGGCAAGAAAACAGATTCTTCCCTAGAGCCTCCAGAAAGAAATGCAGCCCTGCAGAATCTTGATTTTAGCCCAGGACTTCTGTTCTCCGCAAAGGTAAGATAATGCCTTTGTATCGTTATAAACACTACGTTTGTGATCATTTGTTACAGCAGCAAATAGACAACTAATGCACTGAGTCAAAGATACTGAAAAAGATTGAAGACTTTTGAGAATGTTGCTATGTAGCCTCCAAAAAAGTTGTATCAATTTCTACCCCTGAAGAGCATGAGCTATTTTATTAATTTTCTTCATTGATGGCACAGTCTTTACGGTTTTATTCAACATGAATAAAATGTGCACGTGAGCTGTCTATTCACTTTCTTTGCTGCACAGCCTCATGCTGGGATGGGTGACTCTGATGGCCAGCTGGCTGCTCTTCCAGGACAGCTTTGTAGTGGTTGGAGGAAACACTGTGAACGCTCGCAGCACAGTAAGATCTGTTGCACATCAGCAACACTGTTACTTCCAGCTCCTTGATGCTGTGGACCAGGAACTTCAGGAAGCCACTGGGTAGCATGTACTCATTTCCTTGCTGCTCCCGTAACCACTGCTGGGCATCAAGAACAGGCCCTTGAACCTTCTCTGTATCCTGTTGTCAATGCCTCTGGGTTTCTGCCCATTTTCTCCTTAGCATCATACCGCCCTCAGACAGAGGAAGAAGGTTAATAATAATAACTTATTTTAAATTTCAAAAGGAATTTCCTTCTTTTAATCTGCATACCTTGAATTAATCACTGAATGGGAATATTTTTTTTTCCAATTATAAATAACATTTATTGGTCACTTCATATCAGACTAAATACTTGACATTTATTGTTCATATCAACCACATAATCCGATGAGGTAGGTCATTATACTTTTTTTTTTTTTTTTTGACCACAACAATAGCAACAATGATTGCAATTACCAAACATGAAACACACTCATACTATGTCATAATATTGACTGAATGGGAATATTTAATGGTTACTTATTTTTAAGTTTTTAAAATTTAATTTTTATTTTATATTGGAGTATAGTTGATTTACACTGTTAGGTTAGTTTCAGGCGTACAGCAAAGTGACTCAATTATACATATACATATCCATTCTTTTTCAGATTCTTTTCCCATATAGGTTATTACTTTGATGGCTACTAGTATTTATTTGCAAAATGTCTGTTTATAGTTACCACCCATTTTTCTAGTGGAATGGTTCTGTTTCTTTTTTTTTTTATTATTATTATTTTTATTTTTATTTTTTGGTTCTGTTTCTTATGGAGTTATAATCGGGCCATTCTTTCACTGTAACGACCTCTGCAAAACACTTGACTGTCAGTCACTAAAGGACCAAGCCCATTTCATGGATGGGAAAACAAAGACCAAGGATGACATGGCATCCTGCAGCTCTTCTGTTCACCTGATCAGCCCCCTTAGCCCCAAACCCAAGAGTCTCTTCTGAAGGAGATGGTTTAGCAGGGACGGCACACAGAGGCTCACAGGCCAAACTCTGTTCACTGCTGCACGTCTGCGGAATCATAAACACTGCAGGACGATGTGACTCAGATGTGACCAGGCGTGACCGTGACAGATCACAGGGTTCTGTAAATATTGTGTCAGGCTGCTATCACAGCAGGGCTCCCTGCTCACCCCAGACCCCGGTCCACCCTGTGGGAAGTGGAGTCAAGCCCAACGGGGCAGAACATCTGGTTCTCTCCCTCAGCTCACTGCCCAAACTTTTCCCAGCCTCAGTTTCCTTCCTGAGGGCCTCCTAGCCAGGATATCCTGCTGAAGCGACTGGGTCTCAGCTCTTGGCAAGGGTTGAAATATTATACCCCTTTGAAAAATGTTTCTGCTCTACCTGCAAATCCGAAGATGTGCTCCATAATAGCGGGGGCTCATATTCAATGAGGCTTACTGTAAACCAGGTGATGTACCGAACCATATTGTTTTGTAGCATCCTTACAACTACCGTGAGAGGAGGGGGAAACCGAGACTCAGAGAGCTTAAGCTGTCTCCTGGTAGGTTCGTCAGGCTCCTAACCATCACAAGTTATCCCATGAGAATTTAGGACTAGGAAATCATTTGTTTCTCTTGAAGAATTACGGTCTCTCCTAAAAAAAAAAAAAAAAAGACCAAATGATGAGATTTGGACAACCCATTGCATTTCCCTTCCTGCCTTGGCTACCAGGAACCCCAGGGCTAATGTTAAGACATAATCACAAGAACTCTATCTGTCCAGGTGGCAAGTCAGTGTATTAACTTCTCGTTTCCTCTCCTTTCACGTGACTTTTTCATTTTCCTGTTTTGTTTTAAATCTTTTTGATGCAGTGGCCCTGTGTTGGACATTTTCCAGCAGCGTGACATTGATCAGGTCACTTAACCTCTCAGGGTTTTGGTTTCCTCATCTGTAAATTGGAGGTAACAATGACACCTATCTCACAGGGCTGTTGTGAGAATCAAATGAAATGATCTGTGTAAATAAAAATCCCAGCACGAGCCCGGCATGTGGAAAATATTCCATAAACTGCACCTATGAGCGTGAGAAAAGGCTTTGATAAAGTCAAGAGAGCAGAGAGAACCTCTCCTAAATGGGAAGACTTGGCTGGATACAAGGCTGGCCTGCTGTGGACCTGCTGTGTGACTCTGGGTCATGTACTTCCCTCTCTGAGCCTCAGCTTCCCGTCTATAAACTGCTTGCTTTATCCTTTTCACCGTTGTGTCCCCAGAGCCCGCAAAGGAGAAGAAAGGAGAAGTGATGCAGGCCCTGACCCAGCACACAGTAGGGCTCCATATATGGTTATTTCGAAAGTAAACGGCTGGTTGAATGGCTGGTGGCCAGATTCCCTACAGCCCAGGACACACCTGGCTGGCATGGTGCACTATGCCTGGGCCAGTGCCACAATGGCATTCAGGCGGTTTTTGGGGGCCCGAGGAACCCCCAGGGCTGGGACAGGCCTGGATCTGGGTCTGGGGCCAAAGACAAGCTCCTATTAAGGACCTACTGTGTGCAGGGCTCCCAGTGTACGGTACGGCGTGGTGCCCATGTGACTTACACTCTGGACCCACGACAACCCCTCTGCTGCCCTGGGTGGGGGGTCGCTGTAGGCTTCACAGGGAGATGGACCAATGGGAAAGAGTCCTGAACAACTCATTCCACAGTGATTTATTGAGCACCTACTATATCCTGAGGCATTTGGGGTGAGCACCATGCCATAGACCTAGTGGGACTCTCCAAGGACGGGCTGCTGTCCAGCCTCGGCAGCCAGAGCACCACAGACTCAACTCCGGTGGGCTGGGCACTCTGTTCCAACACAGACATCTTCCAAGTCGTGACACTTGGGCTCTTGGGACCGACGTGACTCCCAGGCTGGCCCTTGTTGGAGAATTCTTTTCTGTTACAGGTGGACAAACTGAGGCTTAAAGGGGAAAGGACCAAACTTGGGACGCACCCCACCCCACAGCTCTCCAGAATTCTCTTTCGGTGAACTGCCCCTAGCCCCTCCCGCCCTGCCTTCCCCAGGAGTCAAGGGAAGGATGCGGGGCAAGGGGCACAGGCCTAGGCCTAGGGCAGCCCCCAGCCTTCACAAAGGCTTCCGGAGCCCTCGGGCCCTGCCCTCACTCCCTCACGGGCCCTGAAACATCTTGCTGTGATTATTCTGCGGAGAGCAGAGTGGAACTACACGAGGCTCTTCTTGGCACTCAGCATGGGGGTGAGGGCCTGTGCACGATGGGGCCCCCGCGGTGGCTGAGGACAAGGTGGGGCTGAAGGACAGGGCTGAGGCTTTCCGCTCACCGGCTTAATTGGGGATCTAATCGTTATTATTATTTATAACTCGCTCTTGAACCCTCGCCAGGAGAGAGTGTTCACAGCCTGCACAGTCCAGGCAGGCGTTAAATAATTAAACCAAGGGCCTAATCGGCGGTGAAACTCTCCAAGGGCCCCCACTTCCTTAGTTCGCTGATTGCTGATATTTTGGGGGTGAAATATGACCATTTTTACGATCAAAGAGATCAGAGTTCCAAAGGAAAGAAACGGAAAAAAAGGAGGGGTGGTGGGGGACTCTTCCAGTTTTCTTTTCCTCTGACTTAGCGGTCTGGTAAAGTTTCTTTAGACATGCAAAGATTTACACACCTTTCTGCAGGGAGCCTTAAATTACTCCCCATTCCTCACACATTTCCCCAAGCAGCCAGGAACAGTAAGTCATTGAGAAATGAACAGGCCTCCCTGTAATCGCTCCGGCGGCCTTTGAGAAGGAGAATGTCTAATGACTTTTTTTGAAGTGGAGGTCAAGGTTTTTTAAATAAAACAATCTGTATTAATGCAATTTCCTTTTTAGCTATCGCGTTGGATTTTTTTTTCCCTTTTTCTCCTTTTTTTCTTATCGGGGGAGGGACGGGAGGCAGGGGTGGGGAAGAGCATCATTTTTCTCTGGCCAGACAACGCGTCCCTAATGAGATACATTTATTTAAAACTCTGTATATCATCACCCTGTCAGGGCCTCCAAGTGGGACCCCGAGTCTCCCTCTTGGTTTGTTTCGGATTAGCGGGGCTTGCGGACGGCCCTGCAGTCTGGCTGCTTTGGCGGCCACCGTCTCTTCCCGCTCCCTCCCTTAGCGGGGCCTTGACCGCTGCATTGTGTGCCCGAGCCCTCACCCCGTCTGATCACCCAGATCTTAGTACAGCCCTTTGGCCTCTGGTCCTCGGTCCTCGGCTTTCCCGTCCCCCCTCCACCCCAGCTGCCTCTGCTGCTCAGTGCTGGCCCCTCCTCGGGGTCCTTTTTTCCCTGCCCCACGAGGAAATACGGCTCTGTGGTTATGCCAGTGACAGAACTGACATGACCGCCCCCGACAGAACTGAGTTCCAGTCCTAACTTGGTCACTTTCCAACCTCCCCCATCTCCCCAGTTTCCCTAAGGCTTCATTTACCTATCTGTTCAATGGGAGGATACAAGAATTACATGCACACCTGGGGGCTGCAAGAAGCTGCTGGGCCTCCCTTTCATCTGCCCGGTGTCCAGCCCGCAGAGCACATCCACTTAGAGCAGCGGCCACTGTCACCACCGTTACTGCTCCCCCCAACCTAGAGCAGAGCCTGAGGGCAGGACCCGGCCTGTCCCCCCTCCCGCAGCCCACCCCAGCTCACAAGCTGGTGCACCCAAACGCAGGGCTTAGTACCTCTATCAACACTTTTTTTTTAAAATTTAATTAATTTATTTGTGGCTGTGTTGGGTCTTCGTTTCTGTGCGAGGGCTTTCTCTAGTTGCGGCAAGCGGGGGCCGCTCTTCATCGCGGTGCGCGGGCCTCTCGCTATCGCGGCCTCTCTTGTTGCGGAGCACAAGCTCCAGACGCGCAGGCTCAGTAGTTGTGGCTCACGGGCCTAGCTGCTCCGCGGCATGTGGGATCTTCCCAGACCAGGGATCAAACCCATGTCCCCTGCATTGGCAGGCAGACTCTCAACCACTGCGCCACCAGGGAAGCCCAACACGTTTTTTAATTGAATGCCTTCCAGTGCTGGGAGCCGGCTGGGGCACTGGGGATAGAGTGGTGACCCAGACAGCCCGGTCCTGCAGAGAAGCCAACAAGCCAATCTCAACAGAGAAGTAAGCGGATCCGGGCTCCACGGGGGAGAGGGCTGGGGGAGGGGCATCAGGGAGGGCTTCCCTAAGGAAGGGGCATTAAACTGACTCTTCAAGCTTGAGCAGGATTTAGCAGGTGACAGGAGACAGAGTCTAGGGGTAGCCAGGCAGGAGACCCAGCATGTGCAAAGGATGCCCAGAGCCTCCAACCTTACCTGTTCCAAGCATCCTTTTTGGTCCTGCTGTGTCTCACTTTCCTCTCCAAGCCAAGAGCTTGAATTACATTTTTCAACTGCTCCGCAGGTACCAAGGTCATGAGATATCCATTCCACAAATAGGCACCATGCTCCTTCCTCTGCCTGCTCTGGGCTAGGCCTGGGGTTAAGCTGGGGACCACGTTGGAGCTGGCTCCTGCCCTACAGAGGAAGAGTGAAGATGGATACGGAACTCGGGGCTAAACCTCAGCCATCCTGGGCGGGGGTGGGGGGGGCGCGGGGGGAAGAGGGATCAGAGAAGGGCCCCCAGGCTGCACAGGCTGCAGGGCAGGTGTTGGGTTTTAGGGGAGGAAGGGAATTAGCCCAGAAGTGGTCCGCCCAGAGTGGAGATCCTGTTCCTCCCCTACAGCCCTGGCTGGCAGGAGCCTTGGGGGCCTTTTGGGGCCTGGGGACTCTGGGACCTGGGGGAGGGGGGGTGGTAAGCTTGGAGACCAGGGGCCGGATTGCTAACGTGCAGGAGTCTGGCTTAAAGGGGACTAGGCCAGTGTCAGATGGCTCAGCGACGGAGCTCAAGGCTGGGAAGCCGCCCACCCATCCCCGTGCCCGTGAGCACCCGCTCTGACCCAGCTCCGGGCTGCAGCCTGGGGCCTGGAGGGTCCTGTTCCACAGGGGCAAGAGAGGGACCCCAAGGCCTCTGTCTACACCTCGTCTCTTAGCCACCTCTGGCCCGGAGAGACTGTTTCTCCCCAGAGCCTAGACCTGGGCCCAGCACTGGCTGCCCAGCGAAGCCAGGCAGTACATCTAGACAGTATCAGACAGGCCTGGGATCAAACCACGGCACCGCCACTCGTGTGCTCTGTGACCTTGGGCAAGTCACTTCCCTCTCATCTGTAGCTACACCTCAGGGGTGTCGGATTCAGCCACAATGTGTTTCAAGCACGGCAGGCGCTTGATAAATGCTGGCTACCTGAGGGACCCTTGGCCGGGCGTGTTGTTTTCTGGGATTTTCTGGGACTTACTCTCTTGGTCTGTGAAGTAGACCTTTACCTCCTGTCACTGCTGACACCTCTGAGGCCAAATGCCCGGGCACCGCCCGGCCTCCCACCCCACCTCTTCTTTCCTGGCTCTCCCGTCCCTGCCTCTGCCTCAGTGTTCAGCCAGCTCTTCTCCTGCCTCTGTCTGGGCCTCCACCATGGTTTCACTGCCTTTGGTTTCCCTCTGTCTCTGTCTGCCAGGAATTGTGTCCCAGAGGAACCAGTACTCTAGGGCTCTCCTGTGTTCCCTTTTACAGCGGTGAGATGGGAAGAGGGAGGGAGGGAATGAGAGAGAAAGAGAGAGAGAGAGAGGAGGGGAAAAAAATTCAAAGCCTACATATTGGTTCCAGATGTGGCTCTCTCTCACAGCCCTCTCCAGCAATTTAATTAAATTCCCCCAGACAGCCAGGAGGGTTTCTTAATGATCAAATTTCCCGGCTCCCCTCCTTGAACGGGCCCACTCTGTCTCCCTGACGGATGGCCGACGGGATTCTTCCTGCCGTCAGCTTTGCCAAGCAGGGCCAGTGGGGGTGGAATAGGGGGCTTCCCCGGAGCACAAAGGACCCGTCCTGCGCCCACCTCTGCCCCCCTCCATCCCCGAGGGCTCTAAGCCCTGCCCACCCCCCACCCCCGAGCCTAACCTTGGCAGAGCCTGCCTGGGCCAAGCTGCAGTGGCTGGAGGGGGCCCAGTGGTCCCCTCCCATGAGCTCTGCCTCTGGGCCAGCCTGCTGGGGACTGATGCCACGTGGGTGCCAGCAGGGGTCAGATGGGGAGTCTGGGATCAGTACTCTGGGCTCACAGACCAGCCAGAGATGGGGCAGGCTCGGACCTCCTGGGCACCCTTCCGAACCCATCTGGCAGTGAGATAGACCAAAGCTCAGAGAGGGCAAGACCAGGGCCAAGATCACACATACCTGCTTGCCAGGGACGGGAAAGGCAGAGGCAGGCTGATCAGCATTTAGGTGGAGAGGCTGTGCCAGGGAGAGACCTGGGATGGTTCCCCCACGTGAAGCTAAGGGTCACTCTCAGTAGGACCCCTCCCTGACCTCTGGAGTGGGAAGGAATCTAGGTGAGCCTTGCAACCACCATCTTCTTGTGCCAGTGAGGCTGAGAGAGGGCCAGGCCAAAGCCCAGGCCCCAGACTCCCTCCTGTCTTGAGGCGAGGGGCCTGAGGGCCTCTGTGTGAATTGAATGTTTGCGTTCCCCAACCTGCAAATTCATATGTCGAAGCCCTAACCGCCAATGTGATGGTATTAGGAGGTGGGCCCACTGGAAGGAGTTAGGTTAGATGAGGTCATGAGGGTGGAGCACCCGTGATGGGATTAGTGCCCTTATAAGACCAGGATGCGGTCATGTGAGTGCATGGGGAGATGGTGGCCACCTGCAAGCCCAGAGAAGAGGTTTTGGAACGAAACCTACCTTGCTGGCATCTTGATCTTGAATCTCCCAGCCTCCAGAACTGTGAGAAATAAATATCTGTTGTTGAAGCCACCTAACCTACAGTACTTTGTATGGCAGCCTGAGCTGACTAAGACAGGCTGTAAGCACCTTCTCACCCTGTTCTCCTGGGTGAATCCCTAAGGACCCACCTCATCTGGAAGAGGCTGGGGGTCAGGTGGGGCCTCTGATGTGGGCACACAAGGATGGCAGAGAAAGGCAGGATCCCTCATCTTCCCCTCTGAGGCTCTGGGCTGCCCACCTGGGGCTTCACCAGGGCCTGACCCAGCCCATAACTGGCTCTCACAGGCCCCACACCTGGCCAAGCATCGGGACCACCTGGCAGTGTCTGGGTGTGGAATGGGGTGGGGGGATAAGTCAGGGAGGAGGCCACCCTTGGAGCAGGGGACTCTGGCCAGCAGGGCCGGATTTCCTGGAGGGCGCAGGTGGCAGGGGAGGAGCAGGGCAGGCCACTGGGAGCAGAGATGTCCCTGGGTGTCGGGGTCTCCAGAATACTCCTGGGTGCTGGAGAGCAAATGGAATGAGGGAGGGGACAGGAAAGTCTTTCCCTGGCCCAGCTGAGGCTCTACCACCCACTCCGGCTCCCAGTCCCCTGGTCCCTCAGCTCCTCCCTGAGCCCACAGAGGGCCAGGCCCTTCCGCATGGGGACGGTGGCCAAACAGGGCCAAGCAGGCCAGGCCTCCTGGGGTCTTGAGGGTCAGGGGTCAGGGCGGGGTCAGGTGTGGGGGAGGGGAAAGGAGAGGGAGGGAAGCTGGGCCGGAGGAGGAGGGGCGCAGGCAGAAGGAAGCCCAGGGCGGTGGCCCCATGACGGCACTGGAGGAGTCCGCCCAGCCCGCGGGCTGCTCCCTGCTGCCAGGCCTGAAGCTGGAGGCTCCACCAAGGAGAGGGGGAAGCATATTCCTTGCGGCAGATTGCTGCGTTTTCCAAATATCTCGCTTTATGGAAACTCTGCCGAATCAAAAAGAAAGAGAGGGAAATAAAAGGGGGGCCTTTTACCCAATTTCTCTCTCCAGTGTGTTATAAGGGACAGACCTTGCTGCCAACTGCCCCTCCTGGACGGGGGGGCACCAGGAAGGTGGGGTGCTGGGCCGGGGCCGTGACACCACCCCTCCTGCAGCCCCTGCCCTGAGCGTGTGTGTGTGTGTGTGAATGAGTGTGCATGATTGTGTGTCTGAGCAAGTGAGTGTTTGTGTGTGAGAATGTCTTGTGAGTGTGAATGTGGTGTCACAAGCACATGTGGGTGTGTGAGGGCGCCTGTGTGTGAGAATCTGTGTGAGTGTGTGAACCGGTGTGCAGGAGTGTGTGAGGGAGGGGAGTAGGACAGAGTGCAGGGGACCATGGCTGGGCAGAGGGCAGGTGTCCTGAGCCGGGGTCCAGGGAGCCATTAAGGGCTAGGCTCGGGATCGAGTCCCGGAGGCCCCTCGCTAGCCAGCTGCCCTGGAGCTGGTCAGTTCTCTCTCTGAGCCTCGGTCTCCCAGACTATGACACGGGAATCCTGCTGTCACCTCCTTCCTGGAGCGTTATGATGAGTTGATGAGACATCCATGCTGAGCTTCTAATCTGATTCACAAGGCACAGGACTCACTCCACCAAAAGCTGCTGCTGTCATCAATGTATCATTCATACGATCAGACTGGGCCCTGCGGTACCCAAGGACTCGGGAGGGCAGTGGGGGGGGTGCCCAGGGGCGGGGGATTCAGGAAGGCCTGTGTGCTGGGAAGGATGTCACTAGGTGGAGTTGGGAGGAGAAAAGGTTTTGTGGACAGACCTTGCCCTGGTGTTCACGGCCTTACCTTCAACCCCAGGTGTAAAAGTGTGCAGGGCCTGATCCCCTGACTCTGGCTGATTTAGTTTCAGGTAAGACACGTTCATTGGTAAGAAGGTAGAAGACACAAAGAAGATCAAAGTTCTCCAGATCCCAGCACGCAGAAACAACCACCACTCATATCTCAGCACAGGGTCGTCAAGAATTACTCCTGCCCACGAGCAAATGCATACACACACACACACACACACACACCACTTTTTCCTAAATGGGATCAGAGAGTACCTACTGTTCTGTAACTTGCTTTGCTGAGCTGCTATAGGGCAGAGTCAAGCACATGATAAGTCTTATATGTCAGCTATTATCACTGTTGGTGTTGGGCTAGAGAGGCCAAACTTCTCTCCTTATGTTTGTTGACAGCAGTTTTTCATCCTTTCTGACTTGCCTATGTCCTTTGCCCATTTTTCTCTTAGTGTTTTTGCCTTCTTCTTGTTGATTTTTAACAATTCTTTATATATGAAGGTTATCCCCCTCTGTGCATTGGATAGTCAGAGTGGCTCCCAAACTCCCCCGGGAGAAGGAGGCAGGGACAGAAGCTGCCAGGGTCTGAGCACTGGGTGCTTGGCCCCAGGCCCCCCAGCCTGCTAAGAACCCTGGAGTTGGGCATCAGGAAGCGGCTGGGCTGACAGGGCAGTGAGAGGAAGTGGCAGGGAAAAAAGAGAAGGTTCAGAGCTGAAATGAGAGGCTCTGAGCGACAGAGCCTTAATAGGAGGCAGATGGAGGAAACGGGTTGCCCTTGCTGATAGGAAGGAGGTCATGGGTCACGGAGCTTTCTAAAGATAGGAGCCTGGGAGACGGGCAGGCAACAGGGCCTGCTCCATGGTGTGGTGCCCGAGGACTGTGACAGAGCAGGGCTCAGCCCTTCCCTCCAGCATGTCCAGACCCTCTCAGGTCCAGAACCAGAGGAACTGCAGGGCACCTGAGGCCAGGTATATGGAAGAGCCCCCCCAAACTTGGGTTAAAGTCCTAACCTAGCTGTGCAACATCGGGCAAGCACCCAAACCTCTCTGAGCCTCAGTTTCCTTGTTGAAAACGGGTGTAATACCATCACCTACTTAGGGGGGTTGTATTAAGATTAGTATGTCAAGTGTTTAGCACAGTGCCTGGCACATCCAAAGGGCTCAGTAAATAAAAGTTAACTTGTGATTGGGACTTCCCTGATGGCGCAGTGGTTAAGAATCCACCTGCCAATGCAGGGGACACAGGTTTGATCCCTGGTCTGGGAAGATCCCACATGCCGCGGAGCAACTAAGCCCCTGCGCCACAACTACTGAGCCCATGTGCTGCAACTACTGAAGCTCACGTGCGTATAGCCCGTGCTCCGCAACAAGAGAAGCCACCGCAATGAGAAGCCTGCGCACCACAACGAAGAGTAGACCCCACTCACTGCAACTAGAGAAAGCCCGCGCGCAGCAACGAAGACCCAACGCAGCCAAAAAAAAAAAAAAAAAAGAAGTTAACTCATGATTGTCACTATCCTAATCACAAGACAATTATAGTTTTCTTGGTGGTACAGCCCATTGGTGACATCAAGGACCTCTTCATTGGCTCCAACACTGTCAGAGCTGAAGGGCCTTCAGGTTACAGGTGGGGAAGCTGAGGCCCAGAGACCAGAAGGGCCATGCCTGGGGTCATCCATTGGAGCAGCTTTAATTGTGTCCTCCAAAGAGATATTTTCAAGTCCTAACCCTGTGGAAACTATGACAGTGATCCTATTTGGAAATAAGGTTTTTGCAAAGGTAATCAAGTTAAATGAATTCATATTGGATTAGGGTGGGCCAGAAATCCAGTGTCTGGTGCCATTTAGAAAGGACAGGGAGATTCGGACAGAGAGACAGACACAGGGAAGAAATCCATGTGAAGACAAAGGTAGGTGATGCTGCCACAAGCCAAGCCATGCCCGGGGCTGGCAGAACCTTCCCTAGTGTCTTCAGACACCTAGTGGCTTCAGAGGGAGCATGGCCCTGCCTACAATTTGACGTCAGATTGCTGGCCCCCAGAACTAGGAGAGAATACATTTCTGTTGTTTGAAGCCACCCAGTTTGTGGTGCTTTGTTACCACGGCCTTATGAAGCCAGGGCAGAAGCTGGCCTCAGACCAGGCTGTGCCCACCACTCCCAGTTCTGCCCTGGACCCCATTCTAGGTGGGCCTCCTCCAGTTACCTCCACGTGCTCTAGCCTTCTCCAGGCCCCTCAGGGCTCTCACCTGCGCCATGGAGCAAGTGACCCGGGATCAAATAGGGCTGTGAAACCTGGGGGCTGCTGCACCATTCAGGGCCTGGGGATCAATTGAGGGGTGGGGTGTGGATCCTTCAGGCAGGGGCAGACATTCCCAAACCCCCAGGGTAACGCCTGGGGAGACTGAGGCACTTCAGAGCAAACCCCCATCCAGATGCGCCTTGTTGCCAGATAGGAATTTGGGCCCAGGTTCCCGATCTTCTGATTTTACCAGACAAGCTGGAAATCTCCATTGCTGTGTGAGCAAAAAAATGTCCCAATTTCACTAAAGGAGAAGATACTTCTTCTTGGAGTGAGAACCAAGGCAGATGTGTGCTGGGAACCAGGGACCCTATGGTCTGGAGCCCCTTCTGGCAACCCTAAGCTGGCCTGCCCTAACAGGGCTTAAACCCCACCCCTCTTTCTTGCTCCTTTAGGCGACGGAGGGGCAGGCAAAATGAGGCCTTCTGAGGCCTGATGGGGATTTTAATAGCTCATCACTTGATACGCACAACAACCTTGTAAACCGAACAATAATAACAGTGAGCAATTATCCAGCCCCTGCTGTGTACTCCACACTGCTGGGTCCCCATAGCTGGACCTGGAATACCTTGGACTGGGTTTTCTTGCTAAGACTGTTTTTGCTCTTGGCAGGGGAGCCTTATTCTATCTATCTTTTTACATTTAATCATAGACACACGGGGTTGTCTTTAAATTCCTCTCTAAACGTTTTCTACTCCGCTCAACAATGCTTGCCTCTGACAGGTGCCAGGCAGGAGAGCTCCCATGCCCATGTGGTGGAAGTGGGGGTAGATGGGAGACCAAGGCTGCCACGGGCACGGCTGGGACTGGTGCACCTCTTCAAAACGGACTTTCCAGAATCATGAAGACATCAGGGCTCCACTGTGGGCCTCGAGGTTGTGGAGGTTCAAATGCGAGGCCCAGGGCCGGATGCCTACACCCCAGACAAGTGGCCCCAGGCTTGGGCTCCTTCCTGCTAGACTCCACTTCCACCGACAGTGCCAGAGCTCTTGATCCAGGTTCTTGCGTGCGTTTGATTATCCCCATTATACAGATGAAGAAATTAAAGTTCGTTGAGTCCATCAAGGCAGAAAGTGGAAGGAGCCGGCAGCCTGCGGGGCCAGGAGCTCCAGGGGACAGAGACTCAGGAATCATCCCCATCGCCCGTCGGGTTGGGTGTGGTCCAGTCAGCGTGGGGCGAGGCGAGAGCCAGGCCCAGCCGTGGTCCGACCCGAGTCCAGGGCGGCTCGCGGGCGCCAGGGGTTCGAGTCACCTCCACCGCGGGAGGGAGTTAGGCAGGGGTCAGGCCGGTGTGCTCGCTCAATGGGCGGCGCTCGGACGGCGCCCAGCGGCCGCGGGCGGGATCGCAGGGCGGAGCCGGGCCGGGCAGGCAAGGGACGGGCCCTCCAAGGGCTGCGATCCGGCTGGGCTGCAGGTCCGCGCCCTCCAGTCCCCCAGGGCCGCCCCCCAGACACCCCCAGCTGGCGCGCCCAGTCGCGCCGCGGTCCTCCCAGCCCGCAGAGGGCGCTGTCGTCCCCTGCTCTCTTTCCCGGGCCGGAGCGGGCCGGAAGTGCCAGAGCTACTTCCGGCGCGGAGCAGCTGTTTGGGCGGTTCAGCGGGCCGGCGAGGAGACTGGACCAGCAGTGGCCAAGCCTGGCTGAGACCGCGGCCCCCGGAACGTGCCCAGTCGGCGTCTCGGCCTCGGCGGAAGGTGTGGCCGCCGCAATGCCGTTCCTGCACGGCTTCCGGAGGATTATCTTCGAGTACCAGCCGCTGGTGGATGCGATTCTGGGCTCCTTGGGGATCCAGGACCCCGAGCGGCAGGAGCCCCTGGACGGGTAACTCGCTCCCTTTCCGCCTCCGACCCGGAGCTGCATCCCTTTCATTGTCACTACAAACATGGCGGGGCGGGGCGGGGCGGGGCGGGCGGTGTCCCTACCTGACAGATAAGACTGAGACGGCGGTGGTGAGGGCTCCCAGCTAGCGCGGGCAGGGCCGGAGGGTGGGGTGTCGGTAGGGCCTCCGCCTCGGGGCCCCACCCTGCGCCCTGCCTGTCCTGTGCCCTCCACCTGGAGTTGCAGAGGAGCAGGGTGGAATCTGCGAGCAGTGCGAAATGCGCTTTCCAAGGCAGAGTTTGCATTTGGTATGGACAGGCGCGGGTCTATCCGTGAACCGGTGGGAACGGTGTTAGAAAGTGCATCGTTCAGGGATACGTCAGTGAGGTAAGCCCCCAGCCTTCATGATGCTTGTGCTCCAGAGGAGAGAGACCGACAGTCATAAGTAAACTTAAGTAAATAGTGTATTAGGTGGAACGGAGAAAAGAGCAGATGAAAGGGGCATCAGGTGTGCGTTTTGGGGATCAGTTGGAATTGGCGAGGGAGGTAGGTGGGTTGGGACTTTGTGTGCGCTCAGCCTTCGGAACACCAAACGTCTCTGGGTGTGAGCGAGGGAGGAGGTCTGCTGACTGCTCTGGCTGTGGGGTTGCCTGGGCTGGTCTGGCATCGTCTGCAGCTCAGGGACAGTCACTGTCTGTGGTGGGGGTGTGTCAGTGTCTGGTTCTTGATCTTGGCCACAAGAGTTCCCTTCAGTGCCAACATCCCAGGTGTATGAGGCTTTGTACCCAAGCCAGGGGCTAGATCCTCTGGGCCGCTTGGAGGGAGGCTGAAGACAGCCCCAGTCCTTTCTCAGCAAACCCGAGAAGTCTGCTCCGGTGAGCAGATCCAGCTTGGCCCTCTGTCTACCACCGACCTTTTCTGAAGAGACTTTCAGCCCCACGGAGCCAGGGCCCTGCCTGTGTGTGACAGCAGGAGACTAAAGGCCACCCACCCACAGGGTACCCAGCCAGCTGGTCCCACTGCTGTTCCCACCCTCAACTGGTCTGCCTCTCTCCTGCCCCAGGCCCAGTTATGTCGCCAGCGAGGAGAGCCGGATCCTTGTTCTCACTGAGCTGCTGGAGAGAAAAGCCCACTCTCCATTTTACCAGGAAGGCGTGAGCAACGCCCTGCTGAAGATGGCCGAGCTGGGGCTGACGCGTGCAGCTGACGTTCTCCTGCGGAATGGGGCCAACCTCAACTTCGAAGGTCAGCTGGAGCCCAGAGGGGCCGGGGTGGGTAGGTGGCTTAAGCGTGGCCCTGCTTTGGGTGGGCGGTCAAGCCTTCAGGCTCTGCTTTCACTGTTCTCTTGGGAGATACTTCCCTCATTTATTTCATGGGTGATGACTAAGGAAACCCACATTGGGTGGCCTCCCATCCCCCTGCGGGCTTTCAAATGGCCCTTAACCGCCTCTGATCAAGAGCGAGTTTGTCACTGCTTCTGCCATGTGATTGCTTTAGCAAACTTTCCCCCAGCTCCCAGCTAAATCCCTGCTTCCATGAATGTGAGAACGTGGCTGCTGGCGCTGTGCCCAGAGCTCAGGGAATGTAATTTTCTGCCGCTCACTGAGCCACCTTGCATTCTTATTCCTGCCACAGGGAGAGGGGAAAACAGATAAGACACACTGGGCAGAAATGACAGCAGGACGGTGTTGGCTTCTAGCTTGTGTGCTGGGGGATGGTGATGGAGCCATTTTCCTTCCCCCTTCGCTTTCACCCTGGGAGGGCAGGCAGAGTCGGCCAGGAGACATGCAGGGCTGACTTGTGGCCGACTGGGGGGTTTTGTGCTGACACAGGATGTGGCCAGGCGTGTCTCCCCTCCCCATTTGAGGACAGGCTCAGAGGCTTCTGGGCTCCTGGAGGGTCAAGGAGCTGAGAGAGGCGGGGGAGGCATTCTGAAGTCAGCCACTGGGAGACCCAGCTTTGAGAATTTGGCTTTTATTGCAAGGCTTAAGGAGCTGTCATTCTGGGTATTCCTCCAACAGCCCTGTTTAGGTCCCATTTTACAGAAGGAACTAAAGCCCAGATTAAGTACCATGTCCATTAATTAGAACACCCCCAGGACCCAAACCTAGGCCTGACTCCATGCACTGTCCGACGAAGACAGCCATGTCCTGACCCCTCGTGGTGCTGGGAGCCCTTAGGTCGGAGCACTGGGGCTGGGCTGCCAGGCTGGTCCTGGGACCCTGCGAGAATGTGCCGACAAGCAGGACTGACGTAAGCTGTGTCTGTGCCCTCAGACCCGGTCACCTACTACACGGCGCTGCACATCGCCGTCCTGCGAAACCAGCCTGACATGGTGGAGCTGCTGGTGCGCCACGGGGCTGACATTAACCGCAGGGACCGGGTAAGAGCCAGGTCCGGCCTGCTCTGAAGGGGGGATGTAGTCGGGGCCCTGAGCAGCTCACAGGCCCCCGGGCCAACGCAGCTGTGCTTTCTTGACTCAGATCCACGAGAGCAGCCCCTTGGACCTGGCCAGCGAGGAGCCGGAGCGCCTGCCCTGCCTGCAGCGCCTCCTGGACCTTGGAGCAGATGTCAACGCAGCCGACAAGCACGGTGGGTGCCTCCTGTAGAGAAGCCGGGTTGGCCTGGGCCGAATTGCCTTGTGAGGTTACCCAGGGTAACCTGGGGCGATGGCTTGGCAGGCAGGCTGGAGGCAGCCCGTCTGACGGCACAGCACAGCCGGGCGCACACTGGTGCATTTTGCTGACTCGCCGAGGCTTGAGAGGCAGTGCACCATCGGCCCCGTGAGCGCATCTGTAGGAGGAAATGGGGTACCTGTGCGCTCAGCTTCTGAAGCACGGGGCTCCCTGTCGGGAGAGACCCAGCCTGGGTCTCAGGTAGCATCTCAGGGTCTAGAAAAGTCCTACTTTCCCTGGCCCTTCTGTTCCCATTTTTGTGTGAGTGGAAAGAGAATGGCCAGAAACCTGTCATCCTCAGGGCAGAAATAGAGACACAGATGTAGAGAACAAACGTATGGACACCAAGTGGGGAAAGTGGCAGGGGGCTGGTGGTGGGATGAATTGGGAGATTGGGATTAACATGTATACACTACCATGTGTAAAACAGATAGCTAGTGGGAACCTGCTATATAAAAAATAAATAAATTCAAAAAATAAAAAATAAGGGCTTCCCTGGTGGCGCAGTGGTTGAGAGTCTGCCTGCCAATGCGGGGACACGGGTTTGAGCCCTGGTCTGGGAGGATCGCACATGCCGCAGAGCAGCTGGGCCCGTGAGCCACAATTGCTGAGCCTGCGCGTCTGGAGCCTGTGCTCCGCAACGGGAGAGGCCGCGATAGTGAGAGGCCTGCACACCGCAATGAGGAGTGGCCCCCGCTTGCCACAACTAGAGAGGGACCTCGCACGGAAGCGAAGACCCAACACAGCCATAAATGGATGGATAAATAAATAAATAATAAAAAAATAAAATAAAATAAAATTCAAAAAAAAGAAACCTGTCACCCTCAGCCCTAGCTGAGAGGTCAGTCATTTTTGAAGTTCGTTTTTCTGATCCCGAGGGTCTGTATTTCCCTTCCACCTCTGGGGTTGGCCTGACCTCGGCTTCCCGGCCTCCCACTCCCCCTCACTCACTCTCCCTCCCCAGGAAAGACGGCTCTGCTCCATGCTTTGGCCAGCAGTGACGGGGTGCAGATCCACAACACTGAGAACATCCGGCTCTTGCTGGAAGGAGGTGAGCCTTGTCCTTCCACGCTGCCCCCCGGAACATGAAGCGTCACTTTGCCAGGGTTTAAGGCCTCCTCCCACCTTCTCTTCTCCCTCCTGGTTCTTCTAGGGGCGGATGTCAAGGCTACCACGAAAGACGGGGACACCGTGTTCACCTGCATCATCTTTCTGCTGGGCGAGACGGTCGGAGGTGACAAAGAGGAGGCCCAGTTGATCAACCGCTTCTGCTTCCAAGTAACGCAGCTGCTGCTGGCTCACGGCGCCGACCCCAGCGAGTGCCCGGCCCACGAGTCCCTCACGCACATCTGCCTCAAGAGCTTTAAGCTGCACTTCCCTCTCCTGCGCTTCCTGCTGGAGTCCGGGGCCGCCTATAACTGTTCCCTCCACGGCGCGTCCTGCTGGTCCGGCTTCCACATCATCTTCGAGAGGCTCTGCTCCCACCCAGGCTGCACGGAGGACGAGAGTCACGTGGACCTGCTGCGCAAAGCTGAGACCGTCCTGGATCTCATGGTGACTAATTCCCACAAACTCCAGCTGCCTGAAAACTTCGATATCCATCCCGTGGGCAGCCTGGCAGACAAGATCCAGGCCCTTCACTTCTCCTTGAGGCAGCTGGAGAGCTACCCCCCACCCCTCAAGCACCTGTGTCGCGTTTACATCCGGCTCTACCTTCAGCCGTGGCCTGTGGACGTGAAGGTCAAGGCCCTACCTCTGCCCGACAGGCTCAAGTGGTACCTCCTCAGTGAGCACAGTGGCACCGTCGAAGACGACATCTGACAGCTCCGACTGCAGGGAACAGGGTCTGGGCAGCTCAACCTGTTGGTGGATTTAAGTACCTGTGGCGGCCTTAGGGGAGAACCTTCAGTCCCGTCTGTCAGAAGGTGCATGTTGGAGGCGAGACTGGATCCTTGCTGAGGACAGAGAAAGCCAGGTGGAAGGCGGCAGCTGCAAGCACTCCAGCGGGGAAAGGCTTCTGTCTTCCAGGGAGACTGCCCCGCTTCCCTCTGGCAGCACCCCCAAGTCTCACCCCACAGTGGAACAAGGGACAGGGTTTAGATTGGGGACACGTTTGTACCCTCTTAATCTGAGGGAAGCGCCGGGCATTTAGAGAAGCAGGGTAGCTCTGAGACCAGGCCCTCCTGCGGGCTGCAGGAAGCCGGCCTGTCCTGCGTGGAGATGCGGCTGAGGCTGGAGCAGGCAGGAGGGGCCCGTGGGGTGCAGCCCAGCCGAGACCCTTTACACGCGCCTCTTCACTCCAGTCTGTCAGACAGTAAGTGCTTTTGGGCAGGCAGGGAGAAAGCTGCGCTGATGCCTGCAGCTTCCACAGCTCTGGGCCCAGGTCGCCCACCAAGGTGCAGGGCTCTGCTCCGGTGGCAGCTCTGTTTGTGCCAAACCTGGGGTTTTGGGGACCATGCCTTCTAAAAAGCAATCAAGCATGACCAGGGGCTGTCTTTCCAAAATGTCTCGCTTTGTGAGGGTTCATGTGATGGAGAAAGCCACCGAGACTGAAAGCCAACCTCCGCCCTGTGCTGAGCCCTCACCAGGCTGTCTGCAAGTCACAAGATGGTCATTGTGAATTGCGTAAATGCCTGGGAGATGAGCTGAGACAACCAAATGATATATTATAAAATTAAACTGCTTTCCCTTGGCCTTAAAGGTCCTTGTATAACATTTTGGCCCCGCCCCCCCACCCCCCGCCCTTTCCCGAGTTCAGGGTAAAGGATCCACGCAGCCGGAAGAGGTGGCAGGCACGAGGAGATGCCCAGCTTAGGAGAGCAGTTTTCAAGCAGCACAACACTGTTGTCCCAGTAAAGAAAAGCACCACTCCAGACTGGCGAAGGCCTTTCCAGTACAGAGGTTCACCCTTTTATTTGTGACTGAAAACGCCCCCTAAGGAGGAGCCACAAGGCACAGCCAAGAGGGAAGCTCCAGGCCTCTCCCCTCCCTGCAGGCTGTTGTGGCGATCACGTTAAGGGCACCAGGGCCCCATCGCCAAATAGCACTCGGGACGTGGACATCCATCCACTGCACCACTCGGCAGGCACCACGTAGGCTCAGCGCAGGCAGGAGGGCGCTGAGAGCCGCAGGCTCCGCCGGCCCAGCTCCGCTCCCTTCCCCTCTGGAGGTATAAAGTCCTCAGCAGCCGCTTTAATGGTTACTCTCTTCCTCTTCAGCCAGCCAGGCCTGTGGCAGGAAGGCCAGGTGGTGGTACTGGAGAGCAGGGAATCCCACTTCTGATGGGATCGCCGGATTCCCGCGAGGCGAGCACCAGGGGCCCAGGCAGGGGTCGCACTCACTGTCCCATTCAGCAGCACCCCTCCCAACTGGGTCCCCTTATGCCTTTTTAATAAGAGTCTGTATAGTGAGTGGACGGCAGACAGGTGTATTTAGCGGCCCCGCTCGACACTCCCGAACCGCCGAGGTTGAGCTTGTGGACCTCACCCGGCTGCCAGCCCTCCCCCACCCCACACTGGTCCCTCTCTCCTGCCAGCCCCGTTCATCTTAGGGCTAAGCTGTAGACGTGGTAGATCTCGTCCGGAAGGTTCTCCTGCCGCTCCTGGGCCAGGAGGCTGAGGCCCGCGCTGTGGACGATCCTGTGGACCACGTCAAGGTCCCGGCACACGCTGCTGTCCACATCGTCCAGGATCACGCCCTCCTGGGCCATGTTGTCTTTGATGACGATGATGCCATTGGGGCGGAGGCCCCGCTTGCAGCGCCGCAGGAACTCGGCCAGGTGCTGATCGGTCAGGTGGCCTGGGGGAGGCAGAGGCCGTCACAAGGGAAGGATGCCAGCCCCTCCACGCCACTGCGTGTCCACTTGCTGAGCACTTATCGGTGCTAAACACACAGGGCCACTGGCTTTCAACAGCCCAGAGGGGTTTACCAAACCCCATTTTAAGAGGAAACGGGCTCAGAAGTCACCTATCCAAGGGCAATCACAAAGTATGCTGCTGGGATTTCACCCTGACTGGGTGACTTCCAGGCCGTGCCCAACGCCTACACTCCACCCGCCCCTCCTAGGCCTGGATCAGCGGAGTGTACCAAACAGAGTTCCTTCCCTACGTTACAACTCCTAACAGGCTTTTGAGGACCACAAAATACAGGGCGAATCCAGCGTGTTCCCCGCAGGCCTGTGCCGCCCACCTGGAGGAGGTGGCCTGCTGCTAGGTCGGCAGCCTGAGGAGAGCACTCTGGGTACGCCGTCAGGCCAAGCGCGTGCAGGACCGGATGGTACGCCAGGGCTCGCTCACCGCGAGCAGCAGAGGGGCAGCCAGGGCTTCAACTTTTCCTCTTACTGAAAACCCCTTCTTTATGAAAACTCATTTCCACATTCTTTGAATGCAGTAAGTTATTGATAATTAAAACTTTTCAACAAGAAAATCTGTCCCCAAATGGGTCACAGCAGGTATTGAGCTGAAACAAAACATGGAAGCAAATGAACCTTCTCGGTGGAGTCCTGGGGAGTGCAGGGAGGATTCGAGGGACCCCCACCGGCCGCCTCTGCAGCAGCGCCGGAGCCTCAGCTCCCAAGGCCTCGGGAAGCCCGGCCTGTGCGGTGGGAGACGTGCGGGCAGGCGGAGAAGGGGCGCGGGATGCTCACCTATCACCCACTGGATCCAGATAACGTCGTAAGAGTGAGGCTCCGGGCTGAAGTCCTGGAGGCCGCAGCAGAAGAAGTTCCTCACTCTCTTGCCCTCCTCACCCAGGTAGCTCTTAGCCTTGAGCAGGAAGTCCTCCGTCACGTCCACCATGTCCACTGCTCCGAAGAGAGGCAAGAGCAGCCTCTTGGTGATCCTTCCAATGCCAGCGCCGCAGTCCAGGGCATACGAGGTGCCCGTCTTGTTTGGGCCTTCCTGAAAAAGCAGAGAAGGCACTGACTATAAGGAAGGGTTAGACAGCCAGAGGGACCCTGTCACTGCGAAGGGGCCTTTCCTCACGAGCCCCTGGCACTACTCAGATCAGGCCTGGGCACAGGCCGGCAGCTGGCACTGGTGGGGCCGGCAGTGGGCGTAAGCACAGCACAGCCTTTTTCTGGGCCACATGTTTCTAACATGAAAGCCAACCTCCACTTAGGGATGTTAACTCAAATAGGTGCGTTCATCTCCTGTCACTCCTGAGACCCCATTAAAAGGACAGCAGCAGAGAGAGAATAAAGAATTCAGGCAGTGAAAGGAGGGAAGAGGGCACTCGGTGAACAGATCTGGGAAGACGGAACGCGGGTAGAGCAGGGGGCAAGCGGCAGCCTCGGTGTTTGCCGAGGGAAAGGCAGGGAGGCTCCAGCCATGGCGATGCCAGCCTGGCACAGAGGAGGGCGGCAGGGCAAGGAACTAGAAGCCTGTGTTGGCAGAACGGCCAACACCCACAGCCCAGATGCTTGCAAACACGGCAGGAGAGCAAAGGTTTTGCCTCTGGAGAAACAGAACGGTTTGTGAGAAGACTGCTCCGTTGTGGCACCGAGAGGCCCCAGCGCGCCAGCCGCCTCCTGTCGGGTGACCTGGAGGCAAAGCCTGTGAGCCACCCCGCCCCTCCCGCGCTTCAAGGCCTGGGTCGTGGACACGACGGGGTGACCCTGCGGCGGCGAGTGTGAAGGTGGCGCCCCACGCAGAGCAGGCAGTGCCATCAGCGCCACAGCCTCTCCTCCGGGAGAGCACAGCAGCCCTGCCTACCCTCAGAAACCTCTGCAGGAACTTCCGGGAGCTGTTGATGTCGATGCTGGAGATGTGGCCGTACCCCCCGAGCATGCCGTCCACGGTGGCCGGGACCTCCTTCCAGTACGTCTTGGCCTTGGAATAGAATTGTTTCTCGTCCTCGATCACCTCGCTCGTCATGCTGTCGCCAGCCACGTCTCTGCTCAGGCACCAGACTCAGCAGCGGCGTCCCCTGAATAAAAAAGGAGGGAGGCAGCCAGGTTGAGGGCCCTGGGCTCCCCGCATGCTTCTGCTGGTCACTCGATCCTGCCTGACGCAGAGGAGTGGCCAGTGTCCCCCAACCTGCTTCTACCCATTAGAGGGCACTGCCTCCCGTCTCTTGCATTCAAGTCATTTTGCAAAGCTATCTTCATGTCAGAGCGGGAGACCCAGAGTCCTGGCTTCTAGTTCTTTCCTTACCCTACATGACACCTGACTCAGTGGCTTCTGAACCCAGGGTACAGAGAACCCCGATCTACACTTAAGAGAAAGGAAAACAAAGCAAGGAACCCAAGCCTCCTACAGCGGACATTCCGGCTGATCCCAGCAGGGCCCGAGGAGCCCCACGCCTCCCTTCCTCTGTCGCGAGCACAGAAACAAGCTCACTGCGGGGTCCAGTCCATGGTTACCCATGAGCCTGACTCTGTGCCAGGTGCTGTCTGTGAACAGCGAGACGGCCAGGCGGATACACACGATCACGCGTGTGTGAGGGCTGCGGAGAGGTACGAGGTGCTGGCAGAGCACAGGTGTCAGGAGAAGCGACACACCAGCTAACATCAAGGATGAGGAAGCGTTCGCTCAGCAACGAAGAAGGCTGCTCCAGCAAGACAGGCGCGTGCGCTGCCCTTCCAACGGGAAACTCGGGGTCCTAAGGGTCGTATTTACTAGTTCAGACTTCACGCCAAAGAGCAGCGAGCTGGAACTACTCTAGGTGAAGCAGGGAGTGGCCTGAGATGTGTGCTTCTGGAAGGCTGTGTTGGCAGCCGCGTGGGCCACAGGGGAGAGTGAAAGCAGACGGCCGGGCCCTGATGGCAGAGCAGAGGCCCACCGCGAGCGCCGCATTCAGCCAGCTGGGCCACACCACGTAGGGGATGGAGGGTCACACCTCTCCCGAGGCACCGCGCTCATCTACAGACGCTCACCGTGCGCAGGGCTGTTCCAGCTGCTGTGAGGCTTGTCCAGATAAAGTTCAACACCCAGAGGCTTACAGCAGGGGAGACAGGGAAGAAATGGAACCAACGAGAACACGAGGCAGAAACGAGGACTCTTCGTTGAGCCAAAAAGTGCTATGGAAACTTGAGGGATAGAGGAGTCCCTTCCGAATGACAGGCGGGGCAGCAGCCAAGAGAAGGCCGGGCCCGGAGGACAAGGAATGCTCTGGAAGGGGACAGGGACAGAGCAGAGGTGGCATGGCACGCGTGCCACACAGAGGGCTGGGGATGGCCGGGCTGGCTGCAGTGTGGACAGAGAAAAGAGTGTGGGAGGTGAGCCCGGCCTGGCAGACGGGGGCCTGGAGTACAGCGCCCTGCGTGCAGCCTGGGGCCGTGGGTCCAGTCTGTCAACAACGGGAAACTGATCAGCTGAGTTTCTGAAGGGCAGGGCTGTGCGGGGACCCAGCCTGCGGGGGCTGAGCGGCGGCGGTGCGGGAGCGGCAGGGCCGTGCCAGGAGGCAGGACGCACTGCGCACTCTTCGCTGGCCACTGGACCCTCACGACTCAGCGCGACCCAGGCACCCCACGAGCCCCGTGCGGAGGAGAGAGCCGACGCACACGGTGGCATCCTACCCAAGGTCAAGGGGCCCGTGCGTTCGCCGAGCCCTGGGCCTTCCCACGTGGGCAGCTGATTTTCAACACAGGGTTCCACTTAAGTGTCACCTCAAAGAGGCCTTCCCTGACCAGTCTAAGGCGCCTTCCTCCAACACGCTTACCCAGTCCCCGTGGCTGCTGCCTTCCGAGTGCGTATTTCTAGCTGAAATGACACTGTTTACTGACCGTCTGGCCTCCACTGGAATGGAAGCCCCCGAGGTAGGACCTTGCCTTTTCACCACTGCATCCTGGCACCGAGCCACAGGAGTCCCTCGGTGCAGGGGTGAAAGCCCCCCAGTCCCCCAGGAAAGCTGTGCACGTCTGTGCTCCCGGGGGCTCGCTCCACCCCCTTTACAGTACTCCACGGGGCTGTAGTTAAGTCACTGACCTCCCGGTACGGTCCTCAAAAACAGCTGAAAACCCCCTAAGACCGAGAAGTGCGTTAAGAGCTTCAAGAGAAGTAATAGGAAAGTGCCCTGAGGACAAGCATGGACCTTCCACACGTAACTTAGAGACGAGAAGGAGCGAAGGGGAACAGAACATGGGAAACGCTGAAGATTCTCACTGCCATGTCTGTAGTTAGCCTCCAACATACACCTGTACTCTGAACTTGTCCTGGAAGACAAGGAACCTTCCAGAAGCAGCAGGCCCACCCCAGCCAAACAACTCAGAAACGCTGCTCCCTGATGCAATTCCACTTCTGCCACGGCCAGCCCTTTCTGGAGACGCCCGCCAGCCAGTGGGGGCACCAGGGGTGGGCCTGGCCTGGCTGCTGGGAACAGATGGGAAGGGGGCCTCCTCCTCGTGCCCGGACCCGGCTCCTTCTGTGGACCCGGGCATTCCCCAGGAAAAGGGTCACACACTGGCCTTCTGAGGAACATGCCCCACCAGGGCCGCCCTGAGACCTGGACTTTGCCACTGTTTCCACCCTCCGTAGACCCCTTCCACTGTGCCCCCAGAGACCCCTGCTCCACCCCCTCTTCAGGTTCTTGAATCAGCTCTCAGACGGATCCCCTCCCTTCCCTGTTCAGGTGCAGGGCTTGGGACTCCAATGAGGACGGTTCCAGTTACGGCACCAACCCAAGAGCCCTTTGGGGTAACAGGCTGGGGGGGCCTCAGTTCTAAATACTGCCCCCCACCCCTGGCTCACGGCAATGTCCCACACTCGTGTCCCAGCCCCTGAAGCTACTAC
The DNA here is from genome assembly GCF_965194825.1 of Balaenoptera physalus. Classification (NCBI taxonomy): domain Eukaryota; kingdom Metazoa; phylum Chordata; class Mammalia; order Artiodactyla; family Balaenopteridae; genus Balaenoptera; species Balaenoptera physalus. The sequence continues at coordinate 6,644,147 of NC_138886.1, forward strand.
CCCCAGCCCACAAGGAAGAAGTGGCACGCTGCTTGTGAGAATGAACTCTTGTTCCAACCTTGAGGAACATGACAAGCAAAAGAATGTGGAGACCTGCCAGTCCCCAAGAACGCCAGCTGTGGCAGAGTAACTGTCACTGTAGCTCCCTGAGAACGGACAGGAAAGGGAGCCACCAGCTTGAATGTTACCATGGAACTTTACTGGGTTTGGGGGTATGTGGATGTGGTCTGAAAGGCCAAGCAGGCTCCCCAGCCCCTGCCACTAGGCACCACAGCAACCCTTTCCCAGCCCCTCCGCCGTCACCCAGCAAGGACAGCACCAAAGCCGGCCACACAGCAATGTTCCCACTCGGACGAGCTCAGCGAGTTCGGCCCTGTTCCCCTCACACAAACTTCTGGTTTTGTATTTGTGTCTATCTCCCCACTGGACTGGGAACTCCTTAGAAAGCAGTGGCGACACCCTGAGATGTATCACTGTATTTCGCTTGCGTCTCATGTAGCTCATAGGTATTCAACAAAGTTCCCTTCCGATCAGATGAACAGAATAAATCCGGGGCCAGACGCTTCCCTGGCTGTACTCTCTCTGCCTATCTGTCTGCCTTCCCTCCCAGGAGGCAAGCTTCCAAGGCCCAGGGACACTACATCATACACCGTTAGCCTAACACCTGCTACAAGGTGGGTGTTTACTAACTGGTTGCTGAATGAATCATAGAAGGACCTTTGTGCGGCTAGTCGTTCTGCACTTTTAAGAAAATCCTACAGACAAAAATCGAATCATTCAAGCCTGATATCACTGAAGCCCTTTACTGACGATACAATTTTTTGCTTTACCAAAAGCCTTACAACATGATTCCTTTAAATGTCAAGGTCCCCCGAATAATCCAATTTACAAGAATTACACTTACGGGGAGATTCTAGGAACAAGCCAGGGGAGGCACATCTAGGCCAGGAAATGGCAAGTATTACTTTGACATTTGTTCTAACAGCTTAGATTCATTAGTAAACATGACTTCTGGGGCCCTGTGTACACTTTGCCTCCCAGCGTCCAGATTGAGGTGGGCAGGAGGTCCCTAGGGGTCAGAGGGAACGGCGGGGTTGTCAGTCAAACAGCAGGAAGTCCTCCTACACTCTGTCCGGATCACAGTGAGGAGCCGCATGGCTGCAGGGACAGGGCAGGGGCCTGGGCAGTCTGGCTTCGTGCGCTCTGGGCTAGCTTGGAGGGGAAGTGAAACCCTTTGCTCATGGGGAACTTCTGCTCCTCAGCAAGTGGAATGTGCCTGTGAATCCTTCCTGATCATCTGGCCCACCTACCCACGCCCCCTCCAAGGTGTTTAGGGCCACCGCGGCCAGCCGCCCCAGCTATTACTCTTCTCCCAGGATCCATGGGAGAATGGTGTTGGAAATGTCACCATCAGGCTCTGCAGGCCCATCTCATCCTCCTCATTTTACCGGTCTCTAAGGAAAAGCCTGGAAGCATCGGGAGGCAAGAGCCTGCCTGATGTTACCTCTTCCTTCCCACACCCTCGTGGACAGGGCCTGTTCTCCCTGGCTCTGTGTGGACAGCCGTTGGACTTCTGAGAATGGCAGGGTGTTCTATGAAAAAGAAAGGGAGGGAGGGAGTAAAGAAGACCAAAAAAAAAAGGGGAGTGGCGGGATTTAAAAACAAAGGCTCTGAGTTGAATGAACCAGGTCTGAATCCTGGCTCAGCTTCTCACTGGCTGTGTAAGCTCAGATAAGACACAACCTCAGTTAAGTGTCTTTATCTATAAAATGGGAACAGCAACATTGACTTTATAGGAAGGCTGTGATGATTAAACGTGGATATAAAAGCGTAAAGTGGGGCTTCCCTGGTGGCGCAGTGGTTGAGAATCTGCCTGCCAATGCAGGGGACACAGGTTCGAGCCCTGGTCTGGGAAGATCCCACATGCCGTGGAGCAACTAGGCCCGTGAGCCACAACTACTGAGCCTGCGCGTCTGGAGGCCGCGCACCGCAGTGAAGAGTGGCCCCCGCTTGCCGCAACTAGAGAAAGCCCTCGCACAGAAACGAAGACCCAACACAGCCAAAAATAAAAAAAAAATAAAAAAAAGCGTAAAGGGATCCATACACTGCTGGGCATGCAGTAATCTCAAAGTCTCTGTCAAATGAGAGTCTCATCAATTCTCTCTGCCAAGTGTGAAGCTCTAATGAGAAAATGCGCTGAAAGGCCCTATAAACCAGAGTGTTGGCCACACCTAAGGGATTATTACTGTTACTGCTGGGTGGTCTTTCCAGTGACTCAGCTCTGCCAATCGGCAGAGGGGAGTGAGCTTCCCATCCATGGAAGCACGGAAACCCTGCTGGTTTTGGTGACTCTGTCTTTGTGATTCTACGGCTTCTAGTCTCCACCAAAGCATTCTACATGTACTTCAACCCTCCCACAGTCCCTAGTTCACAGAGAGAAAAACCATTCCACTCATGGAGTGATGCACACACACAGAAAACCAGCAACAGAATAAGGACGGAATCCAGACTTCCGACCGGGTCAAGGCCCTGGTTCTCCCAGGGGTTCATCCCATCTCACTGGGCAGATTCCATACATCCAGACCGTGTGCAATACTGCCCAGCCCCACCCGCAAGGCCTCTGACACCAGCTGGTTCTATGCCTTATTGTACAGAGAAACCACGGTCCAGAGAGAGAGATCACACAGTTGATGGGCAGCAAAGCCTGGGCCTTCTGATATGGCAGCCTCTCTGCCAACAGGCTGACCTTGGCTCCAAGGGCTTCTCGCGGCGGGCTGTCTTTTGAGCGGCACCTATGTTGACCCCTAACTGGGGTCGGGTCCAAGGTGAAATATGATAGCAACGCCGATGTAACCGGGCACTGCCCTGTGCCGACTCTGATCTGAGCATTTTACTGAATCCTCACACCCACCCTACTAGTGGGTGCTCTCCTTACCCGTTTCTCACAGGGGAAACTGAGGCTCAGAGAGGGAAAGGAACTGGCTGCGGCGGGGGCCGGCGTGGGGGAGTGCCCTGATCAGGCTTGGGGGGCCTCGGCCTTCCTCCTCCCACCCCACCTGGGGCCCCGGGCCGGCCGGCGGCGGACCTCCCCGGAGCGCGCACGTGGGGCCCTGCCGGCTCGCGCCCGGGTCACGTGAGGAGCCGGGGCCTCAGGGCGCCGAGGCGGTTGGGGGCCGGGGCCTCCCCTCTCCCGGCGGCCGCCGTCCCCCGCTCCACCTCGCGCTACTCACCCCACGCGGGGGCTCCTAGGACCCGGGAGAAGAGGACGGGGAAGAGGAAGGGAGGGCGGAGGCGGCGGCGGCGGCGACGGCGGCGAAGACCCCACCAGCCCCCGAGCAGCTCCGCCTAACCTCTACCAGACGCGACACCTCGCGGCGCGCGCCGCCTTTGTCCGCTTACGTCACTTCCGGGCTCCCGGGGGCGGGGCCGCATCGGGCTCCGCCCCGCGACCGGCTCGCCCCGCCCCGTGGGCTCCGGACCTAACTCGAGTACTGACCCGGGAAGAGCTCCCCAGCTCTAAAAAGCCGCAGCGCCGACTCTGTCCCGCCTCCAGCTTGTGCACCAGCTCATTTGGAGGCGGCAAGGCTGGACTTTTAAAAACGAGCGTTCTGTGGAATTTCCACTGGGTGAAAAGGGGAGGAGGAGCCTTATGCAAGCCTTAATCCCACCGATAACAATTAACATCTTAAAATATACAGATCAAAAAGGAAAAAAAAGGAAGAAAAATACCCTTGACAGTGCCAAGGGGTTGCCACTCCAAATAAGCAGAGCAAATCCATGAAATTTCTGTTCCCAAAAGGTTGCCCTCCCCTAGGCTCCTCCCATACACAGAAATTCTGGAGCGGTCCCTGAAGCAGCCTTGATGGAAATGAGAGTTTGCAGGTAGGTAGACCCTGTGAACCTCTCCAAGCCTCAGTCTCCACTTCTGCCAGATAGATGGAATGCTCTGAGGGTTAAATTTGTGGGATATTGTGCGTCAAGCCTTCTGCCCTGTGCTTGGAGCCAGCTCTCAGTAAATAGAAGCTGATTCATAATATTCATCACAATATTCATCTATGTCATAATATTCACAATATTCATCATAAGTTCTTTTTTCCTAAACTGACATCCTGGCTTAGATTTACAGTGCCTTCCTCTGGGCGTTGCACAAAGGAGGGGCTTAAAGTGTGTTTGCTCTAATGAAGTGAAAGCTATGGGGGGGGGTGCCCTGAAAACCCCCACATGCTTTTGAGTCCCCCAAAACTGTCCATATTATGTGGCATCCTCGCTAGGGCACTGCAGGTCAGACTTGGTTCCCCTGGCCTGGGCTCCTCTCCCAAGCTTCATTTTCCATGTCTCTACGGCAAGGGGATAAATCTTGGGCAATCTCAATCTGGAGGTTTCTATAATCTTTGGGGGGCAGCTCTGAGCCTAGCTTTTTTAGGGGTGCCTAAAAATCCACCCCTACCTTTTTTTCCTGTCAATAGAAGACAAACTCCCTTCCCTACACCTGGACTCCAAGGCCTTTCCAGGTCTGGCCAGTCCACTAACCTCAAAGCCTCTTGCGTCTCTGAATTCCCAAGCCTCGCACATAGTAGATGCTCAATAAATGTTTGCAGCTGGAGGCCTCCTTAGAAATCATCTAGGTAGTCTGGTGTTCCTCATCCATTTTTTAAAAACTCACATACCCTTAGAATAAATGTAACAATTTCTCACCTTCCCCACTCAATATTCTGTCTTCCCAAGGAGGTATGCCCTTCCATCCCTGGTTGAGGAGTATTTGCGGAAATATATTACATTGTCTGGGATGCCTCCTCCAGGCAGACATCTTGTAATTTGAATTCCAAAGTCATTTTTTTCATTTTCAAATTGTAAAATCCTACCAGGCCAGTGAAATTACTGGTCCAAACTACACTCGTCCCCCATTCAAGTTTTACAATACAAGCGTTTTCCCTGCCCCCTCCCAGCCAAGAGTCACAGGTGGCGCCCAGCAGTCCATTTTACCTTGGAGAGAAAGGAGCGATTTATCCAGCACCACGCAGCAAGCAGGAACAGAGCATGGACTCACAACTGGTTCCTCGTAGTTTCCAGGCCCACCGCATTCTTACTACCCAGCCTTCTATGGAAGTTCCACCTCCAAAGCCACCCAGCCCAAACATGACCCACCTGAGCCTCCCAGCTCCAGATAGGGTAGCTGAACCCAGGGCCCTCCATCCCTGGCTTGGGCCTGACTGCCCTGGCCAGGAGTCCCACGCTCCCTTGTGACTGCAGCCTTGGCATCCTGAGCACAACAGCCCTGCCCTCTGCCCCCAGCCTCAGTGCCCACTTCGCCTTGGGTGAGCGGTGCATCATAATGACCCTGAAGAGACCATGGAGGCAGCAGGGAGGGGCCAGCAGATGGACCAAGCCGGGAAGATGGGCTCTTCCAAGGAGCAGCCCACCTGGTAGGGGGCTCTAAATTCAGGGGACCATCTCCGGCCCCGCCCCAAAGCCCCACTAGGGTGAGTGTGACACTAGAAACCAGCTCAGAGCTGACAACAATCTGGGAGTGGGGTGTGGTAGGGAGGAAGCAGGCTCTGAGAACCCAGTGTCAGAAGTTGGGGGCGGGTCTGGGGCTCTGTCTCCCAAAGGGGGAGTTTGTTAAAAATATGTCTTGCCCCACCCCAGACCTCTGAATCGGAATCTGGGGCATCTGTATTTTTCACTAAGCTCCCACCCAAGGGACCCTGGGGCTCCAGAAGGAATGGACAACTGCAGGGCAGGTCACCCTTTCAAGCTGGTTCCAGCTTTCCCAATTCCCACCTCAGCGCTAATAACAGTAACAACACGTTGAACACTCCAGATGCTAAGTGCTCTCTACCATGTGGTGCTGTTTCATTCTCACAAAGGAGCAGGCGCTGGTTTATCCCCATTCTGCAGATGAGGGCACTGAGAGCAGTTAATTAATTGGCTTGCCCAAGGGTACAGCTAATAAGTAGTGGAACTGAGTCTAAATCCTAAATAATAATTTTAAAATATAATAACAGCAGTAGCTAGGCTTCGTTGAGCACGTACAACGTGCCTGTCATTATTCTAAGCCATTTACATGTGCTCGCTCATTTAAACGTCACAGTAACTCAAAAAGTGGGTACTCTCACCGTCACCGTTTTTCAGGTGAGGAAACAGAGGATCGGGACGCTCTAGCCTGAAGCCACTTACCGTCTGGCGAGCCAGGGGTAGTAGCCCCGAACCACGCTGCCCCGCTCCGGGCGCTATGGCCTGGAGGCTGGTCTACGCCCTCCTCTCCACTTCACACGGCACCGCCCCCACTGGCGTGAGGATGCCCTGAGCTGAGCGCAGGGCCAGACATGCCCCGGCGTCGCCGCAGCTCCTGTGCCCAGCAGGTGGCGCCCGAGGGGCTCCCCGGCGGTGGCGATCGCAGACTGAGAGACCCGCTGCTGCCGAGGCTGCCGCTGCCCGAACTCCGAGCAGCCTCTGGCGCGGGGGCCTCCGGGGGCTCCAGGGCTTCGGAGGGCGGCGCCGAGTGGTGGGAGGCCCCCGCGTGTGAGTCCTCGCACTCGGATCCCGGGGTGGGCGTCAGGCGCCCCCGGTCGCGCCTGCCCGTCCTGCCCACCGTGGCTCAGCGGGCGGCGCGGAACCGGACAGGGCTGAGGTCGCCGCTGCTGCCGCCCATGCTCTTGGCCGGCGAGCCCCGGGAACCGGCTCCCCGGGCCTGGACAGTGCAAGGACCCCCGCAGGGGCTCGGCCAGGGAGAACCCCGACTCTTTGGGCGACCTCCTAGGAGAGTTCCCCCCCAGCCGGTCCCGGCAGTTCCTGCGCCAGCTCAGGGTTGAGTCTGCGGAGCAGCCGCGACCACCGAGGGAGGCCCCTACGGCCCCCACGGGGGGAGCTGAGTCATCTCCGGTGGGGGTCCCACCACCTGGCATAGAATAATGGCAGTGTTAGCAGAGTATGCCTGGCAGAGTCCTGGAGATGGCAACCACCCCTTGAGGGCGGGTCTACCACTGCCCCTATTGTACAGGTGAGTAAACTGAGGCCCAAGGCCATGCAACCAGGAAGAGCCTGGTAAGGATGGTCCCCAAGAGAAGGCTCATAACTATTTCCACCTCCTCCTGGCTCCCAGCATCCTCAGCATCACAACATCAAAGGGGTGTGTCAGAACACTCTGGAAGTCCTCCTCAGTGTCCCCGCTACTCCTTCCTCCCAGACCTGGGGTAAGTGTCAGTGACCTGCTGGTGGGGACAGGGTTGTCATCAATGCTCTGACGATGGGGGACCCTGATCACTCATGCCAGGTGTGGCCTATTTGTCTTCAAGGGGCCAGTCATTGTACTTCAAGAATAGTCTTAAGAAGATTTTGCTCCATCACATACCTGCCCTGGGGCCCTTCAGGAGAGATCACTCACAATTCACCACGGTCGAGAAGACCAATCAGTGCGTTATGGGAGGATGGGGTAGGCGAGTGGGGAAAAAGAGCATTTCTTTCCTCTGCCTTTCACCCATGAATGTATCCATCTGTCCACCTATTCATCCATCTGTGTGTCCATCCATGAATCAGGTCTTCTCCCAACCTGTTCAAGGAGCATCCATCAACATCTATGAATCCATCCACCCATGAATCAGGTCTTCTACCAACACCTTCATAATTCATCGATGAATCCATTCATATATTCATTCTCCCATTCACCCATCCACCCTTGCATACATCTTATCTGTGAACCAGGTCTTTTACAACCTATTCATGAATCTCTCCATCCATCCATCCACTCATGAATCAGGTCTCCTGTTGATCCATTAATCCACATATCCAGCCAGCCAGTCATCCAGCTATTCCCAAATTCCCACAATTCTATCCATCTATTCATGAATCCAATGATTGATCATCTACCAATCCTTCCATCCACTTGTAAATCCAGGATGCTATCCATCTTTAGTCTTGAAGCCATGTACAAGTCTACACACTCATCTACATAAGCATTCATCCACCCATGCATCCATACATGTGCCCATCCTCCTGAGATCCAATCCTTGTATTAAGACCTTTTCGGAAATTCCCTGGTGGTCCAGTGGTTAGGACTCGGCGCTTTCACTGCTGTGGCCCAGGTTCAATCCCTGGTCCAGGAACTAAGATCCTGCAAGCCATGTGGTGCAGTCAAAAAAAAAAAAAAAAAAAGACCTTTTCATTAATTCATCTATCTGTCCATCCACCTACCCAGCTACCCAGTCTTCCATCCTTTCACACAACCCACCATTCATTCATCCATTTCTTCCTCTAACTTTTATTAGCTTTTACTATATGTCAAATATCGGGGGAAGTAAAATAAGGGATGGGGGTAGGAAGAGCCTGGGCATTAGAGCTTAACTGGGCCTAGATGCTGTAGCTCTAATGGAGGGGGAAAAGAATGCAGAACTAATTCCTCCTGCTTAAACAGGCTTAAACATGGATGAAAGGTGAACAGCATTGCCCATGAGTTTGAAGACCAGGGAGAGGAAATACACTAGACATGCCATTCCTTCTCATCCTGGACCCATGGCAGACAGTACTAACTGATCACAGCACTTTTCCCCCACTGAGCCTCAGAACCCTTCCTGACAGTGCTCCAGGCAGACACCACCAGTGGATCAGAGTAGGTGCCAGAAATGAAACACATTTGCCAACCCAGGAACTTTAAATCAATCAGACCAAATAAACACACTACTTCTCACAAGATATAATAAATAAGAGTATGGAACTCATTATCTCGAATGTAAGCAACAACAGGGATGGATACCTTCACAGTGTTTCACATTCAGGAGCTAATTCTTGAGCATCTTGAGGTGTGTGGCGTTCCCTAGTAGGCCCTGCTGGAGACAACTGGGTGCATTAGAACACGCTCCAGCAGCATTTGAGAGGAGAAGCTGAGATTTCAGACCGGTGGGCACAGCTGGGGCAAGCCTTTGGCTGGTCCTGAGGCCAGCACCAAGCAGGCATGGATAAGCAAACAGCTGGTGCATAACTAGGTCCCAATGCCTGTAGCCGACACTGTCTTGGCCATCTCCTGGATGCCTGGCTCTTCAATGGGCTTATGAAAAGCGTCCCCTCTGTGTCCAAACGGACATAAAGATGTGGTCAGATAAATGGAGTCAGATATATCAATAGGCATTGTACGTAAGGTCAAACGTGGCATTTCTGAATAACAGAGCTGTGGATGGATCAAGCAAGCCCTCCTGCCAGCCTTGCTCTGGAGGCTGAAATTAATAAATGTAACCATAACAGATCCCCTTTATTGAGCACAGGTCCCTTGCCAGGCCCTGTACCAGATGCCTCACGTAAGTTATTTGATACTCACCAGACTCTTACAAGGATGCTATTATCGTGTCTACAATACATAGTACATAATTTAAAGGGGAAAACTGTAAAATGGAGACTTGAGGGCGGTCTGCCCCATGTCACAGGACTGGGAAGGGGCATAATTGAAATTGACGATTATAAGAACAGTTCTCAGTTAGAGGTGCTTACCCTTGGCCCTGCAGACCCTGGCGGGGGTGGTGGTGCGGGGGACAGTGCTTTTCAGTCCCTATCATCTCTTCACAACCCTGTACGGTGGGCACAACAATGATCTCCATTTTACAGACAAAGAAACTCAGGCTCAAAAGAGTTAGAATTGAAACCCAGGACTGCCTGACTCCGGAGTTCATATCCTTATTGTCTCTGCTGAATTGCTTGATATATAAGAGAGCCGGCTCTGGAACCAGAATTCAGATCTCGGCTCCACCCCTAACCAGCTGTGCGATCTTGGGCAAGTTGCAAAAAACAAAAACCAAAAACCCTCTGTGCCTCAGTTTCCTCATCTGTAAAATGGGAATAATAATCATGTTTCACAGGGCTGTGTGGGTTTGGTGGGCTGATGCCTGTTACATGCTGGCGCCATTGCCTGAAGGGCAGGAAGTGCTCAGGAGAGGCCAGCTGTGATTGTCAGGATCCCACAGGGAGCTCCGGCCTGGTGGATGTGTGTTGTCAGGGTGGCATGGGGCGCTGGGGGCTCAGGCCCTGTTCCTCCCCTGCCCTTCTCATCTCTCTCACCAGGCCCCACGCTACACAGGCCCCCAAGCTCAAGGCTGTGCTCACCCACAATTCCTTGGGGGAAGGCTCAGGGCACCGCAGGCGGTGTTGCCCTTTCCGCGTGCGGTTTGCGGATGAGACGCTACGGGACACAGCGCTCCGCTACTGGGGACGCAGCTGTGCAGGTGAGCAGACAGGAAAGGGAGCTCCAGGACTCCAGAAAGTTCCTGCCTGAAACCTGAAGAGCAGAGGCTGTGGCCCTGGGTCCTGGGAGTTAGGGGCCGGCCAAAAAGCCCAAGAGGCCATTGATCCTGTGGAGGAGGCCCTTGAATTGGCCCCTCCAGAGGCTGTTAGGGTGACCTTCAAGTACCAAGTAGAGGGTCTGAGGTCCAGCAGAGGTGTCCCAAGGCTGCAGCTGTGGCCCAGGAAACAGTGGCTGTCCAGGCCTGGCCACCACGGAAGGATTTCTCACTGCCAAGCGTTCCCACACGCTGTATATGCCCACCTTGGAACCCATACCCTCAGCCTGCAGACCCCGCACATGGCCTCCAGGGGCTGGAGAAGGTAGGAACAAAGGCACCCGAAGCATCTTTTTCCCATATCCCTGAAGGCAGACCTCAGAGGCCTGGCTTGGGAGGTGCCCAGAAAGTTCTAGAAGGTCACACCTCCACGGAAGGCTGGCATTGCCTGGTCCAGCAAAGAAGCTAGGAACCAACCACCAGGCCCAGGTTCCCAGGCAGAGCTTTGTTCATGTTGGCACAGTTTCCAGTGTTTTCTGAAGTGGGTGTCAAGAGGCGGGAAGAATACACGTCCTTGCTCTGGTATGGTCTTTCCTAAGGCCTGCTTTCCCCATCTGCCCAGCCCCTTCTCTTCTCAGGATCCAGCAGTCCAACGGCCTCATCTATTTATTAAGCACCAACTGTGTGTGCTCTCAGGGAACAGCTGCCCCAAAGCCCCGCTGGGGGCAAAGCCCTCAAAATCCAGAACCTTGGCTGATTCAGAAGGAACCCGACCCATCCCCCTCAGGGTCACAGGAAGTTGGAGGTGGAAGCAGCAATTCTGCCCAACTTCTGGTTGTTCGATGGGGCAGCCAAGGCCCTGAGGGCACATGACACAGCAGCTGAAGAGAGAAGCCAGAGTGCCCCCTGGCCACCCCTGCGAACACAAGGAAAGGGGGCACCTGGAGAAAGTTTCTTGGGAATGGCAGTTGGCTGGCATGGGAGACACTTCCTTGTCAGCCACTGGGCTGTGGTCATAGCCCAGAACACCAGAGTGGCGCTCAGCGGCTGCTTCCCAGCCCTTTCCATCCTCAGGAATTCGGGGTTCCTGACCAGCTGGAGGGGCAGCTGTTGGACAGGAAACACTCTCCATCCTCGTAGGATTCTCTGCATCGTCTCTTGGATTCACATGGTGGGGCGACTGGCCTTCCCACTGTGGGAAATGGGGCCCATTTTGGGCTGAAGCAGGAGTGGGGGTGTGTGTGGGGGGGTAGGGGGCACAGCTTCGGTAATAAAGGCAGAAACAGTCATGCAGGATAGTTTTAAAACCAGAGCCTTCCCTGGAGGCAGCCAGAAGGCACTGGGAGCCTTGGGTTGCCATGGAGACAGGACTCTGCCCGATCTTGCCTGCCAGAGGGAGGAGGAGAGAGGGGGGTATAGGTGCCCCGCCCGGGTAGAGATCTCACCCGTGCTCTCTCTCCTCCAGTCCGGCAGGGCATCCTCGAGAACAGGACAGCCAGCGGGTCAGCAGCGTCGGAGCAGGTGTTCGGGAGTGTCGGGAGATGGCTGGAGAGTTTGCCCAAAGCCCTGTATCCCAGGGCCAAGGAGGACACCATGGCCAACTCATTCGGCTGGGACTTCCCTGGCCTGTGAGGCTCTGTGGAAGGGGACGGGATTCATGCATCTCCTCAGCCTGTAAACCTCCGCGTCCAGCTGTGGTCGGGGCCCTTGAGGGCTCTGCCAGCCATGGGTGGACCTGGGACTCAGGGTCCACGCAGTTCATGGGCTCCTGACCCCTTAGGTCCACCCTGGAGCCGAAGGGCCACCTCTCTGAGGACACCTCTATGAACAGCAGCCTGCCCTTCATCCCCAGAGGCAGCGGGGGGACCTCAAAACCTTTCTGGAGCAGGTGGGCAAATCGCCCTGTTCCTGGAGCCAGAAGCTAGTGAGCAACTGCTGGCAGCCAGCCACCTGGAGCCCCCCTGCCTGGTGGGGGGGGTGGTGCCCAGTGGGGTGGCCAGGGCTCTGGGTAAAACCCCCGTACGTGCTCGGCTAAGGGGTGGGCTCTCAGGCCAGGCTGCCTGGGTTCAGATCGCAAGCTCCTAACTTTCGATCGGTGGGGTCTTTTTCGTGTCAGTTTCCACATCTGTAAAATGGGGCTGACCACAGTGCCTGCCCCCTCGGGCTGCGGTGTAGAATCCCCCTGGGCCCAGGGAACCCCATCTCCTGCCCAAAGGCCCCCAAAACGCCCAGCTGGTTCTCCTTCTCGCCCTAGGAGTCCTTCCTGCCCAGCTTGGTGTTGCACACACGGTCCTGAAACAAGGCCGCCCTAAGGGGCACCAGCTCCTCCTGCCGTCAACATCACGTTGCGCTCAGAGGTGAATGGCTGCTGGTGCCCAAGCCCAGGTGTGGACACGGGTGAGGGGTGAGGAGAGGCCTTCCCTGACCCACAAATAAACACACATCCCTGGTGGCTGGTATCTGCTATCAGGTCTCCCCCTACAAACCTCTCCTGGTTGCTGGTCTTTGGGGGTCCTGGGCCAGGGGGAGGGCAGGGGCAGAGTCACAGCTGGGATGAAGATGGGGGGGCAAGGCATCTTCAGGGGTCAGGCTTGTTCCAAGTGAGCCCCTCTTCTGGGAGGTGGGAGACCCTGCCACACACCTCAAACCTGGGACCAAGCCTCTGTCAACCTAGATCAGCCCACACCTGAAACAGGCACCTGCCCCAGCCTCCCCCAGCCCAGCCTCCATCTTTGATGGGAACCAAAGGCTGCTTGCGAACCTCCCCTGTGGGGTGAGGGCATCCAGACTGTGGCCAAAGGGACAAACATTTGTCTTCTGTGTTCCCCAGGCCAGGGTCTCATCTGGTCCCTGGAGGGCAAGCATCTGGGTGGGCAGGGGTCAGATGTTTCTCTCCCACTTAGGGGGGCAGTGTTCAGAGTCACACAGGCGGTGGCGCAAGACAAGGTGGCAGGAAGTGCCTGGAGCTTTTCTGACCGCTGCACTGACCCAGCAGTGCCACCCCCATTTGCCTGTCTGCCAGGTTTGGCCCTGCCACACACCTGCGTTCCAACTGCTGGGCAAAGTTTGGCCCCCTCCCCTTTCTCCTAGAAGCAGCGCTTTGGCTCCAACCCCTCGCCAAGCCCGGGATCGAGGTCTTTATCGCCACCTCCTGGCCAGTGAAGAAACAGCCACGGAATCCACACCCAGACGCAGTGCTGAATAGGAAAGGCTGGGATTGGTGTTGGACCGGCCGTGGGGATTTTAGGGCCACGACGGGTTGTGGATGGGGGAGAACTGTTTCGAAAGAGGGCCCTGGCTCCAGAAAAGGCCACGGATCTACCAACCCTGTGGGGATGGGATGGAGCAGTGCTACCATTCCCCTTCACTGGGGAGTGTAGTGGGATTTCGATCCCTGGGATGATCTGTCCCCTCCATCCCCACTTTCTGGACTTTCACCCCTCCCCCCCCCAGTACTTCTATTTCCTGGAGAGCCTGCGGGTCCCGGAGGCCTGATTCTACCGCACCTTTTCCTCGTGGCCTTGCACAGCCCACCTCGCCCTCTCCGAGCCTCAGTTTCCCCGGCAGAGCCGCGGCGGACCCCAAACCGGCCACCGGCTGCAGCGCCGCGCCGCGCCCACGCGGGGGCAGTGTTGGCCTGGCTTTGGCGCCGCCCGGCGCGGCCGAAACTTCTCAGCCTCTTGCTAAAGGGTCGGAAACTTTTCCCCTCGCGCGGTGCTCGCGTCTCCGGCCCCGCGCCGCGCCGCCTCCTTCCACCTGCCCGACTTCGCTGCCGGACCGCGGGGCGGGGAAGGGAGGCTCCCCAACCCCCAACTTCTCTTTCTCGCTTTTTCGTTGTTCAACCAAAAAACTGCTAAGCTTGCAACAGCGCCGTCAGCCACGAGCACTGAAGATTGAGTCCCACGTGCAGCGCACAGGGGCGGGGAAGGGGGCGGGGGACGGCCCTGCGGCGTCGGGCCTCCCAAAGCGGGGCGGCCGGACAGCGGCCTCCCGGCGGGGGCCTGTCCGGTGGGGTGGGGATGGGGACCCGGCAGGCGGCCACGCGGCGTCCCGCAGCCCGGTTTCTCGGGGACCCCTCCGCTCCCCGCCCCCCCCGCCCGCCCGCCTGCCCGCCTGCCCGCCTGCCCGCCTGCCCGCCTGCCTCGCCCGCCTCGCCCGCCTCGCCCGCCTCGCCCGCCTACCTTCCGCTCGCATCGCCCCCCTCGCCCCCGCCCCAGCCCTCCATTTCTTCCTTCTCTCGCTCCGTTCTCCTCCCCTCTCCTTCCTCCGCTCTCTTTCCCTCCTCCACAAACATGGATTCTGTGTCAAGAGGACCTTGAGCGGCAGCCCCGAGCCTCCCCTCCCGCCCCTGCCAGCAGAAACGCAGGGACACACAGGGACAGCCGCAGACAGGCCCCCGGAGACGCGCCCCACGCGCACACCACACACTCGTCGCACACACACGTCACACACGCACACAGACAGGCACCACAAACACCTCCACACCCACACCCACACGCATGCAAAGACTCACACCACGACACTTAGAAACCCCACATACTCACAGAGGACACGCGCATGTCCTCCCCAGCTAGGGTCTCCCAGCGACCGCACCCCGACATTCCAGAGTCCACTTGTTGCCTTGGAGGCCGCAGACGCAACCTCCACCCCAGCCCTCTGTAGACCTTCCCAACATGCCCCTGCCCCTCTGCAGGCAGAGCTTGAACTTGAATGTGGGGTGACCAAGAAGGGGGAGAGGAGGGGAGGGAGTGCTGCAGGGAGGGGATGGACCCCTCCCCAGGGTCCCCATCAGGGTCCTTTCGCTGGTACATTTCCACTCAGGGCTGGCAGGTGGCCAATCCCGCCTGGGCTCCTGGGAGCAGTGCAGCGGGAAGGCTGGGGAAGTGGCCGTGGCTGGAGCTGGTGCCCCAGCTCTTGCTCCCTACAGCCTCAGAGCCCCCCTGAATCTCTGGGGGTGGGCAAGGCAGGCGTACCCCCCACCGGTCTCCTCCAGTTCCTGTCTGCCCTTAACACTCTGTGCAATAGCAGCTCGCACCCCATTCCATCTCCCACCCACACCCCGGCCCTGGACAGACCGGGGCCAACCCAGGCTGGGGGGCAGTGGGAGCTGGTCTAGTTTTGGGGGTGGCGGGGAGGGAGGAATGACTCCCAACCCAGGGCAGAAGGAAGTGATGGGAGAAGCAGGAAAATCTCTGCTCCTTTCTCCCGGCGGTGCCCACCTCACTGGGCCTCTCCACCCGCTGCAAGGGCATCCCCTTAGCTCCTTTGCAGATAAGGAAACTGAGGCCCAGAGAAGTTAGGGGGTCTTGCCCAGGCCGTGCCAAGCGCAGGAGCCGGAACTGGGACTAGGCCCACGTGTGTCCTATGCCAGTGCCCAGCCTTCAGCCACCCACACCCGTGTCCTCTCACAACCATTTGTCGCTGGGAAACCGAGACCCAGAGAGGTGCATCTCTTTCTCAAGGTCACTTCGTTTTGAAGGGTTGGAGTCAGGATTCAAATTCAGCAGGAAGAGGTGCCGATGTACAATCCTGGGGCTCCCTCGCCCCAGGGCAAGCAGGGTGGTCTGGAGGACCCTTCCTGCCCCAGGTCCTTCCTCCTGCGTGAAGGGCACCTTGGAGGCAGGGAGAACCGGGCAAGGTCAGGGAGGGAGAGAGATGTATTTGGAGGTGGTGTTTGGGGAGGATGTGGAGACTGGCAAGCGAAAGGACAGGAGCAAAAGGTCCTGTGAGCCGGAAGCCTCAAGAATTGCCCAGAGGGTGGGGCTGGACCCACGGGGAGGCAGGAGGGCAGCGCTGCCTCCAGACATGGGCGTGGTCAGAGAGGGCCCCCCCCCCCAGCCCGGATGGCAGTGAGGTGCCACTGGAGACGTGGAACCCGAGAGAGCCGGTCCCACGGTGGGCTCCGGGGACATGAGCTGCCCCAGGGGCTCATTCACTTTCATTCTGCCGGCAGTTCGGTGAGCACCTGTTTGCCACACACACAGGCTGGGCCCTGGGACAGTCTGGTGGGGGACATGGACTCGAATGGGCGATTGCAGGACACAGTGACAAGTACTGTGAGGGGAGGCCCGGGCTCTGGGGGCACAGAGTGGGGGGACCAAACCCACAGTTTGGGGCACGGGGTGGACACCTGGGCCTTTTGACGACAGTGAGATGGAGGCATGGTCAGACCCAGACAGCAGACCAAGAGCACAGGAAGGGAGGGGATTGCTACAGGCCCTGCAGCGAGGCTGGTGCCACGATTCCTAGCACGGGTCAGGGTAGGGCAAGGGGCCCAGGAGGGCTGTTGATGAGGCAGGAGGAAGCGCCGGAGTTCCCCTAGCCAAGACAGGCACACACACACACATCCCCTCTGTCCCGGCCATGTGGGGCTGCGCACTGCTCATTCCTGCTGCCTTTGTCTGTGCCATTTATCCTAACTCCCCCCGACCCCCCGCCCTGCCACGTCCTCCCTTTCCCTGACATTTCTGCCTTTTGGGGTCCTGTTGTCCCTCCCTCCCAAATATGCCCTAAGTGACAGATGGTCTGCAGCTTCCAGGGGCTCCTGCCGAGGGCCATCAAACCCCTCCATGGAGACAATGCATGCTGCCACCTCCACAAGCCTCAACATTCCCCTGTAAACAGCCTCAGGAAAGGGGGTGACACTGGTGATGTTCATTGTGCCGTCTGGGCCCATCGGAGCCAGCTTCGGATGCTGGGTGGAGTCTGAGCCAGCAGCAGAGGTTGGACCCATCACTGGCTTCTGGAACCCTCTTGAATGGTGGCACTTGGACCCAAAGAGCTCATCTGCCATCTCCCATCATGAGACCTTGGGGACCCTTAATGACTCACCCTCCAGGGTTTCCGGATTTATTGTCTGCACCTGGCAGCCCTGGGGATTGTGGTGACACCCGCAAGCTCCCAGGGAGCCCCCATCTGGGCTCTGGGCTGGCTTCCAGCTCCCCCAGCTGCAGGGCACAGCAAACCCCAAAGAATCTTCTTCCAGAAATCTGCTGGCCCAGGCAGCCCAGATCCCCAGTGTGCATTCTCCAAGGGACGATGCCTCCCCAGGATGGCTCCTGAGTAACTTCTGACAGCCCACAGCCATTCCATAATGTTAACCAAGAATCCACGTGAGCAAGACAGACCTGGGCCCTGTCCTCATGGAGCTCAGAGTTCGCCGGGGATCACAGAGGCATAGTGACAAAGGCTATCGAGCAGGTCCTTGTACAGGCATTGGTCCAAAGACTGCCATGCTTCGGAGCTTACTGATCCATGAAGGAGGGCGCAGCTCTGTGAAGTAGGCACACCCTTAGCTCCATATTACAGATGAAAAAACCGGGTCACAGAGAGGTTAAGTCACTTTCCCAGGGTCACACAGCTGAGCTCCAGATAAGAAGTCAGTGAGAAGTGCTGTGATGAGGGATGTACAGGCAGGTGTGCAGGGGAGCACAGGGCAGCTGCCTCTTCTGAGGTGAGGGTTTCCTCCTCCAGAAAAACTAGCCCCAGATTTCCTCTGGCCCAGAGGGGAAGGCCCAGGAGGGCAGGACTGTCGCCAGCGTACACAGACTGCCTATCGATGGTAAACTCTGCCCACGCCTCAGTTCTGTTCCTTCTCCCATATTCATTCACAGAACACATTTATTGGGCATCTACTGTGTACCAGGCTCTGTGAACAAGACAGACGCACTCCTGCCTCAGGGAGCCCACATCGTGGTGGCCAGGCAGATACAGATGGGGCTGGGCTCGCAGTGTGTGACCCCTGCAGTGAGCCACACAGGGGCTTGCCTAAAAGGGCCCTCCACTGAGTTTAAAGCCGTCATCTTGAGATTCTTAATCAATTTTAGCAAGGAGCCCTACATTTTCACTTTGCCCTGGGCCTTTGCAAATTGTATAGCTGGTCCTGGACACAGACATTAAACTGTGGTGAATGCTGGGCTGGGGCTACAGGGAGGGCTGGCAGGAGGGTCCACGAGGTTTGTTGGAGGTGGCAGTAACAGATCGGCTTAGGAGTGGGCTTTGTCCTGACCCCAAATCCTGTCATGGGTCCCCAGCTCCCTCAGGGCAGCTCCCTGGGAGCTGGGTCAGCCTCAGGCAGGAGGTCAGGACCAGCAAAGCTCCAAAGGGACTGTAAAAATACCCCTGCATGTCTGTATCGACTAAATAACGCATGCCCAGCATCGGTAGGCAGAGGCCAGAAACCAGAGAGAAGAAAGCCCTGCTCAGCCGTCCCCCCCGAGGCCCTGGTCCCTCCCACTAGGTAACAACGTTTGCTGGGCACTTTCCTGAGTTATTCTGCATCATACAAGGAAGTGCTTACACACGTGTATTTTTGTATTGTGATACTGATTATTATTATTTTTTTGGTGCCGTGTCGATTTTATATCCATTCTGCATTGCACACACTTTCTGCTCCTAGTGTTCCCACTTGTCAGTCTAACTGGGAAATCGGAGAAGGCGCTTTCAAGGTCATTTAATTGTAGAGATGGAGAAACTGAGACCCAGAGTGTCACAGCAAGTGTGGGTGTTCTGGTGGCCCAGGCGTGGCTCCTGGCCTTGGCATACTGAGACCCATGGTCCTTCCACGTGCTCATATATGCCCAGGCCTCCCTGACAGCCGCTCTCCTGTCCTAATTTCAAGGACTACCGTGGAGGGAGCCAAAGCTCTATCCTGTGAAGGAGGTACTGTGATGATCTGCATTTCTACACGAGGCTCAGAGAGGTGTGGTCGCCATCTTGGGGTCACACAGCTGAACCAGGGTTGGAACCTGCAAAGCTGCAGTACCTCCCAGGAGCAGGTTCACATTTCCCTGGGCGGGTGGTGGGGGGGGGGGGCACTGCCCCTTGCCATATACTCACAACTTCCCTGATGCCAGATGGGGAGGCCTCTGACTTCAGCAGGTGAGAATTGGGCAAAGGACCCTTCCAGCCTGACAGAGCCACCAGGATGGAGCTGGCAGGAGTCCCAGCAAGGCCTGGAGGGTGGGGCTGAGCCAGGTGGCCTGCTGAGGGGGGCGAGGCAGGTGTGGGTGCCTGTCCCCTAGGCCCCAGATGCATGGAGGCTCCTGGCAGGCGCCCCTTGGTGGGCTGTGCCTGTCGAGAGGGCTGGCATCAGCTGGTTGAATATGCCTGGGGCTGCCATTCAGCATTTGGGTTCTAAGGGTTATTTTTATTGTGTTTTGTTTATGCAAAGCTCGCCTTTGAAATCTGTTTTCGTGCCTCCCCCATCCCGGGGAAGGGAGCTGGTTTAGATACAACGTGCTGCGTTGTCTCAACCTTAAAAAATGATTCCCCTTGAGTTGGGGGCTCATTATCCCTGGGCACACATGGCCTCCCAAGTGTGGGTGCCAGTGGTGGGTCAGCAGGACAGCCCGGCACCCACCTGCCCTGCCGAGCCACCCCAGGCAACAGGCAACCCCAGAAGTTGGGCCCTCCAAGCACTGGGGGTGCCATCGACGCTGGCGAAAGAAGGCGCAACTTTGGGGGGGGGGGTCATGAAACCTTTTGACGAAAGCTAAGGACCTTATCTGTCCAGAAAAATGTACCCACACACAAAGCTTTGCAGTCAATTCCAGGAGCTTCTAGGACTTACTGAGGCCCATCCACAGACCCCCTCCCTCCAGTTTAGAACGTGTTCCTAAAGGAATCCCACAGTCAGCCTTTTTGGAATAATAAGGAATAATAATCGTAATAGCCAAAATTGAGCAGTTACTCTGTTTCAGGGGCTGTAGCGCAGGGTTCCTCAGATTAACTCACATATGCCCCATGATTGAGGGTCACTCACCCAAGGTCACACAGCTGGTAAGGGGCTAAGCCAGGATCTAAGCCCAGCCAGTGCAGCCAGTCTGTACTCTTAACCTAACCATAACATATACGCATGTGTGCGCAGGTACATACACGTGTGCGCGAGGGTACACACACACACACACAAACACACATACACACACACAGTGCCTCAGTACACCTGTGGGTTAGCCCCAGGGAGAGTCTGCGTGGGGAGCCCCAGGTCAAGCACCCAGGCTTGGGAGTCTGGCCAAGCTTCACGACTGGGGTCCAGTCCTTGTGAGGATCAGATGAGACCCACCTGGAGATTCCCCAGGCTCAGGGCCAGCGTCCAGGCTCCACCATCCCGGGAGCTGATATTATTTTGAGGGAAGGAACCAAAGTGGGTGTCCCACAGTGCAGACACCCCTCGAAGACTGCCATCCAGCACAAGGCAGGCTCCTCCTCTCCCTCCCTCGCCCCTCTTCCCTCCTTCCCTTGCTACTGTCTCTCTCCCTCCCTATTCCATCCTCCCTCCCTCCTCCATAGCCCCCCTCCCCCCTCCACAAACAAGGCAAAGACTAGGGTGGAAACAGCTCTACCCTGTACACAGCACACTTCTGAGAAGCCCAGACCCCGTCTTGGGGAGCCACCAGCTCTACCCAGTTTGCATGTTGGCTGAGCCCTCAGACCAGGCCAGGCTGCCCAATCCAGTCGGCCCCTCCCTCCTGCCCCAGTGCAGGGTGGACAGGGCCGGGCCTCCATGGGCCTTCCAGGCTGGGATTTTCAGCGTTTGTGGAGTTAAGACCCTAATACTATTTTCCAACAGCTTTTGGTGGTTTAATAGAATTGCGGGTAAATCTAACTTGCAAATTTTCCCTTTTGATCTCCTTCCTTTTTCTCTTAGTAGCTCAACAGAGTTGGGTTTAGAACAGGGCTGGAGACAGCTCCCACCTTAATCCTGCTCCCAGCCGGGGTTCTCCCAAGGAGATTTGAACTCCTGGGGTGTCACCGAGGTGGTTGCCAGCCTTCACTCTCCCCTTCCCCCCACCTTGCCTCTTCTCCTGCCACCAGGCACTGACCTGGCCCAGGCAGGCTTTTCCGAGGTCCTGCCCCTCTGCCTTCTCCTTGGCTTCTCCCCTCTTCTGCAGCAGGCCAGACTCCTTCATGCCCCCAGGGCCTTTGCACTTGCTTTCGCCTCTGCCTGACATGCTCTTCCCACTAGCTTCACTGACTCCTGTTAAACATCAGGTCTCAGCTTAGATGTCTCCTCCTCAGGGAAGCCCTCCTGGATCAGAACAGAACAATGGTTACGTGACTGGTGCACAGAGGACCAGTCTCAGCAGACCCTGAGTTCCAGGAGCACAGGGACTGAACAGGTCCCCAGCCCAGACCCTAGCACACAGGAGGCCCTCAATAAATGCTGGGCGAGGGGGCTCCCTGCTGTGTTCTGCGCCTCAGTTTCCCTGCCTGTAAGGTGCTGTGTGATGATTCTCTGGTGCTCCCTGTGGGTTTCTGGCAAGGATCACACTCATTTCACGGTATGTGACTTCCTTGATTATCTGATTTTCCAGGGAGGAATTCTAAGTCTCTGGGTTGGGGTGGCATCTGCCTGATACCCGGGCACCCATCCCATCCCCCCAGACTGAGTGCACCTGACATCCTGGGGAGGCCCATTAAAACCACCCTCTCTTGGCAGATAAGGCCCTGCACAGAGAAGCACTTCCAGGCTCTGTATCTGTGTGTTGTTTGGCCCGTGAGGTGGGGGATGGTGGTGGTGACACCACTGCTCTCTGTGGCCAAAGCTATCAAATCAGGCACCGCGGCTCAGTGTGGGTTCAAATTTTGACTTGGTCATTTCCCGTGAGACTGAGGCTCACCCTTCACTCCTCTGTGCCTCAGTCCCTTAGCTATATAATGGGCATAATAACGGTACCTCCCAACTGGGGTTCTTGTGTTGACTGAGATGGTTCCCTGCCTGGGCTCTGGGGAGCCCTGCCCTTCTCATCCCGGAGGCAGCAGCTAAGCTTCAAGTCTCTGGAGAAAAAAACAAAACAACACAACAAACAAACAAACCCAGGTCAATACCCAGCTCTGCTACTTAGCTGGCTGTGTGACCTCCTAAGGCCAAGGTTTTCCCATCTGTAAAATGGGGGTGATAAGTATAGATGCCTCTTAGGGTGACTGCCGACCAAGGTGAGCCCTAGCTCCCTGCTCGGATCTCAGTAATCCAGACATTAGGGAATCTGCCCAGAATCTTCCCGGTGCTAGGGCTTCCTGGGCAGGGAGGAGGGTAGCTGTGGAAGCCGAAGCACAGAGAAGGCAGCGACAGGCCCGAGGTCACACAGCCCGACCAGGATGGAGGCTCTGCCCCTGCTGGGCCCAGCAGCGCAGCCTCGCGGCCCCATCAGCCCCTACCTTCCCTGACTGCCAGGCCCTGTAGGGACATGCCCTGCAGGGACGTGCAGGGCCTCCCGGAGGGCGCGCCGGCCGAGCCGCGGGATGAAAGGGGAATCCGCCCCAACCTGCCTCCCTCCCGGCTCGCCCGCCACTCCAGCAACCGGATCAGGCCGGGACGGCGGGCTTTGATGTCGGCGGAGTAGCAGCGGCCCCAGCGCCCGGCCGGCTCGGAGCCGTCGGGAGGCAGACTTGAAAGGGAAGCGGCGGGTCCAGCCTTCGCGGACCTCCCAGAGGAGGGGAGGAGGCGGGGGAGGGGGTGTGTGAACGCCCAAGCCCCGCCCATGGAGCGAAGAAGCGGGTTGTCCTCGGCGTTCAAGGCCCCAACGGCGGGTACCATGCCAGCACCACCGGTCGTGATGCTCCCACGCAGCCCCTGGGCCAGACAATAACTGTGGTTCCCAGATATTGCCCTATCTCGGGCCCTAGCATATGCTGTTCCTCCTGCCTGAGAAGCCCTTCCCATCTTTTCCTTCCAGGCCTCAGGGTCAGCTCTTGGCTTGGGGCTTTCTCTCTTCTTGCGGGCCTTCCTCGGAACCGCTCCCCACCCCTGCCAGGTGCCCTCCTCCTGGTCCACTGCCGCAGCGCCCCCCGTGGCAGCCCACGCTCTGGTAACCCTCCCCCCCCACAGGCCTCTGGCTGTGAGCTCCAGGACTGCATCCTTATCAGCTGTGGGTTCGCGCTTGGGAAACAGGGAAAAGGAATCTTTCAATAACAGCAGCCATAATAATAAGCCTTAGGGACAGCCAGTCTGGTGGGCGGAGGTGGAGGGCGCCAGGAGAATTCCAGGTTCCCGGTACACTGTATCCTCCAATTACAAAGCTGGGTGGCCTTTCTCCCCACCTCCAGCCCGGGCCTTGCCCTCACTGCAGAGGGCAAAAAAGAGGGGCTCAACCACGGACAGCTTCCAGAAAGCCCCAGCCTCCTGACTCCCTGCCCCAGTGTCCCACGATGCCTCCTTCAGCCTTCTCCTCTGCCTGCCCAGCTGACTTCCCGCGCCTGTCCCAGCGCCCCAGAGTGGCAGGCTGGGGACAGAGTTCTAGTTCCAAGTTGCAGATGGGAACACTAAGACCCACAAAAGGGTCAGGTCCCAGAGCTTGGGGGACAGAGCTGGCAGTGCTAGGCCTCAGGAAAGAGAGGGAGCCCCTCAGGCTAGATTCAAACCTAGGACTCCATTCAACCAAGGCCTCCTGGGTCCACTCACCATCCTTTTGTGGAGGGGTGGGGCTTTCGTATACTAAATACAGGAACAAATTGGCCGCAAGCCTCAAGACAGGTTTCAGTGTTCTGTCTCAGGAACTGATGTTTAGATGCATGCACAGCACCATATAACTGGCTGTATGTGCACACAAATCCAAGGGCAGCTCTGAAAGGGCCCTCCGGTGCTTCCCCAGGAGGGGGAGGGTGGGGCGTGGTTAGGCGGGGTGTAGAGGTGGATGTGAGGCCTGCAGGAGCTGCGGCCTAGGTGGGCCAAACCAGATGCGAGCTTCAGTCTCCCCTCCAGCTCCAGCTTTCTGCCTCCCCAGGGGACTGGGTATTCTGTCTGCAGCTCCTTCCCACCCCTCTCACTGCCCCCACCCCCACCCCACGGTCTGCTCTCTCCTGGGTTAAGCTGGCAGAGGGGAGAAGGGAGAGAGAATGGAGGGCTCACCCCGGGGGCAGGAGACCTGACTCCCGCCTGGGCCAAGCCTCTCAGCCTGTTTTCTCATCTTTCCTGGAAGTTTGGACTAATTCTCCTACTTCCTCCCTTTAATAAGTGTTTGCTGAGCACTTACTCTGTGCCAGCCCTGTGCTAAGTGCTGTGGGTGCCTCTGTGGACAGGATCGATTCATCATTTAGTGGGGGGAACAGACACGAGTCAAATAGATCCATAAATACAGGCTATGATGGTAGAACTACAGACAGTTCAGAGAAAAGGCTCTACTCCAGACATCAAGGAAGACTTCCTGGAGGAAGTGGCATGGATGAATTGAAAGCAAAGGCCAGGGCAGGTGAGAGTAAGTGGTGGCAATGGCAGAAGGCACAGTGGGTGGGCTGGATTTTGTGAGTGTGAGAGAGGGGACGCATGGCAGGAGGGAAGAGCAGGGTGGTGTGGCAGAGGCCAGGGGACAGCAAGGGGTCTGGGCAGGGTCCTGGTTCAGCAGGGCCTTGCCGGACCTGGGAACCCACAGAATCCAGCCCAGAAGGTCCCCACTGCCCGGTTGAGGGAACGCAATGGGTGTGACCAAAAGAAGCAGGAGGGATTAAATTGGGGTTAGAAGACAATCCCAGCCTGTATTTCAGACCCCACCTAGAATGGACTGGTCAATGGAGAAACCAGAAGCTAGGTTCTGAGGAGGTATGATGGGTGGGGCTGGCTCCAAAGTGCATGGCAAGTAGAAAGGGGGTGTGATCCACACTCCTAGAAGACCTTTTCTTCCCCTAGGCATGTGGGCTCTTCGTAGTGTGGCGTGTGGGCTCTTTAGCTTGCGGCCTGCGGGCTCTCTGGTTGAGGCCTGCGGGCTGTCTTGTTGACGGACACAAGCTCAGTAGTTGTGGCGTGCAGGCTTAGTAGCCCCGTGGCATATGGGGTCTTATTTCCCCAACCAGGGATCGAATCTGAGTCCCCTGCATTGGAAGGAGGATTCTTTACCACTAGATCACCAGGGAAGTCCCCCCTCAGGACCCAATCTAAATGTTCCCTCTACTGTGAAGACTTCCAGAACACACCTCCACCCTCTGCCTCTGTCCCCTCTATGATTTCATGCACGGTTCACCCATGTGTTCTAAAACAGCCATCTTTCATTGGACCCCTACTATGTGTCAGGTACTTGCTGAATGCTTTGACTCAGAGAGAGAAATAGCTCGCCTGGGTGCCACAGCTGGGAAGAGGCAGGACCAGGCTAGGGGCCCAGGACCACCAGACTCCACCCCAGACTTGTGCTCCTGGAAGGGTGGGGGTCCATCTTCATTCCTTTACCTCTCCTCTCCTCCTCCCGCCTCAGATCTCAGCTCGGCTGTTCCCTCCTCCCGAGGCTCTCCGTGGACTGTCCTCCCAGAGTCAGTCAATGCCTCCTCCACTCCCCCTATTGTTCTCCATTCTCTCGTTTCATTTCCTTCATGGCTCTTTTCACAACTGCAATTATTTCCTTCTTTGTTTACATGGTTATGGCTCCTCCACAACTCTCAAGTCAACTGAAGTCCCCACGAGGCAGGGACTGTATGTCTTCCTCACTGCTGCATCTCTGCGTTAAAAAGGATTTGGTTGTGCTTCACGCAGGGCAGACTTCAAATATTAGTGGTTTAAGCAAGAAAAGTTTCTATTCTTTGCTGAAATAAATACAGGCAGTCAGGGCTGGTATGAGAGTCCATGGCCACTGGGGACCCGGGCTCCTACTGTCTTGTTGCCCTGCCGTCCTCGACACACAGCTGCAACCTCGCAGTGCACAATGGCTGCTCCAGCTCCAGCCTCCGTGCTCACATTCTAATCCGAGAAAGGAGAAAAAAGGGAGAAGGTGTCCCCTCTGTCCTTTAAGGAGACTCCCAGGGAGTGAGCCCCAGCACTTCTGCCAACATCCCTTTGGTCAGAACTTGGTCACATGGCCACATCTAGCTGCAAGGGAAGATGGGAAATGTAGTCTCTAGGCCAGGCAGTTCTATGCCTAGCTAAGAATGGGGGGTGCTATTCTTATGGTTGAAGAGAAAAGAGACCTAGCAGCCTGTGTCAACAGTTCTCATCTCCTGGCTTATAACAATAATGATAATAATAATAATAGCTGATGTGTATTTATTACGTTACTTTGCAGTTGTTAATTTAATCCTCACAATAACTCTCAAGGTAGAGAAACTGAGGAACAGTATCAGTCAAATCACCTGCCCAAGGCCACCTGGCTGGTAAGTGGTGGAGATGGGATGCGAACCTAGGGCCTTCTAGCTCTAGAGCTGATATGTCTCTACTTCTCTGCAGTGCTTGATAAATTGCTGCACAATGAACTACTGACCTGACTGAATTTGCTCATCTCCATGTGCCCCATAAATGCACTGGGCACCCCTCAGTGTGGGTTCCCCCCTTGGGCTGGCTCAGGGTCTGGGCTGTGGTCTCCAGGACTGAGCCTGGCCTGATGCAAGGGGACTCAGCGAGGCCAGCTCCTGGACGGGGCAGGGGGTTTTACCACTTGGAGGGGACGGAGGGGCAGGGCAGCTGTGATGGAGGGTTCCAGAGAACCAAGGGGGAGGGGCGACGTGGAGGCAACCTCTGGCCTCCTTCAAAAACTGGGACTGAAGCAGTGTGAAAAGATCTTTCCAGGGCAGTGTGGAAGCTGGGGTGGCCCTGCCCCAGTTTCTGGCTCCTGGGGTGTCCTGCTCCTGGGGGAGCACGCAGGTGAGCCTGGGGGTGGGTAGGAGCCCAGGGATGTTGTCTCACCGGCGTTTCTCCAACATCTCCCCTGGGTGGTGGTTGCCTCCCCATGGGGTGTCTTGCCAAGGAGCTCTTCCTGGGGACATCTTCCTACTTAATCCATATGGGTGGGGTGCAGAGAGAGGAGGCCTGGAAAGGCCAGTCTCCAGCCTTGAGGCTCCATCCCTCAGGGAGAGAGGCCCACACGACCAGAGAGCCCCGTTCTCTCTCCACCCAGCCCCACCTGGGTACCAGTCACCCATCTGCTGGGCCCCCTGCCAGATTCCGCAGAGCTCTTACTTCTTGCTCACGGCAGAGGTCAGCTGAGTGCAGGAGGGCAGCAGCTCCGCTGTGGGTCACCTTCTCTCCAGGATCCAGGTGGAGACATAGCTGTTTTCATGGTAAGCCAGGGCCCCACAAAGGCCCATGTCTGCCTACTTTGCAGGTTTGAACTGTTCTTAATACGCAGTACGTGCTCAACCAGTTGCCCTGAATCCCCACACAACCCAGGAAGAGGGCTCCACGATTATCTCCATCTTCCCAATGGGCCCCTGGGGCTCAGAGAGGGGGTGAGACTCCCCATGGGTGGCCCAGCAGGGACATGGCAGAGTAGAGACTCCCTGCTCCAAGCTCCCTGGAGTGCCCTTGGTTCCAGGTCCTGGAGCCCCCCCCTCCCATTTGCCCCCAGGAGAGGTCCAGAGCCTGGTGGGGCCCAGCTAACTGGCTGCTGGCATTGTTCCCCCAAAGTGGGAGATACCAATCAGGCCTAGGGGAATTCATACAGGACTTACGGGTCCCCACCAGCTCCAACTTCAACTCCTCCTTGGACAGCTCTTACCTCTGGCAAGGGAGAGGCAGGCCTCAAGTTTGGAGCCAGAGAGCCGAAGACCTCAAGAGCATCTTGACTCCTTCCCAGGAAGCCTGGATGGGGCTCCCTGTCTTCTAGGCAGCAGTGGTGGGCCCCGTGCCTATCCTGGGCAGCGTGTAAAGGCTGGGGGAAGAGGACGTGGGAGAAGCACTGCCGAGCCCTCCAGGGGCTTACAGTCAGGCTAGCGGGGTGGGCCCATTGTAATCACAAGAGAGGCAAGAAGCGCAGAGTCAGAAAGAGAGATTGGAAGGTGCTGTGCTGCTGGCTTTGAAGGAGGATGGGGCCACAGCCAAGGAAAGTGGGCAGCCTCTAGAAGCTGGAAAAAGCAAGATTCTCCCCTAGACCCACAGAAGGAACACAGCCCTACTGACACCTGGACTTTGGGCTTCTGACCCCCAGACCATAAGAGAATACATTTGGGTTAAGCCACTAAATTTGTGGTTATTTGTTGCAGCAGCTACAGGAAACCCATACGGGGGTGTTGCACCAGCTCTTCTCCCAGGTCTTAGCCAGCCCTGCTGTTCCAGAAAGAAAAGAAGTAATATGCAGTGATGCTGCTTTGCAAATGATTAAGGGGCAGAGGTGGGAGCTTTCTGAGGTCATGGGGTCACAGAGGAGCCCTTGTCTGGGACTTTCCATCTGTATTTTCTCCAGGAAACAAAACTAGCCCGTTTGACTGCCGAGCCTGGGGTTGCTGGGGGGGCCTGAGAGGTGAGCAGGAGAAACTGGAGGATGTGCTTCCAAAGCAGAGCTGTGGCGCCCCTCTGGGCTGCTGTCGCCGCTGCCTCTCTTCACCAGGAGACCTCAGAGCCCAGGGGTCACAAGCTTAGCCTGGAGACCGGAGCCCGGGCGCTGCTTCTCTGCTCTGCTGAGCTGTCACATGAGTCTCTGGGCAGGTCCGCCCACCTCCCCGAGCCTCAGTTTTCTCTGCGGTAAAATGCAGAGAATAGGTAGGACTTAGCTGTAGGGCCCAACTGGATGCCATGTGTGTGAAGAGCTCAGCACAGGGCCAGGCACACAGGTGTATCCCTGCATGTGTCTGGGTGGGCAGGCATGTGTGTACAGGTACTTGTGAACAGGTGTGCATGTGCAGGTCTGCGTGTGCCAGGACCTGTGTGCAGGTACATATGCAGCCTGGATGAGCATTCTGAAATTCACCTTTGACCTGTCACTCCCCGACTCACAGCCCCCTGTTGGCCCAGGGAGAAGTTCACCTCTTCACCATGGCCTCCAGGACCCAGCGCCGTCTAGCACCTGCAGCCTCTCCACCTCCCCAACTCCCCAGCTTGCACCCTGAGATCCAGCCCTGCCTGCTTCCACTCTGTTCCTTAGGCGGTCATGTTCCCGTGGGAGTCCAGGCCTTCGCCCATGCTATTCCCTCTGTCTGGAACACTTTTCCCTTTTCCTCCTCACTGACTAGCTCCTACTCAGTCTTTAGGTCTTGGAAAGGTTACCTCCTCCAGGTAGCCTTCCCTGACTGCTACCCCCACTGGGATGATTACCCTTTGACCTCACGGCAACTCCCTCCCATGTGCTCCCCTGGTCTCAGCACTAACCACAGGGTAGGATAATCGCTTGTGAGCGTCCTTCTTCCTTCTGAGGTCCTGTTCTGAGGGCAGAAACCTAGACTGCCTTGTTCTCCCCTGCCACCAGCACCCAGCATGGGGTCTAGCCCAGAGCAGGTGTTCAGAACTTTGTGGAATGAATGAATGAACGAGTGAATGCACAGGTGTGGGTACATGAGTGAGGAGGCTGCGATCACACGTGTGTGCACATGCGTGCTTGCTCGATGCAGGAGGGCTGTGCAGCCCGTATGTTCCTGCAGGTAGTGATGGGGGACAGTGGTGGAGCCAAGACTGTACCCCGGAGGGGGGCTGGAGCAGGGGGAGGCCAGAGCGCTCCACTCCCCACTGTGGTCCCCTCTCCCCTGCGCAGACCGTGGACTCAGGGAGGTTGCTTTACTGTTGGAGGGGGGAGGAGAGAGTGGGAGAAGGAAAGAGTATGTCTGCAGCCTTCAGTGCTGACACATTCTGCTCCTTCCTTCCTCCCTGACCTCCCCGTGACCTCCATCCCCCAGCCTGGGCCCCTCCACTGAATGGGGGAAGGGGCAGAGACCTCCCAGTATCCCCAGGGGACACCAAGCCAGGCACTACTTCTCCAGGCAGCACCCCCCCACCCCCCGCATCCCCCTGCCCCCCTCCCGCACCGTCCCCCCAGCTCTGGCTGGGGTCTTGCGGACGACCTGCTCAGGCCAAGAGGAGGGCAAGCTGGGGTGCGCTGGCGGGGTGAGGGGTGGCCTGGCCCCTTAGCCCAGACAGGCTGCCTGGTCCCTCCCTCATCCGTGGGTGAGGCAGGTCATGCCACCTCTCTGACCTTTAATCCTGTCATCTGTAAAATGGCACCACAGCACTCCCTTGCAGTGTTGTAGCAATTAATGAGATCATGTTTACAGAAGGTTTGACACAGTGTCTGGGGATGGAGAATGCTCGTGGGTATAACTTTGTCAATATCATTATCACCCCCCCTCCTCCCCAGTGGCCATCCTGCCCTGAGAACCGCGCAGGTTTGGCCTCAGCGCACCCTGGGACAGTAAGACAGCTCTGTCTTGCTCTTACGTATGTCCCCAGCCTCTTGCACAGTGTCTGTCACCTAGCAGTTGCTCAAAAAATGTATGTTAAATGAATGAACCAGCACACTCACGTGGATGTAAAGCACTTCCTCTCTCCAGGCCTCAGTTTCCTCGTGTGTAAAACTGTGTGTCCACAAACTAAGAATCTCTGAGGTCCCTCCCAGTTTGAAATCAGGACTGGATTTTTTTTTTTAAATTTTTATTGGGGTATAGTTAATTTACAATATTGTGTTAGTTTCAGGTGACGACTGGATATTATTGTCGCTGCTGTGCTGAGTTTTGCGTCTTTTTATTTTTTATTTTTTTAATATTCATGACAGCTAACACATCCCCAGGCCCTCTCACCTGGACGCACTGCCGACCTGCCTTGACCCCATTCTCCATCACGGAGAGCTGGTGCAGGGGTCTCAAAACACAAATGTCTGCCAGAGAAAGACAAGAGTCTAACGTGCTCACAGGGCCCCACATGGCCTAGCCCTTGGGAGTCTTTCCAGCCTCATCTGAAGCCTCCACCAGCTCCACTCCACAGGCCTTCTCTCTGCCCCTTCTCCCCCCGCCCTCCCTGCGGCCCTCCCTGCACAGGCCCTTTGAACAACACATGCTGTTCCCTCAAGCTGCCATGCCGTTCCCTCCCTCTTTAGCTAGGCCACTCAGTCTTCAGATCTCTGCTCTAGGGCCCCGCCCTCTGGGAAGCCCTCCCTAACCTCTCCTGAGACTGGGTCAAACCACCCCATTACTGACTGCCTTTCTCTCCCAGCGTCTGTTGTGATCAGAAAGTTCATTGTGTGTGTTTCCCCCACTAGACCACGTGCTCTTGGAGGTCAGCCCTGGTCTGCCTCTCCCTTCCATTGCTACAGCACAGCAAACAGCCTGGCACACAGGAGGTGCTTGATAACGGTTGGCCACTGCCCGCATCCCCCGCCACCCCCCGAGTGGGAGTCTCTGAGGGTCTCTGCATAGCACCCTCATGGCCGAGGGCCACATGATAATGAGTGTGGGCAGGGTGGAGGTTCATGCTTGTCCTTGGGGGAGTGGAGCACCCACAGGGGGAGGATCAGGGCAGTGGCAGGGAGGGGCATGACCTCTGGGTGCACACGCCCAGTGCCTGCCCTCTGCCCTGCATCACAACCTGCTCTCAGGGAAAGTCCCATGTCGTAGCCACAACATTTTGGAATTAATCCCATTCGTTGAGTGTGGCCTCTGCTGGAGAGAGCTCGGTCCTGAGACTTGGGATGAATCCCAGCCCCACCTCTCACTGCTGTGCATCCTTAGGCAGAGCCCTATCCCTCTCTGGGCCTCAGTTCCTCATATAGAAAATGGAGACAATACTAGTCCCTGCTGCAGGGGGTAGGAGTTAGTGAGGTGCTCTGTGCACAGTGCCCAGCTAGGACAGGAGGGTTCTCACTGGGGAACTGGGACACAGGGAGCAAGGGAGGTGTGGTATTCAGGGGGCACCCCCAAAGCCACTCTGTGGCTGGTCTGCAGCAGGCATGAGGGAAGGTGGTAGAAAGAGCCTCAGAGTGCTGAGGTGAGCGTGGAGCGCGCGTGGGAGTGTGTGTGTGTGTGTGTGTGTGTGTGTGTGCGTTTGTGTAATGCTGCTGGAGAACAGACTTCAGAGGAAAGGCGGGAGGGAATGAGCTGGCAAAGCTTAGCGCTGCAGCAACAGCAGAGCCAGAGGCCCAGAGGCGGGGAGCTGGAGGGAGCTTCCCAAGGCCAATGCAGTCAAGGCTGGAGAAGGCGGGGTGGGCCTGGATAGAGGGAGGGACTTCCCAGACGTGGGAGGGGAGACTGGGGATGCTGGGCCAGGGGGGTTTGAAGACTTACTGGGTTCCTAGTGTCCCTAGTGTGGAGGGCTTGCACTCTGCCGCCCAAAGTCCCCTGTTTGCATTTGGGCTCTGCTACTCACTAGCTGTGTGACCCTGGGCGAGTCCTTTGCCTCTCAAAGCCTCTGTTTCTTTGGTTGTAAAATGGGACGATAATAGAATATACCTGTGTATTGGTTTCCCAGGGCTGACGTAACAAAGTGCCACAGACCGGATGGCTTAAACAACAGAAATTTATTTTCTTCCAGCCTGGAGACTGGAAACCCATGATCAAGGTATAGGCAGAGTTGGTTTCTTCTGAGGCCTCCCTCCTTGGCTTGTAGACGGCCATCTTCTTGCTGTGTCTTCATGTGATCCTTCCTCTGTGCGTGTCTGTGTCCCAATCTCCTCTTCTTAGAAGGACACCAGTCATATTGGATTAGGGCCCATCCTGATGACCTCATTTTAACTTAATTACCTCTTTAAAAACCCTGTGTCCAAATATAGTCATATCTAAGGTACTGGGTGTTAGGACTTCAACCTACTAATTTGGCGGGGAGGGGTTAGGGACATAATTCTGCCCATAACACCTGTTTGGTCTGGGCTCCCTGAAAGCAGGCTAAAATAAAGGCTGAGGTACCCGTAGTTTGTTTGGGAGTACAGTTGGAGGGGCAAGAGTGAGGGATGGGGAGAGGGGAGAGGAAAACAGGAGAGGAAAGAGAACCAAATGTGCATTCCTGAGTTCACCATTAAGGCAACCTGGGCGCCCAGGCCCCCAGGGTTGTCCGAGATTCCTTATGAAATGCATCTTGGGACCATCTGCCTGGGGGAAGAAAGGGGGAGGCACCCCATAGCTCCGTCTCCCTTGGATCAAGGGTTGGCCTGAATGGTGTTACAGCTGATCTCTGAGTGGGTTCCTGATGGGGAGAGGGACATCCCATATGGGGCATCAGTGAACTCCCAGGGCAGGAAGAGAGATGCAACTCAGGGGTGAGGCACTGTTGGCCTGCAGCTGCCTGGCCAGACCCTGCAGGGGCTGTTTATTCACCACCACTGGGCCTGGATTAAGAGGCAAAGCCAAGACGTTGGAAGTAGCACAGGAAAGGTATTCAATACAGCCCACCCATTGCAGGACTCAGCTCTGCCCCTGCCCTGCACTGAGCCCGGCCCATTAGAGTCCCCTTAAAGGAGCTGGCCATCCACAGTCCCCGCAAAGACTTGACACAAGCCTGTTACTGAAGCAAACTATTGCCCCTGCAGCTGGATCTGGGGTAGATGACCCACCCCTGAACAGTAACTCCTTTCTCGGCCTGCTGGTCCCTGGCATGAGGCCTCCAAAGTGGTCAGATGGCAGTCACAGCTTTGAGTTCAGCGGGACCCATTCTGTGCCCGGTGGAGCCCTCCCTCCACTTCCTGTTCCCTTCCTCCAGCTCTCCCCCCGCCCCCGCCCTCTTCTCTGACAAAATCTCAGGCTGCAGGGAGGAGAAGTACAAAACTACAAGTGAGGCACTGGAGTGATGGAGGCGGGCACAATCCTATTTCCACAGCTTGTTCCTGGACCGTGTGTCCTAGTTTTGGGGGTCACAGCACCATTGATTGGCTGTGGGTTCTGGACACAGGGTGTCGCACGAGCTGGCTGCCCCGGCGTTCCGTCAGGCCCATTGCTCCAGGGTCAGACCAGTGGCTACCGTGCTTGCACACCCACTGTGCTCTCTCTTTGCCATAAAGTAGGGCCCTTGGTCCAAGGCCCAGGGGGACGGGATCCCATATCTCCAGATCAAGAATTCTGTAAGGCCTTGGATGTCATCTGCCATGGTGTTCTGAGAGATGGGACGGACTGAATATACACCTCTCTGAAAAGGGAGGCTGGTCTCACTGTGGAGGCTGAAGTTGCCCTGGATGGCCTCCCAGGGCATCAGCCACCATCGGGTGTGGGCAAAGGGGCAGCTGCTAGGCTGACCCACACAGGCCCTTTCTGAGATGACTGGCAGCCAAAGCCACCAGTTGAGGGACAGGACAAGGGGACTCTGAACGCTGTGGCCTGGTTTCTGCCTGGGATCCTCAAGTCCTTCCTGATAGGCAATCATTCCTCCCAGACTCGGGACAGGCGGACAGGGCTCTGGGTCAGGCACAGCCTCCTGGCCGTGGGACCCCGGGTGGGTCCTGGTCTCCGATCCCTCATCTGGCCTTAGGGGAACTGAGGGACTGGACATGATGCCGGGAGCCAGACCCTTGACGTGGCTGTTGTTAGTCCAGCCAAGGCACAGAGGGGCACCCAGGGGACATCAGTCCTACATTGACTCCCAGTCCGGTGCTCCTTCGACCACTCCTCGAGAGAAAGCGTGGGGGTCATGGGGAGAGGGAGAGGATGGGAGAGGCAGGACCTTATGCCCACTCCCCTCCATACTGCCCCGCACATAGTAGGTGCTTACTAAGTGTGTGCTGAATGACTGAATGACTGTCTGGGTGGGTGGATGGATGGACAAACAAACAGGTGGGTGCGGCCTAGCTCCGTTTGTTCCAAATCCCAGCCACCCAATCCAGCCCTTCCCTCCCCTGCTAACCTCATTTGGTTGCTAGCAGTCTCGAGCTTTCACTTCTGCTGAGTCACTGCTCTCAACCCCGTGATGGGGCTGGGTGTGCCAGGAATCCGGAGGGAAGGAGACAGACAGAACCTCAGAACTTCACCACTAACTCCATTTTCGAGATGAGGAAACTGAGGCAGGGGGAACGTCCTGAGGTTTGTTCAGCCCCAGAACAGCCCACCTCCCCAGCAGCCAAGGGCCCCGCCCCCTGCCTGGCTCACCCACCATCATGCAGAAGCCTTAGGACTCCTCTGTCAGATTTGGGTAACTGGTTTGGAGGGGAGGCGGGTCGGAGGGAGTCTGGTCAGCAGATTGGGTTCCCTGAGTCATTCCAAGTCATTCCCAGTCCTCCCGAAGATGTCCTAACACAACCCATGTTGCTCCAAGGAAGCTCCCAGCCCCCCTCTGACCCAACCTCTGGGCTGCCCCCACCCCTCCCTACCCTCGTGAGTCTCTCCTCTCTTCGCTCTTCCTCTCTGGCCCTTCTCACCCTTCTGCAGGGTCTGGAGCCAAGACCCAGGAGCCCACCTCTGACCCCCACATGTACTGTGGCCTTGGGCAGGCCTCTGCCCCTCTCTGAGCCTCCGTGGCCCAGCTGGGGCGGCTGGCTACCTGAGTACCATCCGACCTTGACCTTCCAGGCCTCTGGCCACTGGAGCTCTGTCCTCCCTTCTCCCTCTGTCTGCACACCCCCTTTCTCTCTATACACACCCCCCATCTTGCCTTCTCCCCGCTCTGCTCTCCTTCCTCCTGCCCACCCTTCTCAGAGAATGCCAAGTCTGCAGCTTTCCCTGACCTTGAGCAGACAGCAGGCTGGGAGCTTTGCAAAGGGGGCAGCTCAGAGCTTTGCAAAGGGGCCTCTGGCAATGAAGCCCTGCTCAGTTGGTCCTGGGGGGCTGCACTGCCCTTGCAACCACTCCTCACACCCTATGCCACACGCCCTAGTTTACTTTTCTCCGTGGCTTTTCTCGTCTTCTCACTAGTTACTTCACTTACATGTTGTTTATCGTTCATCCCCTCGTTAGAAGGTCAGTTCCACGAGGGCAGGGACTTTTGTCTGCTTCATCACTGCTCTGTCCTCAAGCCCAGAACAGTACCTGCCGCACAGTAGGTGCTCAGTGAGTAAATGAGTGAAGATTTCCTCCACTCTCTAATGACAACCGCCATTTACCGAGCACGTACTTGCGCACTCCCATCTACAGCCCTGCGCACCGAGGACTATGCCAGCCCCTTTGGGAAGATGGGGAAACTGAGGCTCGGAGAGGAAGAGCCCAAAGGGCAGAACCAGTCCAAGGTCACACAGTGGTAACTAGTAAAGGCCGGATTCGAACCCACGTGTCCAGACCCGGCGCCTGCGCTCTTGGTCCTCCCTCCCAGAAGTGATGGGGGGGCAGGTGCGCCGCTGGCCCGCCCAGGGAAAGCCGAGGGGGCGGGGTCAGTCCAGCCCCCAGGTCCTCGGCCACGCCCCTACTTGTGGAACAGAGACACTGAGGCCCTCCGGCTGCCTCGGATACCCTGGAAACCTCCTTCCCAAACTCAAGTCAGTCCGGGAACCGGCCCGCGCTCCCCCCCCACCCCACCCCCCGCCCCGGCCCGAGGCGGAGCTTCGCCTGCGCCCACCGGGAGCCGGGGAGGGAGAGAAAAATGAGTTTTCCTGCCGCCCGGTGGCGGTGTCAATTGATCGGGTGCGGGAGGGGGCCGCGCGCCGGGCTGGGGGCCTTGCTCGCAGCTGCAGGCGCACAATTATCGGGAAAAAACTGGGGCGGCTGCTGCGGTGAAATTAGTTATCGATCCCTCGGCGGGGCCGCGGGGCCGCGCTCGGCGCTGAAGGCTGCAGACCCGGGCAGGGGCCGCCGGGCGGGGTGAGGGGAGGAGGGGGCGAGGGCGGGCCCTCTCCTCCCCTCCCCCCTCCCCTCCCCTCGGCCGTCCTCCGCTTCCTCCTCTCCCTCCCCCCGCCCCCCGCGCCCGCCCTGCCTCTGTCCTCTCTCCTCGCCCATTCATCCCGCCGCTGTATCGACCCAAGGCCGACCCCGCGCTGACAGGCGCCCCCCCCACTACAACCCGCTCTCCCCAGCTTGGCCCCGCCCCCCGCACTGGCCGCGCCGTCCCGTGGGCCTGGCACCCGGAGCCCCGCTTGGGTGCGGAGA
Organism: Balaenoptera physalus; assembly: GCF_965194825.1. Lineage (NCBI taxonomy): Eukaryota > Metazoa > Chordata > Mammalia > Artiodactyla > Balaenopteridae > Balaenoptera > Balaenoptera physalus. The sequence continues at coordinate 6,681,010 of NC_138886.1, forward strand.
ACGCCCCTAGTGTGGGCCCTGCCCCTGGAGAGCCCGAGGGCTGGCCGGGGAGGACCAACCCCTGCCCCCAGTGGTTTGGAGCCCTGCTGCCTCGGAAAGTGCCTGACCTGAGCCTCAGTTTCCTCTCCCGTATAAACCCGGGCAGTTCCTACGTCTAGCTTGTTGAGAGGATAAGATGGGAGGCTTTATGAGGAGTGCCTGGGCTTGTCGCCTGGAAGGAAGCGTGTTGGGGGTTTATTACACGTTTATACCACCATTTCTTACCAGCGACTCTAGGAGATGTGTCATAACCCCATTTTATAGATGAGTAAACTAAGCTCAGAGAGGGGAGGTGCCCTGTCCACCCCATACAGCCAGCAAATGGCCCCATGATACTAGAACCCAGCTAACAGAGGGGAGATGGGGGGGTCTTCTCAGCGGGTGCTGACATATCAAAAGGCTGGGGGAGTGGTCAGGGAGGAAGGGGGGTCAGGTCAGGTCCTCCAGGCCCACTTGGCTCAGGGCAGCTCGCCTCTGTAGCCTCCAGGGAGGAGGGAAAGGGGAGGAGTGGGGGAGGCCTCTCCTCTCCCAGTACTAGGCTGGTCCAGGGGAGGCGGGGGATCTGAGCTCTAATCCTGTCCCTCCACTCACCAGCATGTGACCTTGGGCAAGCCCCTTTCCCTGTCCTAGGCCTTCAACAAAAAGGGGTTTGGACCTTATGTCCCCCCAGGGAGAGGTTGGCAGGGCCAGGTCATGGAGGGCTTTGGAGTGTCCCAGCAAAAGGGAGCACAGAGAGGCTTTGAGCGGGGGGATGACAGGGTCAAGTTCGCCCCCACAGCTGGAGTCCTGGCTCTGCTCTTGGTCTCTCTGAGCCTCAGTTTCCTCCCCTGTGAAATGGAGATAATGATCTCCACCGCTGTACGGGCTGTGGGCTTTGGACTGGGTCAGCCCTGGGTTCAAGTCTTCCCTTAAAGCCATAGGCCCTTGGGTGCTACCAACAAGTGGCTCAATCGAAGGGGCAGGGTGGTATAGAAACTCGGGGTCTCGGTGCTCTGTCTCCCAAGGTTTCCTGGCTCCCCAGATGGCACTCCAGAGGCGGTGCTGAAGGAGAGGCGGCCCCACCGCCGGCCACAGGGGCCCTGGCCTGACGCTGAGGAGAGGCAGGGCCGGAGCGCTGGAGGCTGACGGGCTGTTTCTGCCTTTTCTCCCTGTGGGTGGCAGGGACCCTGGCAAAGGGGTCCTGAGCTGAGGGGACGAAGTGCCCCCTTGCTGGCTGTGAGGGCAAATAGAAACTTATGGGGGCGGGGGGGGCACAGGCTGGCCTGCGGGGCCTTACATTCTGTAAAAATTGACCTTCATCCGCTCTGGGGAGCAGGATATGTTCTATTTTTTTGATTTGGATGCTGTTTAGTTATACAGGTGGGTTCACTTTGTGAAAATTCTTACAGCTGAACACCTAGCATGTAACTGAGACCCAGGGAAAATCAGTACCCTGGCCGGGTCCCCCAGCACTAAGATAGAGCCAAGCAAGACCTGCCTTCCTGGCTGCAAGGCCATGGGTTTTCTGTGACACCCCGCTCCCTCCTGCCCCATCTGACATTCCACCTGCCGTCAGTATGTGTAGCAGGGGAGAATCAGTGGGGAAGGAGGGGAGGAAGAGGAGGGGGGGAGGAAGAAGAGGAGTAACCATCCTGAAAGCCCCCCTCCCCAGCCACCGGGCCCATCCCAGCCCCACTCACTCACAAGGGACCTCTGGCCACTCCCCAGACTATCTGTCGCCCTCCTGCCTCTGAGCTTTTGCCCAAGTTGTTTCCCAGTGTTCGGCTCTGCAAACCTCTGGGCACCATGCCCTGAGCTGGGCTTCAGGGGTGCAGCTGTGAACGAAGGGGCCACAGTCCCTGCCCTCATGGCGCTTTCAGTGTAGCATGAATGTGTTGAGCGCCTTTAGTTAGGCTTTTCTAAGCATCCAGATATATATGAGGACATATCTGCACGTGCATTTTTGTATGTGTGTATTTGTGCGTTGTGTACCCGGGCATGGCTGTGCACGTGTGCATGCATGTACACATATATAAGCATGAGTGGCTCCGTATATGTACAAATAACTGAGTATGTGTATGCATGTGTACATTTATGTAAATGTGCATCTTTGTGCACGTTTGTATGCGCGTCTTGCATGTGCCTTGTACGTCTGCTTGCACTTAGTTTTCAGTGCACATTTGTGTGTGGGGTGAATGTCTCTGAATGCTTATAAGCACATGGAATGGGCACCTCTGTGGATGCACGGAGCTACAGGGATGTGTGTGAAATGGCCGTGTGTGCCTGGACATCTGCTCTATGTTTGCATTCTGGGTGCGTAATGTGTGCACGCTGGCATGCATGGGTATGCAGGTGCACGTGGTGCAGGTACTCACCTTTGTGGTTTCACGCCTTCCTTGTGTTTGCATACGCCCATGTGTAATTCCTCTACACACATGCCCGTTAGTGTAGGTAGCTCCTCCCAAGCGCATGCACATTTCCGAGGTTGCTTACACTTGTGCCTGGGTCTCTGTTTGTCTCCACGCACGTTTAGAGCATACACACAGCACCCTGGGTGTGTGTAACCCCACATTCATTAGGGAGCACAGTGCGCTCCCAGGGGGAGGAGGGCACTTCCCGATCTTTCAGCAGAGTGCAAAAGGACAGAGAGACCGGGGCAGGGCTTGGCTGCTGCTTACCTGGTAGAAGATTCTGAGGAGGGAGGTAGAAGCTGGCCAGGACGGCCAGCTGCCCCCCGCACCCGGCTTGGGTCCAGGGAAACGGCATCCTCCCTGCAACCCCCGGGGCCTCTAGGGCTGGCAGGGGCAAGAGACAGCAGGTGGCCCTGCCGAGCAGGCTGAGTCCTCCCCCGGGCCCCTTGCCAAGAGAGGCTCTCCTGAGCCTCTGAGCTTAGAGAGGCAGGCCGCCGCATGCCACGTCCCTGCTTGGGCCTCTCACACCTGCGCCCCGGCCCGTCTGCTCTGAGCATACTCGGGCACCAGTGGCAGGCCGTGGGGCCTGGCTCCTCTCGACTTTTGCACCATCCCACCGCCCTGGCTTCAAGGCCCAGTTTAGGGCTGGGCCAGAGCTCTCCTCTCAGGAGCTGGAGCGTCCTGTGAAGGCATGCACAAGCGCATCCTTCCTTAAGCTGCCCGCCTGGGTGGTAGTGATGGAGCCCGGTGTGCAGAAAATGAGCTTGCTTGCACTCTCTTTTTCTCTCTTTCTCTCTCCGTAGGAATCTCTGTGGTTCGTAACCCACGTCTGTGATGCTCTTCCACCCACCACAGCTTGCCTCTCCCTCCACCCCCACACAACTCCCTCACCCCTTTGTGGTTCCTGCACCCTGGTCCCTGGGATCACCTCCTCACCCCTGGCACAATGCTTCATGCTCAGAAGACTTTGGGGCCTCCCACAGTCCTCCTCTCCTGGCTCAGTGTTCCTCTGGCACCACCAGGATGCCCTGGCCAATATGCTGGTCTCTCCCTTTCTCCATCCTGTTGTTTCCGGGGGCCTTGGCTTGGCCCCTGCACTGTGGTCCATGCTGACCTGGTCCTCACTTCCACGGCCTCACTTCTGAGGTCTGAAATTCAGACATCCCCGCCTCCACCCATCTAGTCCTCACTCTTGCGAGAATATTTTATGCTTGCCACCCTCTTCCAGACCCCTGGGGTCCCAACCCTCCCCAGGACATCTATCACTTTCTGTACAATATCCTGAGACAGTCCCGCCCTGGGGCCAAGCCAGCCGCACCAGACTTCACCTCTGAATGACAACATGGCCACTTTAGACCAGTCTCTCATCAGGGCCAGTCCACCTGGGTACCGTGCTCCTTGGGTTTCCCTCCTCCCTCTCTGCATGTCCCTTCTCAGCTCCCCATGTGACCCTTCAGGCTCTGTCTCTTGATTAACTGATGGTGTGTCCTGGGGTCTGCCCCTTCAGCTCTCTCCAGCACGGCCCACCAAGTCCATGGCCTCCTGGACTTCTATCTCCATTCCATTGCCTTCTGAACACTAGACCCATCATGCCTGCTGCCCTTGACACCTCCATCTGTGTCCCTAAAGCTGACACAGATCCCACCCTACCTGCCCCCCTGCAGGCCTCCCCCTCAGAGAATGGTACCCCAGCCATGCCTCCTGGGCCAGAAGCAAGGACATCACCCTTGTCTTCTTCTCCTTCACCCTCCACTTCCAGTCGGTCACCAAGCATCTGTGCTTGGGGTTCATTGAGCTTCTTGGATACAGGTTTCATTAAATTTGGAAATTTTTCATCCATGATTTCTTCCAATATTTTTTGTTCCCCTTCCTCCTTTCCTCTGGGACTCCCCATATATTCGGCTGCTTGGAATTATCCTACAGCTGACTGCTGTTCTTTCCATTTTTTAAAAAATTCTTTTTTCTCTGTTTCATTTTGGATAGGTTTTATTGCTGTGCCTTCAGGTTCATTAACTTTTCTCCTGTCTTGTCTAATCTGCCACAAATCCCATTCAGGGTATTTTTCATCTCAGACATTGTAATTTTCAACTCTTAAAAGTTAATTTGGATCTTTTTTTATAACTTCATGCCTCTAACATTTTGCAAATATGGAATACAGTTATAAAAACTGTTTTAGAATCCTTCTCTGCTAATTCTAACATCTGTGTCAGTTCTGGGTCAGGTTCAATTGATTGATTATTCTTTTCTTTATGGGTCATGTTTTCTTGCTTCTTTGCACACCTGGTAATGTTTAGTGGATGCCAGATGTGATTTTTGGATATTTTTGTATTTTTATAAATCTGCTTGAGCTTTATTCTGGGAAACAGTTAAATAACTTGGGACCCAATTGATCCTTTTGGGTCTTGCTTTATGATTTATTAGGTGGGTTTTTAGCAATGCTCAGTTTAGGGCTAATTATTCCCCACCTCTGAGACAATACCTTCCTAAATGCTATACCCACTTCCCTGTGAATTATGAGTTTTCCAGTCTGACTGGTGGGAACAGGCAGTATTCCCAACCCCGTATGAGCATCAGACACAGTTCCCTCTAATCCCTTCAGATGGTTCTTTCTTGAAAACCACTGTTTCATGTATTTTGTGTGTGTGTGTCTGAATTTTTTGGTTGTTTCAAGTGGGATAGGAAATCTGACCTCTGTTACTCCATCTTGGCCAGAAGCAGAAGTTAGTTACCAAGTCTTAATGATTCTACTTCTTAGTAACGCTTGGATCTATCTACTTCTCTCCCACCCCGCTGCCAGCGACCCGGAATCCACTGCCTCTTGCCTGGGGTGACACTCATCGCCTCCCATCATTCCATGCAGCAGCAGCAGCCAGAGCCATCTTTCCAGCAGTCTGACCATGCCTCTCCTTAGTTCGAACCCTTTTACTCCTCATTGTCTTGGAGTTAATTTCAAACTCCTACTTGTGGCTCATCAGGTCCTTTTTTTTTTTTTAAGATTTACTTTTTAAAATTAATTAATTAATTAATTATATTTCAGCTGTGCCGGGTCTTAGTTGAGGCACGCAGGATGTTCGTTGCGGCATGCAGGACCTTTTAGTTGCAGCATGCAGACTGTTAGTTGCGGCTTGCGGACTCTCAGTTGCGGCGTGCAGACTTCTTAGTTGCGGCATGCGGGATCTAGTTCCTCGACCAGAGATCGAACCCAGGCCCCCTGCATTGGCAGCACGGAGTCTTACCCACTGACCACCAGGGAAGTCCCACTCATCAGGTCTTGATACAGCCAACCAAACTGAACTGCGTGTAACTCTCCCAAGGGGTCATTCTTGCTCTGTGGGGCCTTTGCTCTGCTGTGACTCCTGCCAGGAGCTCCTGCTTCCCCTCTCCTCTTCTCCTCCTCCTCCACCTGCTCTCACCCCTCCCTTTTGCGAACCTGCACAAATTGCTCTGGAGTGTAGCTGCCTGGGAGGTCTGTGTCCCCTAGTTTGGGCCTCCCTGAGGGCAAGACCCTGGCCCCTCATGCTGAGCCCTGCCTAACTTATCACTGAATGAATGAATGACAAGAAGAAAAGAGAATAATGGACAACAAGGAGGGCTGCCATGGAGGGGAGGGAGACCAGGACGGACTACGGCTCAAGGGACTGTGTCCTCCTCCCAGCCCTCCCCCAGTTGCTGTGTGATTTCGGGCCCTCACTGCACACGACGGAGTGGTCTCTGAGGTCTCCTCTGGATCTGTCACAACACTCGCCCGTTTCCACAGCGTCATGGAATGAGTCGCAGTCATGCTGAACCCATCCTCCTTGTTCGACTGATGGGGAAACCGAGGCCCAGTGGTGGGGGCGAGCTGGACCCCCAGGTCACTCAGCGCATCATCGGCAGAGCCCAGCTTGAGGCCCGCGTGCTGGCTCAGTTCAGGGATTCTGGGCTTTGGTAAGGATAGTGGAGAAGAAGGAGTCCCTACTCTCTGTGTCCTGGGGTGACGGGGCAGGTGGCCTTGCGGGCAGGCTGGGGCACTCTGGGGCTGGGGCCAGGCCTTCTCTGTGCCTGGCACTTCCCCAGGATTCAGAACCCACCAGCAGAGAAGAGGAGAAAAGGGTCACTACGAAGCAGTCACACATCCGACTGGGGGAGGACCTGCGGAGAGGCTCAAGGTCAGCCTGAGGTCAGCACCTGTCCAGCTTAATTATTTATTAACCAGGCAAGTCCAGGCACTGAGTTAATGACCAGCACGAGGCTGGGGACGGGGTAAATTCTTCCCCCGAGTGTGGGCATAACCTGCAAGGGCAGGGAAGCCTGTAAATGAGCAGCTGGTGGAAAAGCTCTTCCCTCGTTCATTCATTCGTTCGTTCATTCATTCACTCGCTCACTAATCCACTTCTCTCTCTGTGCCTGTCAATGAGCAGAATCCTGGAGCCCCAGCTGGTGGGGGGACAGAGCCTTGGAGACAAGGACAGAGTGGTCAGTGATGTGGCAGGGGCAGCACAGGGGTCTGGGAAGGGCAGGGGAGACCCCCAGGCCAGCTTGGTGGAGTCGGCGAAGCTGCTTGGAGAGGGGGAGGCCCCCGAGGAGACCAGCAGGTCTCACGTGGCTGGACCACATCTGCTGGTTTGTGTGGTGTGGAGGGCCTTGTCGGGCTCTCAGCCCCACCCCACCCTGGCTCAACTTCTGTAACATCCCTGCCGGCAGGGACGACGCCATCAAGCCCACTTCTATCCTTGCTTTCCCTTCACCAAGAGACTAAGCTGGGGATTTCCTCCAATGGTCCGGCCAGCTCCTGCCCCCATCCCCGGCGCCTGGCCCCCAGGTAATACCCCTGGACCAATGGATGAGGAAGGCGCCCAGGGTGGCCAAAGTGCGGGCTGAGGAGGGAGGCAGGGAGTCCTCCCTTGGGGTCCAGTGGGGGCACCGCTGAGGTGGAGGTCCTGCCCGAGGGGCGGTTCCGTGGATGAAGAGGCTGCAGGGGCCATGTGAGCCTGGCCTTGGGGAGCCTTGTGTTTTAGGGTTGGGGTGCAGATGGGAGCTGAGCTGGGGGGTGAAGGTGGGGCTCAGCGGTGGGAGGGCAGGAAGGGCAGAGGGAGGGGGAGGGGAGAGACTGCTGTAGGGCCAGCGGGTGGGGCAGGGGTCTTCTGGGAGAGTGGTGGGCTCTGCTGGGGCTTTTTAGAGGACACTGCAGGGGCTGGATTGTTGGGACTGGCCTGGGAGCTGGGGCAGCGGCGGAGGGGGGCCAGGTGCCTATGCGTGTGCTGTGTGCACACTTGTGTGTCATTACATGCGTGTGTCACTGCGTGTGTATTGCTGGTTCCCCACTCTCATGCCTGCCGGATGGACGGCTCCCTTCCGAAGGCCCTGTCCTCTCCCGGTAAGGTCTCCTGCCTGGCAGCTCCCCGTCACCTCTGGAGGCGTCGTCGGAAGGAGGAGAGGGGCTGGAGCCTCACTGGTGGCCCTCCCCACCCCCCTTGTTTATCTGCTGAGATTGGGAAGCTCGCAGAGCTGGGCCCCGCCAGCGGCGTCCTCATCCCATCCTCACCGCGCTGCAGGGGGCTGTTGGAAGGCCCCCGAATAAAGGCGGCTCCTCTTATTGAAACGAAACAAAACAACGCTGGGGACACTTCACAGCCCCTGCCTCAGCCTGTCCGGGTTTGAGAACCAGAATCCTGGCGCTGGACCCATGCAAGCGGGCCTCACTGGGGTGGGCAAGGGGAGAAGCGACCAGGGTGCGTGTTCCCCCCAAGCTGGCCTTTAACCCCACGGCCTCAGTCTTGGCCTCACTGCCAGCCTCAACCACTGTGGGAGGCCCCTGATGCCTCCTCCCCCCGGACCCCCAAACTGTGGGGCTGAATGTCATCCCGACGACGGGTGGGCCCAGGATTGGAGCCCATCGAGTTGGGGAGGAAGCGCTGGACCTCGTGCGCTGGTGGGCTTCGGGCAGCCGGCGGGCGCAGCTAGGCCTGGAGGTTGGGTGGTGGCAGGTGAGAGTGGAAACGCAATCCCAGCCCGGGCAGGGGCGGGCATCGGACTGTCCCCACTGCACTCCCGATAAAGGCCCAGCCGGCAGGAGAGGGAGTGTTTGTTCAGCTCTGGGGCTGGCGGGGCAGGAAGCAGAATTTCAAAGCGGTTGCACCTTTGTTACCCCTTCCCAGGCCACCCTCCACGCCCCAGGCTGCATTCCAGAACCTGGGGGCTGGGGGTCCCGCCCCCGGGAGAAATCCGTGTAACCGGAGGCTCGGGTTACAGCCTAGCTGCTCGGGAGGAGCCGGGCCCTTCCCAGCCTGACACCGAACATTCTGGAAAGTTGGTCTCCAGGTCCACCCCATCCCCACCCTGGGACCCCCTCCCGGCCCTCGAACCTTGAGGGGGAAGAACTGGGAGAAGGAGGCAGAGTCAGGGAGGACCTTCGTCCTCACGTACGCGTTGGGCAAGACGGGGTTTGGGTGGCTTTTTGCGGGGATGGGAGGGGAGCCAGGACTCTTCTGCCCTGGGTGTGACATCAGGCAAAGCCTGCAGGGTGACTCCTGATTTGGAAGTGGTGGGCTGGGGTGACGCGGGAGTCTTTCTTTCCAAATAGGGCAAACTGTATTTCTCTGCCTTTCAGTACTTTCTTGAGGTATACTTTACAGAAGATAAAACAAAACACTCTCATGTTAGTGTACAGCTCTGCAGTTTCTTACGTTTGTGTCACTGTGTGAGCGCCACCCTGAGCAAGAATCCATCCAAACACCCCCATCACTTGGAGGAAGTTCCCATCGTGCTCCACTCCACGGATCCACTAGTCTGACCTCCATCCCCACGGACAGTTGTTCCTTTCCACACAAGTGTAATCAGAGGACGGTCTCTTTTATGCTTGGCTTTTTCACTCCGCATATTCTGGGGATTCGCCCATGTCATTGAGCCCACCCGTACCTTCCTTTTTCATTGCTCTGTTGAATTTCACTGTTTGTTTATCCCGTCTCCTGTCAATGGCTATTCTGGTTTCTGATCTCTGACTCTGATGAGTGAAGCTGCTGGGAACGTCACGTACCTGTCCTTTTGTGGAGAGGGAGAGACTTGTGACAGTTTTGCTTATCCCATGATTCCCGACTAGGAGCATACAGAGCCACAGGGCCTTTGCACGTGCTGTTCCCTCTGCTCTGATGCTCTGTTCCCAGTCCTTCTCAGAGAGGCCCTCCCTGACCCTCTGGTCTAACGATGTCCCCCCAGTCCTTCATGCCAGATTCCTGTCCCTGGATCTGTTGTCTTTGTGGCACTTGTTCATCTTACCCCTGGACTTGTTTCTTGGGTGCCAGGCCCCTCCCCAAAGGTTCCTGCTCTCTGAAGGCAGCCATTTCTGCCTCGTGTGTCCCAGTGTCTAGCACAGAGCCTGGCGCAGGGTGGCGGTCCATCAAACATTTGTGGGTGTGTCTGTAGGCGCTGGGAGGTGGGGACCCTGCTGGGCTCTCTCCTGGGGAGGCTTCCTGCAACCATGACCCCTGTCCCAGGAGGCCAGCCAAGGAGGGGTGGGAGGTCTGTGGGCTACACTCATACCTTTCTTATCTTTTGGCTAATGGTTTGCCAACATGAGCAAACCATACAAGGAGAGGGGAGGTTAGGGGCAAAGTCCAGCCTTGCCCTCACTCCTGCCTCAACCTGAGCTGCTTAGCATTCATCTGTTTTATAAACACAGGTGTAGGAAAGTCTCCCTGCTAGAAAGGGAGGTTTGGAAACGACTGCTGTAGCCAATAGGGAGCCATGGAGGGTTTAAGCGGGGGAGTGATACGGAGGTAGCCAGCAGCGGCCATCTATCCCGGGCTGGTAGAAAGAAGGGCTGGACTTGATCATTTCGCCATCAGCCTTCCATGGGCTGGCAAGTGGCCACACTTATTTGCAAGGTTGCTTTAGGCCCGGGAGCAGAATGGGGAAAGACCCGCAAGTCTTCAGAGCTGGGGGAGTTCAGTGAGTGAAGGCAGCAGGTTTAGATAACACGGCCTGGAGGAGCAGACCTGCTTGGAACTGGGGAGTAGTACATGTCCCCACAAAAGACACTTGGGGACTTCCCTGGCGGTCCAGTGGTTAGGACTCCGTGCTTCCACTGCAGGGGTCTCGGGTTCGATCCCTGGTCGGGGAACTAAGATCCTGCATGCCGTGTGTGGTATGGACAAAAGAAAAAAAAAAAAAAAAGACACTTGGCTATTGTGCATTCTGATGGGATGCAGGGACCCTGCTCCTGAGCTCTGGGGACCCCTGCTGTTGAGCCCCTTTGGCTGAAGGACGGAGCACCAGGGAGGGAAAGGGATGGGCCCACGGCCAGTCACCCAGCTGGTTAGAGGCAGGGAGTGGTGAGAAGTGGTGTCCTGAATCCAAGGCAGTGCTGGTCACCTCACACTCCTATCCTTTCCAGCCCCCAAGAGCCAGGCTGCTGTGGGTTCTTCCTTCCCAGGCTCCTCCTCTGTTTACCTGCTGGCAAGCCACCCAGGGTGGTGCTGGGGGAGAGGCAGGGAGGGTATGGAGGGGCTCTGTCTGCATTCCTGTGATCATCTGGGGGGCTGGCCTGCTTCTGAAGGAGGGGGTCAGGGCGAGGGGACCAGACAGCCAGTACTTTCCCAGCCTCTGTCTCACTGCCAAAAGGTCTGGGGGGTACAGAAGGGTCAGTGACATCATGGGCACATTCAGGTGTTTACAGAGCTCTCAGTGTATGCCAAGAGTAATGTAGGGACCCCTGGTGGTGAGGATAGGACTGGGCCTGCCCTGGGGGGCTCACAGTCCCGGGGAAACCACAGTCTGGTGCTGTGATCTGTGATAAGGGACACTCCGGTAGAGGAGGGGAACAAGAAATGAGAGGAGGGGAGGGGGCCCAGGCGGCCCAGGCCGGGACCAGTATATGCATGGCCTTGGGGCAGGGCTCCTGGGAGAGCTGCTGAGTTCCACAGGACTGGGTCCTCAGGACCCCAAAGAGGCTGCCATGAGTCGAAGCTAATTCTTGCCAGTGTTTTCCTGTGTGGATCAAGCCCAGGTCACCCTTCTGTTCCAATGCAGAGTTTCTTCCTCACACATCAGTGTGCAACGGTCATGCAGGACGAGGGAGGGGGGAGAAAAGCTTGCTTAAAATGCAGAGTCTCTGGCCCAGCATCCAGTGTTTTTAGTTTGGAACCCAGTAATCTGCATTTTAATAACCATCCTGTTTCCTAGGGCTGTGGTAACACGTGACCTCCAACTGGGTGGCTTAATACAACAGAAATGTATCCTCTTGCAGTTCTGTAGACCGAAGTCCAAACTGAGTCTCACTGGGCTAAATTTAGGTGTTGGCAGGGCGGGTTGCTCTGGAGGCTCCAGGGGAGAATCTGTTTCTTGCCGCTCCCAGCTTCTGGTGACTGCTGGCATTCCTTGGCTTGTGGCCACATCACTCCAATCTCTGCCTCTGTCTTCAGATCACCTTTCCTCCTCTCTATCAAATCTCCTCTGCCTTCCTCCTATAAGAACACTTGTGATTACATTAGGGCCTGTCTGGACAATCCAGGATAATTTCCCTATCTCGAGATCCTTTATTTAATCTCATCTGCCGTGTCCCTTTTGCCCTATAAGGTAACATCCACAGGTTTCAGGGATTATGACCTGGTATCTTTAGGGGTGATTAGATTATTCAGCCTGTCACCCATCCCCTTAGTGATTCCAATGTAGAAGGTCCAGACATTCTCCTGAGAAACCCTGGTCTGAAGGCTTGTTTATTTAACTGATGGCTGCTCTCTCAAGATTCTCTAAACTTACAGAAATAGGGCACCGTTCAGCATTCATTTGACAAACCTTCATGGAGCACCCACTCCATGCCAGGCCCTCTCTCCCTTCCGCTGGACTCCAGGAAGGAAACAGGTGGCCTCCACTACTCCCTGAGGATTAAGCTCTGGCTGAAGAAGGGACGGCACCGACCCGGGAGCTGGCCTCACCTCTGGGCTGCCTGTTATGTTCTGTTCGGGTGTACTTATTGCTTATGCCAGCCTGAGTCAGCATGCCCGTTACCTGCAGCCGGAAGCATCCTCACTGATGCAGCGTGTGGAAGAGGCAGCCAGCTGTCCAGATCTGAGGCTGCTCAGATCCAGGCCCACCCCCTCTTCCTCCTCAGTTCCCCCTTGCCTATCTGCCACTCCCCAGGTGCCCCTCTGCTGCCACTCCCTTTCCTTGAGCCCTCCAGTTCTTTGTCCTACAATGTTCAGTTCACATGGTACCTCCTCCATTCTGTCTTCCCAACCTCCCAGGGCAGAAACACCACAATAATAAAGGCTCACTGACAGCAGAGCCCTTGCTGGGGCCAGGAACTGGCTAAGGCCTCTCCAACTTGATCAGCTACAAAGGAAGTGCTGTTATTATCATACCCATTTTACAGATGAGAGGGTGGAAGACAGAAAGCAGACCTGAGTTCTGCCTGGCTCCAAGTTCACAGTGGAAACTAACCACCAAGCATGAGATTCCTCTTTCTCCAGGCTCAGAATTTAGTTCCCCATCCTTGGGGATTCCTTGCCCCTCATCTCTCCTACACACAGCCCAGGAGCACGGTGGGGATTGTAAAAAGTAAATTCTTGCTGAGGCCAAGGGCGCAGTGAGCAGAATCTCCTTACCACCTCTTGATGGGCAAAACTGAACAGCACCGCTAGAGCTGCATGTGGAGGGTTAGACAAAGGCTGGGTGCTTTGGGAGGCGAGCGAGGAGGGGGCATCAGGCAGCATCACCACAGACCCTTTAGCAAAAGGTGGAGGCAACCCCTCACTGCCATTCACAGCAACAAAAAATCCTGTCTAATTTTTGCCAGGTTATAGAAACCACTTCTATAGCGACACTTCATTTAATCTGGCGTCAGTTACGATCACACTGATCGCTTTCTGGGTGCAGAGACCTCTGTTAAACACTCTGCCCTTGACCTCACTAGACTGCAGCCTTGTGAGAGGCATGCCTTTATTATCCTTGTATACAGAGGGGGAAACTGAGGCCCAGAGAAGGTAGGTGAATTGCCCAAGGTCACCCTGCTGGGAGAGGCAGAGACAGGATTAGAGCTCAGGCCTCCTAGTCCAGACTAGAGCATTTTGCACTGTACACCGCCACCCACTGCTGCCTCCACAGAGAGCCTGCTAACCAGTCCTCAGGAAGGAGGTGGGGGGGTGGGGGGGCAGGAGGTGAAAGGGGAAAGGGTGGGGGGAAGGCCTGGATTCCAGGGCCTGCTTTGCCTGTTCCTAGCGGGGTGACCCCAGGCCAGAAGGAATTTCGCTTTTCTGAGCCTCGGTTTCCTCATCTGTAAAATGGGCACAGTGGTGGTGTCCACCTCCTAAGGTAGTTGTAAGAATGGCAGAACCTTTTTGTGGATTGTTACCCCTGCCTGAGAATTTCCTCTCTGGCCCTTCAGGGGACCAGCTCCTTCCCACCCTTTACATCCCAGCTTGAATGCCCCCTCCTCAGGGATGGCATCCCTGACCATCCCTAGCCAGCCTAGCTACCACCCGCCTCCTGCCTTGCCCACTGGTTGCTGTCTCTCTCACTGCCTTGCTTATTTCATCCCCAGCCCTTGTCACCGGCTGTGACATCCGTTAATTGTCTGTTGTCTCTTCTCTACCTGACTGTGAGCTCCATGAGGGCAAGGAGCATCCCCCGTGGTTTATCCTCAGCGTCTGGCAGGGTGCCTGGCAAGAGGAGGGGCTCAGGAGACACTTGTCGAAGCGGCGAATAAGCCAATGAAAGATGATGCATGTAAAACGCTTAGCCCAGCGCCTGCTACAGAGCAGCTGCTCAACGGATGCTAGCGAATGTTCTTACTACAAAACAAGCACAGACTCACATTTTGAGCCTGTCTACATAGAACACGGTGACCTTTGGGTCACTCTGCCAGCTCTACTGCCTTGAAGAGGGCACAGGGTGGGGCCATAGTGTCCCCGCTGCCCCCAGCCCCAAGCATGCTTTGAGTGCTGTTTATGGCGGTGTGGGAACAGAGGGGGGAAGGGCTGCACCGGCCTGGCGCCTGCGCTGGGAGTGGGGAGGCTGGGGTGCAGGCTTTGTAGGAACCGGGGCACCTGTGAAGTCCTCAGATCACCCCTCCCCGCCTCCCCGGCCCAGGTTCGGCTCACCTGTCATTCCGCTCGACCCCTCCCCAGTTCCTTCCCAGCCCGAGTGCCTGTAATGACACATTTATAGTTTGTCTAATGTGAGGGTCCTCGTCTGGAGTTCATGGCTATATGCCCAGGACTTAGCACGCACCTGGCACGTAGTAGGTCTCAATAAATATGTGTTGAATAGGTTCATTAGGATGAATGGGAAGCATCTCTAGGGCTGTGATTTTTAACCTTTCACTGACCAATCTGATTTTTAACCAATCACTGACTGCTTTGAAAAACCCACGAAACCTTTGGACAACCCCCCTTCCCACCCCACCAGGCACCCAAAGTGGGACATAAAATTTTAGGGATTTCATGGACTCCTCCACCTTAAGGTCATTCATAAAGCTCAGCTTAAGATCTTTCTATCTGGGGCGGGGGCCGGTCTTGAGATCCCGGGGAGATGGTGGGGAAGATGTTACCAAGAGGCGCACTGGGGAGCCCAACCTCCCCCCAAAAGGCTGGCGAAGAACGGGGTGAATGAGCCCCTTTTCTTTGACTTTCTGCTGTCCAGGAGAAGGAAAGGAAGCGAGTCCGAGGCCATCTGGCAGGAGGGGGAGAGAGCGGGAAGCACAGGGCCAGGAGGAGAGGGAAAAGACAGGAGAGGACGAGAATCAGGGAGGAGAAGGGGGCGTGATGGAGAGGCGCAGCCCCGCGGAGGCAAGAGCAGGGCGAGCCGGAGGAACAAAGAGCGGGCGCGCAGCGAGCGAGGCGCGGAGGCGCCGGGAGGGAGAGGGCCGAGGCCGGCCGGCCGCCCGGGCTGTCTGATTTTCTGTCAGCCGCCGCTGATTAACGGGCCTCCTTCCAGCTCTGAGCGCGCCGCGCCGCGTTCCTGGCAACCCGGCGCGCAGCTTCCTGGCGGAGGCGGGGCCTGTGAAAGGTTACATTTGCACAGAGTGCCTCGGCGCGGCGGCCCGGAGAGGCTGCGGGGGACGGCGGGGGACGGCGGGGGACGGCGGGGGACGGCGGGGGGCGGCGGGGGGCGGCGGGCGAGCCAGGCGGGGAGAGAGAAAAGGCTGCGGCTTGCGGCGCTGCCTGGGTAATGGAAAAATTCCTCTGGGGGCCGTGCAGAAAAATATCAGGTTACACACCGGCGGCAAATGGCTTCTCTGAGGGGCGCCTCCTGCAGCAGCCCGCCGTGGGGCGTCCCGGCCGGGGCGGGGCGCGGGGACCGGCTCCCCGGTGCTCCCTGGGCGCTGCGCCCCAGCGGGTGCCCAGGCCCCGGCACTCCAGCCCGAGCGCCCCAGCCTGTGCATCCCAACTGGTGCGCTCTAGCCTGTGTGCCTAAGCGTGCGCCCTACCGTATGCGCCTCGGCCCGAGCATCTGTGTTCCGCGCACACCAGGCCCTGCTCTCTGGGGCGTCGCCTCGCCTTCGCAGTCTCCATCTCTGCCTCAGAAGACAGGTGAAAGAGCCCCACTTTCCCAAATCTTAATGTCCGGGTCTCCCCGCTGCCCGTCCCCATCTCCCCAAGAAGGCCGATGGATGGCTGGGGCCAGGCCCTGCGGCGAGGGCTGACCGGATCCGTCGTGTTTGCTGTGACTTAGGAAGGGGGGTCGCCACTTGCGTCTGCCCTTGCCTTCCCTCGTGAATTGCCGGGTCTGCCCAATTCTCAAAGAACTGGGCTGTTGCCTCCGGTACCCACTTGCATAGCGTGAGCAGTGTCCCTCCGCATTCCGTCACTCCCCAGGTCCCAGACCATCTGCAGCCCCCTATTACCGCCTCTACTTTCTAGTTTTCACCCTTGGGTCCTATCCAGCATCGGGAGTGGGGAGTGATGTCAAAACTCTCCAGCACCTGGGGTCCCCCCTGTCTGGTTGTGGCTGCGGGTTGAAGGGCTTCTGACCAGACACGCATCTGCCCTGTGAGACACACTCTCTCTCTTTCTTTCATTGAACTGGTTCTCTCAGTAGACAATGTATTCATTCGATGCCAACTAGATAGCAACCAGATTCTGGGCCTTGCACTGGGCCCTGGAAGGAGCCGCAGCAGCCCTCAGGGAACTCAGGCCCCGGCAGGCAGAGTGGAGGCTGCCCAGTAAGGAGGTTAAAGCCTGGAGTCCAGTGGATTTGGATTTAAATTCTGCTTCTCCACTTACTGGTCGTATGTGTCCTGGGGCAAGTTACTCTCAGAACCTCAGTTTGCCCAGCTGTCAAATGGGGATAGAATAGCAGTAAGGACCACTTCACTGGACTTGGCTGGGTGGATTTAAGGAGAGACACCAGTAGCTCTTGGCACGGTACACAGTGGCACTCACTCCATGGGACATTTTATCACTGTTAGGGCTATAGAGGAGTCCACCAGTAACTAGAGCCAAGTGCATGGCAAGATTCTCAACTGCAGAAGCCTAAGCAAAGGTTCAGAAGGCAGGGTGATTTGGGGTGAGGCTGGTTGGTATGTCATGGTGCACACAGATCTACAGGTCAAAGCATGACTTCCCCAAGGCACACGCACCACAGGGACCACTGCGGTTCTTCTTTTTTTTTAAAATTTTTTTGATGTGGACCATTTTTAAAGTCTTTATTGAACTTGTTACAATATTGTTTCTTCTTTTTTTTGGGGGGGGGTTTTGGCAGTGAGGCATGTGGGATCTTAGCTCCCCAACCAGGGATCGAACCCACACCCCCTGCATTGGAAGGCAAAGTCTTAACCACTGGACCAGCAGGCAAATCCCTGCAGTTCTCCTTTAACTGGCCCTGGGGGAGCTGGGCTGTTTGGCTCAGGGAGCTGTGACCCTGGAGGGCACCTCCTGCCACCTAGCTGGAACAGGGTTTTCTCTGAACCAGCAAAGCAGGGGTTAGGACCTGCTGCTGCCTCCCAGGGAGGGCTGGCCTCTGTGAGCCCACCAGGCAGGGAAGGACAGACCAGCGGGGAGGGAGGCCTGTCAGGCAGCTCCCCTCCAGAGATTAATCAGGTCCTTGCAGAAGCTTGGAGCTATGGGGTCCTGGGCTTCTCAGAAAATGGTCCAAGGGCAAGTGGGGCAGCGATGGAAGGTCAAGAACACCCTGGGCTCGCTGCTGCCGCCTTGGTGGCACTCCCCAGGGCCTCAAGAACTGGTCTGGGAACTGTGTTCAATATCTTGTAACAAATCATAATGGAAAAGGATATGAAAAAGAATATATATATATATATATATATATATATATATATATATACACATACATATAACTGAATCACTTTGCTGCATACCAGAAACTGACACAACATTGTAAATCAACTATACTTCAAAGAAAAAAAAAAAAGAAAGAATGATCCAAAAGGGCATTTTGGGGTCAAAAATTCCAAAACAAATAAAGAACTAGTCTTCAATCAGAGGGGGTTCCAATTCTGTCTCTGAGCTGGTGACTCGCTCCAGGCCAGTGTGGTTGCCTTGAGCCCTGGAACCTCAGCGAACCACAAAGTGACAGTTGGCATTGACCAAGTACTTAGCACATGCTATGAGCTCGCAGATCTGGTCTCCCAACAGTCCTAGGAAGTGGGTATCTGTTGGGGAACTCCCTGGCGCGCCAGCGGCTAGCACTCTGCTCTCTCACTGCCGAGGGCGGGGGTTCGATCCCTGGTTGGTGGGGCGCTGGGACCCCACAAGCCTCGAGGCAGGGCCAAAAAATAAAAAAAAGGAAGTAGGTACGTGTTAAGATTGTTTTTCACAGATGAGGAGACTGACGGTCAGAGAGTTTAAGCTACTTGTCATGCAGTCAGTCAATGGTGAGGCTGGAACCCAAAGCTGACCTTGCCAGACACCAAGGTCTGAACTCTTAACTAAGTGCCCTGGGCCACCTCCACGGTGGACGCAATGAACCAGCAGCAAGGGGGTGTGTTGGGGTGAAAATCCACTCTAGCTGACAGGCTGCCTCTGGTAATGTACCCATTTTACAGATGAGCTAGCAGGGGCTTTGCTTTGGTGACTTGCCCAAGACCCCATTGCTAAGGAGTGGGGTCCATAAAAAAAAAAAGGGAAGTCCTAGCATATCGGAGCCAGAAGGCATCTCAGAACTCTTCTAATCCAAAACTCACTTTCCAGACAGGGAAACTGTGGCCACCCACTGAAGCTCTCTTTCTCAGTTATCTTGGGCTATACAACCTGCCCCAGTGAAGTGATGACACCCTGACCTGTGAGTTCCATGGAGCTTTTGAGAGGAAATGGAAGGCGGAATGCGGAGAGCAACAGTTAAATAAAAGGGTCCAAGTTCTCATCCAGAGGCCCATAAGGGATCTCCCTTGACCCTCTTCCAAAATTTCCTGCTGCCGTTTCCCAAGGCTGGGGGGAGGGGAGAGGGGAGGAGAGAGTAGAGGTGGGGGAGGGAGCAGTCTTCTGGATCCTCCCACGTCCCAGAGCTGCCTTGCCTATGGAGGGTATAGTGGGGGCAGGGCAAGGGAATGGAGAAGTTCTGGGGCCTTTAGGGGTGAGGGCTTCCATTGCTGTCCAAGCTCATTAGGAGCCCCTGGAAACCTGCACCCTTTCTCCCTCCCTTCTCTGCATCCCTCCCTCCCCTCCAACAGCCAAGAGAGCAGCTCAGCAGAAGCCCCTGAAGCCAGAGCTTCTCAGTTTTGCACCTGAACAGTGTGGGCGCTGCTCACCTCTCTAGGTCCTTCAGTCCAAGAAGCTGGGAGACTGATTGCCTGTGACTCTGACATTGAGACACTGGGGCCCAACGTCCTAGCATTCTGCACTCATGCATTCTACCAAGATTTATTAGGCTTCTAGTTGGCGCAGGCTCACTGGGGTGCAGCCCTGAGTAAGAGAGAAACATGCCTGCCCTCATGGAGCGCCCAGTCCCAAGGTCTCGTTCTCAGTCTAAGAGTCAAATGTTATGAGTCTATGAGAGCCTTATTCACACAAGAGCGCTTCTACCAGACCCATGATGTTTCTGGAAGGAGGAAGGAAGAAAGAAGGGGTGTGGAGAGAGGTGCGGGTCACACAAGGGCACTAATTTTCATGTACACGTTCAGCAAATTTAACCTTCTGGGATTTATCACACTGATCAATATGAATGCCTTAAAATACCCATGCTAATAGGAAAGTAGCACTAGTCTCTTTCAGTGGGCCATTCACCCAAGCATCTCAAATGCTCTGTGATCACTCAATAATCAAGCCCCAATTAAATACTTATCGACTGAAAATATACTTACTGCATACATTCAACTGGTTACTGGTTTACTAATTGTGACTTAACCCCTGCTGTCATCATGCTTGAACTACATGACGAGGCCGTTAGAAAATCGGGTTCATCTCTGGCAACGTGCAGGGATGGAGCTGCTGGGGACACTGTCTGCTGGGGACATCGATTCTAAGGACTCTGAATGGGTCCTCAGGTCTTGTCCATACTCTGTCCTGTGGCTTCTTTTTATGGTGGGAGCTTACTAAGATGGACCATGCATGCCAGCCTCCTCCAGAAGAAAAGTTCTCGGTCAGCAGTAGCCTGGGTACCACTCCTGCAGTGTAAGCCTTTACCTTTACACTTCTCATGTGAAAAGTGAGTGGGTCCCTGAGGTCCCTTTAAACAACTCCGAATTCAGTAATCCTCGAAAGGATTGGTCTGATATTTAGAGCTTCTTCATTTCTTTGCCTTCTAGTGAAGGAAATGTCCTCCTGGAGGAAGCAGTGCTTGGCTAAGTTCTGTGTTGGCACTGGGGTGCGGGTGAAGGAGATATGCGGTATACTCAGCTAGGTACCTGCTATGTGTCAGGCAGAGGCTGAGCCATCAGTGAACTGAAATTCCTCATCAGCATTGCCCAGGGCACAGGGGGATGGGATTGGGTGGTTGGCATGGTAGAGATCCTCTGGACATCTTCGAGCAGAACGGCAGGCAGGAGCAGAAGCCCCCGCTCCAGGATTGGGATATGTGGCCAGATACTTCTTCCTTTGTTAAAGAAGTAAACAGAACCAACTGGTAGTGAGGAGCCCTATGGAATTGTTTGAAAAGCAGAGAGAGAAGGAAAGTTTGGTTTTTGCAGTGGCCACAGATGTGGAATTTTGAAGAGCATATATGTACAGGGGAGTCCTAGGACTGTGTGGGACATGGTGCCCCATCTACATTCTTTCTTTCTTTTTTTTTGGCTGTGCTGTGAGGCTTGCAGGATCTCAGTTCCCTGACCAGGGACTGAACCCAGGCCACATCAGTGAAAGTGCCAAATCCTAACCACTAGACCACCAGGGAACTCCCCACTCCTACAGTATTTCTTGTGGCTTCCATGTGGTACCTCTGCTTGTATTTGGGTTACATCAATGATAGAAACCCAGCTGAATTTGCTCAGGAAAAAAGGGGAACTCATGAGCTCATGTGTGAAACCAAACAGTGACAAGGTCAGGAATGGAGGAATGGAGTGGATCTCAGTGAGGTCATCCAGATCTCTAGCTGTTCCTGCCTGCTTCTTTCTGCCTCTAAGGAACAGCCCTGTCTCATTCCTCTCCAATGTATTTGTGGTTTCTTTGGGGAGGTGGAGAGTGGAGAGGGGTGATTTTTAAAATACTGCTTTCTTTTCTTTAATGCTCACTGATGTATTTAGTTTCTTCTTCTTCTTGAGTAAACTTTTTAAATGAATGAATGAATTAATTAATTTTATTTTGGCTGCAGTGGGTCTTAGTTGAGGCATGTGGGATCTTCGTTGTGGCATGCGGGATCTTTAGTTGTGGTATGTGGACTTCTTAGTTGTGGCATTCGGACTCAGTTGCGGCATGCATGCGGGATCTAGTTCACCAACAAGGGATCGCACCCAGGCCCCCTGCATTGGGAGCATGGAGTCTTACCCACTGGACCACCAGGGAAGTCCCCTTCCTGAGTAAACTTTAATCATCTCTATTCTTCTAGAAATTCTCTATTTCATGTTTTCATATATAGTGGCATAAAGTTGCTCATAGTATTCTCTTATGATTCTTAAATCTTCTACTATATCTGTAGTTTCATTCTCCTTTCATTCTTTTTTTTTTTTACACTTTATTTATTTATTTATTTATTTTTGGCTGTGTTGGGTCTTCATTTCTGTGCGAGGGCTTTCTCTAGTTGCGGCGAGTGGGGGCCACTCTTCATCGCGGTGCGCCGGCCTCTCACTGTCGCGGCCTCTCTTGTTGCGGAGCACAGGCTCCAGATGCGCAGGCTCAGTAGTTGTGGCTCACGGGCCTAGGTGCTCTGTGGCATGTGGGATCTTCCCAGACCAGGGCTTGAACCCCTGTCCCCTGCATTGGCAGGCAGACTCTCAAGCACTGTGCCACCAGGGAAGCCCCTCCTTTCATTCTTAATATATTTGTGCCTTTTTCCTTGATTAATCTTGCCAGATGTTTTGTTGTCTGTTAAAAGAAACAACTTTTAGCTTTGTTGATCATTCTTGTGATTGTTTATTTCCTTTTCATTTATGCTCTTACCTCTACTGTTTACTTCCTTCAACTGTTTTTTTTTAAGCTTCTTTAGATAGTTGAAAGCTTTACTCATTATGTTTAAGTCATTCTTGTTTTAGAGTAAATGCACTTAAGACTATATATTTCTCTACAAACGTCATTTTAGTTCCATTCTACAAGTCTTGTTTTGTATCTATCTCTTTATCCTCAGTACCAAATATTTCAGCATTCCCATTGCGATTTCTGTTGATGTCTTCGAGGGAGCTCAGTAAACAACTTCCCTTTCCTCTCCTGGACTCCTGGATTTTGAACTGAGAGACACGACAAAGAGTGGGCGGAGGTATCTTTTTTTAACTGATAAAGATAAGGTTGGAGGATAAGGATGAGGGTAGATGTGACAGCCAAATGGTCTCCTAATACTGAAAATGGGGATTTGGCAACCTTAACCCCTGGTCACTGTGATGCTGTGGGTGGTGGATGGGGGACAGACAATGACCACTGCCTGTAGGCAGCTCACTCCCAAGAAGAGAAAGGAAGTTGGTAAATCAAGTAAGCCCATCTTATGTTCCCCGCATTGACCAGCTATGTCACTCTTCCTCCCCTGGGCAGAGAGAGGCTGCGAGTGCTACACTAATTTGGTTCCCTCCACAGAGAAGGAAACATCAGGACTAGGAAAGAAATGTTCCTACAACAAGTGTGCTTTTTAGTTTTCAAAGTTACAGCTGTTGTTAATCTGCCTCTGTTGTTGTTGTTGACTTCTAATTTTGCTGCATTGTGGGTAGAGAATGTGGTCTGCTTTACATCCACTTCAAAAGTTGTTCAGGCTTTCATTTGTGACCCAACACAAGGACAATTTTTTATAAATGTTCATGTGTTCTTGACAACCATGAACCCATTCCTTTTGTGAATTCCTCAGTTTTTCAAACTAATTCTTCCAGTTTTTGCTTTACTTATTTCAAGGCTAGTAGTTAGGTATAAAAAGCTTGTTATTGGTGGATATTTTTGGTGATTTGTTACTTTCATCATCCTATAGTGTCCCTCTTTATCTCTTTTAATATTTCATGGCCTTAGGTGTATTTTGCCTGATAATAATATTCTATGTCAGATTTCTTTTGGTTACTATTTGCCTGGTATATCTTTTCCCATTATTTTATTTCAGCCTTTCCTTTTTCTTTTGCTTTAGAGTGTTCCTTCTAACCAGCATGCTATTGTATTTTGTTTTGTTTGTTTTGATCCAATATGACATTCCCTGTCTTTAAAGAGACAAATGAAATCAATTTACATTTGTAAAGACTGTTGATATATTTAGACTTACTTCTACCATTTTATTTTGTTGTTCTCTTTACCCTACCTTTTAAAATTATTATTTCTCATGTTCTTTCATCTATTAAATTTACAGTTTTCTTTATTCTCCTTTTTTCTTTGATAGTTTTGAAACTATAGATGTATTTCTGTTGTTTAACTGGTTGCCCTTAAATTTTTTTTTTTTTAATTTTATTTATTTATTTATTTATTTATGGCTGTGTTGGGTCTTCGTTTCTGTGCGAGGGCTTTTCTCTAGTTGCGGCAAGTGGGGGCCACTCTTCATCGCGGTGCGTGGGCCTCTCACTATCGCGGTCTCTCTTGTTGCGGAGCACAGGCTCCAGACGTGCAGGCTCAGCAATTATGGCTCACAGGCCTAGTCGCTCCGCGGCATGTGGGATCTTCCCAGACCAGGGCTCGAACCCGTGTCCCCTGCATTGGCAGGCAGATTCTCAACCACTGCGCCACCAGGGAAACCCGCCCTTAAATTTTTAACATTGATACCCAGATATATATTTTCCCAACAATGTCCAAAGCAGTGCTGTCCAATAGAAATATAATGAGTCACATGTATTATTTAAAATTTTCTAGTAGCCACATTAAAAAAACAGTGAAATTAATTTTAATAATATGCTTTATTTAACATAATATGTCAAAAAGAGTATTTCAAAATGTAGTCAATATGAGATTATTAATGAAATAGTTTATATTTTCTGTGCTAAATCTTGAAATCTGGTATGTATTTTACACTTAACAGCACACCTCATTTTGGATCAGCCACACTTCAAGTACTCAATTGCCGCATATGGCTGTGTCTGCTGTATTAGACAGCACATGTCCGATATAATCTACATATAGTACTTACACAATTTTGATGAGTTTTGAAAAGTGAATATACCCATGCAACCACCACCAGAATGAAGATAGCAAACAACTGATTTCTGCTTTCTTTCGCTCTAGATTAGTTTTGCCTTTCCCCCAATTTCATATAATTGGACTCCTACGTTATGAGCTGTTTTGTATCTGGCTTCTTTCACTTAATGTAATTTACTCATGTCAGTAGTTTGTTACTTTGTTCATTGCAAAGTTGTCTTCCGTTGTGTGGTTATATCACCATTTGTCTCTCCATTCACCTGTTGGAGGACATTTGGGTTGTTTCTAGGTTGGGGCTGTCATGAATAAGGCTGCCATTAACATTTGTGTACAAGTCTTTGTGTGGACATATGTTTTCATTTGTCTTGGGTAAATACATACCTAAGAGTGGACTGGCTGAGTTGTATGGTAGGTGTATGTTTAACTTTATAAGAAACTGTCAGACAGTTTTCCAAAGTGGCTGTACCACTTTAAGTCCCTCAGTATTGTCTGAGAGTCCCACAGCTCCACATCCTCCACAACACTTGGTATGACTAGTGATGTTGAGCATTGTTTCACGTGGATGAAAAATATACACATTTTCATATGGGTGAAATAATGTACAATGAAAAATTCATACATCTTCTTTTGGGAAGTATCTGTTCAATTCTTTTGCCTGTTTTTAATTGAGCTATTTCCCTTTTTCTTATTGAGTTGTAGCAGTTCTTTAAATATTTTGTATGTTAGTCTTTTATCAGTTATTTATATTGTGAATATTTTTTCCCAATCTGGGGTTTGTCTTTTCATTTTCTCAGTGGTGTCTTTTGAAGGGCAAAAGTTTTTTTTAATCACTGATGAAGTCAAATTTATCCATTTTTTCCCCTCTTACAGCTTGTACTCTCATGTTTTTAAGATATCTTTGCATACCCCAAGGTTGAGAAGATCTTCTCCTGTGTTTTCTTCTAGCAGTTTCATTGTTGTACCTTTTATACTTAGATTTGTGATCTATTTCAATTTAGTTTTTGTGTCAGGTGTGAAGTAAGAGTTGAGGTTCATTATTTTTCCAAGTGGATATCCAGCAATTCCAGCACCAGCTGTTAAAAAGCTATCTTCTATGTTGTGTTACTCTGGCACCTTTGCTGAAATCAATCAACAGTGAATGTGTGGGTCTATTTCTGGATTCTTTCTTCTGTTCCATTGATCTATTTGTCCTTAGGCCAACCTCTCATTGTCCTGATGACTGTAGCATAATAGTAAGTCTTGAAATCAATTCCTTATTATTTTTGTCTGGAATTTCAATTCTACCTTTTTTTTTTTTTTTTTTTAACAGGTGGGTAGTGTATAGGTTTACAGCATATCTACTGAACCTGGTTTGATATCTCTTAGCATATCAGTCTAATTCCTAACATTGTCACTTGTTTCCATCTTTGTGGAAGTCAATCTTTACTTGCTTTGTTCCAGATGGAACCTCTTGATTTTACATGGGAATTTCACTCTTTTGCAGACACTTGACACTGAGTATCATTTTGCAAACTGCACACATTATCACTTTAAAAAAATCTCCCTTGCAGGCTTTTTTTGCTTGGACATATTTCCTTCTTGATTTAATCATACTTTTTTAGGGTAAAAATTTAATTAGGATTATATAGTTTTTATAGTCAATGGTTGTGGTGGAGTCGCTGGTTGTCCCACAATACCTGATCTGTCCATTTGCAGACTAAAAGAATTTTTATCTGGGCAGATGGCTGTCTTGCTAAGGACTACATTTCCCAGCCTCCCTTGGAGCTAGCTGTCACCAATGGGATGCAAGTGGGAGTGATATATAAGCAAATCACAGTTCCTGCTCTTTAAAGGAAACTGTGTTTGCCCTTTCCCTGTTTCTGCTAATGAGAAGGTAGATGCAGTGGAGAGCCATCTTGAACTCTGGGGACGAGAGCAACACCACAGGTATTATAAAGGAACAAAGCATAAGGAGCCTGAGGCCCTGACACCTTGAAGCTGTTATATGAGCTAGTTATGTCCAGACTGTACTGAGAAATAATTTTTATCTTTGTGAGCCACTAGAATTTTGGATCTCAGTCAGATCAGCCAAACCTATATCCTAATATAATAATTAGATTTACCAATATCATTTACTAACATTTGTTCATCATTGCTTCTTGATACTCCTTCCTTTTTGGTTTCTATTTTCTTTTAATAAATTTATTTATTTATTTATGGCTTCATTGGGTCTTCATTGCTGCACACAGGCTTTCTCTCTAGTTGTGGCGAGCAGGGGCCACTCTTCGTTGCGGTGCACAGGCTTCTCATTGTGGTGGCTTCTCTTTGTTGAGGAGCTCTAGGTGCACAGGCTTCAGTAGTTGTGGCTCACGGGCTTAGTTGCTCCACGGCATGTGTTATCTTCCCAGACCAGGGCTCGAACCCGTGTCCCCTGCATTGGCAGGCGGATTCTTAACCACTGAGCCACCAGGAAAGTCCCAGGTTTCTATTTTTTAATTTATTTATTCATTTATTTGGTTGCACCAGGTCTTAGTTGCAGCAGTTGGGCTCCTTAGTTGCTGCTCACTGGCTCCTTAGTTGCAGCACGTGGGCTCCTTAGTTGTGGCATGCGAACTCTTAGTTGTGGCACGCATGTGGGATCTAGCTCCTTGACCAGGGGTCGAACCCAGGCCCCCTGTGTTGGGAGTGTGGAGTCTTATCCACTGCACCACCAGGGAAGTCCCCAGTTTCTATTTCTTCTTGGCAGAGGACATCTCTTAGGAGTTTTTTCATCAAAAGTTTGGGGGATGAAAAATTCTTGTTTTTTGTAAGTTCGAAGATGTTTTCATTTTGTTTAGTAATAGTTTAGCTAGGTATATTATTCTAAGTTAGTAGTTAATTTCCCTCAACACCCGGAATACCTGAAGGTATTACTGCATTGTTTTCTTATCTCTTTTGTGGTTGAGAGTTCTCATTTCAGTTTATTTATCATTTCTTTGTGAGCAACCTTTTTTCCCCTTCAGGGTTGCTTTTAAGATTTTTCTCTTCATCTTTGAAATTCTGAATTTATCTAGGTGGAATTTTAATTTTTATTTATTTAGCATGGCATTTGTTGCGCTTCTTTATTTTGAGAACACATGTCTTTTTTCACTTCTTGAAAATTCTTAGCTATTATCTCTTTGAATATTGCTCTCTTGTAATTCCTTCTACATCATACTTCTGGAAATTTCTGTTATATGTATTCTTGATCTTCTAATGTTATTTTCCATTTCTCTTAACTTCTCTCTCATATTTTCCATCACTTTTTCTATATTGCCTTCTAAATGAATTCTTCAGTGCAATCTTTCTATTACCCAGCTCTCTCTTCATCTAGTTTACAGTTTATTCCATCTTTTGAGATGTTATGTCAATGATTATAATTTTTTATATCCATTTGTTCTTGATTCATATCTGTTTGTTTTATATCATGTTTTTTGTTGTTCCTTTCCTTATCTCTTTGTGGAGCTTGAGCATGTTTATTTAAAAGCATTTCTAAGAAGGTTTCATTCTTTGAATTTCAACAGTAGTGAATTCATCTCCTGATTGAACTTGGAAGTGGATTCATCCCCAGTCAAGCCTCCAGATAAAAACACAGCCTAGTTGACACTTTGCAGCCATGTGAGACCTTAATCAGAGGAAGAAGCTAACCTCTGCCTGGACTTTTGACCCACAGAAACCATGTGAAAATAAAGTGTGTTGTTTTAACTCATTAGATTTGTGATAATTTGCTTGAAGATTAGAGGACTAATTATACATGTCCCTATATTTGAGTTATAGCTTATGAAGTTCTGTCTTTAGTATGAGTGAAGCTCTTGGAACTTATGTACACTGAATGGGGTAGTCCACCAAAATGTGAACAGTGGTTATACATGGATGAGAGATCATGGGTTATTTTTATTCTCTTCTATACTTTTCAGTATACCAAGTTTTAAAATATGATATCTATGTAAAACAGCCAATACTATTTGTTTAAAGTAAATATTTTGTTAAAGAATAATAACATAGAGAAAATGGTGCAAATCTTAAATGTTCAGTTTGGTGAATTTTTACAAAGTGAACACATCTATGTAATCACCATCGAGGACAAGAATTAGAATATTAGCAGCATCCTAGAAGCCTCTCCTCTTGTTTCTTCAGTTGTTAACTCCAAAAAGATAATCATGAATTTGACTTTTATCACCAGAGGTAAGTTTTGCTTGTTTTTGAACCTTTTATAAGTGGAATCATTGAGTATATTTATTTATTTCTGACTTCTATCATTCAACATTGTGTTTGTGAAGTTCATAATGTTGTCCTGTGTAGGGATAGTTCAATCATTTTTAATGTTTTTTAGTATTCTGTTATGTGATTATATCAAACTTAGCTATATTATACTACTGGTGGATATTTAGGTAGTTTCCAGTTTGGGACTTGCTATGGACCGAATGTTTGTGTACCCTCAAAGTCCATATGTTGGAATCTTAACCCCAATATGGTGGTATTGGGAGAGGGTCTATGTGAGATGATTAGGCCATGAGGGTGGAGCCCTCATGAATGGGATTAGTACCCTTATAAAAGGGACCCCAGAGAGCTCGCTCACTCTCTTTCTGCCAAGTGAGGATATAAGAAAAAATCAGCAGTCTGCAACCTGGAAGAGGCTTCTCACCAGAAGCCAATCATGCTGACACCATGATCTTCAACTTCCAGCCTCCAGAACTGTGAGAAATAAAAACGTCTGTTGTTTGTTAACCACTCAGTCTATGGTATTCTGTTACAGCAGCCTGAACTGACTAAGACAGGGCTATTATGAATAAAACTGCCATGAACATTTGTAGGCATGTCTTCTGTTAAATATATGTATGCATTTTTTTTGTTGACTATATACTTAGGATGTATATACATACATTCATCTTTAGTAGATAGTGCTTTTGTTTTCAAAGTGTTTATGCCAATTTATTCTCCAACCAGCAGAATATGAGCATTTCACTTGCCCTGCATCCTTGCCAACACTTGGTTTTATCAATTAAAAATTTTTAATTTAGTGTGTACAATGGTATCTCATAGTGGTTTGACTTGCATTTTCTTGATAATTAATGATGTTGGGCACCTTTTCAGATATTCATTGGTCATTTGGATATCCTCTTTTTTGATGCCCCTATGCAAGTCTTTTGCCTATTTTCTAAATGAAGTTGTCTTTTTCACATTACTTTGTGGGAGCTCATCATCTGTTCTGGACATGAGTTCCTTTGTTGGAAATATGTATTGCAAATATCTTATTCCACTCTAATTTACATTTTTGTTCTGTTGATGGTTTTTGTGTGGGTGTGTGAACAAAACTTCTTATGCCAATGAAGTCTAATTTGTTGATTATTTTTTAAAGACTAGAACCCTTTGTGTCCTACTTAAGAAATATTTTCTTAGCCCACCATCTATTTCCAATTCTCTTATGTTTTCTTAAATGTTTTTTGCTTTATCTTTTACATTTAGGTCTATGATCCAACAGAAATGTATTTCTACACATGGTGTGGCAGCAGTCAAGATTCATTTTTTTCCCATATGGATATCCAGTTGACTCAGTACCATTTACTAAAAAGAGCTACCTTTCTCCCATTGCATTGTAGGGACATCTTTGTCACAAAGCAAGTGACTAAATATGTATGGGTCTCTTTATGCACTCTTTATTCTGTTCTGTGGTTCTGTGGGCCTCTTTTTCTATCCTTGCTAATATCACACCATCAATTTCAAATTTATAATTCTTTTTTTTTTTTTTTTTAAATTCACGTTCTTTTTATTTATTTATTTATTTATTTATGACTGTGTTGGGTCTTCGTTTCTGTGCGAGGGCTTTCTCTAGTTGTGGCAAGTGGGGACCACTCTTCATCGCGGTGCGCGGGCCTCTCACCATCGTGGCCTCTCTTGTTGTGGAGCACAGGCTCCAGACGCGCAGGCTCAGTAATTGTGGCTCACGGGCCCAGTTGCTCTGTGGCATGTGGGATCTTCCCAGACCAGGGCTCGAACCCGTGTCCCCTGCATTGGCAGGCAGATTCTCAACCACTGCGCCACCAGGGAAGCCCCAAATTTATAATTCTTGATGGTGTAAGTCTTTAATTTTGTACTTCTTCAATGTTGTATTGGCTATTATTGGTCCTTTTCTTTCTTTTTTTTTTAATTTCTTTTTTATTTATTTATTTTGCTGCGTTGGGTCTTCGTTGCTGCTCAAGGGCTTTTTCTAGTTGCTGCAGGCGGGGGCTACTCTTCATTGTGGTGTGCGGCCTTCTCATTGCGGTGGCTTCTCTTGTGGCAGAGCACAGGCTCTAGGCGCATGGGCCTCAGTAGTTGTGCGCAGGCTCAGTAGTTCTGGCTCATGGGTTCTAGAGCACAGGCTCAGTAGTTGTGGTGCACAGGCTTAGTTGCTCCACGGCATGTGGGCTCTTCCTGGACCAGGGCTCAAACCGTGTTCCCTGCAATAGCAGGCGGACTCTTAACCACTGCACCACCAGGTAAGCCCAGCCCTTTTATTTCTGTTATATTTTGGAATCAACTTCTAAATTTCCACAAATATTTGCTGAAATTTTGGTTGGAATTACATTGAATCTATGGATCAATTTGAGGAGAATTATATTCTTTCCAATATTGAATCTTCTGATCCATGAACATAGTATATTTTTTTAGGTCATTAATTTTTCTCAGTAATAATTTTCAGTTTTATGTATAGAGAACTTGTCTATCATTTTCCCCTAGGTACTTGATGTTTTCTGATGGTATTGTAAATGGTATCATTGTTTATTTTTCATCTGGTAATTGTTTATTGCTAGTGTATAGAAAGGCAATTGATTTTTTTGATGTTGACATTTTAGCCAGGGACTTTGCTAAATTCACTTATTAATTCTAATCATTTATTTTTTAATTCTTTTGGGTCTTCTATGTATACAGTCATGTTGTCTGTGAATAGTAACAGTTTGTTCTTTCTTTCCAGTTGTTATACTTTAAATTTTTTTATTGCTTTATCCCACGGAATAGGATCTCATGTTGTCTGTGAATAGTAACAGTTTGTTCATGTTGTTTGTGAATAGTAACAGTTTGTTCTTTCTTTACAGTTGTTATACTTTAAATTTTTTTATTGCTTTATTGCACTGAATAGGATCTCCTCTACAATATTGAATAGAAGTGGTGATAGTGAACAGCCTTATCTTCTTCCTAACCTCTGGAGGAAAATTTTCAATATTTTGCAATTAAGTATGATGTTTGCTGTACTTTATGTTAGATATTTTATTAGATTAAGGAAATTTCCTGTCTCTTTCTAGTTATTAAGAATTTTTATTCTGAATGAATATTAAATTTTACTGAATGCTTTTTATGCATCTACTGAGATGATCATATGATTCTAGTTCTTTATTTTGTTAATATTGTGAATTATGTTGACTTTTTAAAAGATTTTATAATTGTTAAATCACCCTTGCTTCCTGGAATGAATCCCCCTAGATCATGGTATGTTATTGACAGCACTTGATAATTTTTTTTTAATTTAGCCTTTTTAATTGGTGTGTAATGGTATCCCATGTGTGTGTTTTTTTTTAATTAATTTATTTTATTTTTGGCTGCATTGGGTCTTTGTTGCTGCACGATGGCTTTTCTGTGGTTGTAGCGAGGGGGGGCTACTCTTCATCGCCACACGCAAGCTTCTCATTGCGGTGGCTTCTCTTGTTGTGGAGCACGGGCGCTAGGCATGTGGGCTTCAGTAGTTGCAGCATACGGGCTCAGTAGTTGTGGCTCACGGGCTCTAGAGTGCAAGCTCAGTAGTTACGGTGCACCAGCTTAGTTGCTCTGCAGCATGTGGGATCTTCCTGGACCAGGGCTCAAACCTGTGTCCCCTGCATTGGCAGGCTGATTCTTAACCACTGCACCACCAGGGAAGCCCCCATGTGGTTTTAATATGAATTTCCCTAGTGACTAGGGAATGAAATTGAGCATCTTTTCATCTACTTATTTACCGTTCATATATCTTCTTTTGTGAAGTGACTGCTTAAATCTTTTGCCCATTTGAAGTACTGCCTTTTTATTGTTGAGTTTTGAGAGTTCTTCACATATCCTGGTTGAGTTTTTGTGGGCTATGAGATTTGCAAATATTTTCTCTCAATCTGCAGTTTATCTTTCATTCTCTTTTTTAAAAAGTTTTATATTTATTTATTTATTTATTTAGGCTGCGCTGGGTCATACTTGCGGCACGCGGGATCTTCATTGTGGCATGTGGGATCTTTAGTTGCAGCATGCGGACTTCTTAGTTGCGGCATGCGGACTTCTTAGTTGCAGCATGCAAACTCTTAGTTGCAGCATGCATGCGGGATCTAGTTCCCTGACCAGGGATTAAACCTGGGCCCCCTGCATTGGGAGCATGGAGTCTTACCCACTGGACCACCATGGAAGTCCCTAACTTTCATCCTCTTAGCAGTGCCTTTTACAGAAGCAAAATTTAAAATTTTTGATATAACATAATTTATCAATTTTTTCTTTTATATGCCATGCTTTTGGTGTTATATCCAAGAATGCTTTGCTTATTCCAAAGTCACAAAGATTTTTCCCCCATATTTTCTTTTAAAAGTTTTATTATTTTACTGTTATCATTTGGGTCTATGATGAATTTTGAGTTAATTTTTGTGTAACACGTGACAAAGATTGACAATCATTTTTTCAATATTGCTGTCCAAATTATTAAAATCCATTTGTTGAAAAACAACAACAACCAGCTATTCTTTCTCAATAAAATTGCCTTTGCACCTTTGTAAGAAATCAACTGGCCAAACTTATGTGATTCTATTTCTGGATTCTATTCCTTGCTCCATTGATCCATGTATCTATCCCTTGACCAATTCCACAGTAATAACTGTTGCTTTATAGAAAGTCTTAAAGGATGTAGTGTGAATCCTGAAACTTTGTTCTTCTTTTTCAAAATTGTTTTGGTTATTCGGGTTCCTTTGCCTTTCCATGTAAATTTTAGAATCAGCTTGTTGATTTTTACAGAAAAGCCTGATAGGACTTTGTTTGGGATTAGACTGAATCTGTAGATCAGCTTGGAGATAATTGACAGCTTAACAAAATTCAGTCTTCCAATCCATGAACATGGTATATCTCTCCATTTATTTAGGTATTTAAAATTTTTTTCATTAGTGTTTTATAGTCTTCAGCATACAGATTTATGCCCAAGTATTTCATTTTTTCCAGTGCTATTTCTTAATTTTAAGTTCCAATTATTCATTGTGAGTATATAAAATACTTTTTTTTTTTTTTGGTATATTGACTTATGTGATCTTGCTAAACTTATTAGTTCTAAAGGATTTTTCACGTAGACAATCATGTTACATATGACTAGAAGGAGATTTCTTCCTTTCCAAGCTGTATGCCTTATTTATTGCCTTATTGAACTGGCTAGGAATTCTCTTATGTTGTTGAGCAGGAGTAGTGAGAGAGGGCATCCTTGTTTCTGATCTTAAGGGGAAAACATTCCATCTTTCATAATTATGTATGATGTGAATAATCCAACATCAAATTCCAAACCAAAGGTCTGCTTTCTAGGGCCTTAGTAAGCAGAATTAAAGTGAAAGTGAAGTGCCACTAATGTTTTAGGGAGTGTAATCCCAGGAAAGCTGAAGTGGGAAAAAGGAAAGGAGGGAGAACCAATGTGAAGGTACATTATTGAGCTGGCCACTGCTTGATGTTAATCACAATTGATTGCTTCATCTCATGGAACTATCTTGCACATGCCTGGGCATTGAGTGGATCCATGGCATTTCAAGCACCAGCAGCCACAGGGAAGCACATGGGGGTAGGAGGCAGAAATGCTATCATGCTGTGTCCGTGTGGAGTTAAACAGAGCCCATGCAAAATTGGTTGGGACAAAACAACTGGCCAAGACTCTTGTAAACTAGTGGAGCTGAGAGGATTCAAGCTGGCATATAAGAGCATATGAGAAGTTTATTGTCCAAATCCATCTCATCTGTTTTTTAGATTTTCATTTGTATACATGCATATAGTTTAAAATATCAAGTAGGTCCACAGGCTTATTATAAAAACTGCAGTCTCTTATCCCCCATCCCCAAATTCTTCCATTTTCTGCTCCCCAGGGGCAAGCAACTTCTACTCTTTTAACTATTGCTTTTGGAATTTACCTCTATATCACAAAATAATATGCTTTATTATTCCTCCCCCCTCCCCCCCCCGCCCAGTTTTAGGCATTATCTGTCAACTTTTCACATTAGAAAATGAGGAACTGTCTGGCTTTCACCAGCACCACCCCTCCCTCTACCTTGCACACACACACACTTCCTATCCCACCATTCTTCCAATAGAGTTTAAATCATAATTTAAAGTTTACATTATTATGATTACATAAACTCTATTCACCATTGTGCCATGTAGAACATGATAGTTATTTTTCTTCCACAATCTTTTGCTTTCTTTGTAGTTAATACTGTCTAGTTTTTATTTGTTTGCTTAGTTTTCTGTCTAATTATCATGAATTCATACCAAATCCTTCCCCAGCAGAACCAACTGCCTCTTGATACATCCAAGCACATTTCCCAATTGCATCATCTTGGAAACATTTTTCACAGACCTTTCTGGTCTCTTCCAATTTCTTCTGGCTGCTCTCCAAGCCTATTGGGCTCTCCCTTCATCAATAGCTTGAGGATTCACATTATTTCTCTTATGCATTGATTTCTCACCTTAACCTCTTTCTTGATTTATTGCCTGTCTTAGTGGTGACATTCTCTAGTCAATTCCCAAGAAAGGATGTTACAAACCAAACCTGGGTCTACTTGCCCACATGCAGTAAAGCCAATCTATTGACACCAGGTCGTGGTGAAGGAAAGTGCAGGGCATCAAGCAAGGAGTCCAGGTAGCTAGTGCTTAAAAGGCCCAAACTCCCCAAAGGCTTTCAGGGAAAGGGTTTTAAAGATAGGGTGAGGGAGGGGGTTGTGGGGTATGTGATCAGCTCAGGGACATTCTTCTGATTGGTTGGTGGTGAGGTAATTGGGAGTCAACATCATCAACCTTCTGGTTCCAACTGGTCTGGGGTCAAATGTGCTTGTGGGGAGCCTAGAGGTAACTTCTTCCACCTGGTGGGGGTTTCAGTATCTGCAAAACAGCTCAAAGGATATAGCTCAGAATATTACCTATAGCCCTTGAGGAGAAACTAAACGTCGTTTGCTTTGTTTAATGGCTAAACTATTATTTTGTCTTGCTTGACTGTTTTCCTTTCTTTCTGATTTTTCTCACTTCTCTGATTAAATTTATTCTTTGACTAAAGTTTTTCTACAGACAAAAGGCAGGAGGAGGACATGGTGGGGTGGAGTGGGTATTCTGTTCTGGGAAGGTACCATAGGGTCCTGCTCTGTTACAGACGCATGGGAGTTAAAATTTTTGAGACCATTCATTTCTGAAAATCTTTATTCTATGCTCACAGTTGATAGTTTGGCTGGGTATAGAATTCTAAGTTTGATATATATGTTTTTCTGGATTTTGAAGGCATTGTGGTCTAAATCAGTGTTGCTGTTAAGAAATCTGATGCCATTCTGATTTTTTTTTAATTTTTATTTTATTTATTTATTTTTTTGGCTGAGCCACTTGACATGTGGGATTCCAGTTCCCTGACCAGGGACCTAACTCATGTCCCCTGCAGTGGAAGCGCAGAGTCCCAACCACTGGACCGCCAGGGAAGTCTCCCATTCTGATTTTTGATGCTTTGTGTAAAATCTAGTTTTTCCCTCTCTGGGAGTTTGTATGATTTTTCATTTGTTCTTAGTGATCTAAAATTTCATAATGATATGTCTTAGTGTGCAAACAGCATCCATTTTGTTCAATACTTGGTGGGTATCTTCAATCTGGAAACTCATGTAATTTAATTCAGAGACATTTACTTGAATAACTTATTGGATGAGTGCCCCTCCCTCTTTTATTTTCTCTATTCTTTCTGGGATTTCTTTTATTTGGATGTTAGATCTCCTAGGTTGATTCTCTAATTTTCATGTCTTTTCTCTCTTATGCTTTGTCCTTTTGCTCTGCTTTCTGGGAAATTGCCTAATCTGCAACCTTATCTTCTAAACTTACCACTAAGCTTTTAATTTGTTCTACGCAAGAGAGATTTTTTTCTTCTCAGAACATTCCTTTTTAATAACATCCTGTACTTGTTTAATATGTGCTATATCTCTTACGTCTTTGATGCTACTAATGATAATTTTTTGGCATTTTCTTCTTATCATAGTCATGTGTGTTCCCTCCAAGTTGCTTTTTATCTGTTTCTTATTGTTTGGTTCTGAGTTAGGAGCTTCCCTTATGTGCCCAGTGATCCTTGGCGTCTACACACAGAGTCTGCTCGGAAGCTCAAAGCTCAGAGCTGGCTGCCCACCAAGGACTCCACCGAAGGGTGATCTGACTAGGCTCTTTCACTGAGCAACTTCTTTTTTTAAAAAAATTTTTAATATAATTTTTTAAATTAATTAATTAATTAATTTGTCTGTGTTGGGTCTTTGTTGTTGCATGCGGGCTTTCTCTAGTTGCAGTGAGCAGGGGCTACTCTTCGTTGCGGTGTTGCAGTGGCTTCTCTTGTTGCAGAGCATGGGCTCTAGGCATGCAGGCTTCAGTAGTTGCAGCACACGGGCTCAGTAGTTGCAGCACATGGGCCCTAGAGTGTGCGGGCTTCAGTAGTTGCAGCACGTGGGCTCAGTAGTTGTGGCTCACAAGGCTCTAGAGCGCAGGCTCAGTAGTTATGGCTCATGGGCTTTGTTGCCCTGCAGCATGTGGGATCTTCCTGGACCGGGGCTCAAACCCATGTCCCCTGCATTGGCAGGCGGATTCTTAACCACTGAGCCACCAGGGAAGTCCTCACTGAGCAACTTCTGATGTCACTGCCTTTAGGTCTTTCCTCCTAGGTTTCTCAAATTTGCAAAGATCTTTTGATCTCTTGCCTGGAGGTTCATATTAAGCCTGTTTGCCATTTAGGAGTATTAATATTCAATGTGAAGACCTTCACTTAATTCTCCCATTTTCAGTGTGATGCCCCTGCCCCCAGCTGGATCTGCTCTTCCCCAGTGCAGAGTCCCATGGTTTTACCCACTCCAGGGAATAATATTAGTTGGGATATAGTAGAGAAAGTCACCTTGGGAGATGGGATCTTGGTTACTAACTGCCTTTTAAAGTCTCTTTCAACAAGTCCCCTGTGGTTCCCTCTGCTTCCAGAAGTACATGATACTCAATTCCTGAACCTTTGGGGGTTCTGTGTGTCCTAGACTTTCCTCATTGCGGTTTAAGACTCAATTTTTTTGCATCCACTAAGTCAATTCCCACTTGTTGGTTTGCTTTCCAATTTCGAAATTATCCCATTTTCTTTGTCATTGTAGTACTTTAAAAATTCCTTTTCTGCCATTTTTAAAGGAGTTTCAGGAGGGAGCAGGGATAAATGCCTGTGCTTAATCTGCTGTCTATATGCTCGCTTCAGCAACACACATATTAATCTGCTGTCTGTAACCAGGAACCCTGGCTGTTCTTTTTTCATTATATTAATTCTTCTTGATATTTCCCAAAACATCTTAGTCATTGTAATCACAGGTATCCTCTGGTCTCTAACTCCTGGATCTATCATCTGAGGTTCGAGGGATGGGTGGCAGGGAGGGGGTGGTGGTGGTAGTGGTGGGTGGGTGGGTGAGGGTGGGGCAAGCTTATTGGTTTTGCCACTGACTCTTATGACTGCTTTTGTTTTGTGATTTTGTCTTTGTGAGCTCATCTGCAGGAACCTTTGTCTGTGGGAACACTGGGCAGCCTAGGTTGAGGTCATGGCCCTCTAGGGAGTGTTTGCATTTGTTTCTGCCCAGTGCCCACAGGCATCTCCAGCCAGGGACCCTTTTCTGTGTTAACTTCTTGCTTTCAGTCTCCTGAACACAAGGGAAGCAGGGTAGTGTAAATTTAAATCCCAAACCCCTTGGGGCTAAGTCTGTGGTTACAAATTCCCAGAGCCCAGGCTGTAGCAGATGAGCTGATTGGTGATCTGTCTGAGCAGAGAGTGGGTTTGTTTTTTTTTTTAAATCCTTGCCCACTTTTTCACCGAGACTATAACTCTGAAGAGTCTGGCTTGGAGGTGGGTCTCATTTACAACTCCTGGCTTTGTGGTGCCCAAAGCCTTATATCTCGTCCCCACAGGGGCTGTAAAATCCAACCCCAGGCTGCTGAGACCCACAGCTCCACCCTGCCCGTGCCAGCACAGCACCGATACTAGCCCTCCTGATTCCTGCTCTGGTTTTCAGCTCCTTCTTTGTTTTTATCCCTGGGGAGTTCCCTTCCTTTCTTGCAAGCTCAGCCATGCATTTAAAAGGATGTTTGTTATATTTTAGCCACCATTTCCAAGTAGTATTTTGTAGCAGGAGGGTTTTCTGCAGTGTAACTCACAATTGTGTTGGAAATTAAAGTCTTATATTTTTTGCTGGTTTCTACTGTCTTTTGCATCTCAGTATTCCCCACAGCAAAGCATCAATAGAGGCCCCTGTGAATAGCGAATACAGGGAGTTGAATTGCCGCGACCGGTGTCCTAGTCACCTAATTGGCGATTTTGCCAAAGGCACAGCAAAGCGAGTCAGGGTTTCCTGTGGCAGTCCTGCTGTTTGGAGCACGGGTCTCAGAGAAGATTCAAGATCCATCCTGGGCTGGACCCAACCTACCCGTGGGTACCGTCTGATGTCCTGCCAGCCCTCCCAGGCATCCTGCCCTCCAGCCACACACCTGATCACAAGCTCCGTCTCACCTTTCTTTAGCTCCGTCTCACCCTTCTTTGAACTTGCTGTTCCCATCCCCTCGCTCAGGCAGGGTGCCCACCCAGAGCCTCTGAAGCGCTGCCCGCAGAGTTTCGCTGGGGCGGTTTGCTCGCTTGACCGGCCTGCTCCACCAGACACCGGGAGGAGGCCGGGCTGCTTTCCCCTTTGTATCTTCGGCATCCTCATGGTAACGGCGTAAACAACCGAAGCGCTCCATAAATGTGTGGCTAAAGCGTGAACGAGAGAGCCGGCATTCCCAGAGAACCAGCTCCAAGCACGGAGTTCGGATTTTATAAAATTAAAGCAGCTGTTATAGTCTGGTTGCTGTAACATCCTGGGCCGGGGTGGGGGGTGGGTGGGTGCGGGGAGGGACTCCTCCCCCAGCCCCTCCCCTCCCCCTCTCGCGGGTGTGTGGGGCTCCCCGGCCCAAGTTTGAGAAGACATCTCTTTCCACAAGGGGAACTGGCTGTGTGTCTCCCCAGAGCTGTGGCCCCCAGCAGCTTTGTCTCTGTGGGTGCCTTGGCTGCCAAGGTAGTACACGGATGAAAGGAGGTCGCAGTGAGCCGCTCACAGTGAGTTTACAAAGCACTTCCCCTCTGATGAAGACAAACCAGGAAGGGACTCGGCCAAGATCACACAAGGCTGGGGTGGTGGGGGTGAGGAGTCGGGGTGTTAGGGCTGCACTACCCAGCGGCCAAGAGCTGCGCGTGTCACCACCGAGTGAGCACGGAGCACTGAAATTCTGAACTGAGATGTGCCTTAAGTGTAAAATACACACCAGAGTTCAAAGACTTAGTAAGAAAAATCAAAAGGGTAAATGTCTCATTAAGAATTTTAAATATTTATGACATGTCAAAATGATAACATTTTGCATGTATTAGCTTAAATACAAATATTGTTAGAATGAATTCCACCAGTTTCTTTTGACTTTGTTGTAATGAAGCTACCAGAAAAGGTAAAATTACCCATGTGGGTTGTGTTTGTGGCTGATGTCTTTTTTCTGTGGGAGGTACTTGTCTAGAGTGTGGGCCACGTGATTCCTAAGCAGACCTTCCTTCACTCACAGCCCTGGGCACCACCTGGTGGGTGGTGTCTCTGCACGCCCCAGATTTGGACTCTGCTACACCACCTATGAGCTGTCTGACCTTCCCCAGGACAAGTCCCGGTTTCCTCATCTGGAAAGGGCACCGTTTTGCCCACAGGGGAACGAGATGGTTTTGAGGATTCAGGATTCAATAGAGCCCTTCCTGGTGGTCCACTCATATCCTCATCACAAGAGCCACAGGGCTGTAGCAGCGAGAGAGCGGAGCCTTGCCTGCTGTAGGGTGAATGGATGGATGAGTGCTTGTTCAACTCCACTGAACGCTGGCTTATCCCTTTGGCTGTGAAGACATTCTCGATCTGGTTTCCACCTTCAGGTGTGTATCATATTCATGAGATGCACAGCCATGGGCGCAACCAGATTTGAGAATTGCCACTGTCCTATTTTGGGATCCTTTGAAAGCAGAGCCTGAGTTAAGGACTTCGGGGTGACCCCAGGAGGCAGGAGAGCAAGGCAGGAGAGGAGGAGAAGCGATGTGGGTGTCCTTCCCTGCTGTGGGTGAGAGAAGGCTGGTTTCCACCAGGAACTCTAGAAGCATACAGAATGCCTCCCGGAATTGTTTTCTGGAAGATAGGAGGTGAGACATCCATCCACTGGCTCCTGTTCTCCAGTGCAGAAGGTTGCTCAGGGGTCTTTACTCCCCACTCCTGAGCTGTCTAGTGGCTTCAGGAGGCCTTGGGAAAAGCCCCCTGGCAGAAAAGCTCCTGCTTGAGATGCCACAAGTCATGCTGAGTCAGGACTGTCCACCTCATTGCAGCTGAAATCAGAGGTGGGACAAGGGGGTGTGATGTGGCACAGAAGTGTCTGCTACAGTCCCTAAAGTCTGGAAATACACCAAAAAGAATTCAAACTTGCTACAACAAATAGACAAAATCAGTAGCTCAACTTAAGGTCTGTACTTTGACAGAATGGGCTATGGCTTATGGGCAATTTCTGGAAAGTTAGCTGAAACCTCATTCTTTTGTTCATGCATTCATTCACTCATTCATTCATCCGTCGATATTTATTGGACACTGATTCCGAGTCAGGCCCTCGCCCACCCCAGAAAGGACAGCAGAATGAAAGAGAGGGGTAAGGATGTCATTGTACCAACAAAGTGGAATCTTTTCTAATTTATAAATTAGGTGTTACCTGCAAACTTCAGTCCTTTAATCTTCACTGGTAACAGGGTACTGATGTTGAAGGTCACCCATTGTTGGGTGACAGCAGAACCCAAAGCCCCTGAAGAGGATTTGGCCTGTTCCTTGGGTCAAGGAGGACTTATAAATGAATTCACCCACCCATCCTGCCTTCCTGATCACTCAGCCTGCAGCCTCTGAGCACCTACTTG
This sequence comes from Balaenoptera physalus, assembly GCF_965194825.1. Classification (NCBI taxonomy): domain Eukaryota; kingdom Metazoa; phylum Chordata; class Mammalia; order Artiodactyla; family Balaenopteridae; genus Balaenoptera; species Balaenoptera physalus. Next base: position 6,722,250 of record NC_138886.1, read on the forward strand.
GTACCAGGTGCTGTGAAAGTTCCAGGAGTGCAGTGGTGAATGAGGCGGAGCCCTGCCCTTAGGAGCTCGCAGTCTGGAGTGGGAGATGGCGGCACCCTTGCAGAGTCCAGAGGCAGGCTCCAAGCCCTGGGGAGAGGGGGAGGGGGCTGCGGCCTGCTGGGTCTTGGAAAGCTTTCTGGAGGAGGCGCAATCGGATATTCACCCCAAGGCCTCTGGGCCCCAGATGTGAGCTTCTGGCACAGAGCAGACCTGGCTGAACCCCATAACTGGCTGCTTGGCAGAGGACACTGGCAAACCCAGGCTTGCTCTGGTCCATTTGCATATCATTTGCATCTATCTGCATATGCGGTGGCACAGCCTGGTCTCTTATGCATTTAAATTGCAAGTTATTTGTCTCTCTTTGAAAGCTCTCATTTTTTTCCCAAGGGTGGGCTGGCTCCATTTCCCCTCCTTGTCTTTATAATGCAAGACTGTTGAGTTTGCCAAGCATGGTGCAAGGCTGTAGATCTGGGGTAGGATACATGTTTGCTATTCTGGCTTTCAGAATACTTTGTTATTTTTAAGGGCTCCATGGCAGCCTGGTGCAAAAGGGAGTATTGAGCATGTGTACCCCATGTTACAGATGGGGAAACTGAGGCAGAGAGTGATTAAGTGAGGTGACCAACCTCACTTCCCTTGTTGGAGGCAGGACCATGGCTAGGTATCAGGTTGCCCGATTTCTGATCCCACATTGAGAGGGCCTTTAGAGGTCATCTCTTCATACAGATGCTGGAAGGAGATCCAGAGAGGGATAGGGACTTGCCAAAGGCCATTGGCTGGTCCAGAATGCAGTCTTGGCTTCCACAGCTCTGCCTGAAGACAATGAGCCCTTCTGTCAAGGTGATTGTTTTGGTTGCTGTGTTGGTGGCCTTTGCCCCTTCAGAGGGGGACCCTCCCCATAAATACCATTGATATATTGGTGTCTCCTTATTTGGGTTGCTGTTTAAGCCTGGTGAGTGTCACCCAACCCAGCCCATCCCATTTGATCAGGACTTGACTTAGCCCAGACATGAGCTGGCAGGAGTCCTTGTTGGTCTTCTAATGGGGGACATTCTGCTGCTGAGAAGGCAAAGTTAGGGCCATCCCAGAGGATGCAGGTCTCTCGCTGCCCTGAGAAGATGCACCTCTGACATGACTGTGAAACCAAACTTGAAGACATCAGCTTGGCTCTTAAAATGTGTCAACAGAGTAGAGTCCCCACTCTACTCTTTACTCAAGGTCAACACTGGGTCTGGCTGATCATGACGTCATTGGGGATCTTCACTTGTAAGAACAGAACTGCTAATTCATTGCTAATAACATCTTCCATTTATTGAGCACCTTACCATGTGTAGACGTGGGTCTGGGCTTTTGCTCAGGTTACTTCCATTCCTCATCCTGAAGACGGGGACTGTTATTCCTGTTACACAAGTAAGGCCACTGAAGCTCAGTGAGATGAAGAACTTCGTTCAAGGTCACACAGCAAAGTATCAGGATCAAGACTCAACCGTAGGAATGGCTGGCTCCAGACCCCAACACAATGCCCTGCATTTTCCACTAAACCATATTGCTTCCAATGTCAAGTCTAAAACTAGACCTAACATGAGCACTAAATTATGTCTTAGGCAACATGATGCAGTGATTTATAAAGCATAGACTTGCTGGTAGTAGAAGAGTAGTTTATATCAGATTAACTTTCTGCTGGTAACAATTATAAAATCTGGACAAAAATATATAAAACAGATTTGCTTGGAACTACTGGAGAGTGACCAAAAGCAGACAAACTAGAGGAGATATGACCCTTGAAACCAAGAAACCATGCTGACGAGAGACACATTTATCTGGATTTTCCCCTGAGGGCATTCCCTAGTTTATGTTGTGCATGGGGGATAGAACTCAAGCAGAAAGCAGAAGCCTTATTGACTGAGGAGTAAGAAGTTGGAGTTCAGGGCCTGCAGAGCAGCTGGAAATTGAGAGAGAGAGAAATCCCAGAAAACAGAGCTGCAGAGGGAGAAAACTCCCCTCAGATTCTTGGCTGGCTCTGGTGTGGGGCATGACTCCAGGGAGCTCAGGGGAAAACACAGCTGGAGGGCTGAAAGAGCTGAGCAGAGATTTCTGCAGCTGCTTGGCATTGGGGATACGAATTTTCTAGTTCAAATCTCACCAAGTTAGAGTGGCTTGGTAAACATGCCAGCCTTTTCACTGAGATCCTGGGAGACCATTACTTAGGAGTAAGGACCAAAAATAAACCTGCCCTAAAAAAAAATAAAAATAAATAAAAATAAAAAAATAAACCTGCCCTAACAAAGTCTAAAACCAGGGCTTCACAAGATCGTGGTGAATGGCCAACAATTAAACAGAAATGATATACAAAACTCTTCAGAGGAAGATAACACAATCCAGAAGCTCTACATTATATCATCACAATGTCCAGAATAAAAGAAAAAATTATTATTGATAGACATGGAAAGAAACAGGAACATGTGACACATAGAGAAGATTTTTTTAAAGGTCAGTAGAAACAGATCCAAAGGCAATCTAGATGTTGGAATTAGTTGGCAGATTTTTAAATCATTATGATAAATGTGTTAAAGAATTTACAGGAAAAGGCAGTGGATGAAGGTGTGGGAAATTTCCCACAATGGATGAAGGTGTGGGAAATTTCAGAAGCGTATTAGTTTCCTAGGGCTGCCAGAACAAACTACCACAAACTGGGTGGCTTACAACAACAGAAATGTATTCTGTCACAGTTCCAAAGGCTAGAAGTCTGAAATCCAGTTGTTGGCAGGGTTAATTCCTTCTGAGAGCTCTGAAGGGGTATCTGTTCCATGCTTCTCTCCTAGCTTCTGGTGACTGCCAGCAATCCTTAGCATTCCTTGGCTTGCAAGAATTTCAATCTCTGTCTTCACTTGGTGTTCTCCCTGTGTCTCTCTGCTTTCTTTATAAAGACACCAGTCATATTGGATTAAGGGCCCACTTTATTCCAGTATGACCTCATCTTAATTTACCTAATTACATCTGTAGTGACCCTGTTTCTAAATAAGGTCATATTTTGAAGTACGGGGGGTCAGCACTTCAACATATCTTTTTTTGGGGGGGAGACATAATTCAACCCATAACAAGAGGAGATATGGAAACTTTTTTTCTTAAAAAACAGGATCGGGCTTCCCTGGTGGCGCAGTGGTTGAGAATCTGCCTGCCAATGCAGGGGACACGGGTTCGAGCCCTGGTCTGGGAAGATCCCACATGCCGCGGAGCAACTGGGCCCGTGAGCCATAATTACTGAGCCTGCGCGTCTGGAGCCTGTGCTCTGCAACAAGAGAGGCCACTATAGTGAGAGGCCCGCGCACCGCGATGAAGAGTGGCCCCCACTTGCCACAACTAGAGAAAGCCCTCGCACAGAAACGAAGACCCAACACAGCCATAAGTAAATAAATAAATTAATTTAAAAAATTAAAAAAAAAAAAAAACAGGATCAGATCAAATTCTAAACTTGAAAATACAATAACTGAAGTTGAACACTCATTGGATGAGACTAGACCCAATAAAAAAAGGATCAGTGAGTTTAAAAACAGATCAATAGAAATTATCCATACTGAAGCACAAAGAGAAAAATGATTGAAAAAATGAACAGAGTCTCAATAACCTGTGTGACAGCATCAAGCAGTCTTAACATACCTGTAATTGGAGTCCCAGAGGTGGGAAGAGAGATAATGGAGCAAAAAAATTGTTTTTTTTGATGAAATATTGGCTGAGAATGTTCCATGTTTGAAAAAACAGTCAACCTGCAGATCCAGGACGTTCAGCAAACCCTAACCAGGATAGATACAAGGAAAATCATACTCAGGCACGTCATGGTCAGACTGCCGAAAACCAAAGATGAAGAGAGAATCTGGAAAACAGCTAGAAAAAAATATATAATAATTATGTATAGGAAAACAATGATGCAAAAGACAACGGACTTCTCGTGAAAATAATGCAAGTCAGAAGACAATAGAACAATTAACCACAGATGAAGTTAAAATCTGTCAACTTAGAATGCTAACAGTGCAAATATATTTCAAAATGGAAAAATCAAAACATTCTTGAATAGATAAAACAGAGAATTTGTTTCCAGTAGACGTGAATTACACGAAATGCTAAAGAAAGGTCTTTAGGCTTAAGGAAAATGATACCAGATAGAACTGCAGAAAATTTACAAGGAAATTTTTACAGGAAAAAGTAGCACTGGGAATGGTAAATATGTGAATAGATACAAAAGACTCTTCCTTTTCTTAACTTCTTTAAAAATTAATTGGCTTCTTAAAGCAAAATGACAGTGTGTTCTGGGATTTATATCACATATAAAAGTAAAATATACAACTATAATAACACAAAGTACAGGAGAGGATGAAATGGAATTCTATTTTTGTAAAGTCCTTACAGAATACATGAAGTGGTGCATTATTATTGGAAGGCAGACTGTGATAACTTAAGAATGCACATCGTAATCCCTTTGAGAGCAACCCAAAATTTAAAGAGGTAGAGCTAAAAAGCAAACAGGGAAGACAGAATGGAATGTTTATAAAAATACTTGATTAACCCAACAGAAGGCAGTCAAGGAAGAACAAAGGAAAAAAGAAGAGAGGGGACAAATAGATAACAAGTAGCAGGATGACAGACACAAATCCACCCACAATAATAAGAACATAAATGTAAAAGGTCTAGACTCTCCAACTGAAAGGCAGGTATTGTCAGACTTGATTTTAAAAATAGTCATGTCTGAGTTATTGGTGTGTTAAGTAGGAGAATTAAATGAGGTTGTGCACCAAAGCTCTGAGCAGAGGGCCTGGCCCATGGTGGGTGCTTCTTAAGTGAAAACTCTGAACTTATTTTACAATCCCTTTCCTGGAAGCCTGTCGATGAACTTCCCATGGGGAGGCCCCAGTCAGCCATGCACAGATCATTATGCCCAGCTGGGCATTCATCCAGCCAGATTTTGCTGAGCGAAACTTCATACCAGACAGTCAGGACCCTTCTCACTGGCATGTGGATTATACGTCTGCTTTTCAGGAGCAGGGAATGACCCTCCTCCTTTACCTGCTCCAAAGCTGGGAGATGGGGAGGGGTTAAGGTACAAAGAAGTGGATCCTCAAAGCTAGGATTGGAGCTGAGCTTCCCTGAGGCTGCCTGGGGTCGGTGGCCTGCGGCTGGTGTGGCTGCCTCATGCTGCCCAGCACCCTCTTCTTACCTGGAAGCTGGTGCCAAGGTCTCCACCAGTCTCCAGTGCCCCAGGGCTACAGGCAAGGCTTCTTCCCCCAGAGGAGCTCTCGTTCTTTGGCTTGGAAGGCCAGCCCTTTCTTACCGCTGGCGTCTAGTTCCCTCCAGCCAAGCCCAGGCACCTAGGTTACCACTTGCGAGTTGGTCTGTGTGGGCAAGGAAAGGGGGCCAGGGGACCCTGAGCTGCACTTCTGTGGGTCCTTCTCCTCCCCCCATATCTGGCCTCTCAGTTGAGTCCAGAGCCTTGAGGACCACAGTGCTATTTCTAGCAACTTCCAGACTGTCTAGTCCATTGGCCTCTCCCTCCTCCAAATCCCCAGTCGCTAACCCTCCTCCTACCTGCGGGTAATTCTACCCTGATCTCTAACACCACAGGCTAATTTTGCTTGTTTTCGTCCTTTATGTAAATATCTTTTCCACATCATGTTTGTGAGGTTCATCGCTATTGTTGTGGCTAGTTGTAGATCATCCATCCTTAAAGCTAACCAATCATCCACTGCACCAATAGTCTACAAATTGTCTGTTCTACAGCTGCAGGATATTTGGATTCATTCCATGCAGGGCTACTATGTGAATAGTGCTGCTGTGAATATTCCCAGTCACATCTTTGGAGAACGCAAGGATAAACTTCTGTTAGGTACATGCCTTGGAGTGGAAGTGTGGGTCAGAGGGTAGGACGTGCCCAATTTGAGCAGACCTGACACATGCTTCCCACAGTGGTTGTACCAATTCACATACCCGCCAGCTGGCTGTGAGTTCCAGTTGCTCCACGTGCTTACCAACACTTGACATTGTCAGTCTTCTTCACTTTAGCTTTTCTTGTGTCTGATGTGGTAGTTCACTGTGGTCTTAATTTGCATTTCCCCTTGATGACTTACGGAGCTGAGCACTTTATCATGCATTTGCTGGTTATTTGGCTATTCCCTTGTGAAGTACTGTAATTCATTTCCTCCATTTTTCTCTTGAGCTGTCTGCCTCTTTCATCTTGGATTATAAAGCCAATCTGCTCTGCCCCACAGACTCAAAGCCATAGTAGTTGGGTCATACTTGCACTGTAGGTGGTGACAGGGTTTCAAGCCAATGATACGTTGTATGAAATTAATCTGATTTGAATTGATTTTGTATTTGATTGACCAATTTGTATTGGTTTTATGGTTGTATAAGAGCTATAAGGAGTTTATGCTTCATTTAATGTTTGTACCTGTCCGAATAACACCACAGTAAAAATCACTTAAGGCAACAAGGAGGGCCCATGAGGTACCCTCTCCTCTTGGTAAGCAGGAGGAGATTTTCAAACCACAAATCCAATCTGGTAACTCCCTTGCTTAACGTGACTCAAAGGATCCCTTCTGTCTGGGATGGAGACGAGCCTCCTCAGCCTGACTCCCCTCGTACCTGCTCCCCTCGTACCTGCTCGCCTGTGTCATCCACTGAAGCTGCTGCCCCTTCCTGGACCGTGATCTCTCACACTGCACTTTCACTCTGCACAGGCCCCCAGCGCTTGCTGCGCCCTGTGTTGGAGCAGCCTCTGCCCTTAGCCACCTTCCCCTTTCTTTGCTTAGAGTTGATTCCTTGCTCAGACCTCAGCTCAACTGTTACTTCCCAGGGAAGCCCATCCTTTCAAGGATGGCCCTGAAACACACCATCCCAGCTGATGCTTTCCTTCTTTGCATAAAATCAGCTGCAATTTTTGATTTCTTTGTGGCATTCTTCCCTCCTAGACTGCAGGTTCCACAAAGGCAGGGATGGCATTTCCCTGCCCCCCGCCCCTTTTTTTCTCTAGTGCTTGGCAATTAGTGAGTGTTCAATACATGTTTGTTGAGTGACTTAATGACTTGAGCTTGTGTAACCCTCTCAATTGTATTGATGCTGCAAGGCAGGGAGGGCCCAAGGTCACGCACGCAAGCACAGGGAAGGGCTAGAGGCAGGCCTGGGGCCCAGCTCTTCTTGTCTAACCGCATGAACATGAAGGAGAGTCCTCTGGGTAGCAGGATGGGGGCCAGGGTCACCTCTTCACGGGCCCGGAAGACCCTTAAGGATAATCCAGTCCAATTCTTTTGTGCTTCAAATGAGGAAACTAAGAACCAAAAAGAAGACGGGGATTGTCTAGAGTCACATGGTAAGGCAGGAGCTCGGTGGGGTCTGGGACCCGTGGGACCTTACGCTCAGCATTCTTTCCGCTGCCCCACTCTCTCGTGGAGCAGGAGACCAAGGCGCGTGAGAGTTGCCGTTTTCATAATCCTGACCGGGAGCCTCTGAGCGTGGCTAGGAGTCCCAGCCGGATGCAGACAGGAGACTGATGACAAAGGCCTTCCTCGTCCTCCTCCAGTGTCTATCTCGGGTCCCATGGGCTCGTATTGAATTCTTGTCTATGGGAAGGTGAGAGAGAGCAGGAACATTCTGGAATAAAGACTGAGGACCTTCCAAGTGAGGCAGGAAGGACAATTCAGAGCCGAGGAAAACTCCAGCTGCCTGGTAAATGCCCACTTGTCCCTGTCCCGGTCTGGGCGGTTGTGGGGTTGGGCGAGAACGAATTGCAGTGGTTTACGTAACCCCTTCTGTGCAGAGGCAGATGGCATTTTTTTTTTGGCCACTCTGCGCAGCCTGCAGAACCCTAGTTCCCGACCAGGGATCGAACCTGCGCCCTCGGCAGTGAAAGCGCCGAGTCCTCACCGCTGGACCTCCAGGGAAGTCCCCAGATGACATTTTAAAAATTGAAATTTCCATTGAGATCATTGTAGACTGACATGCAGTTGTCAGAAATAACACAGAGATCCCCTGTACCCTTCAACCAGTTCCCCCCAATGGAATCATCGAGCAGAACTACAGGACAAGATCACAGCTGGGCTGTGGGCATTGACACAACCCACCGGTCTTACTCCGATTTCCCAGTTTTACTTATAATAGTTTGTGTGTGCGTTTAGTTCTCTACAGTTTTATCACAGGTTTGTGGATCCTCCGTCACAGTCTCACAGTCGGGATACAGAACTTGTCCATCGGCACAAGGATCCCGCCTGTTGCTCTTTTATGACCACACGCCCATTCCACCCCCATCCAGCCTGTCGCTAATCCGTCCTCCATTGCTAACATTTTGTGATGTTGAAAATGTTATGTAAAGGGAATCGTAGAGTATGTAACCTTTTGGGATTGGCTTTTCCCCTGGGCAGATGCCACTTTTGGGGCCAGCATCGTGTCAGCGGGATTGCAGAGCCCCAGGGCGTGGGCTCTGTTACTCTTCCAGCTGAGCAAAGTGAGCCCTTGAAACTCCAGAGCCAGCACTCTTGGTGGCCACAGCAGGGAACGCGTCCTCCAGGAGAGGAGGGTGAGGTGGGCTGGGGGTCCCCTGCCCCTTCCTCAGCTCTGCTGTGACCCAGCCTGTCCTCTGCTGCCCTGTCTGGGGTAGGTCTCTGTCCCCACTCCGTCCCCAGGGCTGTCTCTTTCCTCCACAGAGAGGCAGTGACTGGAGACCCCGCTTGGCTACTGAGAAGCTGTGTGACTTGCACGGTGGCCCCATCCTCGGAACCTGTCTCCCCCCGGGGGAAAACGGGGAGGCGGGGGAAGGTTCGCACCCTGCAAATCCGCGAAGATGCAATGAGGCAGCGTGTGAGGAGCAGTCAGCAAAGTGCCAGGCGCTGAGTGAGCCCCAGCGCACAGTTGCCCACCGCCCCATTTGGCAATGAATTATGTATGACCTTCTGGCAGCCCTGCTCACTGGGGCTGTGTGCCTTCTCCAAGCTTCTCCCCGGCCTCTCTCTCCAGTGAGGGGTGCAGGCGCCCCCCAGGGGGCCGGGCAAGGTTCTTTGTCTCTCCTGCAAGGACCTGATCGGCTTCTGGTGGCCGATATCTCAGTCCCCTGGATGCCCATTTCAGAGGCTGGAGAACCAAGGTCTGAGATCAGCTCAGGAACATAGTAATGATGATGATAGTAATAACAGCAGCAACATCAGTAATAACAGGAATGGCGATGGCACCAGCTGTGCTTTATTGAGTCTTTCTGATGTGCAAGGCACATTTAACAGACAATCGTTCATTCAGCAAAAATCAGAGTGCCCATCTGTGCCAGCTCTGTCCTAGGTGCCGGGGCAGAGTGGGTGACAGCACAGAGTCCTGCCCACGCAGAACTTGGATTCTGCCGTGGGAGAGCAGGCAATTAACAAATGAGTAATTTAATCAATGATACGTCAGATGTTAGAGGCTGGGAACAAAGAGAAAGGAGAACAAGAGGGGCGGGAGGAGACTGGGACGGCCAGGGCCAGCCTTGCTGAGGACAGTCCTGGAGGAGGTGAGAGAGCGATCTTGTGAGATGTCTGGGGAGGAATATTCCAGAAAGGAGCAGCAAGTGCCAAGGGCTTGGGGCAGGACAAGAGCCTGTGTCTGAGGCCCTGCGGGCTGGCTGGTATCATGAGAAGCATCAAATTCTTAGGGCAACTGTGTGAGCCGACTACCACCATTGCTCCACTTTAGAGATGAGAAGACTGAGATTCAGAGAATTTATGTCTTTGTTCAGAGGCTTTGATGCAGATGTGTTAACCTGTTTGATTACGGGGGTGCCCCACACTTCATTGGGGGTATTGGGGGCTATGTGGTCTGTGTCATACTTTCCTCCTACAACTGGAAAAATTCTGAGTTCTGGACCCATCCGCCCAGGGATTTGGGGTCCGGGATGGTGGGCCTGTGTGGTCTTCACCATAAGTGCTCCTGTACCATCCCCATCGGCCTTATATCATGTCCCTGTTCCTGTTTTTCTCCTTTTCCAGCCTGTGAACTCCCAGCATCAGATACACAGTTCAGCGTTTCAGTCTAGAGACGGGAAGTAGTGTCTCTGCATGTCCATGGCTCCCGATTAGGCCCAGGCTTCGCATTCCAAGTCAAGACCCAGGCCCAGGGCTGCAGGCAGGCCCGGAGGTGGCAGGCTGGGAGCTCATCGATGGATCTACCAGTGTTGGCCACTGGCGGCCGAGAGGTGTACAGGCGTGGACTCACGCTGTCTGACATTTTTGTCGATGGCCTGGATGAGGACTGAATGGTGAGAGTCCTCCTTCCATTTCCAGCTGGGGGCGGAGGGTGTGAGCAGCCTACGGGGAGGGAGTCCGTGCAGAATCAAAATGACTCTGCAGACTGGAAGAGCGGCTGGAGATGAGGACAAATCTGCTTGGGAAGGAAAACCCGGTCAACAGCGGCCTCCTCCTGGCCTCCTCCCCAGCCTCCCTGCCTCCAGGTTTGCCCCTTTCATCCATCCTGCAAAGGTTCCAGATGAATCTTCCCAGTTAATCTTCCTACCTGAGCTGTCAAACCTTCGCTGCTGACCTCGCTTCCAAAGGCCACTTGGTACCTGGCCCCACTGTCTCCTTCCCAGAGCACACATCTGGCTCCCCTCACCTCCACACCTTCGTCCTCACTATGTCCACGTCTGGAATGGCACTGAAGGCAAGCTCATAGGCCAACCCCCAACATCAGAGGAGCCCATCCTTCTAAAACTCCGCAGGGTCTCTCTCTGATCCACCCAGCCTACCCCATTCCACATCCTCCTGGTTATCCCAGCCCTGCAGTTCCCTAACCAGCCTCCCTGCCTTGGGATAGGTCCCACCTCCCAGCGGCCTGGCAATTGAGGCCCTTCCTAATTGCAGCTCCAGCCTCATGGCTCCCCCAACTCCCTCCTTGGCCCCTGCATCTGTTCAGCCCAACAAAGCTGCTTAGGGACCTCTGGTTCTCTGGGATGACCCTGTTCTTCTCTCACTTTGGGACCTTCTTATGTGTGGTTCCCTCTGCCTGGAACACCTTTCCCTTCCCTCTTAAACTGCCCAACTCTTACGTATCCTCCAGGACAGTGTTGATTCAACCTCCTCCAGGAAGCCTTCTTGGATTCAGGGTCCCTCCCCTTGATCCCCAGAGGCCCTGCCTCCCTCACATCATCATAATTCCCCATCTACTTTGAAAGTGACTGATTTGCCAGTTCCCTCTAGGCCACGGTCTCATGAGGACAGAGCCCCACATTGTCTCCCCCAGCCTAGCTAGGGCTCAAGAAAGCCCAGAGGGAAGAAGTCAGAAATGGAATAGCAACATTTATTGAGCTTCTACTCAAGGCCAAGCCTTTCATGTGCAGCACATGGATTACTAGGCCTTTCTGATGTGGAGTTAGGTCACCATCTGGCCACACCCAGCAGCCCTGGGCTATTCTCCTTTAATGTAAATAATGGGCATAATCCCGGATCTTATCTAACAGCATTATGAGGATAAAGGAAATAGTACATGTAAAGTGCTAATCTCAGCCGCAGGTATTCAGTAAGCATTTAATCCTCCTATTGCTATTAATTATTGGGGCTCTGGAGCCAGCCTCTGTGGCTTCAAATCTAGGCTCCTCCACTTGCTTGGCTTTGTGACTTTGGGCAAGTTACTTAACCTCTCTGGGCCTCAGTTTCCTCATCTGTAAAATGGGACAAATCATAGGCTTCTGCGCATGTGCGTGCTTTCTCTCCCTCTCTCTCTCCCTCTCTCTCTGCTGTTGGGAGGATTAAATAAATGGCACAGGGAGAGGGCCGAGCAAAGGCTGCCTGTTATTATTACTGTCTCAAAATCACACCGAGGGTCTCGATTCTGATCCCAGTGAGATTCCAGATTCTGGAAAATATTCCAGAATTACTGATCTGAGTTGGGGCAGGGACAAATCTTAGAACTTGTGAAAATTCACTTCCCACCCCCTGTATCTCCTGAAAGCACTCCATCCGTGGCTGATGGTCAGAGTCACCAGGAGGTTCTTCCTTGGGCCTCTGGTGATTCCTCTGGGTTCCCATCCAAGCCTGGATGGAAAGATGAGGGAAGGAGCCGATGAATCCCAGAGCTTCCCAGCTCAGCACAGAATCCAGCAAGGTGAGCGGCCTGGGATCCTGGGGGGGCCGACAGTCAGGAGGGTTTGCTGGGCTCAGTCTCCTCCAAGGCCTCCCAGCCACAGCCAATGCAAAAACACTTTTGTTCCCTGATTTCAGGCCTGGAGACCAAAAGGGGTGAGTGTGAGTCTGAGGGTGGGAGGGGGAGAGGGAGTGAGAGATGTAGGGTCTGAGCAGGAGGGAGCCAGGACAGACGGGGACCCTGGGCAGCCAGAGAGGGGAAGGGGTGTGGGAAACACGGGGCGTGGGGCAGGGCCGGCAGCACTGGGAAAGGGAGCCTCGGGGAGGCCAGCGAGGCGCGGGAGAGGGAGGCCTCATACCAGACACTGTCTAGACGCAGCAATTATTGTCAGCTCGGAACACCCAGGCTCTGCCGGCTCAGCTGAAAGGGAGCTTAACAAAGAGCCGAGAGAGGAAGAAAGCAGGGAGAAAAGCGCCCGCGGAGCCGGCTCCTCGCCTGTCGGGCTCTTTCTCTGCCCAGCTTACCCCCCTTTGTGCTCCATCGATGTGAAAGCCAGCTCAGAGATGCCTGATGGGGACCCGGCTCCTCCTGGGCCCAGACGGCCAGGCCAGAGTCACTGTGTGGGTTTTGGGGAGGGAGAGAAGGGTGTCCTGGCGGGGAAATGCATTTTGCACTTGAGTTTCTTTATTTGGAGGGCGGTGGGAACCGAATCCCAAATCCCAGCAGGCCTGAGAATTTGAACCCTTCCTTTTGTGTAGGGCCAGTTACAAATTCCTCTGAGCCTCTGTTTTCTCATCTGCAAAATAGGAACAATACCACCACCTGACCTGTGGTAAGTTCAATTCTCTTCCACCTTGGAGGGCTGCAGCCCACACCCCTCGACGTCGTACTGATGGGGAAGCTTCAGGGCCCCAAGTGACCTGGGACAGGCCCCTTTCCTTGCTAAAGGCCTTACCTCCATAGTTTCTCTGCCTCTGCCATTATTATCCCCATTTTGCCGATGAAGAAACTGAGGCACAGAGGCCAGAGCTCTCAGCCAGCCAGGCAGCAATGGGTATGGATTCAGGTTTGTTCCTTAATCTTAACCATGACTTTATGATGTGTACCTGCCCTAGGGGGTTGGGTGCTAATGGTAGGTAGCAGGACTGATGGGAAAGCCACAGGTCCATGTGTTCCAAGAGTCTGAAGGTGGGGTCAGAGCTGCAGGTGGCCAGGCCACAGCCCCCAGCCACTATCTGGAATCACGCCTCAGCTGAGCCACCGGACCCTCATATTAAATGCAGCACTAGGCTGAGCAGATCTGCCCTCCCATCCTGGGAGAGGAGCAACCTGGGCCCTGAGTGGGAAGTGGGCATGGGTGACCCTGGGTTGCTGCAACAAGGCCTCCTCGGAACTGTGCAGTAGTTAAAAGCATACAGACATTGCCCTCCAGCCAATAACCTAGCACCACCCACACCAGCTCCTTTGTTGGGGGGTGGTCAGATGCTGCTTCCAGGTTCCAGAATGATGTGTGTGTGTGTGTGTGTCTGTGTGTGTGTGTGTGTCTGTGTGTGTGTGTGTCTAGGGAGTTCCAGAGCTGTGGCCAGGGGCTGAGGTCCTCCTCCATCCATCATCCCCCTGGTCTGGTCTGGCCTGGTCAGACCACTCTCTGGTCCTGGAGGATTTGGATGTGTCCCCCAGGTCCTACCTCAAGTGAAGGGCAGGACACTCAGTGCAAGGGACACACACACACAGTTACTCTCACTCACCCACCCCACAGGCTGTCCCAGAGGCGGGCTCATGACACGCCCCAGTCATACCCATCCCCCCTCCGGCCGTGGGGTGCAGGCACCAGCTGCCAGAGACGCAGCCCCTGCCCGCCCTCGTCACTGTTTGCTGGGTACCTACCCTCCCTGTGTCCGTCTTCTGTTCCCACATTTCTGCTGCTCAACAATGACTATAGGCTGAGTTCAGACCCCTTTGCCTGCAGTCAAGGCCACCATGACCAGACTCAGCCCCTCTTTCTGGAAGATTCAGCACATCCCGAGGTACCACATGCGGTTCCTCTTGCCCTTCTCCTCTCTGCGCCTTTGCTCAAGCTGTTCCTGCAGCCTGTCCCCACCTTGTCCCAACACAAATGCTTGACCTCCTGTGAACCTGCTCCCTGGGCTGCCCTCTGTCTTAGGGGACAGCCCCTGACTCTGTCCTTGCAGGAGTCAGAGCCTGGCACTTCCCTGACACCTTCTTGGTCTTCTTCAGCCCCACACCATGACACACCAACTCCTGTCCTCTGGACCTCCCGAATCACGTCCAAGGCCAGCCTCCCCTCTGTCTCAGAAGCCGCTGCCCCGGGCCAGGCTGCCATCACTCTCCTGGGACCTTGGTACCACTCCTGTATCCACTCTTGTCCCCTACAGCCCAAGTGAACTTTGCGGATCTGGTCTGCTCACTCTGCTCTATAAAACTTCCAAAGCTTCTGGTCACCTCTAGGACAAGGGCCTTGGTTGGCCACACTGATCCTCTCTTGGGCCTTCAGGTCTGTGTCCTTGGGACCCCCATCCACGCCATCCCCACTCCCTCCACCCGTCACTCTTCCCTTCGTTAGTTAGCCCCTCCGGTCCTCAGGCACCCCTCCTCCCTCCTCAGGGATCCCTCCTATGACCCCTGCAGAGATCAGGCCCTTGGGACCGGCCCCTTCAGCCCCCTGTACAGTCCCCTCCCAGCCCACCGCCCTCTTGTCATTATTGGCTGCACTGTTCAGAACGGTCTGTGCAGCCTCAGCCTCCCCTGCAGGACTGTGGGCCCCGTGCGGACCCGGCTATGTCTGTCCTGTTTGTCACTGTGTCCCCAGCACCCTCCCCATAGGCCCCCTCACCAGGTTTGCTTTTCAGCTTGGCTCCACCCCAAGGCAGGAGAAAGGGAGCCCGAGGTCCCTTCTGCCCTGCTTCTGCCCTTCCCTCCAGGAACCCCTCCCTGCAGAGGCCATGGGGTTTTCAGGGCAGCCCTCCTCGCCCCCTCCGCCAGTGAGCACCACCCGGACAAGGGCAAGTCACCAGGCTGCTGTGGGCTGGAGGACACCCTGCCCCCCCCCACTCCCCAAGCCCCAGTGCCTTGCATAGCCCTGGGTTGGTGATACTCAAGAGGGCGCTGCTCTCAGCTCAGGCTTGGCAAGACCAGGATGGGTGGCCTGGGGGTGGGTCCAGCGGGAGCACCCCCGCCCCCCGCCAGGGGCCTGGGAGAGGAGCCAGAGGGGCGCAGGGAGGGGCTACAAGGGTGGCAGTGCCCTCTTCCACATCCATTCCCCTCCCAGAGACCCCTCACCCACAGCTGGCTTCCCTCACTCCAGCTGGCCCAGTCTCTCCCCGCTCTCCCCTCCCTGATCCCACAGTCTGCCCCTTCCCCCTTTCTGCCTTCCCTCGCCCCTCTCTCCTGCTCGCCTTCCCTTTCCCTCCTCCACCCCATTCCCTTTCCCTCCCCCTCCCCATTCCCTTTCCCCATCCTCTCCTCTCCTCTGCCATCCTCTCCTCTTTTCTCTGAGTCCTTCTCCCTCGCCTCCTTCCTTTCTTCTTCCTGGGTTAAAAATAATCAACTTTCTGGGAAGCAGCAGCTCCTGCTGAGCCGCCCTCCCCACACTTGGGAGCCCCTGAGAATAGCTTTCTGCGGTTCTCAACTCGAGCCCCTCCTCTCCCCCACCGCCCCTCTCCCCGAGAGCTGACTAATAAGCCCGGGCCCGGCAGCAAAGCCAGCTAGGCTAGAAAGGCTTTAACCACTTCGTGCCCAGACGGCGGGATCGGCGCTCGGCCCCCTGCAGGCCGGCCGGGATGGGGACCCCGGGTCGCGGGCAGCCCCGGAAGCCGGCCAGGCAGCAGCCAGACCCGAAGCTCTGAGCCGCACGTAGTAGACGCTCAATTAATTTTGGTGGTTCGATGAACTTTGACCTGTGACCACCAAACCGGCTCCTCCAGCTGCTTTTGCAGCTAACTTGGGGCTTGGAGGCAGCGAAGCGACATCGCAGACACCCAAGGGATAGGGAGGGGCTGATACTTTGGGGTCACAAGGAGGGTGTGACTGGGCCGGTGAGTCTCCCTCCCCTTGGCCTGGCAGACTCCTTGCCCCCCGGCGCTGGGCACTGCCTGAGGGGGGCCAGGACTGTGCCCGCTACAGTGCGGGCCAAGGGCAGGGAGGGGCTGAAAACCGTCCTGGGATCCAAGAACGTCCACCGCTGGTCTGGTCTTCAGCGATCTTCTTGCAAAAGGGGAAACTGAGTCCCGGAGGAGGCAGTACGTCTCCGGGTTCCTGCCGCAGACCTTAAGGGATGCAGGGCCACCCGAGACCCTCAGCTCCACCACAGGGGTTTCTACGGGTGTAAGGCTGCGGGGTGAGGGGGGGGCGGGAGACATCAAGGTCAAAGGTGAGGGGTAGGTGGGGAGGGAAAGAACTCAAATCCTGCGAGGACCCCGCCGGCTCCGCCCACTCCGCGCGGTCCCGGCATTACCTCATCGCGGCGCGCGCCCATTGGCTGGTTTCCCCGGAGGCCGGCCCAATGCGGCGAAGCTCGTTAACCCTTCCCGCCCCGCGGACTCAGCCTTGGCTGTGCCAGTTGTCCCCGCGGCCCCAGGCGGCCTTCGGGAGTCCACGGGCCACGGAGACCGGGAAGGGTACTTGGGGGGCTGGCCCGCAGGCAGAGAGCTCAGTGGTTAGAGCACAAGTCAGTCAGCCTCTCTCGGGCCCCATCCTCCTACAGGCTGTGTGACCTTGGGCAAACAACCTCACCTCCCTGAGCCTCCTCTTCTTGTTTTCTCAGCTGTAAAAAGAAGTGAATGATGTAACTCCTGCCCTTCCTAATTCCTTCCCCAGTACTTGCCAAGTGCCAGGCACACGTGGGCTCCGCGTTCCACATTGCCTCCTCGCTGCAAGAGGTACACTTATGATTGTGGGTTTTCAGAAGAGGAAAGCGGCTCAGAGCAGAGAAGCACCTCCCAAGGTCACACAGCAAGAAAGTGACAGAGCTGGGATTTGACCCCAAGCCTGTGTGCGTTCTGAGCCTGGATTCCTACCCAATGCAAGATACTGTTTCTGCTGGGAGGGGCTGTTTCTCGGAGCTCCTGGTCCCGCAGGAGGGACAGGACTCACATCCCCAGCCAGTCAGACCACGCACGAGGAGCCACTGTGACCTAATAACACCGGTGACAAGCTGGAGAGCCAGGGCCTCCAAGGAGCGAAGGCTTCCTGGAGCAGGAGGGGCTGGAGGTGAACATTCAAAGGGGGAGGCAGGAGGACCCTCGGATAAAGACAGAGGATGGATGTGCAGTGGGGGCACGCGAAGTTGGGTCTGGGAGCTCTGAAGAAGCCTGAAGCGTCCCCTGCGGTCGCCCTCCTGGTCCAGGGTCAGCCAGCCGACGCCGATGTGGAGCCCGGGAGGCTGCTCCTCTCCGGGCAGCACTGGAGGGCAGGAGTGCAAGCAAAGGCCCACATACCTTGTGTCTAAGTATTTACAAGTTATAAATCAAGCTCACGAACTGCTAAATAAAATATGTTCTGTCCTCCCGCCTTGACAAATACACCTTCCTAAGGACAAACACACCTGGAAGGCTGGGTTTGTATTTAGAAGTCGCAGACTCCTGGGGTCCATGCTGGAAGTGGCAGCATGAGGAGAGGTAGCCCTGGCCTCCGGTTTCCACTCAGCCCCTCTTTCCTTTCTGCGCAGGTTTTGCTCTTTTCCATGAGGGGCTTTACGTGCTTGGGTGCTGACACTCCAGCCTGCGTGAGTAAACTCTGCCCACACCCATTGCAAACAGCCACCTCTTGGCCACCCCTAGGGATAAGGGGTACCCAAACAGGCAGCTCAGACCACCCCCAGGAGGATGGACCCAGGAAGTGGGCTGGGGGGCACTGAGCGGGGAATTCCATGGTCTCAGGTGCCCAGATCACAGATTCCTTGCCCCATGAGGAAAGGCACAATCAGAAAAGGGCCAGAGTGCCGCTCTCTAGACTGGGACTGGGGTCTGAGGACACCACTGTGGTCCCCGGGCGCTGCTGCAGACTGGGGTGGCCCAAGCTGGATGCAGCGCTTCCCCTCTTTTTGGAACTTGCTCCTGACCATCACTTCCAGCCATGCACCTGACCCTGCCCAGTTCCCAGGTGCCATCGCCGACTCCTTCTCCCCAACCCCCAAGCCCAATACTTACCAAGACCTAAGGAGCTTCCCACTTCAAGAAGTCAGCTCCCTTCACCCTGTGCCCACTGCCCCTGCCCCAATCCAGGCTGGGCCCCCAGCTCCCACTCTCTGCCCACCTCCCTGCCCCGTCTGCCCTCTATGTCCCCAGACAGATCTTTCTAATATGCAAGCATGATTGATCACTTCCTTCCCTCTCTGGCTCTCCAGGCTTTCGAAGTAGCATTCCCAGGCTCCAGATATCTGGCTCCCCTCAGCTTCTCCTCCCCTCCCATCACCTTTGGTTCTAAGATCCAGACATTTGGACCTTCTCTCCAGTCTGGACAGCTTTATGTCCTTTCTGCCCCAGGGTCTTCAGGCATGTCATTCCCCCCGCCTAGAACCATGCTTTCTGCTCTTCATTTTGCCAATCTCAGCTTAAGAGTCCCCTCTCCATGGCACCCTGCCTGAATCCCCGGATCAGCAGAAGTGACACCGTAATGAGCTGATTCTCTCTGGAGTTACCCATTTCAGGTGTTTCGCATCTGGACTGTAGGTGCCAGGAGGGCAGACTTGGACTGTCTTGTTCACTGCTCCATCTTCAGTGTTGGCAGAGTGACTGGCCCAGAGTAGGTGACACTGAAAGTTCATTGGACAGATGGGTCTGCACTGGGCTAGAAATCAGGAGACTGACGGGAATTCCCTGGTGGTCCAGTAGTTAGGACTCAGCACTTTCAATGATGGGGCCCAGGTTCAATCCCTGGTAGGGAACTAAGCTCCTGCAAGCCGCGAGGTGCAGCCAAAAAAAAAAAATAGAAATCAGGAAACTGAGAATGACAGTATCCATTGCACACTGTATACCGAGCCCTGTTTTTATTCATAGTGTATGCTTATTTCTCACAACCATTTTTGAAATAGGAACTATTATTCTTCCCATTCTACAGAATGAGAACACTGAGGCACAGAGGGTTCAGAGACTTAGGCTCACAGCTGGCAAGCAACAGGCCCAGATTTGAACCTGGGCAGTTGAGTTCCAAAGCTCAACCACCTCCCTCTTCCCATCTAGTCCCAGCTGGGCCAGTACCTTGCTGTGGGTCCCTGGGCCAGTGTCTCTACCTCTCTGAGCTGAAAATTTTCTGTCTGTGCAACATAGGGTTGCCAAAGTTGTGATCCCTGAGCTCTCTTCTAGTCTGACACCCTGGGGTCTCATGACGCTTCCTGGGAAGTTCCTCTGATGATCTGCCCTTTGGTGAGTACCTGACCTCAGGCCCCGTCCCCAGGTCTCAGGCCAAGGCTCTCTGTGGGGGTCCTATGGGTGATGCCCAAGGAGTTGAATGGATGGAGAACAGTTGGGTGTGAGTTAGGGAAGGCAGGTGGGGGTGGTCAGTACTTAGAAGCTGTGGTCAATTTTCCTTTTTTAATCAGTGAGCCCCAGAGGCAGGAGGCAGGGCCCATGGCTCCCCTCACCAACTTGACCCTGTGCTTCTAGAACTCATCTCTATTTGAAACGTTCCACCTCGGACAGGCAGGAGCCCGGAGTACTCGGCTGGGTAACCAAATTGTCTTGTCATCATGGCCAGCTGGTGCTGGGCCTCCCCCTCACAGGGACTGCACATACCCTCCAAAAGCTGAGCTGCCAGGTACTGGGGTTCAGGCAGAGACAGGAGGCTAGTGGTCCAGGGGGCCTGAGCACGGCAGTCATGCCCAGGGGGCACTTGGAATAGACTCAAGCTTGGGTCCCCATGCCAGAGGGGACACTTCACCACATCTCAGGGGCTCATCACAACAGCCCTGTGGGATATGTACCCATTTTCCAGAGGAGGACACTACATGAAGACTCAGAGAGGGGCAGTGACTTGCCCAAAGTCACACAGCCAGGAGGAGGAGTCTGGATTTTGCTCTTAATCACTCTGCCCCCTGCTTCAGGCAAAGGTGTTCAAAACACATTCGTAGGGACTTCCCTGGTGGTCCAGTGGTTAAGACTTCACGCTTCCAGTGCAAGGGGCTCAGGTTCGATCCGTGGTCGGGGAACTAAGATCCCACATGCTGCGCGGTGCAGCCAAAAAAACAACAAAAACCAAACACGTTCATAGACAGAATGAGTATGAGTGAAGTGATAAGAAAAGTTCTGGAAGAAACTCTGGGACACAAATGTAGGTCCACGTAAGGGAGTGGTTTTTTGGTTTTGGCCGCACCGCATGGCTTGCGGATCTTCGTTCCCTGACCACGGATTGAACCCGGGCCACGGAAGTGAAAGTGCCAAGTCCTAACCACTGGACCACCAGGGAATTCCCATTGTAAGGGAGTGTTTATAAATGAGCATGAGTGCCCCTTCTTCACCATCCCAGCATCCCCCCTTTCCGGCTTTTCTCATGCTGCCTTCATGTATTCACTTCTTAGACTCTAAGCTCCATGAGGGCAGCAGCTGATTCGTTCCTCACCATGTACCCAGGACGTAATTCCATGCCGGGCACACGGAGGTGCCAGTGAACCCCAGTGAATGAAAATACAAGTGACTCCAAGAGCAGCACGTGGCCACTCCACACCGCCCCCCCCCCCGCCCCTTTCCATGTGTCCTGGCCAGTCCTCTCCCTGCTCTGGCCTCTGTTTCTCCATCTCTGCCTATGGGGTGGTGCATGCCACCCTGAACCTGAGCTCAGGTGAGCTGCTGGGCTCCTGCTGGGCCAAGGGAGGGGCCCTAACACCCAAAGGGCCGTGGGGACGAGGGTGGATGCTGTGAGGTTCTAGGCTCATCTTCCCATCTCCTTGAAGAAAGCGTGCAACTCAGTTCCTTCCCCGCGTCTGCCTTTCTCCCCTCCTTATTCTCCTGACTCTCATCACTCTCCAGGAGAGGCCCACCCTCCTTCTCTACAAGTAGCTCTACAAGCTACTTGTCAGGAACCCCAAGCAAACACTCCACTCCCAGGACTTGGCACAAAGTGTCCCAGGGACCCAGTTTGCCAGAAGGGAAGGGCATGACCAGGACACTCAGTTGGGGAAGGGCTCACATAGGGGATGAGTTGCACCTCCCAAAGCTCAGTTCACTCACAAACTCGGCCCAGCAGGAACCCGGTAGCCCTGAAATAACATCCACTCTGACACTTCTGAGTTTCTGCAAGGCACTTTCAGTGTGACCCCATTTTACAGATGAGAAAGTTGAGACTCTGGAGAGAAGTGACCTCAAGGCTCTGGTGCTGTTCAAGTCACCAAATGTTCCTGAGGCCCTGGAGGGGTGGTGGGGGTGAGAGGGGGTGGGGACGGGGAGCAACTAGACACTGTCCTTCCTCTCCAGTAGCTGTGGTCTGGGTGGGAGTGCGGCTGACCAAAGCCCGGGTAAGTGTGTGTGACCTGCAGGTGAGAGGGCCAGGCCTGGAGCGACTCTACTGGGAGTGAGGACAGCTCCTGGCACAAATGGGGGCAGGTACTCACTTGAGAGGAACTTGATGGAGGTGGGACTGGGACAATGTCGGCCATGGGAGGGGGTCAGGGGTCCAGGCACTAACTGAGCAAGAGTTGGTGCAAGGCCCTGTGCTGGAATGGAGGAGAAGGAGGATGGGTCCCTGCCCTCACCGGAGTGGGGAGGGTAAATACCATAGGGGGGAAGCAAGATTAGAGTCTGTAGGAGCCCAGAGGAGGGGCACCACTGTTGAAAGGTGTGTGTGTGTAAGTGTGTGCGTTTATTGTGTGGTCAGGGTATGTAAGGTGTGCACATTGAATGGTCTGTGTGATACCGGTGGGGGGTGCGTCTGCGGCCTATGGCATATGGAGCGTATACACACGCAAGCGTGTGTGCCTTTGTGTCTGTGCCTGTGTGCTGGTGTGTGTGTTGTGGGGTGGTGGTAACTGGGACATTCCCCAGGGGAAGAGCTAAGGAGAGATGGCAGAGATGTTAACCAGGAAAACGGGGGAACAGAGGAGGTGTTCCCGGCAGAGGGAGGGAACAGCACATGCAAAGGCCTCTAGGCAAGAAGCAGGCTCCCAGAGCACTGGAGCACTTGAAAGAGTTCCAGTGAGGCTGGGGGACGGGTAGGGCAGGTCTCTTTCTCTGATAGCTTGAGGGTGTGCCGGGCAGGAGTGCAGGTGGGAGTTGGGGGGGAGGGGGTGCGCCGAGAGGGTTCAGCCGCACTGACCAGGCCGGTGCGGGGGAGGGGGAGGCGGGCCTGGACCAGGGGCAGATGCTGGGTGGAGGTGGGGCTGCGTTTGCGGAACAGCCAGAGCCACGGCCATGCGCGTCTGGGAAGCTGTGTGGTCTGGGATCCCGGACCTGAGCCTAATCCCGGCTCAGCCGCTGAGAGCAGTAGCCAGAAGGTTCTTAGTTTCCCGTCTATAAATTGGGTCCCGAGATTATATGTCAAAGACCCAAGAAAGAGCCTAAGAACTGTCCGTGTTTTCAGTGCAGTCTGTGTGTCTCTGGTGAAGGGTGGGGTGGGCATTTGCTAACAAGCTTTCCCAGCACCCCAGGAGGCCGGAGATGCGGAAGATGGCAGCCCTGGCACAGGGCTCAGCTGTTAGTACCTGGCCTGAGGGCACAGAGGAGGGCATGGGGTGGGGGACGAGAGCCAGGATTTGAACCCAGGTGACCGGACTCCAAAATGGCCCTCTCACCTGACTGCGGTAGGTTCATAATCTGGATCATGCGCTAACAGCTGCCCCAGAGCCTTCACACTGCATGGTCTTTTCTTATATATTTTATCCTTTTCTTATTTCTTGCTAGATTATCAGTCGTGCTTTAGAAATGAGAAAACTGGCCAGGACTCAAACCCAGGCGGACCTGCTCCAGAATGCGCCCCCTTCCCCCACCTTGTATGTACGCAGCCGGTTTTCCCAGCGTGTGCGGAAACGGCCCTCAACTGCAGGTGGCTAAGAGCCTTCGGCAAGGCAGAAAGGACTTGGGCCCCGAAACCCAGCTCTGCTGCCCACGTGCCGTGTGACCTTGGGTGAGTCTCTTTCCACCTCTGGGCCTGGGGTCACCCAGCTGTGCAATTCGCTTACTGAGTCTGGGAAGATTTGTTGAGCACCTGCTAAGTGGCAGATGAGACCGCGATGTCCAGAGAGCCTAAAGGACTTGCCCAAGGTCAAGCAACCCGCATAAGGCGACTCCGGATTTGAACCTGGAACCCCAGTGTGTGCCCTTCAAGGCGGCCTACTCCACAGCCTCCAGGAGTGCTGTCCCCGCCCCTAGCGGCCCGCAGCGCGGAGCTCAGGGGCCCCACGCGGTTCCAGGCTCGGCCAGCCTGACGTCAGGCCGGGTCCAGCGGGGCCTAGCTCTGCACAAACAGACGGCGCGGGCCGGGCCGGGGGCGGTGATGACTCAGGGCCCCGAGACGGCCGGGAAGCGGAAAGTTTTGTGCAGATGACATCACCGGGCCGCGAGGGCGGGAGGGGACCGGCTCCGGAAAACGGCGGCCTGGCGGGCGGCCCGGCCTAGGGCAGGGCGCGGGAGGGCGCGGGCGGGGGGAACGCGGGGTCGTCACGCTCCGCCGCGCCGAAAAATACCGACCCCGCCACCCCCGGCCCCCCGCTCCCAGCCCCCGGCCCGGGATCCAGGCCCTGGAGCCCGATTCCGCGCTTGCCGGCGAGGAGCGGGTTCCACCCGCCTGCTAAGACGCCGCGCTCCCCAGCGCTCCGGAGGCAGCCGCATCCATCCTGCTGCGTCCCTGCATTTTAATTACCGCTGCATTAATATTCATGAGCCGGGACTCGAGGGGGACCGCGGGCTGTCATTTCCCTCGCCCGCGCACCCCCGCACCCCTCTTCCCCGGCTGAGTCGTGGGCTTTTTTCCCTCCCGCTCCCAGCCCCGCCCGCGCCAACAGTTGGTGCACAGCCGATGTGGGGTGTGTGTGTGAGTGAGCATGAGTGTGAGCGGGTGTGGGTGCCGTGGGCAAGGGTAAGGGCCGGGTGGGGAGGACCTGAACGCGGCGTGGGGCGCGGAGTGGGAGGGTGGGATGTGCCTGCGGGGTCTAAGTGTAAACGTGTATGAGTGTGGTTGTGTGCCTGTGTGTCCGCTTGTGTGAACGTGTGTGCCCGAGGGAGCATGGGCCTGCAGACACACGTGTAAGCCAGTGTGAGGGCCTGTGTGTGTGTGAGCGTCGCCTGTGTTTCTCTGGGCAATCCCAAGGGCTGTGTGTAAGTCTGGGGGAGGCAGCCGTGTGCACAGTCTGGCCTGGGGCTGGGGGAAGGGTCACAGGGTCTGACTGTACAATGGGGAAACTGAGGCCTGGGGAGAGGCTGGGCCTTGTCCAAAGTCACCCGCTTAGTGAGTGGCATGGAGGGCCCAGAACCCAGGGCCTGGGTGTTGGGTGCTTTCTGCTCCCTGCTCTCCTGTGCCGTTCGTTGTTTACAACAATGGCAGACAGAAGGTGCTGAGCTGGCACCTCTCAAGCGCTCTCCCCAGCAAACCTGTGCCGCAGGGGCTCCATCAGGCCCCTTTGCAGACAAGGACACTGAGGGACTGGTGTAGCAGGTGAAGGGTGAAGCTGGAGCCCAGAGATGTCCAAGTCCACAGCCCCTGGCTTTAACAACCCTGCCATGCGGCCCCCTGTGGAACTGTTTGTGGGGGGTCCCCCCTGGGATAGTCCGGGGGTACCTGAAAGTTCTTCAGGACCGCGGGTGCTGCCAGGGCCCAGAAACATGGCTGCTTTACCGTGGTGCTCCCAGCCCCCCAACTTGCCTCCCCCTCCTTTGAAGCCTGCCCATGCACCCCGCCCCGGCCCCCAGCCCAGGCACATCAAGGGCTCAACAGGACGCAGGAGGGCTTGCTTCACAAGGGAGCAGGCCGACAGACTTCAAGGCTCCTGGCCCTCCTCCTTGGGCCTGGGGTCAGGCAATCACTCATTCATTCATTCATTCATTTGTTCATCCAACTGATGCTTAAGTGCCTACTGTGTGCCAGTTACTGTTCTCGGCACTGGGGATTCTCTGAGTGTAGGAGGAACCCATGCCACTCTGTTCCCGGTGCTG
Source organism: Balaenoptera physalus (assembly GCF_965194825.1). Taxonomy (NCBI): domain Eukaryota; kingdom Metazoa; phylum Chordata; class Mammalia; order Artiodactyla; family Balaenopteridae; genus Balaenoptera; species Balaenoptera physalus. Next base: position 6,747,467 of record NC_138886.1, read on the forward strand.
GTCATCTCCACCCTGGGGTGGAGGTCTCTGGGCTCTAAGAGGGGGTTTTCTGTGCTCAGGCTCACTTGGGGTGGGGGTCTAGGGTACCTGTGCACAGAAGACAGTTTCCCACCCCCAGCCTAGCCACAGAGGTCCGCGTGCACACACACTGGGAGGGCCAGGCAGAAAAGGGCTGTCGTCTTGGGGCTAACGCAGAGCGGGGCAGACCAGGCTAGGCAGCCTGGATCTTTGCTTGCCTCTCCTTCTGGAATGTGTCCTTCTCCTTCAACCAATCCCAGGGGCTGGCCAATCCGTCTTTCCCTGGGTGAGGCAAGGCCTTCCTCCCTCTCATGTCTACCCTGCCCCAGTCCTGCCCTTCTGAGCACCCAGAACCAGCTGTTTCCTCCTCTCCGCCCACACGGGGCTGGGCTGGAACTCATCTCCCAGCCATATCCCCTGAGTTTTCTCCTCCCCTCCTAGGGAACTCTATGGGAACATAGATAAGGGGACAGGAGGTACAGTCTGGGGCTCTCTGGAGAGGAAGTCATGGTATCACTGGGCTCCACAGGTCAAGTAGGTGTTCGCCCTGTGAATGGTGGGGAGAAGGGAGGAGAAGCATCCCAGGCAGTGGGAATGGCTCAGAGGGATGACTGCGGCCCCTCTTCCGGGAACCAGAGCAGGCCAAAGCCATGAGATCTGGGGAGACCAGAGGGATAGATTTTCTCCTAAAGAGCTGGAGGCACTACAGCCTAGTGGTCGGGACTCCTGGGTAAGCCCACCCTGGGTGAGACTCACACTACCCCCACCACTGTGAAGCTTGGGCAAGACTCTGAGCCCTATTTCCCCATCTGTCCAATGGGGAGAACAACATATTTTTTTTTTGCTGGATTGTATTCAGATTAACAGACACTGCCCGTAAAGCACCTAGCATAGTGCCTGGTGCTCCTACATGGGACAGTCTTCCTCAAGGACAGAGGGAGGCCCCTGGGATAACTGTCCCCATATAGCCCAGAATGGGATTTAAGGCTCAGCCTCTGTCCCACAGTGGGGATGAGTTTGGTGAGGACAGTCTTCTGGGGCGAGTAGGGACAGGCTGAAGCCATCAGTCAGGGGAGGCTCAGGCTCTAGGTAACAGGAGGGTCTCCAAGCCCTACAGCCCCTGGCCTCACCTATAGATCTCTGAGAAGGTGCTGCCAGATTGCCCATCACTCAAATCGCCAGAAAGCCATCAGTCAGAGGTGGCCTGGACCCACTCATCCTGGCTCAGTCCGCTGCAATCTCCTATGTCTCTGTCTCCCGGCTCTTTCCTTTGCAAATTTCTTTCTTTCCTTCTTTCTTTCTTTTTTTTTTTTTTTGGAATAGACATACCTGTACAGGCAAAAGAAAAATTTTTTTAAGGAAGTGCTGCAAAAGTTCATGCAGTACATCCTCACCTATCCTTCTAGTTTTTTTGCCTGTATGTTTCCAGGACATTTCTCTGCCTACAGAACTGTCTTTCTCCATCTCCCACAGGATGATATCCACCTCTGCTCAAAGACCTTCGGTGGCTCCCTACCTTTACACAGCAAAGGTAGCTTTTCTAAGGCTTTTAGCAACACCACCCCGAGTGTGTTACCTCCTCTCAGGCTGCCATGCCTTTGCCCTTGCAAAGAGCCTCCACCAAAATTCCTCTTCATTGCTGCAAACCAGGCTTCCCTGTTTCTGGGCCTCCTCCCCCAGCTCCTGCCCTCCCTGCCCCCTACCTCTCTCCTGGTGCCCCGAAGCCCCGGAGCTTCTTTTATGGTGGTGCTTTTCGCATTTAACTTTCACAAGGGTGTTATTGGAGTCGTGTGTTCTCACTCAACTATGAGTTTCCGCCACCCCATTCTTAATTTTGTTGCCACCTACCTCGATGTCTTACACATAGTAGGTGCTTCAAATGTTTTATTTTTGAAAACATTCAACTTGCTTTTTCTTTAGGGATTCAGGCTCCAAGCTAGCAGATCAGGGTTTGAATCCTGACTCTCTCATTTCCTAGCTGTGTGTCCTTGAGAAAGTGAATTGACCTCTCTGAGCCTCAGTTACTTCATCTGGAAAATAAAGTCAATAATAAAACCTCCCTCCAAGAGTAACAGTGAGATGACAATGTATGTAAAACACCCAACATCAGCCTGAAGCAGAGCGACATGTTCTACTCATTCGAGTTATTCAGTCCTATTCAGTCTCATTCAGACTTGCCCAAGGCCACCCGTCCAGTTGTGGGCAGCGCAGGGACTCGACTCCCATCTCTTCCTACTGCAGTGCGCCTGACTTCCCGCTGATGAGTGACGCTCACAGGCCACCGTCTGTTTTGCAGATAGAACAGGGTCCAGAGAGGCTGAATTGTGACCCCAGGTCACACAGCCCTGTGAGCAAAGCAAGGATCAGTCTGTCTGCCAGGTCCCTGGTGGGTTCCCCCGGCCACTTCCCCACAGCCCCAGTGAGACCCACCACCCTGATCAGAGCCTCTGGTTCTCCTGGTGGTCAAGGAATCAGCAAAGTGGGCCTCTTGGAAGCCCGGTGGCCCCTACGATTGGGACAGTCAATAAAGCAAAGAGCCCCCGCTTGTGGGATGCTCACAGTGGCCCCGTTATCCCATCTTCCAGGGGCGCTCACTCAGACTCCTGCGGTACAGGGGCTTGCCAAAGGAGGGGTATGGCCAGCATTCTTCCTGCCCCAGCCCTCATGACCAGCAGGACAGTGGGCTCTTGCCTGGGCTGTAGCAGCACCGGGGCTGGAGATGGAGGCCAGGCGCGGCCCAGGGTTGGGGGTGCTTCCCAGTTCTCGAAGATCATCTGGGGGCCCTTCCCCAGCCCTGGCCCCGCAGAGCCTGCCCAACTGCGTCTCTGAGCCGCACCCAAACTCTTCCCAGCTTTGCCAAGGAGACTGGAAATTTCTGCCCAGCAGCTTCTCTGGGAGGATTTCGACACTCGGCTCATGCGGGTTGGGGAGGAGAAGCCAGGCTGCTGCTGCGAGGCGAGGCTCAGCATTCTCACGGCTCTGCTTAGGAGGACAGGGAGGGGGGCTTCGCTAGGCCTTGGTGAGTCCTTCAGAAATAACAGTAATAACAAACAACCAGCTCCAACAACAGTGACTGTGTATTGAGCGCTTACTGTGTGCCAGATCCTGTGCTAAGTCAAGACTGGCATGGCCTAACGGAATCTTCCAGAGCCCAGGCGAGGCTGGCACTGTTACTAACCCATCTCACAGGTGAGCAAGAGAGGATCAGAGTGGTGAAGGCGGCTGCCCCAGGCTACACAGCTGGAAGCTGAGGCCAAACCTGTGACACTCTGGAACCCAGTGGGTGCAGGTCACTAACTGGCTGGGAGCAGGCAGGGCTGGGAGGCCCCCAGGGGTGGCTGGGGTGGGGGGAAACACTAGGGACCCCTAAAGGAAACTTCGATACACAGAAGTTAACCACGGCTCGACCACAAGCTGCAGTCCAGGGGAAGGCCTGCTTGGTCCTGGGGTCTCTGTTAGCATCTAAGAGTGTCCTGCTGCGGTACACTGAGTCCCCCTGGAGACCTCAAGGGGTCTGGAAACTTCTCCCTACAACCAGTCCTGGTAAACCAGTAATTCCAGACACCTCCCACCCCTGCCCGGCCCTGGGGCTGTGGGCGTCTGACACTGTGAGGTCAGATGCACGGGCTTGCTCACTGCGCTCCGGGGTCCCTGGAAAAGCGCCCCAGTCAAACTCAGCCAGTGGCTAAGGTGCGCCTACAGTGTGCCTGGCCCTCAGACCCCAGGGCTGTCAGCAGACCCAAAGTCACGACCAGGGGAGAGGGGTGAAGGGAGAGTCTCAGGCCTTGGGCAAAGGAATGGGGCGGGGTGGGGGGGAATCAGACACCCCGGCCAGGCAGCTGAGCGGCCTGCCGCAGTGATGAGCCTCACTGGGCTCAGGTCCCCCACCCCTTAAATGGGCAAACCGATCCCTTCCCTCCCAGGCAGCTGAGGCTTCAGTGAGCTCCCGGGAACAGCGCAGGGGGGAAAAGGGGCCACCCCAGGCCTTGCTCCCCGCTCCCCCCGTCACCCCCCCCACAACCCCCGCCCCCGGCCGGGCGCCGTTCCCCACCCGGGGCCAGGCCGCCGAGGGCGATGCGTGCAGGGCGCGGCAGCGGCGCGGGCCCAGGCGCCCAGTTCAGCGGAAAGGAATGTCTTGCTCGGCGGGGGAGGCCGCGGCCCCCGAGGCCGTGTAAACCCCGCCGCCCTCCCCGGGCCTCATTTATTGCGGCTCTAAAGCCGGGCTCGTTCCGCCAGCCGGGCTGCTCGCCGGGTCCGCCGCATGACTCACCCCCGCGCCCCGCCGCCCACTCCCGCCCCCCTCCCGGCCGCCACCATCAGACCCTCTAACAACCTTCGCCCAAAGTCGGGGAGGGTCTCCCAATGGGGGTGCGCGCGCCCCTGCCCGCCGGAGCCCACCGCCCCGCCCCCACCCGCTGTGGCGCCCCCCTCCCCTCCCAGCGCCGCCCGCCCGCTCCCTCCCCTCCCCTCCCCTCCCCTCCCCCCTCCATAACTCAAAAGCTTGTCAAGCTGGTTCCAGACTCCTGGCGCCGGGCTCCGCTCCAGGAAAGAAAAAAAGGAGAAAAGAAAAAGGGAAAAAGCCGGCGCGAGGGAGCGAGAGAGAAAGAGAAAGGCCCGCAGAGCGAAACTGCGCCCCTGGACCCGCTCAGCTCCGTGGTCCCCGTCCCTCCAGCCCAGCCCGGCTCCCCTAACCCTGCTGGGGAACCCCCGCACCCTGGGGGCAGAGGGCGCGCCCGCAACACTGATCAATTATTTATGGGCGAATCAATTATTCAGCTGCCCCGGGAAGGGGAGGGGCGGGTAAGGCCGGGGAGAGGGAGAGCGGCTGCGGAGACCACCCCCCGGGAGGTCGCAGCTCTCCCGCTGGGCCTTGGGGGTCGGGAGGCGTCCCCACTCTGGGGGTCCTGTTGTGAGAAAGCTGCCTCGGGGTGGGCTCCAGGAGGAGCGCGGGGGAATCCGCAGAAGCAAGATAGCTGAGATACCACTCAATTAGTTTGGGGAGAGGGGTGGAGAGCGGGAGGCTTGGGTTGGAAAGAGCTGGCTGGGGATGGGGTGGGTGGCGTGGGAAGAGCCCGGCCTGTGAATTCTTTCCTTTGTTACTTCATTCATTCCCATCTTTATTGCGAGCCCACTACGTGCCACTGTGCCCAGAGCCTAGTGTGCCCGGTGGCAGGAGAGGGTTAAGGGCAGGAATCTGGAGTTAGAGCTGGGTCCAGTTCCTGGTTTGTACCGTGTTCTCTCCAACTGTGTGCCCTTTGGCAAGGGACTTGCCCTCTCTGAGTCTCCACTTCCTCATGTGCCGGATGGAGAAGGGCAGAATGAGAGCTTGAAGGAGGCCGTGTGAGGATTCAGTAAAATGGGGCACGTGGGCAGGGCCTGGCACAGAGTGGGGTGTGGGGGGCGTCCTCTCTTCACATTGAGGGGAATATGCCAAGGCCCCCAATATCCTTCCCTCTCCCCTGTCCCCATCTGTGGGTCCTGGATAACCTGCATCTTTCCCTGGTTTCAGACACTGAAAGGTCCTTATCAAAGCCAAGTCAAAGCCAAGGCCTCTGCCCAGGGCTCTCACCTCTGGCAGGCTTCTTACTAGCCTGGCCCTTCAAAGGCTAGTGCATAAGGCAGCTAGAGGGGTCTGCATGTGCCTCAGTGGAATCCTGTTGCTCCCCACGTCCTTCCCTCCTCCAAAGCCTCTTCCCTTCCCCATGTCCCCCCTTCTCCTTCCAACCTGCTCCTCCCTGCTTCCCATCTGGGCTGGAAAGGTCTGGAGCCCTGAGGCCATGGGGACAAGGGACTGTCAGAATAGGCCTGGGGCTCAGACTCCCCTGTTCAGTGTGTCAGTATGTTTTCCTTCCAAGGCCCAGGAGCTAAGGAGTCTTCTGTTTTCAGACTCAGGCTTGCCAAAGGGTTTACTGTCTTCTCACCAAATCTTACAGCAGCTGTATTAGGTGGACCTGGACAGATCCAGGTTTTGTGGGGCCTGAAGCTTTTACAGTCTTGGGGACCCTGTTTAAGAAAAATAATGCAAAGTTATGAATACACGGTTAAGCCCGGGGCCTTGACAAGAGTCCCTGAACCTGAAGCTTCATTAGTTTCTTGGTAAACTGCCACTGTAGGTGGGGGGCACAATTATTCCTTCGCAGAGGTGGAAACAAAGCTTAAGAGAGGGAAGTCGCTGGCCCAAGGTCACACAGCTGAAGAGAAAGCAGCAGCTGGGATTCCAGCCCAGGTCTTATGCTACAGGCAACACCCTGAACTGCCTCAGTGCACTCACTTACCATCTTACTGCCTCATCTACTCTGTGTCATATCTCACCTGTCCCCACCATGGGTCCAGCCCAGGCAAGGTCAGGGAAAGCAGCCTTTGCCTCCAGACCAGCCCGTGCCCTCCGTCCCAAGGCCTTCATGCCCCAGGGCTCCAGCCTAGGAGACTTTCTGTCTTGTGACAACAACCACACAGTACCAGGAAGTAGGTCTCTTCTAACCTTTCCATTCCCACAGCTGTACCTGCTCATTCCAGAACCCAGGCTTCTCAACTGACGCCAAGGAACACCCGCTGTTAGGTGGTGAGCTCCCAGGGGCAGGGGCTGGTTCCTTCTCCTTCGGCAAAGCATTTCCAGCTCCCTGCACAGTGCAGGCTGCCAAAGTGAATTTAGTGGTAACGTCTATTCCCAGCTCAGGGAGGGGATGGGGTGTTAGGGACAGAGGAGAGGTTGTTAAACTGCAGATTCCTGGGTCCCTCCAGACCTACTGAATCAGGCTCTCTGAGCACAGGGCCTGGGACTCTGCATTTTAAAACTCCCTCAGGTGCATCTCAAGCTCAGTAAAGTTTGAGACTCACTGACCCAGGGGCCAGAAAGCACAAAATGCTGTGTCTCGACCAAGCTCCTCTCACAAAGGGGATTCATCTCCCCTAATTCTGGACAGTTTTACCTGTGCACCAAGCTCACCTTCCAGCTGAGAGCTAATTGTTTCTAACACTTACTAAAGACCTATTGTGTGCCTGGGACTGGATCTGAGGCTTCAGATAGTTGACCTGATTGGACACTCACAAAAGCCCTAAGAAGTAGGGACAATTATTGTCCCCATTTTACAGATGGAGAAACTGAGGCCAGGGGAGGCCAAGTGACTTGCAGAGGGACAAAGCACTGGGGAACGAGGAGTTTGGAATAGGAGAGCCGTCTGCAGGACCACTGGCCTCAGTAATTTACAAGGGTCTCGTGAGAAAATCCTTAGATGAGAATTTATACACTGCCTATGAATGGCTTGGAGAAATCAAACACGCTACAGTCACTGCAGGGACCTCAGGCTAAGATGTGCAACAAAATTAGGTGACAGACCCCAAAGAAATCTAATCAAGTAGGTCTCTTCTCCCTGGTATCTTTGGAGTCAGTGTTCTGGGGAATGCGTGTTTGCAGAAGGATTTGATGTATTTGCGTCAGGCAAATCTTTGCCTTTTCTCTGCCTGCAGTTCTGGTACAAAAGGGAAAGGGCCAGGCCAGCAAGAGGAGGGAACCAGGGCTGGTGGTAGGCAGGCAGGCTGGCACTGCAGGCCAGCGTGGCTCCCTGGGCTATCTGCAGGACTGTATCATGTGATTCCCCACCCCCACCCCTGCACCCCCGGGCCAGTGCTCTGTGCAAATGCAGCCTAACCCTCTCCTGCTCCAGTAGGGTGATCAAGGCACTGAGGAGGTGTCAGGTGGGGAGGAGCTGATTTAGTGGCCTCTGTTCCTGGTGCCTGAGGAGCTAGTTGGGGCAGAGGGTGTGGACTTATTCTGGGAAGACCCAGAAGGCAGAACTAAGGGAGGTCACCCAGAGGGGTCTGTTTTGTCTCACAAGATAAACTGTCTAATTGTCAGGGCAGACTTGTAGGTAGTGAGTGCCCCACCTGCGGAGGTATTCAAGGACAAGTAGGGCATATGTCTGTGTGTATGTACAGAGCCATGACTCAGGAAAAGGATTGGCTGAGGCAACCTTGAGATCTTTTTCAATGTTGAGACTTCGGGAATTTCCATTCTTAACATAACTGACCTGCCCAAGCGGGGCAGATGGGAAAAATTAACAGAGAGAGAAGGTAGCTGCAGGTTAAGGTGCCCAGACTGGGAACCCACAGAGCCTGGAGAGGCACCCAGGGGCACGGAACCAAGCCCCCAGCCCTTGGCCTTCCAGCAGAGCTGCCATTTCTTTGACATTAAGGTGTGCTACTTTCTCTTGCAGTCATCTGTAAATGCTCATTAGCTCTTCATGATAGTGATTAATAATAATAGTAGTGATAACTGACAATCAATAACCGTAATATCCATAGCATGAACTGAGCACTTACTGAGACAGACTCTATGCTAAGCACTTTATATATAAACCTGTATAGTTGACATGACAGTCATACAAGCAATGTCCTTACTTTTACTATCATTCCCATTTTACAGATGAGGACACTGAGAGCTGACATGTGACCCAGGACTCAGAGCCAGGCTCAGGAAGTGAGCTGGGAAATGCCAGCAGAGGTCCAAGAAGAAGCATGCTGCCCTCCATCTGTGGGGCTGCTTCTGCCCTCAGTGGCCAGGGACCCTGGCCACTCCCAACCCCAGGGGTACACAGCAGCAGAAACTGGAATGGGAATAGGGAGAGGGGACCATCTCCTCCAATTCCCTCATTTTATACCAGGGGAAACGGGTATCAAAGAGAGGAAGAGACGTCTCAATCCTCCATGTGGGCTTCTCCTATGCACTCCCACATTCTACTCCTCTTTAAAAGTGATGTTTTAGAAGTTATTAGTGGTAGCATATTAATAAGAAAACATTGTTAAAGGAATGAGAAGACCTGCCACGTGTCAAGTGGTTACTATGTGCTGGTGACGTGTGCGGGGATTGTCTGCTCACCTGTAATGGGGATAATAACGATGCTTCCCCGCTGACCTCACAGGAGGGGGTCACGGTTAAAGGTGACAGTAAATGTGAAGCAGCTCTTTATAAACTGGAGGATAATGCCACCATGACCATCTTTGGGCACAGAGATTAGAAGTAAGTGCTGAGGCTCCTATCAGGGAAACTGACAAGTATTTAGGGCCCAGAGCAATCAGTTCTTCCAGTGTTAGATTCTCCCTAGAAAGCCCCCCATTCATTTATTCATCTATCTGCCTGAAAATCATGTACTGAGCACCTGCTATGTGCAGCAGTATGTCCAGCCCAGCAGCTTTGAGCGCAGGCTCCGGGTCAACCCTTTCCTGTCCTGAGTTCAGGTCTCGGCTTCACCACTCTCCAGCAGACGTGGCCCTCCCTCTGGGACCCTCCGTGTCTCCTGTTAGGATGCAGCCCGGCTGCTCTAGCAGAACCCAGGGAACAGCAGCTAAAGGAGAGAGGAGCCGATTTCCTTCACATGTCAGTCTAGGGGGCTCTGTGCTGGGAGCCGGTCCAGGGTCTGGGCTCTCTCTGTCTCTTCCATCCCATCGGGGATTGCCTCCATCCACAAGGTGGAAGACGGCCACCACCTCCCCCTTCCCATTCTTTCCTGTGTGTGTTGGGGGGGGGGGGGGGACCCAGGAGGTGGAGACCGCTCCTCCCTTTTAAGGGAGAGCTGGACAGTGCATAGATCACCTCTCTTGTATCCCATTGGCCATAACTGATCACATGACCATGACTAGCTGCAAGGGAGACTGGGAAATGTAGTATTTAGCCTGGCAGCCCTGTGCCTCAGTAAAACCCGGGAGAGGGTGTTCTGTTACTAACGGGGAGATGGCAGAATGGATACTGGGCAGCAGCCAGCAGCCTCTGCCACGTAGGATTCAGGGAGGTGCTCTGGGGGAAGCGCTCAGCACAGGGCCAGGTATGTGGCTGGTGCTCAGGAAATGTGCGCTGTTATCAATGGTGTCACAGGTGAGTGCTTTGCACTTTCCCAAGGGATACAGAGACCCGCTGAGAACCAAGCCCTGGGACTGCTCTGGCTGCTTCGTGGGGGCCTCCATGCCATGCCCTGCATCCTCTAGGTGATGGAGAGAAGCACTGAGAGACAGCAATCCTCCACCCAACCCCGCAGGACCCACAGCCCAGGCTGGGGAGGATCTCAGGCCTCCTCTTTCCTTTCAAAGAAAGAACAGGAAAGTGGCCTTGCCTTCAGGGCTTGGGGACATGGAGAGATGGGTGACATTGGGGGCCTTGTAGCTCTGCTGCACGGCTGCCTCAACGGAGCATGGCAACCTCTACCAGCCCACGGCTCGAGGCCGGGGTCCACCTTGCAGCGCTCAGGCTCTGAAAGCCTGAGCAGAAGACCTGGCAGGTGTCTTCGTTCCACACCCTCCGAATGCGGCGCTGGCTGGTTTGAGCTTAGAGACATTTCCTCCCTAAATACTGCCCTCTGGACACGAAGCCCTTCTCAGCCCAAGGAGGGCTAGTAGGCGACACAGGAGGAGGAGCACGACCTCCGGTGGGCACTGTGCCCCTGCGGGTCCAGCTCACCCCCAGCCATGGATCAGGGGGCTCTGTTCTGCAGAGGCTGGGTTCACGCTCAGGAGCTGAGAGCCCCAGATCAGACAGATCCTGGCTCTGCCTCTTAGCAGCTGCGTGAGCCGATCTCTCCAATCACAGTGGGGATGAGAAGGGCACCCGTCTCTCCATCTTACTGTTAAAGATTTATAAAATAATCCATGCAAGGTGCTTGTGGAGAGGAGGAGCTCAATGAACGGTGCCTACTCAGACCGGGATTATGACTATTATTTTCTTCCATCCGTTCCACACTTTGCCTGCCCCCCGACCTGTCCACACCTCCCTGCTGGCGATGCCCTCCCATCCCGCAGTCTGCACGCTAAGCGTTTTCCGAGGCCCCCAGATTGGGCAGGTCCCCTGCGTGTCAGCTGGCTTTGCATTGCATTCCAGCTTTCTCCTTCCCAGCACTTTCCAAATCATGATGAATTCATTGTTGGGTGAAGCACTGCCCTCCAGACGAGGAGTCCTGAGCCAGCAGGGACTGTGCCTATTTCATTCATTGGCATAGCCCTAGTGCCCAGCACAGGGTGTGGCAGCATGGTGAGGAGTCTAGTAATTGCTTGCGGAACGAGTGAATGAATAAATGAATGAATGGCTGGATGAGCGAAGAGGGCGTTTTGCTGTCAGCCTAAGAATGTGTATTTCAGAGCAGAGTTCAGGGGCTTCCCTGGTGGCGCAGTGGTTAAGAATCCACCTGCCAATGCAGGGGACACGGGTTCGATCCCTGGTCCGGGAAGATCCCACATGCTGCGGAGCAACTAAGCCCGTGCGCCACAAGTACTGAGGCTGCGTGCCACAACTAATGAAGCCTGCGCACCTAGAGCCTGCGCTCCGCAACGAGAGAAGCCACCACAATGAGAAGCCTGTGCACCGCAACAAAGAGTAGCTCTGGCTCACCGCAACTAGAGAAAGCCCGCCTGCAGCAACAAAGACCCAACGCAGCCATAAATAAATAAATAAAGAGCAGAGTTCAGAGACTTTGAAAGACTAATTTTAATTTCAGCTCTGTCACTGACTTGCTGGTGGCTCAGAACAAGATCCTGCGTCTTTTTTATTTTTTCCACTCCCACCTCCTCCCTGCTTCTTCTGGAGTTTCAGTTTCCTCATCTGGAAACTAACAACGCTTCATAGAGTATGGCAAAAGGAGTCACTGAGATCATGGGGAAATAATGCAGAGATACTGAGCTCCTAACACATAGTAACTGCTTAGTAAACTCTGGCTGGAATAATAGCTATTGTTGGTTTTTTTTTCTTTTTTTCTTGAAGTGTAGTTGATGTACAACATTATATAAGTGACAGGTGTCCAGTACAGCGACTCACAATTTTTAAAAGTTATACTCCATTTATAGTTATTATAAAATATTGGCTAGTCATAACTATTGTTAATGTTCTCCTTGAAACAACAAGGGGTTTGCTCTGCACTTGTATGTCAAAATTCCCTGGACTGACCCACTCTCCTTGACCACTGGAAAGCTCAGGAAGAGCTGACAAAAACTTTCATTCATTCATTCATTCAATCATTCATGCATACATGCACAAGGTGATTCAGCAAACATTTTCTGGGTATTCTCTGGGTGCCAGGCCCAGGGCTGGATGCTGCTGGTTGGGGGCAGAAAGGAGGGTCCTGCACGGAGGAGAAAACCATCAAGTTCATCCTCTGTGCAAAGGGAAGTGGCGGAGACCCTCTGTCCACATCCTGTCATCCCCCCACCCCCACCCCATGGCTGGTCCATCTGTGTCCTTTTCCTGTGCCTCTTTCATCCCGGCCTGGGGTGCCTCTGCATCCCCACCCCACCAGCAGCCATTTCCTGCCCTTCTGTCATCTGCTTCCTTTGATCCTTTTGTCAAGAGACTCTTAGAAGCCTCCGAACCGTTGGCAATACTGGCAACCTCCGCCGTTGGGCTGGTGACCCCACAGAGGTTGGAGCCAACGTGGGCTTCTCTTGGGATGCTGCCTTGGGAGACAGATGGATTCTGGCCTCATTCATTCATTCATTCACTCACTCATTCAGCATTCAGCATTTGTTCACAGGCTCCAGGTCTGTGCGGGGCCCACAAAGTGAAAAAGACAGCCGTGGTCCCTGCCCTCACGGAGCTCCCACCCCAAGGGATGACCGCCCATCCCACACCGAGGGGATTCTGAAGGGAGACGGGTGTGCCTTGTCGGTCAGAAAGAAAACAGGGCCTTGGCCTCCAAACACAGGCCTCTGCCCTTCACCTGGCATGACTCCCCAGGCCTGGCTCAGGGCAGGAGCTCGGCTGATGCTGTCGAGGGGGGCTGATGCTGTCAAGGGGCTGCCATTTACTGAGCACTTACCACACGCTGTGCACACCAGCTCAACTGTTTGTGCCGGGCAGGAATCTGCGGACTCCTCACTCTGGCCCTGTGAGGGAGGTACGGTTATTCTCCCCATTTTATAGACAAGAAGATGGAGGCACGGAGAGATGAAGAAGTTTGCCCAGGGCCCTGCGGCTTGACGATGGCAGAGCTGGGTTCTGAACCTTGTTTGCCTGAGTTCAGGCACCACACTGTTCCACCTCCTGGTGAAGGAATGGGGGGTGGGCTGCTCCAGGCCTAAGGACCCTGGGCTCACCTCTGCTGCACAAGGTGGGGGGCCCGCCCTTTCTGTGCTCTGGCTTCAGTAGTTCCAGCGGGCGGCTGGCCGGGTGGGAGGGTGGGAAACGGTCAGGAAGGCAGGTGGAGGCCCACCTCCAGGGGAGGCCCTTCAGAGGCAGCTGTGTGGATTCAGAGGCCTCCTTTCTGCCCCACCCCCTCCTGGGGCCTCCAGAATGAGGGAGGAGGGGGAAGAGGGCGGACGGTGGGGGGGATGGTGGGGTCATCTCTGAAACAGGCCATGGCAGGGGCGGGGGAGAAGCGGGCAGGGCAGTATCTTCACAGCCCTGGGCCACCACCTTTTCTTCCCCCAACGCAGAGGCGGCTGTTCCATCCATCCGTCCATCCGTCTATCCATCCTTGTACTCATTCACGTATTCATTCACTCACTCTCTCAATCATTCACACACTCATTCACATGCTCACTCGTTCACACGCTCACTCATTCATTCACTCAGATACCATGTGGGCAACAGGGTACGCAGGTGAACCCAGTGTCTCTCCACAGGGAGCTTCCTGCAGGGCAGCCGACGACACACACGGAGAGCACGGGAACGGGGTAGGTCAGGCTTGCTATGCGCTGTGAATCTGTGCTGACGGGGAGGAAAGCAGTGGAGTGAATGCGGTTGGGCCGGTGCCTCCCTGAGGAGATGACCTGCGGGCTAAGGCCGGAAGGATCAATATGAGGAGGCCCGGAAGGCCTGGGGAGAGGGTGTCCGAGTATCAGGAACGGCAAGTGTAAAGGCCTGGAGGAGGGGAGGAGGGCAGCCTGTGTGTGAGATGGAGGGAGGGACGGAAGATGGGGACCGAGGCAGAGTCGTGCGTGGGCTGGTGCTGTGGGCACAGAGTCCGATGCCCTTCTGGGTACAATGCGAAGCCACTGGGGGTCAGACATGAACCCAGTCATGTCTTTGAAGGCACTGTGGGCTTCCCTGGGGCTGCACTTAGCGGGAGGCCCCGGGAAGGGGGAGGCGGAGGCAGGGAGGCCCTGAGGAGGCTGATGTGCCTCTTGGGGAGGGGTGGGGGGATGGAGAGGCTGGACCTCAGGGTGGCTGTGGGGAGGGACAGGGGACAGATTTGGTGACAGAGCCAACAGGACTTGCTTATGACTGGTGTGGGGGTCAGGGAGGACCCTGAGTTTTGGGACCTTCACTTTTCAGCACTTGGGACAGAAAGGGGCCTGAGGTTGGGGTGAGAAACTCCCCCCATAAATGGGGCGACCCCCAGACGACAGGCTCCCTGGGACCCACAGCCCCACCCCATGTCCTCGTTCTTTGTGATCAGTGGAGGCCCCGTGCAGTGTTTGCCCAGCCATCTGGGCCCTCAGGGGCCGGCGGCCAGACTGTCCATCTGCATCTGTCTGTCTCAGAGAGGAGGAAACCGGAGGCAGAGGGAACATCCGCCAGGGTTGGAGCCAGACCCTCCTCACTCCGCTTTGCCCTGGAAGCCTCATCCCGGGAAGCTGAGGTTTGGATGATCTGCTGGCTGCAGGTGGTGCCCCCAGTACCCTGGGATTGGCCCCCACGACTGCCGGCTGTTTACCCATGAGGCCCTCTACCTGCCAGAGACCCCTGGTTTCCATGAGAACAGCGCCCCTGGGGGCCGAGGAGGGCGGCCTCAGGGTCAGGGCTGTACCATGAGGCAGCAGGCGCTGTGGGACCCCGGGCGCCGAAGATACCACCCTGCCTGCTTCTCCGTGTGGCCTCAGAGACGACCCCACCATCCACTCCACGGTCCACCCTCTTCCCCCTCCTCCCTCCTCCCCTTGTCCAGCAAATCTACCCTTTAGGTGCTTCCCGTCAGTCTGCTCTGCCCCTCCCTCTGCTGCTCCAGTCCGGCCCCCCATTATTTCTTGCCTGGACATCTGCAGCAGCCACCCCCCTGGTCTCCCTGCTTCTCCCTTTGTCCCTGCAGTCCCTTCTGCTCGGGGCAGCCAAAGCAATCTTTCTGGAAGGTTCTTCTGAATGTGTCACTCCTCTGCCTAAAACCTTCCATGGCTCCCCATTACCCTCAGTATAACATTGAAACTAACATAAGCCCGGGAATGGTCCAACCCAGGCTGACCTCTCTACCTCCATCCTTCAGTGATACTTTCTGTAGCTCTCGGCTTCTGAAACTGAATATTTTTCAATTGTTTGAATTAGCTCTGCTTCATTCTCGCCCCCTGGGCCTTTGCACGTGCTATGTGTCCTTTGCCGGAAGCACCCCCACAGCCTCTGCCTGGCTGACTGCTACTCAAGCTTTGGGTTTCAGGTTAGCTCTCTTCTCCTAAGGCATCCCTAGACCCCGCCCCCTCCCCCATCACACGCCTGACCACACTGGACAGGTCCTCCTCTTTAGGGCCTCTCTATGCCCACACACAGTAGGTGCCTGGGAGAAGGTTCAAGGGCAGGCTGGGAGGATTGGTGGGTCGTGCTCAGGCCTCTGGGGTATGTGTGCCGGAGAGAGAAGGAGGCAGCTCCTGGAGCCATTGTCACAGCAAATGTAACCTCCCATCTCCAGGGCCCCAACATGGTCCCATGGAAGATCTTGGGCCACTGCCACAAATGGAAGAGCAGCTGGGGGGCACTGGGAGGGCTCTGCCCACAGATAATCATATTGGTGACGGTGTCGTGCTCTGTGCCGAGAGCCACCTTTGCTCGAGCTCATTCTGTCCCTTTATCATCCCCAGGTCACAGATGAGGAAACTGAGGCTCTGAGGGGGTGCCGTGACTTGCTCAAGGTCACACAGTCATACCGGAGCTGGGGTGGGAACCCCGGATTCTGGCTGTACGTATCATCAGTCACCACCTGGCTGGCTTTGGGCACTTCACCTAGACCCCGCAGGCCTCGGTTCTTTCTCCAGAAAATGGGCTTCTTAGTAGTAATGACTGCTTTTCAGGGTGTTTGTGGTACCAGCACCCTGCAGGTGAGTGATGCAGGCCCAGCTTTCGGAAGAGGTGGGTCAGAGAGGGAGAGACAGTGATGTGGCCGTGGTCACAGGGCATGGGGGGGTTTGGGTTAGCCTCTGAGGCCAAGGCTAGTGGTACTTGGTGAGATTTTCTCCATTAAGCTTCCCTCTGAGACCATAGCCATCGGGGCTGGGGGGTGGGGTGGGGTGGGTGCACCGCTTGGCCAAGTCAAGGGAGAGCCTGGGAGGCTCCGTGGTGTCGGGACTGTGGCTTCAGGCTCCCTCTGGCCCTGGCTCTCCCGCAGCTCCTAGGGCAGGCACAGGGGGTCAGGAGCTTTGAAAGGGGTGGTGGAAACGTGAGCCACTCAGAGGCCAGAGCCCGCCTTCCTGGCAAACTCTGTGAGGGTCTCAACATAACGCTTTACTCCCCCCGCCCTGGTGCAAATCTGGGAAGCTCTGGTGTGAGCCTCGGTGGCAAAAAAGGAATCGGGCAGCTAGCCTGCAGCCTGGCCCAGCCCTGTGGGAAGAGCACTGGACACTGAGTCCAAGGCAGGCGCTGGCATGGCCTCCCTGTGCACCTGGCCCAGGCCTGACCCCTTTCTGGGCATGAGATGCCTGGTGGGAATCTCTCATGTCAACTCCATCCCCCTTGACGGTCTGGGCAGCTGGTCCAGGGTCGGGGTGGGTGTTCAGAACTTCGTCCTCTCCAGGGCCTCCTCAAGTGAGTAAAGGTGATGACCTGGCTGGTCAAAGTCATTCACAGTCGAAGGGCCAAAACTAACCATAGCTCGGAACCCCAAGAAAACTGTCCGCACGCTTACTCTCAGCTTGAGAGAAATCCTCAGACCAAGGCTGAGGGTGGAGGGTAAGGTGGTCTCAATACTTTTTGAGAACTTGCTGGGGGCCACATGTGCCCACCCACAGAAGTAGTCTGTCTTTCAGCCAGAGCGTGGACCCGCTATCCTGCATGGGTGCCTTGATTATTCACATCCTGAGGTATTTATTGGGTGCCTGCTCTGTGCCAGGCACCGAGGCTCAGAGGGGAGGAGGCTGCAAATGCAGCCCCCAGGAGCCCACAGTTGGGCCAGGCAAGCTATCCAGAGTCCACGAATTAGAACACAGTGTGGCAAACCTGACAAAAGAGTCAGACACAACCCAGACGCCTAACCACTGAGCACCGGGCCAGGTCCCGTAAGGGATCATCAACCCCCATTTGCCAGATGGGGAATTTGAGGCTTAGAGAAAGTGGAGGTGAGCGGAGAGCTGGAATTTGCACGGAGATGGAGCCAACACTACAGTCCCCTACAAACCACACACAGGAGCGTGGCAGCCCTCAGGAGGCTTGCAGACTCCTTGGCAGGCCCTGCGAGAGGTCACACGATGGGGCCTGTCTGTGCACCTCTTGCTGCCTGCATTTCAGCTTCTGGGACATACAGGGCTCCCACCAGCCACAGGGCCTTTGCAAGTGCCTGGACCTCTCTTCCTCGTGATGTAACTGCCCCAGACTATGTACCCATGAGGATGGGGTTAGGGCTGGTTTCTCCCTTGTTTACCCAGGAAGTGGCCAGGCTCAGCGTGGGTCAAGGGGCTCCCCTTCTCATTGCCAAGGCATGAGTGAGTGAGCGGGGGACAAACCAAAACGGGGAACTTCAGGCAGGTCCCCCAGTGCTGTTCCTCTCTGCCCTGGATGGGGCCCCCTTGGTTTGGTTGGGATGGAGCTGAGTGATGAGCTAACATTATGTAATTGAATCCTCATAACCATCCGTGAGGTTACCACTATCATTATTCCATTTTCATAATTGAGGCTTGGAGAAGTGAGGTGACCCACCCAAGGTCACTCAGCCAGTGAGTGGCAGAGCAGGAATTTTTTTCAATTTATTGAGGTATAATGGACATACAATAACTGCACACATTCAAACTGCATTTCGGGGAGTTCCCTGGTGGCCTAGTGGTTAGGATGCCGGGCTTTCCCTGCTGTGGCCCAGGTTCAATCCCTGGTTGGGGAACTGAGATCCTGCAAGCCGCGTGGCATGGCCAAAAAAACAAATTGCATTTCGGCATATGTATACACCCATAAAACCGTCACTACCATCAAGACAGTGAACACATCCACCCCCCTCCAAAACTTTTCTTGTGACTTTTCGTGGGACCTCCTAGCACCCAGTGTCCCCCGGCAACCACTGAGCTGCTTTGTCACTATAGGTTAGTTGGCACTTTCTAGAATGTACTAGAAACGTATGCACAGCATGCACTCTGTCTCCTGGCTCCTCTCACTCAGCATCATGACCTTGAGTTTCTTCCACGTTGCTGCAGTATCGGCAGTTCATTTCTTCTTATTGTTTACGGAGCCCTGTCCCATCGTAGGGATGCCCAGGACCTGCGGAGCCAGTCTTTTGCTGATGGACATTTGGGTTGGTTCCAGTTTTGCCTGTTACAAATGCAGCTGCTATGAACATTCGTGTCCAAGCCTGCGTGGACCTAAGTTTGCATTTCTCTGGGATAAATGCCTAGGAGGGGAATGGCCTGACCATATGGAAGGTGTATGCTTCACTTTTGAAAAAGCTGCCAAATGTTTTCCAAAGTGGTTGAACCACTTTACATTCCCACTAACAGTGGAGGAGGGTCCCAGAGGAGGGTGGGGACTGGCACCCAGGCCCAGCCCACTACAGAGCCTGCGTCCCTCACCTCCAGGACCCTCTGTCACAGCAGGTCTTGCGCCCTGAGCTTCTGAGCTGCAGGAGAAGGACCAAGCCACAACAGGGGGCTGGGACGCAATCCCCCCTCCCCCCCACGGGTCCAGCTTCCTTTCTGAGCAGAGCGCTGCCTCCCCCAGCCCCCGCCCCAGCTCCTGGAGGGCAGAGCTGGGCACACAGTGGGTGCCAGGCGGATGCCGCCGTGCCCAGGGAGCAGCGGGCCAGATCCTCCGTGGGTTCTTGTCTCTGGCTGTGCTGAGGAAGCCTGGAGCCTCCCAGGCCCATGACAAAGGCTGGGGACGGAGATGCTGAGGGTTTCACTGGTCTTCTTACCCAGCTGGTGAGAGAGGAGAGTGGTCGGGAGTGTGTGTGCGCGCGCTCTCGCGTCCACGCGCGCGCGTGTGCGGGGAAGGGGCTTGTGCCTTTGAGCTCTGGGACAGAACGAGAAGGAAAGAAGCCATCAGAACCTGGCAGAGGGGGAGAGACGGAGACCAGACGACCAGAGAGAAGCAGCCAAACCGAGGAGGGGGCGAACCTCTCCTTCCAGACCCCAGGGAGGCGGGAAGGAGGCGGGGAGGGGTGCGAGAGGGGAGCGGGGAGGGGTGCGAGAGGGGAGCAGGAATTCTTCATTAAAAAACCCCGGAGCCGGGCCCGCGGCGGCCGAGGAGCCGGGCTGCCGGCAGCTTCCCGCTCGCAGGAGCACAGAGGCCCGCGCCGGCTCCAGCCGCCCGCGGCCGACCTCACGCGTCCTCAAAGACAGCCTGTCCCACTTCCCCCGCCGGTTGCTACAGCAACTGAGCTCTGAGTAATCAGCTGCACGGTGACCTTTCTTCCCCCGGAGAGAGGGAGGGAGGGAGAGCTCGGGAGGGAGGAAGGGGGTGGGGGGAGGAGGAGAGAGGATAGAGGGAGGGGGGAAGGAGGAGGGAGGAAGGGAGAGGCGGAGGGGAGGAGGGGGGAGAGGATGGAGAGGGAGAACAGAGGGAGAAAGATGAAGGGGAGGAGGGGGAGAGGATGGATGAGAGAGAGGGGGAGAGATGGAGGCGGAGGGAGGAGGAGGGGGAGGGAGAGGAGAGGGGCTGAGCGGCTGGTCAAAGCTGTAAAAACACTGCAGCTGGGGTCTGGGGGCTTTGCGGGGAGGAGCTGGCAGTCAGAAGGCGGGGAGGGGAGGGGGCAGCTGGCAGCCCTGTGGTGGGGGGAGGGAGAAGCTGCAGAACTGGGGCGGGGGAGGACCGTGGAGGGGGCTGACCCGAGCTGATTCTTTCCCAGAAGGAATCCCCTTCACCGCCCCCACCCGCAGTGCTGCCCCTCCCAAGCTGCCGGGCTTTAGGAGATAAGAACAAGTCCCCGTGTGCTCTCTGGCTCAAAAGATACTCTTTCCGAGAAGCCTTGACTCCCCCATTCCCCAGATGGGAAAAGTAAGGCCAGGAGGCTTGTTTACAGTTTCAG
The DNA here is from genome assembly GCF_965194825.1 of Balaenoptera physalus. Lineage (NCBI taxonomy): Eukaryota > Metazoa > Chordata > Mammalia > Artiodactyla > Balaenopteridae > Balaenoptera > Balaenoptera physalus. Next base: position 6,767,602 of record NC_138886.1, read on the forward strand.
AGCCTTTCACCTCTGTGTCACCCCTCCCTCCCTCCTCCTTGCTGCTTCTGACTGCGAGGCAAAGCTGAAGCCAGGGCCAGGGCCGGGGTGAGTCCTGGTTCACCCCCAGCTCTCCCACTGCCCTGCTTTCTGGCCTCCGTTTTCCTGGTTGTAAAGCAAAGATGCCTGGGGCGGGATGCAGGCTGCCCAGGGAGGCAACCCTCGTTACGGAGGGTCCATCAACGCTCTCAGACCCAGGTATTGATTTGAAATTCTCTAAACACAGCAGAAGCAAGGCGGGGAGGATGTGAGCGATCCAGGGAGCTGGAGGAGCTCAGGGAAGGGGGTGGGTGCAGGTGGGAGACAGGGTCACCGAGGGACCCCTGGGGAGTAGGGGCACCACTGCGGGAGGGCTTGGAGACCTCCTGGTACCTGGTATCCTGCCCGCCCACCCACGGGCTCCTCCCCAGCTCAGCAGCCCTGGGCCAGCATCAGGCCCATCACCCCCCTGGCCCTGGGGACCTGCCTGCCTCCTGTTTACAGGCAAGGAAGTCCCTGAGTCAGAGTCACAGCCAGCCCATGGAGTGGGGGAAGGATGACAGATGGTGGCATGCCATTTTAACCAGAGTCTGCAGCAGTTGGGGAAGGGGAGGAGGGACCCTAGGGCTGGTGGGGGCTGGGACCTTGCACTGCTGCCACCCCCAGGGGCCCTGGGTCCCCATTCCTGTCCCCCGGCACCTCTCCCAAGCCCAGGTCACTCAGGTCTGAGGGGGCGCTGACCCAACAACCATGTCACTTGGGCTGCCCAAACTCCCATGGACTCTGTGGGTGCCCCTTGGGTCTGCGGGTGTTGGGGGGTCCCCTGGGGGGTAGTCTCTCAAGGCTCCATGGCAAGGAGAGCCCCACCCCCCCGCGCCCCCGCCAGCTCACAGCAAGGACTCCACCACCGGCCGGGAAATGCCAGGCATTGGCAGGGAGTAGCAGTAACAGGAGGGATAGGGGACCCAGAGCCCAAAGTTCAGCTCAAGGCTTCAGCTAGAATACTTAGGGAAGGTTGGGCGCTCGGGAGGGGGCTGCATTCTTATCCTAGCTCCGCACTGAAGTCGATCTAGAACCTCTTTGGACCCCAGCATTTGCGTCTCCAGCGGTGAAGGGTGCTGGCCCCACCCCCTTGCTGGGAGGCAAATGAGAAAGCACACCGGTAACTCCGAAGCCCACCTTTTATAGGTGAGGAAAACAAGACGCAGAGAGGGGAGGTCGCTTGCCCAGGGTCACCCAGCTGGTAACGGGAAGCGCCAGGCTGTGGGTTGTCCAGAATGAGGTACATGTGAAGCCACGAAGCCGCCACACAGAGTTGTGGGTACGGTGCCAGCACATAGTAGGGACTCAAGGGAGTCGGTCCCCTTCCTCTCTTTTCCCTCTCTGCCCCTCCGCTGCCCCTATGGCTTTGCAGGTGCTATTCCTTCTGCCGCGAAGGCCCTTCTCCAATCATCCTGGTCCTTCCAGATCCTGAGCATGCCCCTGCCCTGGGACCCCTCCTCACCCGCTCAGTCCAGGCACAGTTGACACTCCTCCTCAGGTCCCCCAGGACTGAGTTCGCGCCTGACACCCATGCAGTGTGACTGTGCTCGCCACATCCGAGCTGGCTACAGTGGCTGTGAGCCTGCCTGTACCAGGGGGTCTTGACTCCCGGGAACTTCCCCGTTCCACAAGCCTGCGTGCAGCCAGACCTTCGCCCATGGGATGCTCATTCTACATCAAGCCCTTCGGGCCAGCATTTGGTTCTGGTGAAGACAGCAGCAAGGGCAGCTATGCCTCTCCGAGCCCAGCCCTGGGCCCCGTGCTGGGCTGAGCACCTGCATGTGTTGTGTCGTGGGGCCTCTTAGGCACCCTCCTTGGGTGGCTTCTGCTAACCCCGTTTTCAGGTGGGGAAAGTGAGGCTCAGAGAGGGGTGTTGACTTGCCTCAGGTCCCACCGCACTGAGTGCCAGAGCTGCCACTTCTTGATCTCAGAGATGGCCTCTTAACCCTAGCGCGTATCAGCCAGGCTCGACCAGACTCAGGGCTCTGGGTGTTACCCATGCTGGACTCGGCTGTGAACAGAATTCCCTTGACCTCTATTAGAAAGTGTGATGGAAACTGCACAGAAGTTCCCTGGGCACGGGAAAGAGGAAGGTCAGCACAGGACAGGCACGTGGGCAGGGTGAGATTGGTCAGGAGGGTTGGAGAGGCTATGGTGCCAGGGGGGTACTCACAGCCCAGGGATCTTTTCTGATCCCTGGGTAGTGGGTGGGGGCGGGGACTATTGCCCTTTTAGGCAGATAAGGAAGCTGAAGTCCAAGAAGGTCAGACGACTACCACAAGGCCCATAGGGCATAAGGGTGAGAATCAGGGCAAAGGCAAGATTCCCTAACCCTCAACCAGTTTGCTCTTTGCTCTACACCAGTGCTACCTCTATCCACCCACTCACCCATCCACCTATCCTGCGCCCTATCCATCTTCCTATCCTATCATCTGCCCATCCATCCACTCACCCACCTACCCACTCATTCATCCATCTTCCCATCTATCCATCCATCTATCCGTCTACTTATGCACTTACCCACCCACCCATCCATGAACCCGTTCACTGGTCCATCTTCCCATCTACATCTCCATCCACCACCCATCCATCCGCTCATCTGCCCACTCATCCATCCACCCATCTTCCATCTATCCATCCATCCGCCTATCCATTCCCCTACCCACCCCTGCATAAACCCATTTACGCATCCATCTTCCCATTTACGCATCCATCTCTTCACCCATCCACCCACCCACTCATCTATCCACCATCCATCCATCCACCCATCCACACATCCATCCATCCATTTATCTACCCATCTATTCATCCATCAACTCATCCAATCATCTAGCCATCACCCAGCCAACCACCACCCACCCATGTGTCCATCCATCCACCTACCACTCACCCACCATTCATTCATCTATTCATTCTATTTTTATTCTATAACCATTCTGAGTCCGGTTCCTTCACCTTTTAGTTTTTAAACATATGCTTATGTGAGTTGGGTGCTGATCCTGTCCTCTCTGTGGAAGTGTACCAATTCCCCATCCCCCAGTTCAGCACACCAGTTCCAACTGGTCCCCATCAAGACCGCAACTCCAGTGTAAGAGGTTCAGGCTGCTCTCCTTCCCTGCTTGCCTCCACTTGGGTGGGATCGGGCCTCTAGGTGCTTCTTATCCTTTTCTCTTCTGAGTCACTTCACCTCCCCAACTGGGCATTTCAGTCTCAAGTGAGAGGCCTCAAAAATGTGGAAATAGACCAAGTCACCAATATGGAGGTCACTTCCATAGCCTTCCCACTCTGCAAAGGACATTGATCATCAGGGGCACTGGGGAGTGTGCCATGGGCACCAGTGGCGGCCATGGGATGGGCCAGGACCCACCAGCCCAGGGACCAAGGATCAGAAGGATGGTCTGGACCAGGCACCTTCCTCCAACCTGCTGTGTGACAAACGGCAACTGAAAACTGAGAATAAGCATCCTTGTTCTGAGGATCCGAGAGAAACGTGGCATTTCGGGAAAAGGCAACAGCCTTTCACCAACACGATGGGGAGTTTTTTGAAGGTGTTAGCAGGGCTCAGCCTTTGAGGTGTACATTCTCTTATTACTAAAACCTTCCAGAAACGTTCCTTGATTCTGCTCAGACCAGCTAGCTAGGCATTCATTCATTCATTCATTCATTCTGCATCGGCTATGTACTAGGACCTGTTTAAGACTCTAGAAATCAATACAAATATTTTCTGCCCCCAAGATATGTGCTGACCCTTGCCTTGGAACAGAAACCACAGTCACACTGCATGGGTGTCAGGCGCGAACTCAGTCCTGGGGGACCTGAGGAGGAGTGTCAACTGTGCCTGGACTGAGCGGGTGAGGAGGGGTCCCAGGGCAGGGGCATGCTCAGGATCTGGAAGGACCAGGATGATTGGAGAAGGGCCTTCGCGGCAGAAGGAATAGCACCTGCAAAGCCATAGGGGCAGCGGAGGGGCAGAGAGGGGAAAGAGAGGAAGGGGACCGACTCCCTTGAGTCCCTACTATGTGCTGGCACTGCACCCAGTGTTCCCATCTCATTTGCTCGTGGATCCTCCCAACAACTACGCGGCTGGCATTCTATCCTCTTGCACATTTCACTGATGACAAAGCCGAGGCTCCGAGGGACCTGCCTTGTGGTGCAGTGGTTAAGAATCTGCCTGCCAATGCAGGGGACACAGGTTCGAGCCCTGGTCCGGGAAGATCCCACATGCCGCGGAGCAACTAAGCCGGTGTGCCACAACTACTGAGCCTGAGCTCTAGAGCCCGCGAGCCACAACTACTGAAGCCCGTGCGCCTAGAGCCCGTGCTCCGCAACAAGAGAAGTCATTGCAATGAGAAAGCCACACACCGCAAGGAAGAGTAGACCCCGCTCGCCGCAAGTAGAGAAAGCCCACGCACAGCAACGAAGACCCAACGCAGCCAAAAATAAATAAATAAATTTATTTTTTTTAAAAAAGCCAGGGCTCAGAGAGTGCCAGCAACTTTCCCAAAGTCACACAGCTCCCACATGCTGGATCTGTCGGTCTGACTCCAAAGGCTGGAGCCTTTGCTCGTCTCCCCTCACCCTGAGCATCTCACCCTCAAGGCGAAGGTGAGGGAGAAAGCTCCCTGTTCAGCATTCGCTCTTTGGGGCAGCTTAGGACGCTCGTGCAGTCATTTGATTAACAAATATTTATCCCCTCTTTCTCAGGGTCAGGCCCCACGCTGGCCTTGGGGGTAGAGCAGTGACAACACCGGCCCCGTCTCCCTCCTGGGGCTCCCTGGTAGGGGGAGGCGATGGGGATCGAGCTCAACTCCTGGCAAAGCCCTGCTTCGTCCAAACTTAAAAATAAACCCAAGTGCTGTCCAGGCCCAAAGACTGGGGGGCCACAGGCTCCCAGAACCGCGGCTGGGAGGCAGCAGGCAGAGCTGTCAGCTCGGAGCCCGCTCCTCTCATCAGCATGGGGCCCCAGCCTCCCTGCTTAAAGATCGCCTCGGGCGCTCTCTTAAAGATGCTAACGTTGCAGCTGACATTTGGGAGATCCTGGCAGGCGATCAAACCCGAGCTGAAAATCGGAGCTGCCGGGCGGGGGCGGGCACCAGGCAGCAGGGACCGGGGCTGGTTGGGGCCGAGGGCAACGGGGCTCAGGCAGCCGCTGCTGGCTAAGGCTGTGCTTGCAGACCGGCCCAGCACAGGTGGGTATTCGGCTCTCTGCTGGGAAGCCCCAGCAGAGGAGGAGGGGGATGCAGAAGGCAAGGAAGGAAGCGGGAGGAAGCGGGGGCTATGGAGAGACCGAAATCTCTTAGTTCATCCCCAGACTCAGGGCATTGTCAATAATCAGACCAGCTGGGGAAAAAATCCACAAGATGAAGAGTTATAAAAAAGAGGGAAAATGGAAGAAGGTTCCTGGTGCCAGTTACATCTCTGACTGCGGTGCCCGGAGCTGGGTCCCTCCAGTGTGGGAGCCGAATGCTCTGAGGAAGCCAAGGGGTCAGAGGGAGGAGTAAGGAGAACAAGATTCCGACTCCACTGCTGCCTTGGACACGCTGGGCCTTCCACAAATTTCCACATGCCTGAGCCAGCCTCATCTCCTTTCCCTTCCTTTACATCCAGTCTCCTTTCCACCCACCCACAATTCTCCATCCACCTCCATCGGCTAACCCACCTACCTATTCACCTATCCCACCTACCCTACCTCCCACCTAACCAGGTCACCCTCTGCTCTTCATCTACCCAACCATCCATCTACCTAGTTCACCAATCATCCCCTTCACCCATCCATCCATTAGTTCATCTATTCAGCCATCCATCCCCCATCCATTCACCCATCTCCATTCATTCATCTCCCCCATTCATTCCTTCACTCATTCCTCCAGTCATCCAAATGTCCATTCATTCCCCATGCATCCACCCAAAGAATATTTCTTCAGCACAGGAGAGGCACAACCAGCCCAGATTTAGGGGACAGGAAAGGCTTCCAGGACAAAGACCCTCTAAGCTGAGACATAAAGAATGGGTAGAAGCGATCCAGGTAAAATGTGGAACGGAGAGTGTTTCCCAACTAGATGGGAGACGAGAGACAAAGGCCCCTTAGGGAAACATTGGGTCGCGTTCTGGTTTTAGCTTAAGAGAGAGTAGTTTACCAGAGAGCCAGGGAGAGGCCAGCTCTGAGGCTGGAGTGGGCAGCAGGGGGAGGGCATGAAGCTAGGATGCCTTGCCTGGCATGGAGCCAGGCACACGGGCTCGTGGGAAGGGGTGTGAAAGATCTAGAAGGCCAAGTCGTGGTCCTGCAGCTGTTCATCACTGACCCCTCCAAATAGGCCCATCCAGTTCCTGCAGCCCTCCCCCACCTCTCCATCCCCTGAAGTCCCAATGTCTCAGGGTTAGGTCCCTACAGCCCCACCCTTACAGGCTTTCTCTTGACATGTGTGAATTCTGGCTCCTCTGGGTCAGAGCCATGCCTTATCCTTCTTGGTGTCCTGTGCCGTGGTACTTGGTCAAAGCTCAAAAAATATTCAAGAAATAAAAATATGTATCCTGCCCCCAAATCCTCCCCTTCTTCGTCTGCGGAACCCCTTCCATACACCCAGTCACTCTGCCCAAAAGCCTGGGCGCCATCCTCTTCCCCTTCCTCTCTCCCCAGTGCCACCGCCATGTGAGTCAGTCACCCAGACCTGTCATGCCACCTCTGACATACCTTGAATCTTCCCTCCACCTGCTCAGCCACCGACCTGGATCAGACTAGCAGCCGCCTTGCTGCTCTCCCTTCTTCCAGGCTTGCTCTCCGTGAGGCCACGTGCACGGTGCAATGAGAGAGATCTTTCTACCTTAGAAACTCGACCATTCGAGTCTCCCACTTCAACCTTTCACGGCTTCTCTTTGTCCTCTGGGTAAAGTCCTAAATCGCTGTCATTGCCTATAAGACCCTTCCCAAGTTGGCCAGCGCTGCCTTCTCTGGGCTCCAGGTTCATCCCTCTAACATTAGAAACCCATCAAGTTCATTGCTATTCATATTGGGTCTCCAAAACCATGGTCCTGGCTCCAGCCACTGGACTGTCTTGGCCCAAAGCCTAGAAACATCCTGAGTCTTCAACTCCCTGCTCATCCCCACACTTGGCTCCACTTAGACCACCCCCCCCATTCTGTCCCCAAAAGCCAGGGAGCCATCCCATGTTCTCAATCCCACGACCAACACCTGGTTGGCCCTCAGGTAAAAGAAGATATTGCTAAAAGCTACAAGAATATTCGAGTTTACCCCCAGACCCTCCCTCCCCAGGTCTGACCATTTCCATGTGTTATTTGTGCCTTAAACCAAAGCCAACTGCTTGGCCTCTTCTCTGCCTACAAAACTTATTTATTTATTTTTTTTTCACTGATTTTATGGCTACAGAAAATTTCCTTCCTGTCTTCACATTCACAGGAAAGAGAAAGCCCTGGCCCTGACTCAGAATTGGATTCTAGCTGGAGGCGTCCTCCCCGTGGCTGGCTCCAGGGAAAGGTCTGTTTGTTCCTTGACCTTGAGCAGGAGCCGAGGCAGCCAGAAAGAGGAGAGACAGGAGCTGGGAGGGGAAGGAGGAGAAAAGCTGGAACTGTGGCCCCAGGACCCTGCACTCTGCCCCAAGGGACCAGCCAGGTGATGGGAAATCAGAAGAAAGGAAGGAGACAGGCCATGCTGCAGGCACAGCCAGCCACAGAGGTCCTGAGGAACGGGAAGCAGGCGGCCTCTTCTTCTCCTGGTCCTCTGAGGTCCCCAGGCTGTCCCCATCCCTCGTCCCCTTGGAAACTGAACAGACCAGAGAACTGGAAGGAAAAGTGAACCACGCAGATAGATAGACTTTGCCATCCACATGGGGGCCAACTGTGGCTGTTACAGACCCAACGCTAGGTGGGGGGCATCAGTCCAGGCAACCTGGCCTTGCCCACGGTGAGCCTACAGACTAAGGACGGTGGTACCTACGGGGGCAAGAGATAAAGAAATAAAGAAAAGTGCCCTTCTCAGAAAGGGTCTCCTTCCTTCTGGTGCATGACTGAAATTTAACCCAAACATGTATTGAGCACCTCCTGTTTGCCTGGATCCTTACTCACAGTGACCTGACCATCTTTTCTCCAATTGAACTGGGGGCACGCTTAAAGTAGGGACTGTGTATTCCCTCCCAGATAACTTCATTTTTACTACAAAAGTAAGACATGCTTGTTATACATATTGTAGAAAATACAGATAAGCTCCAAACAGACAATAGGACCACTTTTAATCCTATCATTTAATGATGGTCACTTTTGACATTTGGAGGGCTTGATTCCCCTCCTGGTCCTCCATATCCAGCATTTTCTCTTGGAGTCTTGCCCCCAATGGACTTGTAAGAAGGACTTGATGTCTGACCATTTACCGGTTTGTTCATTACTCATTAATTCCCAAAGTGCTCATTGAACCCTCAGTAGGTCACAGCTTGGTGGTGGTTTAAATTCTTTGGGGGTGGGAAGAGATGTGCAGAAACCTAAGCTCATGTCGGTATAACCCACATAAAAGCCGAGGTTCCACATAGCTCAGCCTCAGCACTGAGTGACTTAATAGTCCAGCAGTCGAAAGTAATTTAAATGAGTTTTCTGAATTCACTTGTTCCCCAAAGAACTTCAAAGGGGTCTAATTCACAACCCACAGCAATAGCTCTCAGCAGCCCTTTTACTCTCGCCCCAGTTCTCTCTATAGTAGCTCTGGAATTTTGCACAAACTCCTTAACACTTCTGATACCAACCTATAGGCTTTTCAGTCACTCTGTGTTCTTTCGCTTTTTTCTCAGATACTTATTATGATCTATACTCAATGGCCAAAGCCTTCTCCATCCCTCCTGCTGACAGAGTGAGTGGTCAAGAGCCCGGATTCAGATCCAGATCCTGGCCGCATCACTGAGCAGCTGGATAGCCTTTGGCAAGCCACTTGATGCTGTGCAACCCAAACTGTGGTCCACAGGCTGGTGCTGGCTCACACACTGTTTGCTGACATGATAAGAGAAGCATAGAAACCGATAATTTAGAAACGTCCATAGCAGTTTGGCACTGCCTACATCCAATTGCGACTGTGTAGATTACAAAAGCATCATTTCCCACAGACTGGAAATTTTTTTTCTGAAAGTCCCTTCACCACGGATAGTTTGAGAAGCACAGACTTAACCTACTCTGTGCCTCAGTTTCCTCATAAGTAAAATGGGAATAATGATGCCCCCTAACCTCATCAGGTCCCTGGGAAAAGTAAATGAAGTTAATCTGTGGAAGGTTCTCAGGACGATGGCTGGGCACTGCGAGCTCTCATTAAATGTCAAAGTCACTATTATTTTTGCACATTTTCCATATTCTGCATTAAAAGCACCCACTTTTCCTCTGAGGGCAGGGGAGGAAAGTGGATTCCGGTTAATGCATCCTACCTTAACTCCAGTTTCTAGACTTCTAGTCAACTCTTGAGATTGAAACACCCCTGTGACTGCATCCAGAACCTCCCAGGTTGCCAAAGGAAACACCAAGTAGTTTATCCACTTACTAAATATCCTAAATATCTGTAGACCACTTACAGAGTGTGAGGCAGGAGACCCCAGCGGCTAAGAACTCGGGAGCAAAACAGCCATGGGTTCAAATCCTGGCTCTGCTACTACTTCCTAGCTGAGTGACCTTGGGCAAGTCACATAACCTCCCTGAGCCACAGGGTTCCCATGTGAGGGCCCAGAGGGGTCCAAGGTCAGGACTCAGCCCCGGCAGGCGATGCCCCCACACTTGTGGAGAGCATGACTCAGGGGTTCACTGCATCTGAGCCCAACTGTGAAGACTAGGGTGACTTCCGAGGTTGGGTTGCCGCCCTCAGAGAGTTCTGCAGATGAGGAAGAATAGGTGGTGTTTTGAGGTGCCAGACTCACCAGGTATTACTTCTAGAAAAATGGATGAATTTAAGGACTTTGAATATCTGAGAATGGAGGGATGTAGAACTATAACGGGCTCAAGATGAGTAGACTTCTCACCAATTGGCCTTGTGTTGTATGGAACATGGAGCTTGTGTAATGGCCCTTTCTAGAGCATGTGGGAGATTAAAGATGGCTGCAGGCTCTCTGTCATCCTCCCATCAAGCCCTAGGTGGTGTTTTTTTTCCCTCTCCCCTTGAATCCGGGCTGGCCCCAGGATTGGCTTTGAAAAGCACAATGGAGCCGACCTGCTGCTGTGTAGCTTCTGAGATTTGAGGCCTCTGCATTCACCCTTTCTGGAGTGCTCCGTGTTGGCAGCCGGCCGCCACGTAGAACCCGCCATGCTGTGAGGAAGCCCAGGAGAGGGAGGGGGAGAGGGACAGAGGGAGGGGGAGAGGGAGGGAGGGAGGGAGGGAGGGAGGGAGGGAAAAGGGAGGGGCCAGTGGAGTAGCACTGAGGTTCCAGACCTACAAAGTAAGACTTCTTGGACCTTCCAGCCCAGCTGCCAGCTAAATGCAACTGAGTAAGTGCCACCCCACGCCCCGTGCTTCTCTGGATATGGAGCTCTGTATATGGGGTAACGTTTTCTGGTCTCACACACAGTTATAGACCGAATTGTGTCTCCCCAAAATTTGCATGTTGAAGTCCTAACCATCAGTATCTCAGAATGTAACCATGTTTGGATATATCTTATAAGAGGTAACTACTTTTGGGGTTTTGTTTGTTTGTTTGTTTGTTTGTTGGCTGTGCCACGCGGCTTGCAGGATCTTAGTTCCCTGACCAAGGATTGAACCTGGGCCCCGGCAGTGAAAGTGCAGAGTCCAAACCACTGGACAGCCAGGGAATTCCCAAGAGGTACTTAAGTTAAAATGAGGCCTTTAAGGTGGGCCCTAACCCACCAGTGTTCTTATAAGAAGAGGGACGCACGGAAAGACACCAGACACGTGTGTGTGCGCACAGAGAAAAGACCATGCGAGGACACAGTGAGAAGAAGGCCGTCTACAAGCCCAGGAGAGAGGCCTCAGGAGAAACGAACCCTGCTGACACCTTAATCTTGGACTTCCAGCCTCCAGAACTGTGAGAAAGTAAATTTCTGCTGTTTAAGCCTCCTAGTCTGGTATTTGTTATGGCGGGCCTAGCAGCTCATCCACACACCTGATACTCAGGGGAGGAACAGGGACAGGAAAACCCACAGACACGCTCCCTCAGAAGGGGGAGGGCTGGGAGGGAAGCCGCAGGCACCGCGCGTGGCAATTCTGAGTCCCGCTGGGTGGACGCTGTGCGGGTCACCTCCCCCAGGTGAAGGAAACACTCTTCCATCTGTGCTCCCTCAGAACTGCTCCCAGGCCCCTGTTCCCTGTGGCCCCTGGGTAGCCCTCCGGAAGGACTTCCTTTCCCATCACCTCCTTGGCCACATCGATGGGGCTGAGCAGCTTTCCTCCCTTGGGGGTCCAGATGCTGTTTTAAGTCGTGAACGGTCACAGACTCTTTTAGTCCAGACTGGCAGCTCTTTTGACAGTGTGACCATCTTCAGAACTCAGTTACCCTTTCTCTATTTGTTGCCATTCAGCTTCTTATGCTAAAGATGCATCCAACTTTTCTAGACTTGCCTCTCTAGACTTTATCACAGGTATCTTGAGCTCACCAGAGGTTTTAACCAAGGGAGTGCTGGTCGTACCCCTATGCGATCTTTACCCTGAGACTGGGTCTTAACTAGACTCTATCACCCAAGGCATTTCTTTTTATTTTTAAATAAATTTATTTATTTTTATTTATTTATTTTTGGCTGCATTGGGTCTTCGTTGCTGCGCACGGGCTTTCTCTATTTGCGGCGAGTGAGGGCTACTCTTCCTTGCGGTGCGCGGGCTTCTCATTGTGGTGGCTTCTCTTGTTGCGGAGCACGGGCTCTAGGCACGCGGACTGCAGTAGCTGTGGCGTGTGGGCTCTAGAGCGCAGGCTCAGTAGTTGTGGCGCGCAGGCTCAGTAGCTGTGGTGCATGGGCTTAGTTGCTTCGTGGCATGTGGGATCTTCCCAGACCAGGGTTCGAACCTGTGTCCCCTGCGTTAGCAGGTGGATTCTTAACCACTGCACCACCAGGGAAGTCCAGCAGGCAGATTCTTAACCGCTGCGCCACCAGGGAAGCCCCGGCATTTCTTAGTTTTATTATTTCTTCATAAGTCTAGAATATTCTTTATTGATTATTTGTGGATTACCCATTTTGCAGAGTCTCTACATAAAGATTCAAATTTACAATTAGACTTCTCAAACAATACATTTCTGGGGACACAGACAGTTAAGATTAAAACTCATTATCTGCTCCAAGATCACATCATGTATTCCAAACACCCATGTATTAGAAATTTCACTAAAATGTCATTTGTAACTCGAATTTGCAGAATCAAGTAACTGCCAGAGGGGCAGGAACTGGGTCTGTTTTGCCCACTTGTCACGCAAAGAGCAGGCTTTTCCCAAAATGGGACTGGGTTTTCTCTCTAGGTTTTCTGGAAGACAAACCGCTGGGGCGGGGGTGGGGAATGTCACTTTTTTTCCACTGGGAATGAGGTGATTACACCCAAACTCAGCATCCTACAGGGGCCCCCTTCCCCTAATGGCACCTCTGCATCCTCCCGTGGGCTCCAGGCCTCTGGGCAATGGGCTCGTGGAGCTCCTGCTTCCTTTCTCTTTCACTGGCTAGAGATGAGAAATCGTTGCATTTTTCAACCCTGCAAACCCATAATTTCTGAATTTTCCCTTTCCCTTTCTTTCCTGCTTGCAAGCAGGCTAATTCCTTTCAGAGGGCATCTCTATTCCATAGTGCTTGTGAAAGGCAGTGTATGAGTTTGCTAGGGCTGCTGTAACAAAGTACAACAGAACTTTATTTTCTCACAATTCTGGAGGCTGGTTCTCACAATCAAGGTGTCAGCGGGCTGGATCCTTCTGAAGGCCCGGAAGGAAGGGTCTGTTCCAGGCCTCTCTCCTTGATGTGTAGAGGGCCATATTCTCCCTGTCTTCACGTCGCCTTTCCTCTGTACACATTTGTATGCAAATTTCCTCCTCTTAGAAGGACACCAGTCACGTTAGATTAGGGCCCACCCTGAAGACTTCATTTTATCTTAATCACCTCTTTAAGGACCCTGTCTCCAAATACAGTCACATTCTGAGGTACTGGGTGTTAGGGCTTCAACATATGAATTGGGGGGACTTGATTCAGCCCATGACATGTAGCGAAAAGCAACCAAGACATTCTAGACATTTCTGTTTCCCAAGCTCTTCAGCTAAAGCCACAAGTGCAGTATCGTATCAGCTTTGCAAGTTATTGTAGGCAAGAATCTTCCCAAAGGTTTCCCACTGTATAACATGGGTCACCCTCTCTCCTACCCCCAATAACTGATTCCTTGCCACCTGTCACCTGTTACCTCCTCCTAGAGCCAGTGCTACAAATGTTTGTTGCTGCCAATTTCTGTATTGGTCAGATTTTGCTAGGTTATGCTGCATAGCAAACATCCCCTAAATATAAGTAGATTATCACAGCCAAGGTTTATCTTCATTCAGGTTTAATGCTACCCACAGTTCGCTTGCCCCTCTGCTCTACCACTCTGCTTCACATGCTATCTTTATTTTGGGGTCCAGGCTGAAGATGCAGCCCCTATCTAGGACGTGTAAACCTGAGAGAAAAGAGCCAGAGAGCTGGCATAACCACAGGATAGCTTTTCAGGCTTCTGCCAGGCACTGGCATGTGGTCACTTCTCACATTTCATTGGTCAGAGCAATTCACATGGCCAAGCCTGCCGTCAGTGGGTGTGGAAGTATGCTCTGCCCATAGGGAGGCGCCGTGAGTCGCTGACCCCGGGGCAAGGAGGTGTCACCTTCTTAGGGTCCAGAATCACTGGGAACAATGGCACCATCCACCACAAGAGTTAACACTGGTTAAGATTTACCAGATGTGGGGCTTTGTGCCGGCAGCCTCACATCCTTAGCTCATTGACTCATCATCATAGCCCCATTTTACAGATAAGAAAACTGAGGCCTTGAGAGAGGAAGAGACTTGTTCACCGTCTAGTATGATAAACAAGATCTATGAACATGCCTTGAAAAAGCCCTAAGGGTCTACACGCATATGGGGTCTTACTCCTGTCACTTCTCTTCTCGGCAGCCAGGGTGAGAAAACACTTGGTGAGGAGGGGCTGGCTCAAGATATGGCCCATGGGGCACGCACATGAATGTTGGCCGTGGCAATATTCTCAGCTGGGGTGGGGAGCCGTGAGCCAGCTGCACCCCTTGCCAGGGTGTCGGAAGAGCCCGTTCCTTGGGGAGCCCACACCCCACCTTTCAGCTCAGCTCCACCTGGCTCACCCTGCCCTGCAAATCTAGGAATTCTGCCAGAGCCACGCAGAACTGAGGAAGGCAGGGGGCTTACAATAAATACAACTCTTGGGGGAAAGGAAGAGGAAGAGTCTCGCTCCATCCCAGGAGCCCGTGCGGTATGTGAGTCTGTGCTGATCGCCTGCTTGGACACATGCTCTTCCTGCTCTCAATGCCTCTGGGAAGGTTGAGCATTTTCTGGTTCATTCGTTTTGTTTGTTCGCTTGTTTGTTTGTTTGTTTGTTGGGAGCAAATGAGGAGCTTAAACAATCTTAGGACCTTATTGTTCTTATCCTTGTTTTCCAGCTGGGGAAACTGAGGCCCGAGGTAGAAGCAGCTTCCCACAGCCAGTGGTGATGTCGACCCAAACCCCACCGAACATGAGGCCCACGTGGACCCGTGTTCAAAGAGGCTGCGGGGTGGGGCCAGATGGGGAAGTAGTTAGGGAAGGGGGGCCTCTTCGGCTTCCCAGGGTTGTCCTCGGGTCTTCCCGGGCCACCAGGTCAACAGGCTTGTCCTTCAGTAACAAGGAAGATGTAGGTGTGACAGTGATTCCCGGGGAGAGGGACAGAGTCCAGGGGCCCGAGATAATGGAGAGAGTGCCTGGCAGGGGGCAGAGGGCACAAAAGATGGTGTGAGGACACCCTGACATACATAGGACACACATGCACACATGCGTACCGCACACCACATTCGCATATGCTGCCCACACCACACATACTGCATTCACACCCCTTCACACACATACCATATGTAACACACCCCACACACACTGCATACTTAACACACATACCACACACACATCAAACATAACACCTTCACACACACACCGTACATCACGTACTCACCACACACCACCCACAGCATACACACCACTGCAGACTTTTTCTTGGTTTTGACACCCAACTCAGAGGCGGTCTTTTTGTACTGCAGATTTCTGAAAACATCACGATTAGGAATAATAACAAAAATAGTAATGACAACAGCGGGCGTTCATTGAGAACTTGTTGCGGGTCAGGAGACTCCTGAAGGCTTCGCATGGACCCCTTCACGGAGTTCCCACCACCCCTGTGAAGCAGGTGCTGTCGGTGCCCCCCTGGGGAAGTTGGGTACCACGACTGGGAAATTGAGGCTCGAGGATTTGGAGCTTGGAATGGATGGAGCTGTCACTGAACATGGGTCAGCCTGTCTCCAGAAGCCACACTGAATGTTCCCTTCGAGGCACAAACAACAAAATCCAGAACAAAGGCCCCACCTCGCTGCACACAGAGCCTCTTCTGGCTGACTTCGGCTCTCTCCGTGGATGCAAGGTTTGGGGTCCCCCTCTGGTGGGTGGGGGCAGTTTGGAGGGGAGAGGGAGGCAGGGACGGGGGGCACAGAAGGTGCTGAAGGGGGAGGAGAGGGAGCTGGCTACTGCCCCCTCCCCCGAGGGACACAGACTACTCCACCTCGTCAGGGGAGGGAGGTGGGGAGGGGCCCGACCGGAACAGCTCAGACTGGGTCCTCTCCCCACGGCTTCCACATCCCGGGGCCCCCAGGGGGCAGGGTGAGGGGTTTCCTTCCCCTGCGGGTTTGAGGGCTGGGCCCCCAGGACCCTGCTTTCCCTGAGGCTATTTTCCCCACCCAGCCCTGGTGCTAGCAGGGCGCCAACCAGCCTGTTCCTGGGGAAGGGGGGGAGCCTTCCCCAGACGCCCTTATCCTCCCCGTGCACCCTCGGTACAGCGGCCCCTCCGATGCCAACAACGCTGCCTGCTGCGGAGGGCCAGCCCGTTCTCTGCAGCCCTGAGAGGGCAAGAGCGGACGCAACCTCTGTGCCCATCCACCGGGGACTGGATCACCGCGCGCGGGGGCATGCGCACAAGGGAACACTATTCAGTCACGAGGAAGAGCGAGGTCGCCACACGTATAGACCTGGAAAGGAGACTGTAATGTGGAAAGGAAAATAAATTGCCAAACAGGATGTATAGCACTGCCCGACTTTTATCAAAAGAAGTATTTATATGGGCTTCTATTGACAGAAGAACCTGGAAGTCTTAGTATTAATCTCTGGACGCTGGTTATCTGGGGAGTTGAATTGGGAGGTGTTGGGAGGGAGATGATTTTACCATTTTCTTTATACCTTCTGTGCTGTAACAATGAAGGCTCATTTTGCTAATTAAAAAAATCAGCAAACGGTGGTGGTGGGGGGGGGGGGAGTGGGGCATCCTGGGTGTCTGCAAAAGATACCAGAACTTACTTCCCAGCCTCAGTTCAGGCAAAAGTGGGGGGTCCGTCCACAGGGCCGGGGTTCTTTTCTCCTCTCCAGATGGCTTTCTCTCCATCTGCCTCAGCAGGGGGACTACTGGGCACTTTTCAGCATCACTCCCTTAAGTTGGGGCCAAGAGGCATTCTGAGACGAACCGCAGGGTCTTGGCCTGGAGATGTCTGGAATCTTCGGAGTGAGACAGGTGGGCACATACTCATAAAGCTAAAAGGCATCATCACAATGGCGGTGGGAGGGCATCTCCCAGTGCTTCGTGTTCTGCCCAGGGCTTCACACGCATTAACTCATTGAAATCCGACCATAATTCTGTGGGTTTTCTCATTTTACCAGTGAGGAAACTGAGTCTCAGAAGGGAGCCCTGGGGAGCAGACCCGGGGGGGTTCTGTGCCCCAGCCTCTTCAAGGACAGAATCATCCAACCACCAAGTCATTCCCCAAGAGGCAAGAGAGACACCAGGCAAGAAGAGTGAGTGCAGTGGACACGGGAAGGGTGCTGGTGACAGAGCCACCCCCGCAATGCAGTGCACGCATTGACTTGGTCCTCATGGGAGGTACCATGGGCTCCAGCTGAAGGTCAGAGAGAAGGCCATGGCCAAGGTCACTGTGCTGGAAAGCATCACGGCTGGCTTTGGAGCCCTGGTTGGTCCATCTGATGGCAAAGACCTCCTTGCCCAGCCCCCAGCTCAGCGCCCAGCGCCGTCCAGAGCCCCGTGCTTGGTGCTGCATAGCGCTTGGCATCCAGCACGTGCTTAACACCCAGGTAGCCTCCCTCCTTGTCCTGGTCCTGCCAGGGTGTGACCTTGGCCGTGTCATTCTCCGTTTCCAGGCCTCAGTTCCCTGTCTGTGCAGGGAGGGTGGTGCCCCGGGGGGTGTCCTAGCTCCCCTCGCAGCCTCAACATCCTAGACTTCCACTGCAGAAGCCAGGAAGAGTTGGTGGGGTCCCCCGGGGCTGGGGCAAATTTGGGGGCCAGGGCTCCTTTCTGGAGGGACCCAGGAGAGCCCCGCCGACAGCCCCCAGCACCCCCTAAAACAGCAGCCCCGGCCAAGCCTGGCTCCCCACCTCCATCTCTTTCCCCATTCCACCAGGCTTGGTCCTCCCCCCCACCCATCACACCGACACCCTTGCCTCTGACCGGGGCTGCCCCCCACACTGGCCGGTGCCCGAAGCGCCTTGAAAAATCTCTCTCTGGCATCCCTTCCCCAACACACAGCCCCAACTGGCAGCGAGGTGAGCAGAGAGTGAGGGGGAGAGAGGAGAGAGCAGAGAGAGCGGGTAGGCAGAGAGGGAGGGAAATGCAAATGTTTTTTATCCTCCTTTCTTTTAAATGCTGAAACCCGCCTTGACAGCCTCTGAAAATAAATGGCACCGACTTGCTGGGATTTCAAATTCCGTGATTAAGGGCTGAAGCAAATACTTTTTCCCTCCCTCCCTCCTGCCTCCCCCGCCCTCCCTCCGT
The DNA here is from genome assembly GCF_965194825.1 of Balaenoptera physalus. Lineage (NCBI taxonomy): Eukaryota > Metazoa > Chordata > Mammalia > Artiodactyla > Balaenopteridae > Balaenoptera > Balaenoptera physalus. The sequence continues at coordinate 6,785,681 of NC_138886.1, forward strand.
GGGCTGATAGAGCGGCTCGCGGGGCCGGGGACAGCTTTTTGCGAGCCTGCCAGGAGCTCTGATACGCAGCCTCCCGCCGCCGGCAGCGCTTTGGCTCCGGGCTGTTTATCAGGAGCGCTCACGCCGGCAGCCGCGAAAGCAGCTTTAAATCCCCTCCCGAGCCCGGGGGCCCCCTCCTCGAGGCTGCACGCCGCTCACACATGCACACACGCGCGCGCACACACACACACACGTGCACGTGTGCACACATGCACAGTGTATACATACACAAGCACCCATGCACAAACGTGCACAAAGGCACACATGCACGTGTGCACACATGCACAATACACACGCGTGCACTATACACACATGCACAGTATACACACGCACCCGTGCACACACGTGTGCACAAAGGCGCACACGCGCACGTGTGCACACACACGCACAGCACAATACACAAATGCACACACCTAGCCTGGGTGGGTCTCTGCCTGTTCTCTAACCAAAGCCCAGGAAGCCTGCAAAGCTGGGGGGCTGAGAGCAAGAGGGGAAGGAGGAGCGCTTGTGGAGAGTCGGGGGAGGGGCCAGGAGGAGAGAGGCCTCCTGGGGTCCACAGTTTGCAGGGGCTGCCTTGGGGTGGCCTCGTGAGGGGGACAGCTTTGATGCAGCAACAAGCCAAGTGGCCCTTCTGATTAACTGCTTACTGCCCCCCCACCCCCAGTGGCTCTCAGCTGCCTGTCGCCCCCCTGGCCTCTCAGGTTCTGCCTCGCTGCTGCCAGCTCCCCCGCCGCCCCAGGTTTGGATTCTGGAAAAGGAGAGGCTTGCACAAGACAGGCATTGTGGGGCGCAGGGCAGGGCGGCCCCACCAACCCCTGGGACCTCGACAGTGAGGAGGCTGCTAGGCCAGTCCCCTTCTGTGGGTCTGAGAGCTGAGGCTCCGGGGCAGGGAGTCACCCAGACAGAAAGCAGGACGGTCTGGGTGGACAATCTGGCGGGTCTGGGGAGGGGTGGGGATGGGGTAAAAGAGGAAAACAGAGAACCCTCCCCTGATTCTGCTAGGGCCACCCCTGCTCAGAGACAACGCCCGGAGGGACTCTCCAGGCTCACTCTGCCGTAGGGACGCTGTGGACGGATGGGTGAAGGCAGGTGCCCCCAGAGGCCAGTAACAGGGGGCTGCACTCCCTAGGGGGTCATTCATGGGGTGCTAACAACTGGCTGGGAAGCAAGGCCTCCCTGGGGGGACCCCGCCTCCTTCACGCTGCTGAGCTCTGTGCTCCTAGCAGAGGGGAAGATGGGCACAGTCCTGCAGGGGCACCTCCGGCACCACGATGCTGGGGCAGCCTGGGAGCGTGAGCCGGCTCTGCAGAGGTGGCACACACCATGCCCTCACCCCGCTCCCTCCACACACCCTGGAGCTGGTGCCTCCCAGGAGAAGCCCCAGGCGGGAGATGGGGGTGGGGAGAGCTGCTCCTGCTCCACGGGCTCAGTTCTGCACTTGGTATACACAGCGCATGGAATCCTCGCTGTACACATACCCATTTTACAGATGGAGACAAACTGAGGCTCAGGAAGGGGAAGTGACTTGCATGTGGGGTCTTAATTCCCCGACCAGGGATCGAACCCGCGCCACCTGCAGTGGGAGCGCGGAGTCTTAACCACTGGACCACCAGGGAAGTCCCCCATTTGTTCTTTTTTTAAATAATTAATTAATTAATTAATTAATTTTGGACTGTGTTAGGTCTTCGTTGCTGCACACGGGCTTTCTCTATTTGCAGTGAGCGGGGTCTACTCTTCGTTGCGGTGCGCGGGCTTCTCACTGCGGTGGCTTCTCTTGTCGCGGAGCATGGGCTCTAGAACGCAGGCTCAGTAGTTGTGGCACACGGGCTTAGCTGCTCCGGGGCATGTGGGGTCTTCCTGGACCAGGGATCGAACCCGGATCCCTTGCACCGGCAGGTGGATTCTTAACCACTGCGCCACCAGGAAAGTACCCCCCACCCCCATATGTTCTTTATGTGTAGAATTATTAGGCTGAACAAACAGTGCCGATATTCAACCATTTTGACCTCCATTTTGTGCAGTTGAACTCAAGAGCTGCACATCAGTTTAGTTCCCGGTCAATACAGCTGCAAAGCAAAGCAATGCCAAGTATGAATGGAACAGAGCTGTCTCTCCTTCAGCATTATAAGTTGCACAGGCTTCTCTGGCCCTGTCAGGCGTGGAAACTTCAGGTGACCTCCATCCGAGACAGGGACTCTGAAACCCAGAGAAGGGAGGTGACATTCCCAGAGCCACACAGCAGGGTGATTTTAGACCTGCCCTGGAGTTTCTCCCTCACACCTCCTAGCTATGGACACTGAGACTCTGGGGCTTGGAATGCCAGATTTCACAAATAAAATTGCAAGACACTCAGTTAAATTTGTATTTTGAATAAACAATGAATAATATTTTAGTGTATGTTCCATGCAAATACTTATAGTTAAAAATTATTTGCTGTTTATCTGAAATTCACATTTAATTGGGTGCCCTGTATTTTACCTGGCAACTCTATCTGGGAGCCTTCCTCTGAAAACAAGCTTTGAATTTGGGAGCTCTTCAAGCCAGAAACTCCAAAACAGACAGGAACAACATTGGTACCCCTTACATAGGGACTAGTCTGGATTGATGAAGTCTGGGATTTCAGGCTGAACTGGGCTCTCCTGACTGCCCCTTGAGAAACTGGGTGCTGGGGACCACAGTCAGTCATGAGAGCCCAAGCTTCCACACAAAGACTTAGGGTGAGATGACATGAAACAAAAGCTGAGACTTTCCAGAAAACTATCTGTGCAGCCTCCCAAACACACATTCCAATCCCCTTCCTTCTGGCCTTCCTCTATACAGAGTCCCGAAAATTAAAATACTCAATTTCTCAGCTTCCCTTGCAGCTAGGGGTGGGCTTGTGACCCAATTCTGGCCAATGAGGTGAAGGCAGAAGATCCTGGGTAAGATTTCCCTTCCCGAGTTAAAAGGCAAAGATTTCAAGCAATTCACCCTGCCCCCTTCTTCCTGCCTGGAATGTGGACGTGATGGCCAGAGGTGCAGCAGCCACTTTATGACCAGGAGGTATTCCCAAGTGCCCCATTAGGGACTGGTGCCTGGTGCTCTGCTGCGGCAAACCTTTTCCAGGTCTAACTTATAAGAGACAGTGTGGGGTCTCCAAATGCTCCTTTTGGGGGAGGAGTGTCCCTTCATTCTAAGATTATGTCCCTCACACCTTTTGGGTTTTCAAATGTAATTTATTTCAAGAATTGAAGTGATAGTTGATGACGGGATTTTTAATGTATATGTTTCTTTGTTTTATTTTGTTTTGTTCCCGTTAACACCCTTCCCTAGAAAAATTTAAAATTGGCATCACCCTATCAGTCCTCCAAGATTTCTTTGGAAATCGTATTGGTCTCTGAAACCCAAAAGCTTTGAGAATGTGCTCAAGAATCTCTCAACTCACTCATACACCCAGGCCCAGCTGGGAGAAATAATGCAGGAGGGGTGGGCAGCTGCCCTTGCGAGGGGCCAGCAGCAATTAGGGGGTGCTGGATGCCCAGGGGCCACTGTTCCAGATGCCTGCACTTTGGGCCCCAAGGCCTGGCACAGGGAGAACGTTCCTAGCCTGCTTTGTGCCTCCCATGGCCCCCTCGCCACCCCCTGGAGGCGTCCCCTGCGGAGTGAGAACAGTTTGTTACAGCTCCCCAGGAAGGTGGAGCCCCCGGCACACCGTGTTCCAGAGGCCAGCGAGGGCCTGTTCCGGGCTTGGGCCAGTGGACCGTGTGGGCACACCTGTTCCGAGGCCCAGTGACCTGGCAGGTCCCTGTCGGGGACAGCCACACTCAGCTGGAGGTCCAGCTCAGCAAACCTTGAGATGGCCAGGGATAACAGGAACTCATGGGAGAGTCCAGGCCCCCCTAGGGGCCCTGCAAATGGTCTGGGAGACCCTGACAACCCACCTGTCGAGAGAGAGAGAGAGAGAGAGAGAGAGAGAGAGAGAGAGAGGACCCGGGAAAGAGCGGTGGCAGAAGCAGTGGACTGGGAAATGGCTCAACCAGGGAGATAAAAGGCGAACACTGTGCTCCACTCACAGCGTTCGAAACCCTGCAGCTCCCACAGCTCGGCCCTAATGAGAAGCAGGAAGACCTGCAGCAGGCAGGGAAGGGAGACGCTCCAAGAGGATGGCAGGGCAGAGAGTTTAGCCAGGTAGATCTCTGCTCCCTGCCACCCGGGGGACCATCCTGCCCCACACAGACCCCCGAAGAGCATTTCCAAGCAACAGAGAGCAACCAGAATTCCTGGGCTGCGTTTGGGGCGCACTCTCTTAATAGTGCAGACTGGAGGGCATGTGAGAATTAGACCACGCGCGGGCGCAACTGTGCGTCATGACCATGGTCCCAAGAGGTCTTGCTGTAACAGCCATGAAGACCTAGCACCCCCTGTGCCAACCCCCAGACATGAAAACACACAGCTGGGGGATAGCAGAGGGGCACGTGGTTCTCTTCCTAGGGATGCGGCCGGGCTTCATCCACTGCAAGGCCATCCGGCCTCGTCCTCCCCACAGCCCCAGCTCCAAGCCCAGCCTGCGTTTAACAAGGCAGTGAAGAGTGTCAGATAAGTGTCTAGCTGGCATCAGACAGTGCTGAGTTCAAATCTTGACGGAGCTGAAAATTGCCTGGCTGGGTGACCTTGAGCACATAGCTTGCCCTCTCTGAACTTCAGTTTCCTTTCGGTGATGTCCACTCCCAACAACTACCATCAGAGTTCATGTCTGTGCTGATAACAGGCTCTAGACTACCAGTTAGAGAAATGGCCTGATTCCGTCCAGAAATTTCCAATGTTTCCGTGCTCACGAGGCTCCTGGGAGACGCCTCCAGATCTCTTACTGTTCAGAGAAGCATGGGCTCCACTTGCATTAGGGAGGATTTATCTTATTTTTAAAGAAGTTGAGGCCACTTTGCAATCAGCGCCCTCGTGGTTGGAGCGCAGAAGATACTAGGAAGGGGTATTAATCAAGGTGCCTTAAGGACGTGCAAATCAGGAGAAAACGCAAGTGATTAGGGTGTGATGGGGCCTGGGGTCCAGGCTTTATCCCCGCCTGAGAAGAGAGAACCAAGGGGCCTCATGGAGACCGGGAAGGTAGACTGTGAGCCAGTGCAGGCAGAGGGAGAGAAACAGCCACGCAGAGGCCGCCGCAGGGCCCTGAAGGTGGAGCTGATGTGGCGCCCTTGCCGGCTCCCCGCCTCCCCTGCAGCTGCAGAGGAAGGGGCTGCTCTGGCAGGACCCTTTGCCCAGCCTGGATGGGCCACTCTTCGAATGATCAGAGAATGGCACTTTGGGAGAGATGGGCCCAGGGCAGGGAACATGGCATCAGCAATCTGGCAGCATCTCCAGAGTGATGGATGTACCCACCCTGTGTAGACCCGGGGGTTCCAAATCTAGGGACGTGACCTAAGGGCATAGGCCGGTGTGTGCACAAGGATGCCATCTTGGGGATCTACACAATGAAAAGCTGCAATCAAATAATGACCAACAAGGGGATTGTTTGAGCTGGTTATGTGTTTACACGGATTTCCCTGTCTCCCTGTAAAACAAGGACTGAAGTGTGGGAAGATGGCTACAACATATTGTTCAGTGATGGGAAAAAATGCAGGTTGCAAAACACTGGGTGGTGAAGCCCATCTCTGGGGGAAAAAAAAAAGATCTATCTAGAAAAACCTGGAAGGAAAGGTAGTCACAGAAATGTCCACAGTAGTTACTGTGGAGAGGGTAAGTTTCAGATTATGTTTACTTTCTTCTTTTGTATTTTTTTTATGATGATGAGCATATATTACATGCAAAATCAAAACTATTTTCTCTTCTCTTTTTAAGAAAACCGCTCTGTTACTTGACCTCACATCTTCTCCCCAACGCTTCACTATGAAATAAAATATCCCAGTGGACCTTGAGAATGATACCCACCCAGCCCTCTTGGGGGCATCAGATCAGCGAGCCCCCTTCCTAGCACAGAGCAGCTACCCACCACGCAAGGAACAGGCAGGCCAGGAACTGGGGTCATTGTCAGACCCTCATCTTCTTTGGGTGGTGCAGAAAAAAATGGAATATACAAATATCTAATCATTATGCTGTACACCTGAAACTAACATGTCATGTATCAATTATACTAAAAAAAAAAAATGGAGCGCATGGCAATTGTTCTGTACAGGGCATAGATAACCGTCTTGTGTGATTCCAAATCCCTTCTTCTAAACCCCTGGGCCAGAGGTTTTCGGGCACTCAGAGTTGTCCCTTTAGAAGAGCAATATGGTGTTTACAGTATATTTTAGGTAACACCCCAGCAGGGCCCGGGCAGCCCCCATAGTCAAACACATTAATAGCTCTGCAACAAGACGTACAAATGTTCACATTAAGGGGAATAAATAAAGCTATAAATAGCTTCCTGTTGGTTGGGGTCAGGTTTTGCCTCCAAATGAATTTGCCACCATCTTACAAAAGAACTTTGGATTTTCAGAACTTTTGTTAATTTCAGAATTCCAAATAAGGGGTGGGGGCCAGATCAGGATGGGGCTGGGGCTCGCTGGTTTGGCTGTCTCCCTGCAGTGCACCCTGCACAATCCCTCCAGGCCCCCGCTTGCTTTAATGCTCTGGGGTCACCATCTTCCAACTCTTAATACCTTTTGGAAAAGGGGCCCCTATTTTCCTTTTGCACGGAACCCCGCAAATCACGTGGCTGGCCCTGCCTGTGTCCAGAACGAGGAGATCTGGCTCAAGGCAGTCACTCAGTAAGTGCTGGTTGAATGAATGAATGAAACGTCATCCTCATCTTGTCTGCTTTGCCCCTCCCTGATTTTCCATCAGCATGGGGAACGGAGAACTAACCTTCATCAGGGTCCTGAGTGGCCCACTCACTGGAGAGCCAAATGTCCATGCTGATTCTTGGGGCACCCAGACCCACATTCAGAATCTCAGGGGGAGGCACATGAGTTTCTAACTTGCGCCCTGAATGATTCAGACCCACGTGACATTGCAAACCAACTGTGTGGTCATCTTGAGGGCAACCTTGCTCTCTCTCCCTCCTTTCCTGGCTGTGTGATCTTGGGCAGGTTGCCAGACCTCTCTGAACTGTCTAAAATGGGCAAAGGGTTAACTCCTACCCTTGAGCCCTACCAGGCCAAATGTCTGGGAACAAGGCCCTTCCTGCCAGTATGGGGAGTTCCCCGGGGAAAGGCAGTCTTGTCTGTGAGTCTGTCTTGTTCCCCATGCACCCCAGCACCCAGTCTGTGGAGGGCTCAGGGAATATGTCCTGTGTGTGTGGATGGGCAGGCAGCATGGTCCCCCATCTCCCAGGGCTGCATGAGGGTGGGGGAGGGCGTGCAGGAGGCACACAGTAGGCGCTGCATAAGTGGAGCTGTCTTTGTTGGTCTCACACCCTCCTCCTGGGGCTGTGAGCCCTGCTAGGGGTGGAGGCCAGCAGGCTGGAGGCAGCGGCAGGAGGGGAGGAAGGCAGGGGCCAGGAGGATGGAGTCCAGGCACGTCCTGATACCAATTAAGGCGGCTCTGGCGCAGGGGGGGCCTCGGTCGGCATTTATCAGCCTGCCGGGAGGGGCTGGCAAGCTGTCCTCCGGCTGACAGATTAGACAGCGGACAATTAGGTTTCAGGCAGGCGCTCTCTCGCTCTCTCTCTCACACACACACACACACACACACACACACACACACGCACGCACGCACGCGCGCGCACACACACACACACACACATCCCTTTCTCCATCAGTCTGTAAGGCCCGGTGACAGAGCCCAGCTGGGTCCCTGCCCAGCCCCCAGTGGTGGGGACAAAACAGACACAGAGCCACCCCCCCCCCCACCGCCAAAGGAGTTGAGAAATACCCCTCAATGAGAATAACCAGGGAGCCTGTGACCCAACCCTACCCTCACGAGGACCACGGCTCAAGACCCCGTAGTCTCCACCCCAAGCATCCCTTCCCACTGGCTCGAGAACCCAACACACAGGATATGACAGCAGTGATGGTGCTTTTTAAAGCTGGTGGGGGGGTGGTGAACCTGAGCTGCCCAGGGACCCCTTCCTTCCCGACAAATAGCCTCTCCCCTTCCCCAGTCGGAACCTTTGATTGCTGGGTCCCAGTGGAAGGAACGTGAAGGCAAGGGAGGGGACTTTGAAGGACTTTGTGAACCCGGAGGAAAAATCTTCAAGATTCTAGAATGTTTTATACTGCAGACTCTCTGGGATGAGTCGGGAACCCTAGAAGGGAAGGAGGATGGCCTGAGTTTTTCTTCGGTAAAGGCAGGATCTGGAGGGACTGTTGGGCAGCTCTGACCCATCCAGTAAGTGGCATCGTTGTTACCCCAAGGCCAGGTCCAGAATCTGGGTTCAGCCTCATCATCCCTCCCCCTCCACAGCTGTAATCATCAAGCGCCTTCCCTTTACCTCCTAGAGAGCTTTCGCATCAGCCTTCTCTCAGCCCCACGGCCACTACCCTTTGCCTGGAGACTCCCCTGACCCCTGGCCTCTGGTCTTTCCTTGTACTCCATTCTGCCCCCCAGCCGTACAGGACTCATCTAGAATACTCTCCGGCCATGCCTCTCCTTGCTTCAGGCCTCCCGGCTCCCAGCACCCCTGGAAGAGAGGCCAGCTCCCGCCTGCACCCTCAGGCCGGGTCTCCCCACCTCCCTGCTCTGTTGGTCTCATTCACTCTTCACCCTCAGCCATGATCTTGTTTATTTATTTGGTTACTTGGTTGATGTTTGCTCCCATCCGTCTCCCACTGGAATGTAATTCAGGGCGACAGAGACCAGCTCCCTTTTGTTCACCTTTGTCAGCACCTGTCACCCGGCAGGGATGCTGGGCGGCTATAGAGACAGTCAGGACACGAGGCCCGCCCAGGAGGGCCACAGCCAATGACCTGTTTCCCGAAGACCACACTTGCCTCGCCCTTCACCCCTCTGCCAGAAATGCCCCTCAGCTGCCAGCTTCCGCCCCCACTTCCAGCCTCGGAGTGGATGTCATTTCTTCCCGAAGGCTCTTGACTCTCCAGCTGCATCAGTCTCCGCCCCTGGGCTGATCTGAGCCTGGATGACCATCGAGGCAGTGTGGCCAGTTCACTTGTCTGCCTCTCCCACCGCATGGTGGGCTTCCTGGAGGCTCATTCACAGTGCCTGGCACCCAGTAGGTGCTCAATAAATGTTGGTCTTCACAGGCAAATGCGCCCAGAATGCTGGCTCTATCCCCAGCAGAGCCCCTGCCTTCCTCTGGCCTGATCTCCCCTCTGCCTGGGGCTCTGAGGGTCCCGGGGCCAGAGTGGACATAACCAGGCTGAGTGACACAGACACAAAGTGCTCTGGGGACCCTGTAACTAGGGACTCTGCCCTGGAAAGGGGGCAAAGGCTTCTGGGATGACCATGCTTTGAAGGGCAGGAGGACGGGCTGGGGCAGAAAAGGAGAGAATATGACCTTTACTAATGAAAAATTGCAAGCCGGACACCAGTGCTTTAGATGGGTTCCCTTGCTTTTTCCTTGTTACGACCTTTTGGATAAATAGTTTTGCCCCCAGTCTTCAGATAACAGGTGGCCAAAGAGACCTGAAGCCACTTGCCCAGGATCACACAGCTACATGCGGCAAATCCAAATTCAAAGCCGGTGCGACTGGTTCCAGGGGCCATGTCCTTGCTCCACCTAGCGTGCCAGGGATAACTGTCCATCCATCGTGCCTGCGTCTGGGGACGGGTAACCTGCGTGAGCAAACGCCGGGTGGCTAGATGGAATCGTGGGGGCAGCAGTTACCTAAGAAGGCTATGAGCACCAACTCCCCCACCCCAGAGGTCCGCAGTGAAAGCCAGAGGGAAGGTGGGTCAGTCACCTGTCCCCTCTGTGCCTCAGTTTTCTTGTCTGTAAAATGGGGACATAACGGCACCTGCTTCATAATGAGGATAGATGTCTCTAAAGTGCTCAGAACAGTGCCTGGCGCAGACAAAGCATCATGTAAGTGGTTTTAGATAAATAAATAGGGAATGTGGTAGGTCTGGGCCCAGGCAGAGGGGCAGAGGGGCAGAGGAGCCCCCGGGACGTCTCTGGACCGGGAGGGTCCACGGACCCTGGGGCAGCAGGAGGCGGGGATGCTGTGCTAGGGCTGGGGTGAGCGGTCATGGCTTTACTTTCCCCAGCCAGAGGCCAAGGCAGATCCTTGGAGAGCCCTGGGAGGGCTCAGTGAGGCCACGAGATCTGAGGTCCATGGGCAGCCCCCTCCCCTGGACCTTGGAGGCTGAGCGGCAGGAAGGCTGCCCAGCACATCACCCTTCTGGATCCAGGCCAGGAGAGGGAATAAGCGTTCTTCTCTCCTTCACCCAAATGGGCACATGAGCACACAGGCTCCTGGGTCACACCCCAAGGAACTGAGAGGTGAGACAGTCCCCTGAAGATGAGTTATCTGGTCAGGGAGCAGGGCACGTCCCCCATCATCATACATCACAATTAAAATATAAAATCATAAAGACATGCCGAGGCACAGGGATGGCGACAGTTCACAGGCTTTTGCTTTTCAGTTCTGCAAAACTGTCTGTGAGGCTTCGGTAAAATACTGCACCTCTCTGAGCCTCCGTCTCCACATTTTGAAAAGGGGGTATCTTGTCATAGCCAGGGCACTACATAGCTCAGGGAAACTCGGTGATTCTACCAGATCAAAGAAAAGGAATTTATCCTTTAAGAAAGCCCTACTGGGCTTACCCTGGTGGCACAGTGGCTAAGAATCCGCCTGCCAATGCAGGGGACAGGAGTTCGAGCCCTGGTCCGAGAAGATCCCACATGCCGCAGAGCAACTAAGCCCATGCGCCACAACTACTGAAGCCTGCGTGCCTAGAGCCCGTGCTCTGCAACAAGAGAAGCCACTGCAATGAGAAGCCCCCGCACCCCAACGAAGAGTAGCCCCCGCTCACCGCAAACAGAGAAAGCCCGTGCAGCAATGAAGACCCAACGCAGCCAAAAATAAAAATTAATTAATTAATTAATTTAAAAAATAAAAAAGAAAGCCCTACTGATTTACTCTGTTAATTCCTCAGATGGGGAGGGAGCATTGCTAAGGCCAGGAGGATCAGTGACCTATACCCACTAGACCAAGGTCAGAGGCAGAATTTGAGGCTGTCAGATCCCTGAGAGGCCTGTGGCCAAGCCACCTGGCCCTCTGTGTGTCCCCGGGCCCAGAGCCCTCCCCTCCCCCTGTCTCCAGACTTTGCTCCCAGTCTGGCAGGCCTGTCACCTCTGTCCTTCTCACCTCCCTGACCCTCACGACAGGCCCTCTCATTCCTTGAAAGGAGGAATTGCAGCCAGGAAGGCTAAGTTCCGTGGTACCTGAAAGTCCCCTCTTGGACTGTGGGTGTCATTCTTGCTTGATCACCGAACCCCCTTACACACACACATACCACCAACCCCAAATATGGAGCCTTCACAAAGCCCCTTATTAAGAAATCGGTCAATTTCCTGCTAATGAAAACAAATACTATGCCACATTAAAGGCCAATTAATTTTCAGAGCTGCCAGGGAAACATCGCCTGGAAAATGTGCACCCCCGCCCCCTCAGCAAAGGGCAGCTGCGCAGTGCCAGCAGCAAGGCGAGGAGGCCCAGCATCACGGGCCTCCAGCGAGGGTGGGAAGGAAGGGATGGCCAGCTGTGGACCAGGCAGCAGGAGGGGCTGCCAGGTGGGGCTTCCCTTTCCTGGAGGGACCCCGCTCACCTAGCCCAGGAGCTTCGGACACCATCCCTCCCCAGGAAACATAAACCCTAAGACCAAGTCTCCCAAGCCCACAACCAAAGGCAAGCACTTTCTCCATAACAGGTATCCCTAGTTTGTGAAAAATATGGGATCTGGAAGGCTTGTGATCACCAAGCCCTAAGTTATCTCACTGAGCCCCACAGCAGTCCTCGGAGGGAGGTGCCATTGTCCCCATTTTGAAGATGAGCAAGTTGAGGTCCAGAGTCAGCAAGTCCCTCTCCTGAGGTCACAGCTTCTAGAGGCACAGCAGGATATCTGTCAGGTCTGCCATGACTATACCCAGACAAACCTGCAGTGGTTCCTTTTACAACATTGAGGATTTTCCCATAACATAAAAAAGGGCAGGGGAATGACCACGTCTAATAAAAACAAATTTCGTCGGCTGCATTTGTTCAAGGTGAGGCTTACCTGCTCCTGAATCATAAGAAAGCACCGGGGCTTCCCTGGTGGCGCAGTGGTTAAGAATCTGCCTGCCAATGCAGGGGACACGGGTTCGAGCCCTGGTCTGGGAAGATCCCACATGCCGCGGAGCAACTAAGCCCGTGAGCCACAACTACTGAGCCTGCGCATCTGGAGGCTGCGACAGTGAGAGGCCCGCACACCGCGATGAAGAGTGGCCCCCACTTGCCGCAACTGGAGAAAGCCCTCGCACAGAAACGAAGACCCAACACAGCCAAAAATAAATAAATAAATAAATAAAATTAAAAAAAAAAAACTTATTTAAAAAAAAAAAAAAGAAAGCACCGGTTTACTGAGAGATTAGTCCATGCCAGGAGGCCTTTTAGGCCCTGTACAGTTGTCAGCTCACTGAATCCTCACTAGCACATGAGGTTCAGAGAGGTTAGGTAACGTGCCCAAGGTCACACAGCCTGCCCATGTCTTAGCCATGGAAATCTGTCTTTAAGGTCCAAGTTTTTCCATTTCCTCAAGGTCAAAGCCAAGGTCTGTAGGTCTTCTCCTCTCCTGGCAGGGCAGTGAGCTACAGAAAAAAAAACACTGGGTTCACCCTGTCACCTCAGACACACCCCTTTCCCTCCCTGGGCCTCAGCTCTCTCATCTGCCAAATGGACTTCGTTCAGTTTGAGCATCCTGCAGAGGCCCTCGGTCTGGGGCAGGTGGCTGGGAGTAGAGCATCCAGCCAGACGGTAGAAACAGCCGTCCCTCTGCCAGGATAGGGAGACCTGGCTGCCTTGCAGTGAGTGGCAGAAAGAGGCCTAGTGACCAGACAGGGACACAGTGAGAACAGTGGGGACAAGAGCCCAGCCAGGGCTGGCCACAGAGCACCCCCCGCCCGGCTGCCCCCGCACTGCAGACAGCTCACGGGGCAGTGAGGGGGCGTCCTCTCTGACCCCAGCAGCTCCAGTAGGACCTGGGTGCGTATCTGTTGCCCATCTACCCCCTGTTCTCCATTCCCCACTCAATCCCGGAGATCAGTCGCTCTGCCCAGGCCAGGAGTAGAAGGCAGTGGAGATAAGCAGGGGAGGGGCTAGGAGAGGTGCAGGGGCTGGGGTGGGAGGGCGGGTGGGGGGGGGCCCTCTGACCCTCCCCCTCGTGCTGAGCTCTAACTTGGAGGCCCCAGCATTTCATAGAAACTTCTCCCATGGGAATCATCAGAGAGGCGCTCAGGCATCCTGCTTCTCTTTGATAAGGGAGAAGAGGCGCAGGAGCGGGGAGGGGTCTGCGTCTGCTGTAAGTGCTCACAGCTCGGGGACGGGCTGCAGCAGGAGAGTCAGGTGGGAGGGAAACACGGACGCCACATGGGCAATGGCCACGGGGCCGCGTGTGCACAAAACTCTGAATGCATAGAGGATGCCGAGCAACTCGCCGGGAGGGTGGTTCCCAGAGCAACTGACAATTGACTGGGGTCTGAGAGCAGCGTGGAGAGGAAAGGGCGCTCCTGGCAGAGGGCACAGCACGAGCAAAGGCCCAGCGGCCTGACATGAAAGAACATGGCGTGCTGGGAGGACAGAGCAGCTCGTTGCAGTCGGAGTGGAGTCCAGTGGCTGGAGCTGATGAGACAGGAGAGGCAGACCTGGCTTCATGCGGTCGAGGCCTTCTGTGTCATGCTCTGCCAAGTCTTCGAGTCAATAATGACAACAATGCCATCTGCTATCGAACAGTTATAATGTGTCCAGCACCACACTAAGCCCATCGCAAGCACTGAGGCTCACTGACTCCTCCAACAATCCCATTACGTGAATACTATTATCATCCCCATGGACAGATGAGGTAACTGAGACCCAGAGAGGTTAGGTAAGTGGCTGGTGGTCACACATCTGACAGTGGCTGGTCTGGGACTTGGATCCAGGCTCCCACTTCTCACCCAGCAGCATGTGCTACCTCTAAGGAGTTCGGACTTCACCTTAACGCAGCTGGGAACCACGAGGGATTTTAAAGGGGACTGGGTGGGTCATACAGTCTTGATGCTCCAAAACCCCGAGTCAGGCTTGTGGAGACTCGGCAGGTCTGTTTTCGAGGTCCACTGATGGCTCCAGGCCTTCCAGGGATCTGCCCCTGTCTTTCTTCTGCTCTTTGCTGAACACCGGGGTTTGGCCTGAGTCTTCTGCCCCAGCTCGCTCTCCCTGGGGCCGGGGGGCCATCACTGCCAGGGACACAGGCTCCCACCAGTCAGGGCTCTCAGCCCCTCCAACCCTTCCTGGGTCCCCGCATTGCCCACTCTCTTCCCTCTTTCCTTCCTCGCTCAGGGATGGCATCTACGGGGTACACCTGGGAAGTGACCCACAGTGGAGCTGAACAACCCTCAGAACGAACCCAGCAGAGGTGGCCTCCCCTCGGGTGCTGTAGCAGCCCCACGCCCCTCCCCCACTTCCTTCCCAGCCTCCAGCTGCCCTCGGAGGGGTAGGGTCTCGGACACTGCCAAGAGTACTGGAGAGTTCCTTTCCACCATCTTGCCTCCAGAGGTTCTCTTTCATTCTCTCCCTCACCCCCACCCCCGCCAAGGGCCTCAGCATTACAGACATCAGACGACAGCAGATTTGGGAAACTCTTCAGGATCTCCCCTGTCTGTCCTCCTTATTGTGCACGTGGAGAAGCTGAGTTCCAGACAAGGACGGTCAGCGGAGCAGCTGGGGACCGGCTTTGCTGGGCTCCTGGTCTCCCACCCCGCCACGCATTTACTGACAGCCCTGTGTTTTCACATAGGGGAATCTCACATTTGATCCTCACGTCCACCCAGAGCAGGAGGAGTTCAAACAGGAAGGCTGGGCTGTCCTGCTCTAGCTCCTTCTGTCTCTAAAACTGCAGAGTCTCCTATCAGCATCTGTAAAAAGAGGCAGGCAGTAGGTCAATGACTTGCCCAAGTTTGTGTACCAGGCTAGTCACAGTCAAAAGGGTCTCCTGTCTGAGGTTCTTCCTGTTCTTCAGTGTTAAGACTGGCAAATACACTGGTCTTGCTTCCCTTTCTGT
Organism: Balaenoptera physalus; assembly: GCF_965194825.1. Taxonomy (NCBI): domain Eukaryota; kingdom Metazoa; phylum Chordata; class Mammalia; order Artiodactyla; family Balaenopteridae; genus Balaenoptera; species Balaenoptera physalus. The sequence continues at coordinate 6,800,888 of NC_138886.1, forward strand.
GCTCATGGCAGACATGATTAATTGATCACAGCACTCTTTCCCTATAAGCCTCACAATCCTTCTCAACACAGGCTTCTCAACACAGGCTTTACCAAGTGTGGAGTTGGCAACCAAGGCGACACCTGTTCACCACTCTTCCTAGATTTTAGGTCTAGTCTGATCTTGTATCTGTCCCAGCACCTGGCCTGGGGCCCAGTACACGGCACAGGTCACAGTGATAAACATTTGTTGAGTGAGTGAGTGAATAAATGGTGACTGTTGAATGAATAACACCTCCCAAAGCCAGTCCCCCAAGACCAGCTCCCTTCATTGTAACAACATGACCATAACAATAATAGCAATGACCCCAACATCTGAGGTTCCCTGAGTCCTCTAAGGCTCTTCAACCGAGGTGAGGGACCACCTGGAAAGTCATCTCCCTTGGCCACACGTCACCTGGTCTCCTGCCTCCTGGTCCAGCACTCTGCCCCAGCCCCCCAGCCCCCCAGCCCCAGCTTGTCTTTCATTCTCTGGGTCAGTTAAAGTAGACCCGGGCCTCTATCTGGGGACTTGAAGGGTGTTGAGGGCAGGTCCTGGGGACTAGGGTGGGAACAAGTTAATTAGGAGTTTCCTCATCCTGCTTGGAATTTTAGAATTGCAGAATAGGGGAGAGATCACAGGGCCCTTATTTGTACAGGTTGGGAGAGAGTGGCCCTCTGCGGGGGGGGGGGGGTGACCTGCCCAAGGTCACCCAGAGAGTTTGGCTGAGGTGGGTCTGCAGAGCCCAGTGTCAGATTCCCCACGATGCCCTCTCATCTCCTGGCATCCTGTGCGTGCACAGTTAGTTGTTTATGTCTTTTTTCGAATTTGAGGCCCTCGGAGGGAGGGACCCTTAGGCACCTAATGTAAGGTTTGCCTTAAGATGGGTACTCAATAAACAATGGATGAACGTAAGGAAGGAGGAAAGGAGGGAAGGAAGGAACGAACGAAGGAAGGAACGAACGAAGAGTGGGAGGCAGAGTGGGGGGGAGGAAGGGAGTGAGTGAATGAGTAGGTGGATGGATGGGTTGGTGGAAGGATGGAGAGAAGGATGGGAGGGAGGAAGGATATGTGGATGGATGGATGGATGGATGGAAGGGCGGGTGGATGGGTGGGTGGGTGACCGGATGGATAAAAGGAAGAAAGAAAGGGTGGAATGAGTGATGGGTGACTGTCCCCTACATGGGAGGCATCCAGTGACTCAGGGTGAGAGGACTGACTTTGACACAAGAGCAGGCAGTTCGCCCACGGCCCCTCCCCCTCCCCAGCATTTTCATTAGGACCCGTCTACTGCACCTGGCTCCTTGGTCCCTGCCCCGGGAAGATTGGTCCCTGCCCCGGGAAGATACAGATGTCTCTTCTGGCTTCATTAAGGACCTATTAACCCAGTGTCTCTCATGCCTGGGTTATAGAAGCAGCTCTGAGCAGGGCTAAGGATGTTGTCACTGCAGACCTTGGTGGAGAGCCCCACAGGGGCTCCAGTGGGGAGGGCCAGGAACCTGGGGTTACATCAAGGGCTTTAGAGCCGCACAGACCTGCCTGGTTTAATCCCAGTTCCCCTGCTAATTGGCTATGTGGCCTTAGGCAACTCACTTCCCTTCTCATGCATCGCAGCTTTCTCACCTGTAAAATGGGGTAATAATGTGCTTGTTTGACAATTCATTGAGCTAATGCATGACATCACCCAGCACGGAGTAAGCGCTCGCTACAACCAGTGACATCCTGAGGACCCTCTGGGAGCTGGGCAGGGAGGAGCGCTCATTACACATCGGCCATCTGGTGGGACAGGCAGGTGCTGTGACCATCCTGAATTTATGGAAGAGGAAACTGAGGGTACCGGGATGATTAAGTGCTTGGCCAAAGCCTCGCTGCCTGGAAGGGACAGGGCCAGGATTCACATGGAGGCAGTGGACGCCACAACTGGGCCATTTCCTGCCTGGCTCCAGAGTGGGAACAAAGCCTGGGGCGGGTGGGCGGGGCTGGTGGGGTGCCTCTCCCACCAGTGCCTTGAAGTGACAGCACAGCAGAGGGGAGGAGGAGCTGGGACAATGACGGAGATTTATGGCTTCCAGCTCGATTAACTGCACTATCTGGATGCCACACGTCCACCTGGAAGTATAAGGGACCCCAACACTTCCGTATAAATATAGCAGGGAGGGACACAAACAGTGGGAGAACTGGTGTGAGCTGCCAGGCTGACCGCAGGGCCTGTGTGGGGCCCACCTGGCTCTCCTAAAGCAGATGTACCCCTGAGGGTATCTCCCACCGAAAGGGCTGGGTCCCTACCCGTCTCAGGAGAGCCAGAATGGCTGAAGCCCAGGGTGCAGATGCAGAAGGAGGGCTGTGGTCCGAGCCACAGAAAAGGTCAGAGGATGAGCAGGAAGGTGGGGAGAACGGTAGTAATACAAACAACCCAAAGCTTGATCTCGGGGTGCAGGACAATCTGACCAACTTTGCGTTCCGGACCACCTTCTAGCTGGGTAATCCCCAGCAAGTGATTTCACCTCTCTAAGGCTCTGTCCACTCACCTGTGAAACTGGGATCACCATGGTACTAACCTCTCAGGGTTGTTTGAAGGCTAAATTAGATAAAGAAATGCACAGACCTTGGGGTAGTGCCTGGCCCAGAGTAAGTTCCCCATCAGTGGTTGTTGTGATTATTATCTTCCCATTTGCCAGATGGGAAGACTGAGGCCTCAAGAAGGTAAGTGACTTGCCTCAGACTGTATACTTGGTTGGTGGCAGAGCTTGGGCCAAAGATGGACCGCAGGGCCCAAGGTGGCAATCCTGAGTCATACCAGGGAGAGTGGTAAACCTCTTCCAGCTCCAATAAGAGCTGCCATGTTCTGAGCACCTACTCTGTGCCTGGCGCCGTGCTAAGAGCTTTTATGCATAACTTAATGGAACCGTCACAACTTTCGAGGTAGGCACTGCATTGTCCTTATTGTCCAGAGCTACAAGCTTTGGGGGGGCCAAGGCAGTTCACCACCAGGACTGTTTCTGAAGCCCTGGTTCTCAGCACATGCTACTGCCCTCTGAACAGAGGCGGCAGCTTGTCTTTGTTGTACCAACTGCTCCTAGCTCCCTTCCGTGTATTTCTTTCCTCCTCCAAGAAGACGAGGGATAAATATGATGGTAAGTCGGCCATGGTGGACCTGAAGTGTTCTGATCTCAGTCAAGCCTCCCCTTCAGGGCTGGAGCCCCTCTCCCGCATATCAAAAGAGGGAGGGAAGAGGGGGCAAGGAACATCACTCCAGCCCCTCCCACTCTCCTTAGCTCTGCCCACGCTGAGTGGCCAGAAACCCATCAGCCTGCACAAGGCCACACCGGGGAAGGAGGCTGGATGGTGGTGGGGTGGGGAGGAGATTTGAAGCAGCAAGTCCCCCTCTGCGTGCACACGCGCTCCCTACATTCCCATCTGGTCAGCCTGGATGCTGAAAATCTAAGTCAGCCCCATACAAAAAACAAAAGCTTCTCATTTCCATTATAGAAAACCTCAGAGACCTGGGCTGCTCTGCTTGCCTTCTCTTTTGGCCAATGTGGCCAGGGCAGGGGCTGGAGAAATGACAGAGGTCCTGGCCAGGGGAGACAGGTTCGAGTCCTTGGCCTGGGCCCTCGCTGGGGCCATACCCTGGGGAGCAGCCCAGAGAGCCTGGCACCCACTGACACCCCCCTGCCTGCCAGGAGCTGTGCCAGATGGGGAGGCTCTGGCTTCTGGCCTCCAACCCAGCACACAGGCCCCCTGACTTGTCCTCCTGGGACCTCCTGGCCTGTCCATCCGAGATGACCCTTCCTCCTTCCCCACAGAAGCCCAGACCTCTGACCCTTATTAAAAACAAACAAAATCTGGAGAGAAAAAAATCCTGCACAAACAGCCTCAGAGATGTTCATGTCCCCTCCCTCCCCCCAACACACACACACACTGCCTCAGACGTGCAAGGCTGCAGCCAGGCTTCCACATAAACAAGTTGTTGCCGAGTCGCTTTTGTTTATGAAACATTTAGGCTTCCCTCAACTTTTTTTTTTTTTTGGTGGGGTGAGGGGCAGGGGGTGGACTGTTCATAGTTTTCTGGTGAACAGAGAGTGGAGAGGGAGCCTGGGGCTTGGCAGGATTTTATTTCTCCCTCTGTGATCTCTGCGGGTTAGAATCTGGGGAAGGTGATATGAGGGGAAAGGGAGCAGGCAACACAGAGGTGGGGGGACCTCTGGGCAACACCTGGAAGAAGTCCCCCCTCTCTCGATGGGGAGGTCAGGCTCAGAGAGGGCTTCAGGCAGCCAAGGTCAGCCCCGGGGCCTAGTTAGACCATCCCAGGCCGGGCCTCCGGGAAGGCAGGGCCGGTGTACCGCGTCCCCTCGGCGTCCCGCACGCGACCCAGCGCCTAGCGCTCAGAAAACATTTGGGACCGCTGGCTGACGTGTCCCTCCCCCTGGGCACCCCGCCTTCAACGCCTGGAAACCAGCGAATCCGCCAGGAACAAAGGCGGGGCTGCTTTACAAAGGCAAACAGCAAACACTTCTGCTTTTTTTTTTTTTTTTCCACCCAAGCCGGCGGTCAGGCAGGTTTGGGGTCCGGGCGGCGCCGGGGCTGGTTGCTCCCGCGGCCGTTGCGCGGGGTTGGCCCGGGGCGCATGCGCGGGCCGGGGCGCAGGAGGCCGCCGCCGCCCGCGCAGCCTCGCTCCGGCCGGTCTCCGTGGCAACGGGCTCGCGGGGGGAGGGGCCGGGCGCGCTGGCCGCGGCGGCTGCTATTTCTGCCGCTTCCTGTTCCTCGCGGCCACGTCGCCATGGCAACGGTGTTACCGCGGCCGCTTCCCGGCTCGGCTGGCGCGCGTGACCCCGGTCGCCCGCGCCCCCTCGTCTCTCACTTGCTGTGCTCCCGCTCTCCCCCCGGCGTTCTCCCCCTCCGGCACGGGGCCCCCTCCCGCGCGCCCCGGTTTCCCCTCCTCCCAGCCCCGCCCCGCCCTGCCGGTGCCCGCGGCCGGGGAGCTAGAGAGGGAGGGAGATTGATGGGGGACGCCTATTAAGAAACATTGTAACCGTTTCCGTTTTTATTACGTTGACAAGGGAGCGTTATTTACTGTTATTGTTTGCCGAGCTGGCCGCGCCGGAGCGCGGGCAGCCTACCGGGAGCTCACCTTTCGGGCGGTCCCGGGGAAGTCGCGGGTAGGAACGGGAGGCGGGCGCTGGGCAAAGATCTGGGGCGGCGAGGGGGCGCCCCGGGCAGCCCCGGCCTGTGGGGTTCTCTCCTCGCTCCTTCCCCCAGCCAGCCCGGCTGACCCCCTCGCGGGCCGTGTTTTCGCGGGGAGAGACTGCAGAGGCCGGGTGACTCGTGCTGAAGGAGAAAAGGCAACAAAAAATAAAAAAGGAACAGATGACTTCATTCTCGGGAAGGCTCCGTCCTACGTGGACCAATTTCCTGGGGACTGTGGTGGAACGGCCCCGCTGCCGCTGGAAGCACTCAAAACTAAACCAGATAAAGACCAGAAAATTCTCAGCCTTGTCTGAACCCAGCAAGGGCAGGCTGGCGGCGCTTGAGCCCTGGGTGTGCCCGGGAGGAGGGCCGAATTCCTCCACCGGCCTGGGGCTTGGCTTCCAACAAACCGCCCCACTTAGACTCCTGTACCCTGAGAGGGTGAGCAACTGGCCCAGGGTCACACAGCCAGTTTTCATTCTGCTCAAACACCTGCGGGGACAAAACCAGCAGAGGCAGGGGAGCAGAGCCAGTGCTTGGACTCAGGGCCTTGGAAGAGGGTGAGGCTCAGCTGGAGGCCCGGCGAGGGGAGATTAACTCGGCGGGTGTAAACCCTGGCTGGTCTGACTCCGGCTTACCCCACCGGGAGCCCTCAACTTGCGGGGGTTTGTCTGGGGTGTGTCCAAGGGGATCAGATGGGCCTGAAGGATGCCCCACCCCCGAAGTCCCTGCTGGGATGTTAATCTCACCTAATTAAAGTTTGCAATTCTGTCCCTAACTTAACTCCCCACTCTTGAATAATTATTAGCTGAAATGCACAGTTGTGCTCTGGACAGAGAAGCAGAGGAAAAAGCCAGAGGAAAAAGGCCTGAGTTCACACTATAAAAAGGACTTTTAAAAAATGTTTATACTTATAAACAAACGACCCCTAATGAACAGACCAGGTTTGGAAACTGAACTTTCAGAGACTCTCCTCAGGCTGTTTTGTGTTTTTTTTTCCCCTTCCAAGGGCAGGAGGCTTGGGGTTTGGTCACTGCAGCCTCTCCCAGTCTCTTGGCCTTAGATGATCAACAAGGGCTTTTTTGGCCCCAGGATGGTTTCTGCATACTCTGGAGTCTAGCATGAGGGCCAGTTCTCCACTAAGGCCTCTGGGCCTGGGGTGTGGCAGCAAAATCAAGTTATCTTCAGCTCTGTTCCCAGCATCCACGCAGAGCTCTCAGCTTCGGAGCCCTCCCTGAACGTATGAATCAAAAGTCTTGAGCTGCAAGAGAAGACTGTACCCGCACCCCCTAGTCCTTCCTCAGCAGCTTGCTGCCAGCCTGGTGGTGTGGAAAGGCAGAGGGAAAGGTGGGAAAACAGCACCGCCCTTCCCATCTCTATCACCAGCACTTGCCGCCAGCCAAGCAAACCCATCTCTGGCAGTAGGTAGCAGGTTTAGAGAGTTGAGCTGGTGTGAGAGTTGTACCCATGGGCAGCGTTTGACTAGAACTGAGTTGTCAGATGACACCCAGCATCACAGAACTTCAGAGCTGGGGGGATCTTGGAGATTATCCACACCAACTGCTTTCCTGTTTTACAGATGGGCAAACTGAGGCCCAGCGAGGGGAAGAGACCTGACTACTACTAACTAGTGGCAGAACCTAGACCAGAACCCAGGGGCCTTGCCTCCCATTCGGGTGCTCATTGCCCCACTCTGATTCTTCCATGGAATTATCTGTACGATCAGAAGTTCAGGAACAGGGTGGGGGTGGGGCAGGACAACTATGGTGAGGCAGGAGGCACTGAAGTCAGACTGCCTGGGTTTTAAGGGAGACCTTAGACAAGTGAATTCTTCTCTCTGAGCCTCAATTTCCTCACGTGTTAAATGGGGATAATAACAGTACCCGCCCTACCTTTGTCTTAAGGAATAAAAGAGATGGTACAGGAAAAGCACCTGGACTAAGGCCTGGTACATACTAGTACTTAACTGATGTTGGCAATGATGCTGTTGGCAGTGGTGATACTGGTGGTTGTAGTGGGTTGAACGGTGGCCCCCGCAAAAGATATGTCCCCATCCTCATCCCTGGAACCTGTGAATATGACCTTATTTGGAGAAAGGTTCTTTGTAGATGTTAAGGATATTGAGATCCGATCATCCTAGATTACCCAGGTGGGCCTCAATGTCATCACAAGTGTCCTTATAGGAGACAGAAGGCAAGGACACAGAAGAGGAGAAGGCCATGTGCAGGCTGAGGCAGAGATGGGACTGATGCAGCCACAAGCCAAGGAACACCTGGAGCCACCAGAAACTGGAATAGAAAGGAAGGATTCTTCCCAGAGTCTCGGGAGGGAACACAGCCCTGCTGGCACCTTGATTTCGGCTTTCTGGCCTGCAGAACTCACAGAGAATAATCTTGTTTTAAGCCACCAGGTTTGTGGTGATTTGTTATGCAGCCACAGGAAACTAATACAGTGGCGATGCTGGCTTCGATGCCACAGTGATGATAATGGTGGTGAAGGTGATGCTGATAGTGACTGCCTAACAAAGTATCACAAACTGGGTTCTAGGGAAGGAACCATCCCCGGCCTCTCTCCTGGCTTCTGGTAGCTCAGGCATCCCTTGGCTTGTAGACGCATCACCCGAATCCTCCAATCCTGTCTTCACATGGCAGTCTCCCTTCACATTGTCTTCCCTCTGTGTGTATCTGTCTCTGTGTCGACATTTCCCCTTTTTATAAGGACAGCAGTCTTATTGGATTAGGTCCCACCCTACTGACCTCATCCTAATTTGATTACCTCTGTAAAGACCCTATCTCCAAATAAGGTCACATTCTCAGGTACTGGGGAGTTAGGACTTCAACATATCTTTTGGGGGGACACAGTTCACCCCCTAACGGTGGTAGTGATGGAGATGAGAGTGATAGTGATGGTGAAAGTAATAGGCCTCAGCCCTGGACCCCCCAAAGTCTGCAGGAGCTCCTTAGGGAGCTGTGGTCAGTTCCCAAGGCTTTCTGGAGCTCAGGAGTGTTCTCTGCAGTGAAGAGCTGGGTTGGAGTGTCCAGCTGAAGGAGCAGAGAAATAAGATGATTCCAGGACATCACTGCCAAGTTAGCGCCATGGGAAGAGCCAGACACCCTTCCGGAAGCGCTGCCATACCTGCTGCGAGGCCTCCAGCAAACCTTTTAACCTCTTGGCCTTGGCCTCGGGTTGGGCCTGCTGTTATAGAAGACGCTGCTTCGCTCCAGGGTGCTGAGAATCTGGGATTCCAGCGCCGCGGAAGTAGGAGCCCAGCCGCCTCAGGCCAGGGGGTTGCATCCGGCGAGTGTGCAGCAGGAAGGAGGGGCAGGAGAGCGCTCCCACTGGCTCCCCGGGGGCCTGCGTCCTCCCTCCCACGGTAGAGTGCATGCTATTTTTATACACCGCTAAGCCGGTGCTGGTCTCCTGGCCCCTCCCAGCTGCCAGAAACCTCCCTGAGGGCAGGGACCGTGGGCTGCTGACGCGTGAGTTGGTCCTCAACATGTGCGGATTGAGCGGGGACAGTTTTACAGAACCCCCAGCCTCTCCCTCCTCTCTCCCACAGGCACAATGGAGCCAAGACAAGGTGGGGGCGGCCACCTGGGCCACTCAGGGAACATGTGTGACAAGCTGAGTAGAATAGCAGAGTCAGACTGGCCTTGCCTTTCTTCCGGAGCCCGTGGCGCCTGGTAACCATAGCAGCAGGCAGACTGAGCCCCGACCACAGAAAGCCCACTGGTCTCTGGCAGAAGACAGGCAGGGTCAGGCCACTGGATTTTCTCTTATGAGACACAATCACATTAACTCCCTCCTCAACTTATCTCTCTCCAGCTTTTGCAGAGCAAGAATGATCGTAATAGCACCCACTCATTCATTTGTCCCATCATGGCAATCAACAAGCACATGTTCTTGTCAGGCACTGTCCCAGGCACCGGGAGGCAGCGGACAGCAAGGACACAGTTCCTGAGTTTGGGCGGCTCACGTACTAGGGAAGAAAGAGACAAAGAAACAGGGCAATACAAGAGCCAGAGAGCAAGACAAGTCAGAAAGAAAACAGGGTGAGGGGCTACGCCAGAGAACAAAAGGGCTGGAATTTGGAAAGGGAGGTCAGGGCGGTGAGGAGGTGACAATGGACTGAGACTTGGGTGAAGGGAGGGAGTGAGCCCTGTGCAAAGCCGGGAGGAGTGGTCCTGGGCAGAGGAACAGCAAGTGCAAAGGCCCTGAGGTCGTACATCCCGGTGCCCTGAGGGCTGGGGGGCGCAGCACGTGCAGGTCTCATGGGAAGGGGGTGCTCAGGTTTTCTCTAGGTATACCTGAAGCCAATGGGGGCGCGGGGACAGCAAGCCAGGGGCTAATTTGCATTTTTAAAGAATCTCTCTGGTGTCTGAGTGGATCACAGCCTGAAGGAGCCAGGGAGAAGCTGGAGAAGTTGGGAGCTGATGGAGTCCTGGTGAGAGTCGGTGATGGCCTGGTTGGGGACAGCAACCGTGGGAGAGATAGAAATGGCTGGATTCAGGGTTTATTTCAAATAGAGCCATCAGGATTGGCCAAAGGACTGGATGTGGGCGTAGAAGAAAGAAAAACGTCAAGGATGACAGCAGTGTCACAAAAGGTGGGAGGTACCATTTCCTGAGATGGAAGAAGACTACAGGAGAAGTGCGGGGGGAGCGGGGGTGGCGGGGGGTGGAATCAAGAGTTGGCATTTGGACATGGTATGTCAGAAAAGCCTATTTGATACTCACATACTGTGCACTTAGAGCTATCAGATGTTGTCGTTTAATCCACACAACAGAAAGAGGCTCACAGACATAGAAAACAAATTTATGGTTACTAAAGGGGAAAGGGGCGGGGAGGGATAAATTAGGAGGTTAGGATTAACATATACACACTACTATATATAAAATAGATAACCAACAAGGACCTACTGCATAGCACAGGGAACTCTACTCAATATTTTGTAAAACCTATAAGGGAAAAAAGTCTGAAAAAGAATATATATATATATATATATATATATATATAATATATATAATATATATATTACATATATATATTATATATATATATATAATATATATAATATATATATATAGGGCTTCCCTGGTGGCGCAGTGGTTAAGAATCCGCCTGCCAATGCAGGGGATACGGGTTCGAGCCCTGGTCCGGGAAGATCCCACATGCCACGGAGCAACTAAGCCCGTGCGTCACAACTACTGAGCCTGCGCTCTACAGCCCGTGAGCCACAACTACTGAAGCCTGCGTGCCACAACTACTGAAGCCCATGCACCTAGAGCCCATGCTCCGCAACAAGAGAAGACACCGCAATGAGAAGCCCGCACACCGCAACAAAGAGTAGCCCCCACTCGCCGCAACTAGAGAAAGCCCGCGAGCAGCAATGAAGACCCAACGCAGCCAAAAAATAAATTAATTAATTTTAAAAAAAGAATATATATATATGTATTACTGAATCACTGTGCTGTACACCTAAAACTAACAAGATACTGCAAATCAACTACACTTCAATAAAAAAATAATAATAAATCCACACAACCATACTACAAGGTAATCACTACTGTTATCCCCATTTTACAGATGAGGAAACTAAGGCGCAGAGAGGCAATTTGCCCAAGGGTGGGAGCTGGTGAGGGTGCAAACCCAGGCCGCCTAATTCCAAAGCCCATCCTCTTATTTGTCCCATCGTAAGCTCATCTGTTTGTCCATTCATTCACTGTTGTCTGCACTGCGTGCGAAGCCTCTCTCTAAGGTCTGGTAATGCAGTGATTCTTTCATGCTACGCACTGTGCAGGCACTGGGGAGGCAACGGCAAGCAAGCCAGACCCTGGCCCAACCGGCATGGAGCTGACTTTCTAAGGAGGAGACAGGCAGGTGACGAGCAAAGACAAACACCGTGACAAGATGCTCACAGATCGTGCTAAGTGCAACGGAGCAGAGCAGCAGTGTGCTTTTTCAAGAGGGTAATCAGGCCACACACTGTAGAGTGGTTGGGGCTGACATCTCAGAAGCAGCCAAGCCAAGAGCAAGAGGAATGGCATTCCCAGCAGAGGGAAGAGCAGATGCAAAGGCTCTTGTGTTGGGAGGGTGGGGAGGGGAGAGGGCTAGACCGGCAGCACCAGGCACGGACAGGGGGCCGAGTGCCCACAGAAACCAGCCCCAAAGAGGAGGCAAGCTGGGCCAGAGGCAAGTGAAACGGGGAAATAAACCAAAGGAGGGAGTGAGGAGCCCTTGCCTCACCAGGCAAGCAGCCCTGGGGACCCAGAAGCACATCGAGGTAGCAATGACCGACAAACCTGAAATGTGAGTGGGGGCTGTGACCCCAGTGGACACCAGGAGAGGGCTGGCCCAGGCCCACAGAGGGTGAGGAACAGCCCCCCAGCGCTTCCCCCTTTCTCTACCTTAAGTGTCAGAACTTGAACCCAGGGCTGACTCCACAGCTGTGCCCGAAAGCACCAGGCAGGGCTGACTCCACAGCTGTGCCCTAAAGCACCAGGCTGTTCCATCCCCCGCGGGGCTAACTATGGCCTTCAAGGAGAACCAGGGCCCAGCAGCGTCTGCCCTCTGGCACCACTGAGTCTGATCATCTAGAAAGAGCCAGGCTGACCCCTGGCCACCCAATGAGTCATTCTTTCACTTGCTCTCTCATTCATTCGACAACTATTAGTCACTCCTCCACGCACCGGTACCAGGGACACAGCAGGGAATAAGAGCAAGTGCCTTCCATCGAGGAGCTGAAGGTTTAGAAACAAATGGAAAGTCAGGGAGAAGTACAGGTGTGATGGGGAGGAAGGAGGCACAGCCAGAGAAAGGAGGGTTTCACTGTCTGGAATGGTGACTTTGGGGACCAAGTCCTGACGGATGCTCCTTTAGTCCGGAGTCCTCCAGCCCACCCCCTCCCCTCTCACAGTGATGTGACGGCTCCCCCATCATCCAGAGGGAAGAGCGGGCAGGGCTCCTGGGCTCCGGAACCATTGTTCCCCGTCCCTCTCCTCCCCCTCTTGGCCTTCCCTCGAACCTCTGTCTCTCCTTTCCTTGGTCAGCTGCCAATCTGGGGACAAAGCCAGGCCCGCAAGCAGAACAACCTCCCAGTACCCAGGGGCCTGTGTCTGAGCTGAGGAGGGGCTCAAAGCACCAGCCCCTGCGGTGGGGGGCGCAGACTCAGCTCTTACAGGCCCCATCCCCCTGTCCCTCCACACCGCAACCTCTTCCCGGCACACAAAGGGTTGTGTGGGACAGGGCCCCTGAGCCCCAGGCCCCAGACTGAACACTTCCTGCGGGCTGGAAGGCAGGAGGCCGGGCTGAAAATTTAGAACAACATGCAGCAGATAAAACAAAACAGCCATCGGCAGCCACTCCCGTTCGAACCCTCAACACTCACTGAGCTAAGAGTATTCCCAGATGATCTCAGAGCAGCCAGGGAGGGTTGGACTATCATTAGCCCCATTTTATGGAGGAGAAAACTGAGGCTTCATGAATCTGATGACTTGCTCAGGTGCTAGAGCCAAGGAGCCAACTCAGGGCTGACGACACTCAGCTGGTGCTGGCAGGATGGCGGAGAAATCGGGGGTCATGCGAATGGCAGCTCGCGAGGGTACCCAAGCCCAGGGTGGGCCAGGTGCCTCCCACGGAGGGCCCCACCAGGTCCCCACAACAGTCCTGAGGGTGGGCAGCTGCATTAGCCCCGTGTTACAGGTGAAGAAACCGAGGCCCTGGCGGAGGGAATCAGTCACTCCCAAAGTTGCACAGCTAGTGAGAGGGGGTGAGATTCGAACCCAGGACTGTTGGACTCCAGGGCCCAGGCTCCCATGTACCTAGGAGAACAGGGGGAAGAGAAGGGGAGCAGGGGACCTGAGAACTCTGGTGTGGCAGGCCCTCGGTGCAGGCCTGCCGTGTCCACACGCGCTGGGTAGACCCAGGGCCTGGAGGACCAGGCGCCTCTGAGGCAGGCCTGGTGGCCACCTGGCTACTCTGTCCTTCGCTGTTACCATCGCTGGGGTCCCAGCCCGGACCTAACCCCTCTGCCCTCCGAGCTGCCCTCCCCTGCTGGGTCCCTGCAACGTGGTGACCACTGGCAGGGCACTCTGGGGATCCCGCCTTCCAGAAACTTCAGCCTGGTCAGGGGTAAAGTTTGCCCCAGAGCCTCAGAAAATGCCGCTGCCAAGCCGCTGGAGCCTGGAACCCCAGCCCACCCCAGGCTTAGCTTAGGCTGAGCCCGGAGGCGCTCCCGGAGTTGGGGGCATGGGGTCCCCTCTCACTGCCTCTTCCTGGGGGCCAGTCCTCACCCCATCACTGCTGCAGTGATGATGGGCAGGGCTCTGTGTGTGTGTGTATCCATGTGTCTTGTGTGTGTGTGTGTGTGTGTGTGTGTGTGTTGGGGCAGGCAGAAACAGTGGATGGGAGAGGGAGGGAGGGAGGGAGGGAGAGAGAGATCCAGCCTGAGCAGAGCGCTGGGTGACAGGGAGAGACAGCAACGCAAACACACAGAGGGAAGGAGGAGGCTTGAAAGCTGGGGAGAGGAGTTCAGAGAGAGGGGGAGGCGACAGAAGGGAAAGAGGGACACCAGCGAGGGGCCAGCCTGGCAGTGAGAATCAGAGAATCATGAAAGCAGAGCCCTGAAGGGCTGGATGGGGAGAGACCAAGATAAGGGAGAGGAGGTGGGGAACAGGGAGGGGGGGCGGGAGCCGTGCCCGGAGTACAGCTGGGGGCCCTGAGAGGGGATGGGGGCTGAGACTGGGGGTCTTAGATGGGCCAGGGCTTTCCCCACATGACATCCCTTGTCAGCCCTGGGATTAGGGGAGGCAGGGGGCCAAAGGGTGGCTCCCTCAGGCCCCACCCCCCAGCTGCCCTGGGGAGAGGACAGGCATGTGAGGGTTCCAGCTGAGAAGGCTGGCGGTAGGATCCCTCAGGGCCTCAGGCTCCCTGCCCTTGAGCCCCCAAACCCCGCTTCTCCCTGCATCAGCCTGGGCTGTGTGACCTTGGGCAGGGACTTTGCCTCTCTGGGGCTCAGAGCCCCCCTGAAAGGTGTTGAGCTTAGTGTAGAAGGCAGCGCTCGGGGGATGCAAGGCCTGGGCTGCGGGCGTCAGACCCAGACTGGCCGGGTGTCTGTGCCCCAGGCGCCTGGCCCCTCCTCTATCGCGAGGGATAATAAAATTGGGTCTGTGGTGCACAGCTGCTGAGGCAATGAACAGAGAGCTATGGAAACTGTAAAGTGCCATGCACAAAGGGTACGCTTAGGTTTTTGAGAAGAGTTCCCTGCCCCACCCCTCCACAGGAGGACTCTGCCACCTGGACGGGACACTCGGGGCAGTCCCAGGAGGAGCAGGGCTGTCTTGGGGGCTCCCAGCCGGTAGCAGCACATCCCACTGGGACCAGGCTGGACCCTAGGGAGTCCTGGAAAGGCTTGGGCACCCAGGTGGGCCCCCCTGAAGGTTAACCCTGGAGAAGGGGGCTCCAGGAACCCCCAAGCCCCAGGGTCCCTTCACAATCCCCCCATGCTGCGGTCCAGGAGGGACCTGCCAAGGGCAGAAGAGAACAGAGACAGGGAAGGAGGCTGGGGTCGGTGCTCTAACCCGGGGATCGGTTCCACTCCCTAAAGGCAGGGAGGAGGGGTGTGGGGAGAGGAGAGAAAGAGGGAGGTGGAAATGGAGGCAAGCAAGGAGAGGCACAAATGGAGAGGGACTGAATCTTGAGAGAAGCAGCCCAAGGAAAGGAGTAAATGAGGAGAGAAGGGAGGGAAGAGCTGCGGGGCCGCGGGAGCCCAGCGTGCGGCGGCGGGCAGGCTCCGCGGCGGAGTCTTCCAGAGACAAAGGCCCGGAGGCCCGCGGAGGAGGCGGGAGGAGGGGGAGCTGGGGAGGGGAGGAGGCAGGGAGGGGGAGGTAGAGGAAAGCTCTCGGCCCGGACGCGGAGCGGGGGCTCCAAACCCGGCCGAGACCCTGACCCCCCCATCCAGCGGAGGCTCTGACCCGCGGGAGAGGGAGCGCGCTCCAAACTTAAGAGGGAGAAAAGTCTGCCAGCTGCCCTTGGGGCTGTCACAACAGATAAAGCCTCAGCCAGGCTTCACCAGGAGCGCCCGGGCACGCTAATGCACAGCAGCGAGCTAAAAATACTGGCTTGAGCTCGGGAGGGGCGGGGGAGGATGGAGGAAGGAGGAAGA
This sequence comes from Balaenoptera physalus, assembly GCF_965194825.1. Lineage (NCBI taxonomy): Eukaryota > Metazoa > Chordata > Mammalia > Artiodactyla > Balaenopteridae > Balaenoptera > Balaenoptera physalus. The sequence continues at coordinate 6,816,255 of NC_138886.1, forward strand.
GGAAGGAGGGTGGGGAGGAGGGTGGGAGGTTGAAGGAGGATGAAGAGGAGGTTGGGGGGAGGAGGAGGGGGAGGAGGAGGGACGGGAGCAGGGGCTCAGGCAGGCCCGGTTTTCCAGAGCGTCCTAATGACCCAGATGTGCAGCTGCGGAGATGGCTGCTTGGGGAACTGCAAATCATCAGGCCCCTGGCGGCCCCTCCCTTGGACGGGGTGAGGTGGGGAGGAAAGAACTGGAGAGAGAAAAGGAGAGAGGCAGGGAGTGAGAGAAACCTGAGAAAGAGGGAGATCTAGGCGAGCAGGGCCCTGAAGGGCAGGGATGGGGATGAAGGGGGAGCGTGAGGGGGGAGGGGAGGACAGGGAGGTAGGAGGGAGGACCAGGGAGTGGAAGGGTAGGGGGGAGAGGGGGGAGGACCGTCCCTGGGGCTCTGAGGGAGAGACCGCCAGCTCTCCGCCCTAACCTCTGGCCCTGGATACTGGGGAGTCTGGCTGGGGTTGTCTGGGTTGAGTAGCCGGCCTGTGCCAGGTGGCACCCCAGTATTTGGTCAGGTCACAGGAAGGATGGGCCAAGGTTAGGGTCTGGCTCCTTGGAGAAGACCCGCTAGTTATGTAACCAGGGCCTGAGCCCAGCCCCAGCTAAGCTTTGACATCCCGCTTAGTTTAACACTCAGAATGTCCTGGAGAGGGAGAGACCCATGCTGTCCCCGTGGGTCAGATTGACTCATTCATTCACCAACATCTACTGAGCACCTTCTCTGGGCTGGCCTGTGGCGGGTGCTGGGGAGATCAAGGCAGGAAAGTGCCTGCCTCACATGGACAAAGACGTTCTTGGACCTGTGAGCATGCAAATAAGGAAGAGAGAAATCAGCGGGGTAGGGGTTGGGAGAGGGCAGTCATGAGGGCCTCTCCCAGGAGATGACATGAACCTAAAACCCGAGTGGTGAGGAACCACCAAAACTCCGAGGCGTGTTCCCCAAGAGGGAAACTGAGGCAGCAAGACTGGCGGCAGCACAAGATTCAAACCCAGGCCCAGCGGACACCAATCCCAGCAGGTACCCGGGGCTCTCCTGCAGCTCCCGGGCCAGGGTTAGCAAGGGCTGGGTGGATGGAGGAGGCAGGGAGGCCGAGGGACCCTGGGGCCCAGGAGCTGTGGGAGTGAGAGCCACCCCTCCTTGGTTCCTTAGCAGCATGGGGACCCGCAGTCCCAGCGCATTGCAACCTGCCGCCTGCGGGGCCATCCCTGTGGCAGTGGGCAGATGCGCCAGCATCTTGGACAGACAGTCAGGCCATGCAGGGCCCGGTGACACTGGGAAAAGCACCTCACATCTCTAAGAAGCAAGGCCTCTTTTCTCTCATTCCCCCGTCTTTTTCATTCTGAGCCAGGAAGCGGCCACGGCCTTGTAGGGGCAGGATGGCAAGGTGGGCTGGGGGCAGATTGAGGTCCTGAGAGCCCCAAGCTGTTCTCCCTGGCCTTGAGAACCTAGGCCCATCCCTCAACCTCTGTGCCTCAGTCTCGAATCTCTAAAATGGGGCTCCGGTGAGGTCTTGGTGGGATGCCTGGTGCCCAGCCCAGAGCAAACACAGTCAGTGAGCCCCAGCTCAAAAGCTCCCTCCCCAGAGAGGGCCTCCTTGACCACCCTTCCCTGCAGCCTTGTTTCTCCACAGCAGATATAATCCAATGAGAGGCCACTGCTTACACTCCAGCTGCGACGTTTACAAGCAGGGAGCCCTGGGCAGTGACTTAACTGTCTGTGCCTCTATTTCCCCAGGCTGTAACGGGGATGGCAGCTGCCTCCGGAGGCTGTTGTATGAGGGGTCAGAAGTAACGCTGCCAGCTGTTGGTACCACGCCCGGCAACAGGGACTCTCCAGCAGGCCTTGGCCCGCGGCCCCCTCTGTCTCTGCAGCTGCGTCTCCCGCCATGGACGGCAAGTCATCTGGAGCAGGGCCTGTCTGACCCGTGCACAGTGCCCCAGGTGCCTGGCCCACGCCAGCTCCCGCTAAGTGCTATGGCTGAAGAAGCTGAGTAAATGGTGACTTCTGGAGCTCCTCCCACTGCTGAGGAATGCCTCTCTTGTTTTTCTTCACATTCTCTTCGCTGACAGAGTACACGGTTCAAAACCCCACACCAGGGTCAAATAGAAGCATGCCGAGCTCCTCCCTGCCCGTCTTCCTGCCCCTTTCCCATCCGTCACCCCCTCCTCTGCCACCACATCCCTACCTGAGCACCATGATGCCCTTCCTGGGGGTGGCCTCCCTCTCTCTCGGACCACCCTGGTCCCCACGGGGGACACAGCCTGCAGCTGGGTGCCCTCATGTGCAAAACACAGAGCAGGGGTGTCACCCAAAGAGGGACACAAAGGAGGAGGAGGAGGAGGATTAGAGTGACCTGGAAATGAATCCCAGGAGAATCGGACACTGGACTTTATTTATACGTATCTGGCCTTTCCTTGTATTTCCTTATATTTTTATCCTACAGTCTTGCTAACCATGAATGCAGCCCTTGCTTCATAGGGGTTTCCCCCCTTCCCCATCCCCTTGGCTATCTGGCTACCGCCTGTAGTTCCTGGTGTGTGTGTATGCGCACGTGTGTGTTTGTGGGTGTTTGTTTATGTGTGTGTGTGTCTCTAGGGCTGGGGAGTCCAGGGAGCAGGAGTTTCCTCTGGGGCCTCAGAGGGAAATAGGCGTTTTCACTCCAGCTGAGCCGGGCAGGACGAGTGCCCGCAGCCCTCAGCATCCTGGGCCCAGCCGGATTTTGCCAAAGGTGGCGCAGGCTGGCAGGGCCGTGTGCCTGTTTGTTTGATTTCCCCCTACTTCCAAACTAGTTGAAATTACACACCAAGCATCGATTTAATTAAGTTTTCCGGTGTGCGGCATAATTAGTAAGACACGTGACTGGAACAGGGTGGGCGGTCCCATCCCTGCTCTTGCCTGTTAGAATTCTCAGCCCTCGGGCCACAAAATATGGCGAGTTGTGAGATGGGGGATGGAGGAGACAGGGTGGCGGGGGAGCCAGCCGGAGCTGCCACCTCGCTCCGTGGGCTTCTGTCTCCACGTGTTGGGAGATGGGCAGGTGGCCTCGCCTCGCAGGGAATCTACCACACACCTGGTGCCAGACACTGAACCCGGGTGAAGCTCAGGGAGCCTGTCACCCTCACGCGGACGTCGGAACCGGCAGTATGGAGTTAGAGAGGGGTCTCGCCGTCTCTGTAGAATCAGTGGTTTATCTATAAGGGCGTGTTTCCAGGACAGGGTCACCCGGGGCCTATTTGCCACAGGGTCTTACCCAGCCTCTGGGCCATGATCTAATCACAGATGGACAGTTCCACAGACACAGAGCCCTGTCGAAGCAGCAGGATGCTCTCCTCCTGTAGATCCTTCCCTAATACTTCCATCTCTCTCACACGTGCGGGCTGGACCTCGGGAGTGCAGGCCTGTGGTCTGGCTGGTGCTTCTCCATCCCTGTCGGGAGGGGCTGTTTCACGCAGTGGTGAGGCTCGTGGGCTACGGCCACATGCGCTGGGATTCAAGCCCCAGCTAGTGCATTTAGGAGGGGCCGGCCACCATGGCTGGCTCGCTCCCAAGGAGGAGCGAGAGGTCCGTGCTACCATCCACCTGGATGAGGCTCAGACTGTCCCCAAATCTGGAAGCACCTTTAGGAATCTTCCAGCCCACGTACACCTGGGGAAACTGAGGTCCAGAGGCGGGGGTGGGCCGGGTCCTGGATACTGACTGAGCGAGGCAGAGACAGCTGCAGTAGCACCTCCCGTTGAAAAGCACCTTGTCTGGCTCCACCTTGTCCAGCCTGCCTCTTCCCTGCGTGAACCACAATCGCCCTCCTCGCCCCTGCTTCTGGCTTCCCTCCCACCCTGCACTGGCACCTCCAGAGCCAGGCCCTCTTCTCCTTCACCTGAACACTGCCAACGCCCTGACCCTGTCCTGAGACCCCAGGGACACAGATCCCATAACCCTGACCCCTCTCCTCCCCCCTTCCCCTCCTTCTCTCTCCACCCCAAGGGGCCCTGCATCAGGATTGATCACCTCGCCCGATGGACTCGAGCCCCCGAGGGCAGCCCCAGCATTTCTTTACTCACCACCACGTCCCCAAGGCTGAGTTCGGGATTCGGAGATGAAATGATAGCGTGAACATTTATTAAGCACTTCCTGTGTGCTTTACATGCATGAGCCCCCAGGTTACTGCTTCTTCCACTGATGCTGCATCCACCCTCCCGTCTGGAACACGGAGGCTCAGAGAGATTATGAAAACAAGGTGACAACACTACTAAATGGACGAGCTGGGGTCTGAATCCCAGCGCGTGTGGCCGTAGCCCACAAGCCTCACCGCTGTGTGAAACAGCCTCCCACCTGCCCTTCCATCCTTCCTCCTGCCCATCATCTATCCAGCTTATCCATCTTCCCAACCATGTCCCATCCAGCTTCCTATCCAACCTCCCATCAGCCTCCCATCCATCTCCGATTCATCCCCATCTAGTCCGCTGTCCAGCCCCCCATCCATTTTCCATCCGTCCTCCCGATAGCCTGTGCCCTGAGCCTTCGCTGAGGCTTTATCGCGCGCCACCAAGCCTGTATTCGGCTTTCTTTCCTTCGTTGGCTCGGCCGTTCACACCTCTCTGGAGTTTTCCATCATCCCCTCATGCCCTCTGTCCCTTGGCACCCCACCCTGCCCCTGCAGTGCCAACTCCTCTGCCCTTGGGAGGGCACCTCAGTGCCCACCACCAAGCCAGCCCCAATTAGGAGCCCAGGGGGCGTTGCTGGTCTGCTGTTTCTTTGGGCCCTGCCCTCCAGAGCTTGATCTCCGCAGCAGAGGGAGTGGTACCACCTCAGGGGCACACACGGTGGGATGTGCCTTGGGAGACGCAACTAATTTTGACAACAGCCTTAGGAAAAAGACACATTTGTCCCTTTTTTCCCTCCTTGGGGGGGAAAATGTGTGTGTGTACACGCCTGTGTATCTGCACGTGTGATTCAGATCATCGAACGTCAGGAAGCCATGACTCGGGCGTCGCCCGGCCACATCGGCAGCAGCCCCGCATGCTGACTCCTGGTGCCCAGGGCCCCACGTTTGCTCAGAGACCCAAACTCTTGGCAATGTCCTCACCTGCCTGCCTTGGTGCCCAGTAGCATCTCAGTGACCTCTGACACCCCATCGGGAGGCAGCTGAGCAGAGAGGGGAGAGCAGAGCCTGGTCGTGACAAGCCAGGCACCCTCGGACCAGCTGATGACGCCTGTGGCCCTCAGCCGCCTCCCCTGACAAGTGCGGAGGTGGACAGGCTGCCAAAAGGAGGAGGCCAGACAAGGCCCGAAAAGCACGGGGCCCACTGCTGGTGCTCTGGGCCTGTGTGTCCCCTCCTCTCCAGAGACAGGCTGAGTCGCCCAGTCCAGACCGGCTGACGGGACAGACAAATGAGGGCGTGCGGCCCAATTCAGTCTCCGTGGACCTACCTTGGGGTTCGGGGCCCTTGCGGGAGTGTGAAGCATTTGGAGACTCTTCCCTGTCCCCCCACCATCCTTTTCCCTTCCAAGGCAGGATCCGGCCTCTTGAAATTCTGCACACTAATAAAATTGTAACTAATTTACATCCGAGATGGGGAGTGAGTGGCAGCAGTTGTCATGGAGACCATCTCCAGGGCCCGGGCTGCCTCCGCCTCTTGGTGCAGCCAAGAGATCAAGAGATTCTCGCTCCAGCTCTGCAGCTGGGGCCAGTCCTCGTGCCGCCCGGGCACGCTGTCTTCCCCCCGACACTGGGCAGGACCCTAGGAGATGGGATGGGGGCCGGCACCCTGGAACCACACCAGACTACACAGCTGTTCTCCTAAGCTGGGGCTGAGCGTCCACCCCCATCCCTGCTTCTCTCACCCCATGGGCCCTGCTGGCTTTTCTCACTTCCAATGAATGTCCCTAGAGGGACACGAGGCCCTTTCCCTAAGCACGGTCAAAGATGGCACTCAAAGTGGGGACAGTTTCCAGGGACAGGGCAGAACAGCAGAGCCCTGAGCTACCCAGCAACTTGTCCTCCTGGGGTCTACTCTGGGAGAAGTCCCATCCTGGACTCCCAAGGGTCCAAAGATGAGGAGATGCACTCCCTGGTCTCACAGAACTTGCCCGACATCAGGAAAGACATCAAAATAACGAAGCAGTAACTCTGTGCCATGCACCGTGCCAAGCCCCACACATGTGTGATCTTATTTAAACATCAAAGCAACACAATGCAGAGGGTAATATTTTAATCCCCATTTTATCAGTAATGAAAAGGTCTCAGAGAGGTGGGTAGACAACATCCAAGTTCAGAGCCCTGGTAAGTATCAGGGCCAGAGGCAAAACCAAGTCTCCCAAATCTAAAACCATTATGGCAAAGATGATAAACTGCCTCCAGGAAACGAACCGAACAAAATAGTTATAGCAAAGCAGGGTATGTGCAACCAGAGAAGGGGGCGAGGGCACAGAGGGGCCCTCAGGAATCATGGAATCTAAATTGGGATTTGAGGGATGAATAGGAGTTCTCCAAGGGGACAAGTGGGAGAAGAGCGTTCCAGACAGTGGGAACATGTACAAAGGCACAGAGGTGATAAGCTGCCTGGTGCTTTCAAAGACCATAAGCTAGATGCTGGAGGGTAATGTGGAGAAGGGAGGGGGTCAGAGCTGAGCCAAGCTGAGCCCCCTGGAGCTTATCCTGCAGATGAGGCAATAAAGAGCTGAGAGCCAAGCAGGACTACTCCTCAAATTTGTGGGACCCAAGGCCAAATGGAGGTCCATGTACCAACTGTCTAGACATTGACAAGTTAGTAACCTGGCTAGAAAACTGCTCTGTGCAAACCTGTTCTAGCCACCTTCCTTGAAGACACACCTTCACAGTGCTCCGGAAGGCCAGGTTCATATTTATATCCTTGTGGCCTCAGGGTTTTGAGCCAGAATGTGAGAGTATGAGTAGAGCCACGCCCTGGGCTCCTGTCCCCAGCCCTAGAGGGGGACTTGTGAAATGCAGGTTCCTGGGCCCTGCTCCAGACCCAGGAAGTCATACTCTTGGGGGATGGGTCCCAATACCTCTACATTTTAACAGGATCACCAGGTGATAATTGTGAATAAAAAGATGGAGAGGCCCCTGTTGAAGGGAGTGGGAGTCTGGGGGTGGGGGGAGGGGGGGGAACATGATCTGATTTGCGTTCTAGAAAGATATCCCCAGCATTGATCAAGAGTGGGCGAGACAGGAGAGGCGGCAGGAGCAGCGCCCAGGTGGGAGAGGTCGGAGGCCAGGGACAGTGGCAGGTTGCCAGCAGGAGCTGTGTTTGAGATGCAGGGCCTGGAGTGGACAAGGCCGGGTGCTGATGAGGTTTGGAGGTGAGCAAGGATCCAGGGTGCCTCCTTCAGGATCATAAAATCTAATTAGACTGCAGGAGGTCTGGCCTCTGGGCAGACTTCATTAGGCAAGAGGCTGCTCCCCTCTACCTGACCCCAGCCTCCCTGGGGCCCCTTCAGTGTCACTCCGAGGGTCAACTCCAGGCTATGAAGGGGGAAAAGAATTAAAAGCTGGTCCCTCTCCCCGCCTCCACCCTGCCCCTAGGAGCCTGCAGCCCTGGCTGGAGGGAGCTGCGTGGAGCCCGCAGGGTGTGGTGGGCCTGTTCCAGGCTGGGGTTCGGGGGTGGGGGTGGGGAGGAGGGAAGGTTTCCTGCTGCAGTAGGACTTTGCTTCCCTCCGAGAGCAGCGGACCCTCTCACCGTCCATACCTGGCTGCACCACCACTCCGGGAGGCATCCTGGGAATAAAAATAACAGCCCCCAAAGCAACAGCAGCAACTCTTCCCGTCAATGGAGCGTTTATGGCATGCCAGACACTGAGTCACACAGCAAGGAGGTGGCAGAGATGGGTCTGATGGACCCTGAGCCATGGGCTGGGAGCCAGTCTCCTCTGGGCCCAGTAGAGGGGATTAAGACTCAGGCCCCAGGGAGTTCCCCGGTGGCCTAGTGGTTAGGATTCCGGGCTTTCACTGCCGTGTGGCCTGGATTCAATCCCTGGTCGGGGAACTGAGATCCCACAAGCTGCATGGCACGGCCAAAAAAAAAAAAGACTCAGTCCCTGCCCTCACAATCTATTTGGGGCTGAGACTGTTCCCAGATGCATCTCTAGGTGCATCTAGAAGGCTCTAGAGAGGCCCATGCATCTCTAGAAGGCTATGTTGCCAAATGCCAGCTTTTCAGACCATATGGGACTAGACTGTATTTATCAGCAGCAGGAAGAGGGAGAGCTCGGAAGAGCTGCTGGGGAAGGCATCACTTGAGCTGAATGCTGAAACAGCAGTCATGTTTAAACGAGTGAGAAGAAGTGGAGCGGGCCCCCTAAGTAGGGGGTTACAGGCTGGGCAAGGGGTGGGGGTGGGGATGAGATAGGAACGAGGGAAAGGCCGATGGGCTGGAATGACCAGTCGCAGGAGGCAGGGAGCCCCAGCGCAGGGAAGAAGATCCTATCAGCCCGGACGGCATATGCCGTCATGCGCATGCGCTGCCTGGAGGCATCCGCCTGCAACGGTTCCGTCTGTTGGGGATGGGTTTGGTGAGTGCCCCCAAACAAGAGCCATCCAGGAGGAGGCATCAGCATGAAGGGGACTCAGCTAAGGCTCTCCAGAGAATGGGGGCCTCTAATCTCCCCAGAATCCTGGGAGAAAAAGCATACCTGCCCCCCGCACCCACCCCAACCAAGGTTCCATAACCACGTGATAGATCAGCAATGTAACTCTACATTAGCCTGGCCCAACTGTGCCCTGCCTGCCTCTAGCAGAGGTGGACACCTGGGTTAAAACCTCGCTCCCCCATTTACTTTGTGACTTTAGGCAAGTTTCTTAACCTCTCTGAGCTCAATTTCCTTATCCATAGAGTGGGCACAAAAACACCAACCTCTAAAAGTTTATTGATTTGTTTTAGGATTAAATGAGAGGATGCAAAGAAAGCATTCAGTGGAACACTTGGTGCGGGGTTCACGTTTGATAAATGTTGGTTCTCTCAAACCCTGGACAGGTCAGGGGTGGCCATAGAAGGTTCTCACTTGACTTACCCTATATGCTCGTATAATTCTCACCACTCCTATGTCATCCGACAGCAGAGCTGGGCTGGGAATCTCCTATGACATAGATGGCTTTGCTGGAGTCCTTTACCTTTTACATTTAAATCTATGATCCACTGAGAGTCATTTTTTTGTATAAGGTATGAGGTTTAGGTTGAGGTTCATTTTTTTTTTTAAATGCATGTCCAATGGTTTTAACATCATTTGCTGAAAAAAAATCCTTTATCCATTGACTAGTACACAATCTTGATCTCCCCCATTTTGCTAGCCTTGCTACCTGATCTTTTGTGCCTTTCATTCATTAATTTAATAAATACTGTGGGACACATGCAAAAAAAAAAAAGGAATCTTGACCCTTACCTCACCCCATATTAAAAAAGAAAAAGAAAAAATCAACTCACAATGGATCATAGACCTAAATCTCTAACATAAAGCTTTCAGAAAACATAGGAGAAAAATCTCTGGGACTTGGGATTAGGCAGAGTTCTCAGACATAATAATAAAATACAATCCACAAAAGAAAAAAATGGATAAATCATCAAAATTTAACACTTTTGTTTTGTAAAAGAAACTGTTAAGGGAATGAAAAGACAAGCCACAGATTGTGAGAAAATATTTGCAAATCACATATTTGACAAAGGACTTGTATCCAGAATATATAAAGAACCATCAAAACTCAATAGTTTCACAATAGTCCAATTGAAAAATAGGCAAAAGACTTGTATAGACACTTCATCAGAGATCTACCAGATGACAAATAAATGCATGAAAAAATACTCAATACTGTTAACCATCAGGGACACATGAAAATTAAAAGTGTAATGCGGTACTGCTTCACACCCACTGGGATGGCTAAAATAAAAAAACTGACAATATCAAGTGCTGACGAGTCCAGAGCAACTGGAACTCTCACACATTATAGATACAGATGCACAACGGTATAGACACTCTGGAAAACAGTCTGGCAGGTTCTTAAAAAGTTAATCATATTCTTGCCCTATGATGCAGCTGTACTACTCCTAGACATTTATCCCAGAGAAGTGAAAACTTAGGTCCATGCAGAGACAAGCATGTTCATAGTCACAGAGGCATGGATGTTCATAGCAGCTTTATTTGTAAAAGCCCCAAAGTGGAAACAACCCAAATTCCTTTGGTGGGTGAATGGATAAAATGGTACATCCCGACCACGGACTATTATTCAGCAATGAAAAGGAACAAACTATTGATACACGCATCACCTTGCATGCATCTCAAGGCCACTACACTGAGCGCAAAAGGCCAATCTCAAAATATCACATACTGCACGATTCCATTCTCTAAGAGACGAATGATGGAGAACAGATCTGTGGTTGCCAGGGATTAGGAGCCAGGGATTAGGAGCAAGGGGAGGACGTGACTACGAAAGGAGAGCACAAGGGAGTTTTTTGGGGTGATAGAACTGTTTTGTATCCTACTTGTGATGGTGGTTATACAAAGACATACACATAATAAAATTCATAGAACTGTACTCTAAAAAGATGTCCCTAAAAATGCAATTTAAAAAAAAGACTACATAAGGCCTCGAGTTCTCAGATAGCTTCTTTCTACAGCCCACGCAGGCCACGGCTCTCCCCTAAGGCTCCTTTGAACGGATTAGAAAAGGGCACCACCTCCTGTGTGGAATGCAGCCTGAGCCAGGTCCCACAGCCTGGGAAGCGGAGGGCTGGCTGTATTGCAGCTCCACTTGCCCCCTGAGCAGCACCTTTGTGCAGTGAACAACCTACACAAATGTCCACGTGGGCCCTAGAAGCCCCATGTTTTCTTCTCAGCCTCTGTTCTCCCCTCCAAGGATGGAGCTTTAACAGGCAACCCCCAGGGAGCGGGGGCAAGGGGTGGGCTGAGGATTCGCCCTGACTGGCCAGGCTGGGGCCTCTTGCTAATGGCTGCGAATACACTTAATGCTGAGACTGCAGGCCAGTGCTTTCGGGGCCTGGTGCTTAATGGCTCACCTGCCAGGGAGAGACACATAGCCGGTCAGCCAGACACATAACCAGGCTCTGACAGATAGAGGGAGTGGGGCAACCCCTCCCAGCCCAGAAACCCCCCTAAGACTGGTGTGGGCGGGTTGTGGGCAGGTGCAGGAAGGACCTTGCTGGAGAGACCGGCTCCCCATGAGCTTGGGCCCAGGCTGGGCCTGTCCCACCACTCACCTTCTTTGCTCATGACGGTGATGGTGTCACTCTGCTGGGCAAGGGGGCTTTGGGTGGGCCCAGCCACATCTGCTCTGCCCCAGGGAGCTGGGGATAATGATCAGGGTCCCAGCTATTATTTCCTGGGCACCTGCCGGGTACCTGGCACTGTGCTAAGGAGTCTCTATCAAAGTGGCCATAACAACAAAGGCACCAATAACAACAATATGAATAGCAAGTCATGTTTCCTGAGTGCATATGAGGGATGGGCCTTAACCCTCCTAATAACCCCGAAGGCTGGTCTGTTGCTGCCTTCATTTCACAGTGAGTAAGCAAGCTGAGGTTCAGGGAGATGAGGCCGGCTTGCCTGAGGCCTCCGGCCCAGATCTGTCTGCAAAATGGGAGCTTGACCTGTTGACCTGCTTCATGCGGTCCCTCTGGACCACTTCAGCCTCTTCAGTCCCACGACTTAACTTTTCTGAGCCTCTAGTTTCAATAGAGGTGAAAGGGCACTTTGCTTTCTCATACATAAAAGGGGCCCCAACTCTCCTGACAGGTAGTTCTTCAACATGAGTTCAGGCCCCACCTCCTCCAGGAAGTCTTCTTTAACCCCCCCTCCAGGCTGGGTCAGAACACCTTTGAGAAACAGGATTCCTCACTCTTACTTGAGAACCAAGAATGAGCTGGTCTTGCCTCCTCTGATGGTGCAGTGTGAGTATAACATCTGGGACCCCAGCAGCCACTTCTACCACCCTAACTGGACCAGCTGACACCATGAGGAGGGCAGAGGGAAAAGAACTGCAGAGAAGTCAAGCCAGAGCCTCAATAACATCATGAACCTCTGGATCAAACCATGCCTGAAACCCACAGCCACCTCTGCATTGTTCTATTACATGGACCCGTAATTCCTATTTTGATTGGATTTTCTGCCTGTTATAACTGAGAGAGTCTAAACAGATACTAGAATTCACCAAATGTGGGCAGTAGCTATTTTTGGAGGGCAAATAATGAGGGAACTTCCATTCTTCAATGTACGTGTTTTATATCGTTTGCAGTTTTACAATGAATATGCAGCAAAATCAATGCTGGTGTTTCTATCTGGAGCAAACAAGTTGGCCATGGGCATGTGGCTTGAAGAATCGGTGGCGATTCCCAGCATGTGATGATCTCAGTAATAAAGGAGGAGTGAACTGGGGGGGAAAGATGGCAGTTTTAACCCGGGGCACGGGAGGCTTCTATGGAGCCCACGTGGGGACTTCCAGGGGCTGGCACTTAGGAGGAAGAAACTGAGGCAAAGGAGAGTCAAGGTGGGGGCCAAGTGGCAGGGCTGAGGAAGGTCACGGACCCTAGCCCATGGTCAAGGCCTTACTCATCAGCAAAGTACATGATGCTTCTCCCCGCAGTATACTCCCTTCGGGGGCTGTTACAGTGCCTCAAGCACCCCCATTGTTGGAACTGATGACTAAGGCCAGCTGTGAGTGGCAGAACCCATCAATCTGTACATTTCTGGGAAGCGGCCTTCCAGCCACCTTCCATTAGCACAGGTGGCAGGGACCCCTCAGATCCAGCTGACAAGTTGATTCCTCAAGGCTGAGCTGATGCTCTGAGGATGGGTGTAAATTACAGCAGCAACATGCTTCCATCTGAGGCTTTTCGCTTCTTGGAATGACATCCCACCCACAGCCTGCTTTGTCTACCAAGGGTCCTGAGATGTAGGCCAGGCAGCCTTCTGCCTCAGTTTCACACAGAAAGAAATTTAGGCACAGAGACGCCAAGCAACTCGCTCACAATCACACAGTGAGGCAGAATTTGCTAGAATTTGAACCCAGTTCTCCTGCCTCCTGACCTGGTCCCCTTTCTATTGCCTCCTGCTGGTCCTCACAGTGGGAGTTGAGGCAGGGAATTGTTTTGGGTGAAGGTCAGCCAATGAGGCCTTGAGAAGACCTGGCAGGGACTGGGGAGATGGGTGGTAAAGAGGTTCCCTGAAGGAGTGAGGGGAGGTATCCCAGCCAAGGGACTGGGCTTCTGCCCGATCCCCACATCTGCCCTGGGCCCACCAAATGTCCTTCCCTGTGCCCTAACTGCTCAGTCCTTGGTCATCACTTTGAACCTTCAAACATCCTATTATGAGCCCATTTTACAGGCAAGGAAATGAAGGTTCAGAGAGGTTAGGTCATTTGCCTAAAGTCACACAGCTAGTGAGGAATGGAGGTCTCTGGCCCGTTGGAGCCCAGAGCCTGTGCAAAGGCCCTGAGGTGGGATCCCCCCCGCACAAGATGCACTAAAAGAACAGTAAGGAGGCCAGCAGGCTGGGCCCAGAAAGGAAGCCAAAGAGGCCCTTCTCAGCCCCATCCAAATCCTACTTTCTCAAGCAAAAGGCTCTGGCCTCCACAGGATGCGGCTTCCTGCTCAGTGAAGCAAGGCTCCATCCATCCTGGCCTTGGTTTCCTGTTTGGAGTGGAGAGGCCCGGAGAGATGCCTCTGGAGTCGGGAGAAGTAGCAGCAGCTTCAGGGGCGAACTGTTAGTTTTTTTTAAAGACCCAGAAAGTGAGAGAAGTCAGTGAGGGCGGAGGGGGGACGCAGCGATGAGGCCAGGCCTTTTCTCCGGCCTGCTTCACCTGGGACCCCCATCTTCCAGGGCAGCGCAGGGTGGTTAGGCCTTTGGGGGCTGTCGGAACCGGTTCTCACGCTCCCGTAGGGGGCTAGGCGGCTGGGCCACGTCGCGCCTGACGCCAGGCGGCGGGGACCCGGCGATCCCCGAGCGCCCTGCCCGCGGGCGGGGTGAGCGTCCGCTGGGAGCGCGCGGACAGGCGCGCGCGCGCCCCCCCCACACGCACACGCGCTCACGGAGCTGGCGGAGGAGCGGAAAGGAAGCAAGAAGTGAAAGTGAGCAACCTCTAGTGAAAGAAAAAGACATGCACAGACATCTCGGGAATCGATGCCGGTGGCGGCGAGGTGGGCGCACGCACGCGGCGCGTTCCCGGCAGCTGGGCGCGTGCTTGGCGGCCCCGCGGAGGAATCGCCACTCTGGGTCAGGCGGTCGCTGGGATCGCTCGCGTCCCCGAGGCCCAGCGGCGGCCAGGCCCCCTCCCCTTTCCCTGCTTCGGGCCGCCTCCGCCTCTTCTCGCCCCGGCCGGCACAGTGCTGGGCAGGCACCCAGCGGTGCTCGGATGCGTGCCGGCCGAACCCCGCGGCCCCGGGCGCTGGCCAAGTCCTGCTGCTAGGCCCGGGCTTTAGCCCAGAGCCCGTAGGACCCTTAGCGTTTGAGCCCTTTCGCCCCCTCCCCTTCCCCACCATCTGCACGGACTGCCCTTCCCGGCGGCTCCCTGGAACGCCAAAGACCCTGCAGTGGTCGTTGCTCAGGTGGCCTTGGCCAGAGCCCGTCTCCCAGAGAGAGAACCTCCAAGTGACCGTCCTGGGAGGCCAAGGGCCACTTGACTGGTGAGAACAGCTCCCAGACAGCGGCCCTGGGGCCTCGGAAGCCCCCTTCCCCCATTCTTCCCTTCCAGAACCAGCTTTTCCAGCTCGGCAGCGGAGTCGGGTTTCCGGCGAGTGTGGATTGTTTTCTACCCCTGGGGCTTGGGTGGGAAGAGTGAAGACAGGGAAGCGGGTTGCCCACGTAGTGTTCTGCCATTCCCGCACCGCCTCCTGCAGAGGCGCCCCAGGGACCCTCGCAGCTGAAACAAACTCAGAAACCAGGCCCCGTCTCAACAAAAAAAGGCACAGATGCTGGGGTGCTAATCGAGTCGGGCCTTTTGGACAGACATCAGGTAGAAGCTGTGAATGGTATTGCAAGGGCTGCGAAGTCTGGAGCTCTTGGTGGGCAGTAAATAGCACCAACGTTTCTAAAGACACAGAGAAGGGCGTGGCTTCTTCCCAGGGGTGAGCAAATTGGTGGCAGGGTTGGATGACCCATCCCAGACCTTGTCTCAGCTGGGTAAGGTTCCGGGGTCCTGCAGGGCGTCCCCTTCTGAGCTAGGATGCTGAAAGAAAACACCTGTCCCAGGCCTCCCAGAACTCATAGCCTAATGGGAGCCAGAGAAGTAAACAATCAAAATACGGTGTGCTGAGAGCTCCGGAGAGGCCTGAGGCAGGGCGGCATCCCAGAGGAGATGAAGTCGGACTGAAAAGGTGCTCCCTGCAAAGACAGAGTTGCGGGAGAGCAGGGCAGGCTCAGGAGGCAGCGGACCCCAGAGGCCTCACATTCCCAGGCTCTGCAGACTGCCAGGTTGCAGAGAGCTGGAGACACCATCAAAATGGAGGTGAGGGTCCCTCAGGAGACGTGGGGCTGCCTTTCACTCTAAAGATGGAGAAACTGAGGCCTGAGAAGTAGGGCAGGCTGCCCCGGGTCACCCAGCTGGCTAGACTTTGGGCTGCACCCTGGCGCATAGTAAGTGCTAAATAAATGGAACCACGAGGATTGGATCCCGGGAGCCAGGCCCCTCCCTCTCTCCCTTCCTACAAATCTTTGTTGAGTACTTTCCAGGTGGTGATTAAGACAAACAATAGCCTGATAAATGAACGTTTTAAGAGAATGTTAGCTGTTGATAAGTGGTGTGATGGTGCGTGACTGGGGGTACTGAGGAGGGGGCCTCCGAGCTGAAGGATGAGCGGGGGCCAGCCCTAAGACCATGTGGAGACCCGGTACACCAGATAGAGGGAACGGCAAATGCAAAGGCCCTGAGGCAGGAACATGTGTAAGAAGAGCAGAAAGACAGTTGTGTGGCTGGAGCACAGGGAAGGAGAGGCATGCAGGCCACGAAGAGGAGCTGGGGTTTGATTTCAAGTACATACCTCACGTGTGATTGGCGTGGAGCCAGCCGGAAGAGCCGCTGTGGGAGAACCCACGCGCCCTGACCGCAGCGGGCCAGGGAAGCAGCTCCGGGATGAGCACTTGGGCTGCACATCTGCTCTTCATTCCCCTGATTCCTTCCACCGCAGCATTTTCTGGGAGCCCATGGCCAGGAGGGCGGGATGTAGTCATCCGCCCCGGGCAGGGCGCTGCTTTGGCTTACCTTCCCCGCGTCCTCTGGATCACCCTGGTTTACAGCCACCAGAGGAAGGTCACCACCACCATCACGTCAGAAGCAACGTGGTGGGAAACGTGTCGAACGCTCACTATATACCAGGTCCTGGGCCATGCCTTTTACGCGTGTCTGTGAGCTTGGTGTCCACTTTACAGATGAGAAGATGAAAGAGGCAAAGGCATCCAGCCGAGATTACATGCTTCTTGTGTTCCAGGGAATGTCTGGGACTTGAGTGCTGGAATGGGCTGGAATGTTAGAGCTGAAGCCCCGCTGGAGCCGGAGTCTTTGCTGGGGCTGGGATTGGAGGCTGCAAAAAGCAAAAAGCAGCAAGGTCGGCTGCAGGTCATGGAGAGAGAACAAACGTGAGAGAAGGATGACGACGTTCCTCCAACCTTGAGCAGGAAGTAGCATAAACAGACACAGGTGTAAACACGCACCTGCACACGCTGGCATATAGAAACGCGTGGACCCCAGTACATGCACACACATGCATGACACACACACGCAAGCACTGGGTGCCTTGTGCACACGTGCACGCCCCCGTGCCCGCACACATACTTGTGCACGTGTACGCGAATGCACCGTACCCACACGTGAGCACACCTCAGCGCACGTGCACGCGGACGCAAACCCAATCCATGCTCACAGAACTTCATAATAGACCATCTGCATGCTTCTTTTCTTAGCAATTATCATGGTTCATTCATTCATGCAACAAACATATGTTGAGCCATTTTCGGTGCCTGGTCAGGGGGTGGGCACAGCACACCCAGCCAAGAGGACCCACAGTTTCAGCCTGACTTTCTCGGAGCTCACAGTCTAGGCTGGGAGAAGACAGACGGGAAACAGTGGACTAAAATCTTCAAGGATGTTTGTCACCGGGGCCCTGGAGGAGGAATACAGGGAGCTGCGGGGCTGGGGGTGGTCCATGGGGACTTCCGAGAGGAGGTGTGTTTGCATGAGTGAGGGGACCGGGCTCTGGTCAAGTGACAAGTCAGGAGAGGGTTTGACCAGAAGGAAGAGGCTAGCGTGATGGGTGGGAGAAGCTCGGACAGGCCTGAAGAGCATGGCGGCGGGGTGGCGGAGGCGGGGAAGGTCTGCTGTCTCAGACTGGCCAGCTCTGGCCCAAGAGTGCCCACATACCGACTCACTCCCCTCACTGGGAACCCCCAAGGGCGGGGCCAAGGCGGGTGTCTCCTGTCTGTGCCCCCACTCCCAGCACCCAACATAGGTGAGTGCTGGTGCCTTAAACAGGAGTCTGGTCCGCAGTCTGGGAGCTGCCACAAGTGATACCCTCTCTCTCCCCTCCCCCTCCCCCTTTCCCTGTCTCTCCCTCCCCTCCCTGTCTCTCCTTTTCTCACCACACACAGCCCTCCGTTTCTCTACCTGGGCAGTGGGTGGCTACCAGCACCTTCCTCACTGAGCCGTGAGGGTGAGTTGATGGGAGCCTGCCAGAGGGGGCTTGGGCCGCTCCCCATTTCTCTAGGCAAAGATCAGCCCTGGCAGCTGGCAGGGGGCAAAACCACGCCCCACCCTACCCTGGACCCTACTGTACCCCAATCTCATACACACACACACACAACTCCCCCGCATACAGCCCCACACCCCATTACACATCTCACACATCCCCCCGCCACCATGCCTATCCTACACGTGCGCACACAAACAGCGCGCTCACGGGGCCACTGGGGAAACCCAGCCAGGCTCACTCTCCCCCACCAGCCAACCTCCCCCTTGAGTCCTGGGCAGGGCAGTGACAGACAGCCCGCAGACCACCCCGACACACCACCCGACCCTGGCTGCAGGGCTCTGCTCATTGATCCAGAGATGCTCTTTCCTTTTCCTCAGGCGCTTCTCTGAAGGATGGAAAAATCGATGCCCACGGAAGAGCAGATGCAGGGAAGGTGTGGACAGCAGCGGAGGGGAGAAGACCAAGGGCGGGGGGAGTCAGGCACCTGGGGTCCCTCCGCTGCAGCACTGGCTGTTCCCCATCTCCCAGAGCAAAGTCAGAGGCCAGTGTGGTCAGCACAGGCCTGGTGGTGTGGTTTTGGTTTTTCATTATTTTGTTCTGATTACCAAAGCTGTGCATGTTTGTGTAGAAAATCAAAATCACCAAATCCATCCCCAGAGGTAACCTCCCCGTTAACGTGCATAGTAAATCCTTCCAGCCTTTTTTCTCTGCACATTGAATGCACTTTTTATTTTTGCAAAAATAGGACGTGCTCAACTGCTGTTTTTCATCCGACATTCTGCCACCAAGATCCTTCTGTGCCGTTATCTGGTGATCTGATGGCTGCACCATGAGTCATCTTGTTGCGCAGTGGACATGTGCACAGTACAGGGCTTGGGGTCAGGAACTTGGCCACTTGGCTACGTCACGTCGGGCAGGTGGCCTCCACCCTCTGACCTTGCCATCCTCCTCTGTGTGGTGGGGCTACTGCTGACTGCCTTACAGCCTTGTGGTGAGAATTACATGAGGCAAGAGGCAGAAAGTACTCATTCCTTGCGGAGCACATCAAAAATATTCCATCCACTGCGGGTATTATTATTTTTTATCCTTATGGTTATACGGCTAAACCATCATTTACTTAGCCAACCTTCTGTCATTGAACATTTAGGCTGTTTATTCAAATTCCCTTAACGAAGAAGGCTTTAGTGAATATCCTTGCCGAGAAATCTTTAACAAATGCTCAATTATTAATTTTGAGTGATTTCTAGGAGAAAAGTTTTCCATGTTAGGAAAAGTATGCACGTTTTAGGACCAGTCTGTCTGCATACTGCCACATTGCCCTCCTGAAAATGTTCTGATGACACTGTGTGAGTGTCCTAGGACTGCCATGACAAATTATCACAAATTTGGTGGCTTAAAATAACAGAAATTTATTCCCTCACAGTTCTGGAGGCTAGAAGTCCAAAATCAAGGTGTCAGGTTTGGTTTTGTTTTGTCTTTTTGTTTTTTTTTGTGGGGGGGGCCCACACCGCGTGGCTTGTGGGATCTTAGTTTAGTTCTAGGGATCGAACCCACATCCTTGGCAGTGAAAGTGTGGAGTCCTAACCACTGGACCGCCAGGGAATTCCCTCTCTTAGCTTCTGTCAGTTGACTCGTAGCCCCCTCACCCCAGTCTCTGCCTCTGTGGTCACATCACCTCTTCCTCTGTCTATTTTTTCCCCATATGCCTCTTACAAGGACATTGTCCTATAATCCAGGATGATCTCTTCATCTCAAGATCCTTAATTTAATTATATCGGCAAAGACCCTTTTTTTCAAATGAGGTAACATTCATGGGTTGTGGGGTTAGGACATGCTCATGGCTTCAGGGGGCTACCATTCAACCCACACACACTCCTACCAAGGAAAGAGCGTCATGTAAAATTCCTTTTTCCCCTATCCACACAGGATATTCTAATCTTTTTGGAATGTTTGGCCAATTTGATAAGGTAAAAAGGATCTCTTGCTTCAAAGTGCATTCTGTTCTGTTCTTTTCTTTTCTTTTACTATCAGTGAAGAGAAACGTATTTTCATCTGCTCGCTGGTCATTTGTTTTTCTTATTTTGCAATTCTTATTTCACATTCTTGTTGGTCATTTTTCTTATTGTTTTACTGATTCATGTCCTTTGCTCAATTCCTTATTACATATTAATTGTCTTCTTCTGCATGTGTGAGAGCTCTTTGTACATTAAGGATATTGAACCTTTATTGTATCTTGTAAATCTCTTCCTAATTGGTCACTTGCTTTGGAGGTTTTTTCATGGTTCTTCAACGTACATAACTTTTAAATTTTTTTGTAGTCAAAGCTTCGAGAGCATTTTACCATCAGGCTTTTCCCACTGACATTATTTTCATCTAGCGCTTTTACAGTTTCACTTTTATATTTAATTTTTTGTTATCTCTGCAATTTATTTTAGCGATGGTGTATGTTAAGGTGAATTGCTTTCCCTCCACATTATTGAACAGTTGTCTTAATACCACTTAATAAATAGTTCATATTTTCCCTATTGATTTTAAATGATACCTTTGTAATATATTCAATTTGACTTCTGGTTCCAGTGACCTAGCAGACTGAGCTAATGGTGACACTCCCCTCACTCCTTATGCTAAGGAACATCAACGAAATTTAGCACAGCAACAGAAATAATTAATCTTGAAAAAAAGAATGGGAAACTCCCAGGTCCTGGAAGTTGGGAGGGGAAAACCAGAGCCAGGAACTATTCCGTAACATACAACCCCAAAAAGGGGCAAGATCCTCACTGAAGAGGTGCTGACAGCTAAAAATAGAAACAACAGGATGAAATGATCTACCACAAGGGAGAATTAGCACAGTGTGAAACTGAGATCATAGCACAGTCTGAAGAGACTATAAACCAAGTGTGCATTAAATTATTAAAAGAAAAAAAGGCAAGAAAATAAAAAGATACCTTGAAAAAGAGGCAGATTTGAAGGAAAACAAATATCTAAGAATGAAAAACAGCCACTGAAACTAAAATTTCAATGGCTGTGTTAAATAGCAGATTAGACACAGCTGAACAAATGTTCATGAACTTAAAGATAGAACTGAGAAAATTACGCAGAATGCAGCCTACAAAGATAAAAAGATAGAAAGACCAAAAATAGAAGCAAATAGGATAGAGTGAGGAGGTCTGACATATGTCTTAGAGAAGACCTAGAAGAAGGGAGATTATGAGGAGAATGGAGGAGAGATCGTATTCAACATGATAATGTCTGAGAATATTCCAATAGTGATGAAAGACACAACTCCTCAGATTTAAGAGGTGTATTAATTCCAAGAAGGATAAATAACAGTTAATCTACACCTAAATATAGATACTAAATATGTAATACTAAAGACAAAGAAAATTACTTAAAGCAACCAGAAGGAAAAACAGTGCTCTTAGCACTTTGCACATTAGCTCTTTAAGTCTTCAAAATAACACTCTTAAACCTTTTAAGGATGGAAAATTGAGGCACAGAAAGTTTAGCTAATCTTTATTACTTCATGTTACTTTAGTAATTTTTGTTACAGTAATGGCCCCTGAAGAATCACACTTCCCCTTGACAGTACCCTTTTGTGATGTGACTTTGCTGCTCCTGCCTTCAAGAGGACACACTTGTCACGAGGGAGAATGTTAGTCTATTTCCCCACCCTTGAGCCTGGTCTGGCCTTGAGACTTGCTTTGACCAATAGAATGCAGCCAAGATGATGTTGTGTGATTTCCAAAACCAGACCTTAAGGAGCCTTGTAGCTTTTACTTTTGCTGTCTTAGATCGCTTCTGCCATCTTGTCAAGAAACCCAGTGTAGAATACTGGTGGAAGAGAAAGGACGTGACCTACCTGACAGCCAGCACCAACTGCCAGGCTTTTGAGTGAGGCCATCTGAACCCTTTACCCCATTCAAGCCCCAGATGAGAACAGCCACATGAGTGACTCTAGGGAAGATTAGCAGAAGAACTTCCCAACTGATCCCAGCCCAAATAGCAGAATTGTGAGCAGTAGATACCTAGGCACAAAATTACACAATTATTAATGGCAGGGCCAGGATGTGGACCTAGGCAGCCCAGAACTCCAGGTCATACGCTTTGACCACAATCCCACACAGCCTGTAAAGAAACAACAAAAAACATCAACAACAATAAAGGCCAAAAGAAAATGCAGTAATAATATATCCAAGATGATGAAAGAAAATATTTGTCAACTGAAAATGTCTTTCAGCTAAACTATCTTTAAAGAGTGAAAGTAAAATGAAGACATTTTGGACAAAGACTGAGAAACTTTACCACTCACAGAGCTTTGCTGAAAGAACTAATAACGATTATCTAAGGAGGAAGGAGATCAAACCCTGTATCAGGTATGTGATGAGCAATGAGCAAAGATATTAAAATGTAGGTAAAATCTAAAGGAGAGTTGGCTGTAAAAATTAATAATAATAATAATAATAACAAATGTAGGCTCAAAACAAGATGGAACCTAAATACTAAGAAATCATACATGGTGATTGGAAGCTATAATTGGAGTTAAATCACTATAAGACTTTGTACTATCTAGGAGGAGGGTGGAGAATTTTGATTTAGATTATATTAAGTCAATTATGCCTGATAAAAATTTAAAGATAACATCTAAAATGCAGAAATGGAATGTATAACTTTTATACTGACAGAGTGAAAAGGGAAGTAAAGAAAACGCAATCAGTCCAATAGAGAGCAAAAAAGAGGAGGGAGGGAAGAAAGCTAATGATTTTTTGTATGCTTATTTTATAACTGACTACTTTCATAGAACTCTCCTAATATCTACTACTTTTTCACTTGCTTCCTTTGGGCTTTCAAGTAGACAATTATCCACAAAAAAGAATAATTTTGTCTTCTTTTTAGTGGTTGTCCTTTCGTATATGTTTCTCGTCTTATTGCATTGTCTAGAACTTTCAGAGCCATGTAAAATTATAGAGGCATTATTAAGCATCCTTGCCTTATTCTGGACATGGCTCAGAATGCTTCCAGTATTTTACCATTAAATATGATATTGGCTTTTGGCTTGAGATAGATATTCTTTGTCATTGAATTAGTCAGGATAAGTAGATTATGCTGCAGTAACAAATAATGTCAAAATATCATGGCTTGAGAGAAGTTTATTTCTTGTTCATATTAAGTTGGCTGTGGGTTCAGACAGTTCTCTAGGACAGCTGTGACTGGCTCAGCTTTGCGCCCCCACATCACCAAATGCTCCTGTGCTTACTGAAGCAAGGGATATGGAATAGGAGAGTCTTGTACCAGCAATTAAGTGCTTCTACCCAGAAGTGGCATACAGTAGCTCACATGGCCCTGCTTAACCCCAGTGGAAAGTGCAGTCCCAGCCTGGAAGGAGGACTGGAAAGATTGGCAAACATTGCAGATGTCACCAGAACCATGTTAAGGAAACATCCTTTCATTGCTAAGTTTAGACTTGGGACCCTGAAAGACCCTAATAGTCAACTTGAAAAGTCATTTGGCATTGGCTGTCTGATCAGTAGCAGAGGATACTAGTGTAAAGAAAAAGGTGAAATCATGCATTCATAGGCCCTGATGGCTTCTGTCTCCATTGGAGGTCAGCTATACATGTCACCCTCTTTAATTCCATGAGGGCTCTGAATCTTTATAAGGAATCTTCCCCTTTTCTGAGCTCATTTGAGCAGATTTCTGTTTCTTCTGCCACAAAGAGTCCCAGCCAGGATAATTTGCTGGTGCTTTATTTAGGATTTTTGTCATGTTCGTAAGCAGGACTTGTCTATAGTTTTGTGCTATCTGCCAACTCTTCGTTTTAAGGTTATGCTACATTTTTAAGATAGCTGGGGAAGTTCTCTATCTTTCCTGTATCCTGAAACAGAATGTTTGAAATATTTGAATATTTGCCAGTAAAAGTGTCAGCACCAACACTTCTCTAGGAAGTACCTCTTTACCTACCTTTTCAATTTACTCTGTAGTAATAGGTTTTTTTGGTTTTCTTCTACTTGTTGAATTGGTTTTAGTAATATGTATTTTCCTACAAAAATATCTGCTTATTCGTATTTGCAAATTTATTATCATAAGGTTTTACTTAATATAATTTAATTTAAAAAATTTTTGTTCCTATTGTGCATTCATTTCTCTCTGCTTACTATCATTGGATCTGCTAGAAGTTTTCCTAATTTATTAGACTGTCCAAAAAAACAAGTCATCGATTTATCTTTTATTTCTATTTTTCTCTTCTCTATTTCTTAAATTCTGCTTTTTATCTTTTTTGCCTTCCGCCCTTTCTTATTTAAAAAATTCACATCAGTGAGCTATGAATTTTCCTCCCTGTTACATTTTAACCACCTTCCTATGTGTTCAGATATGTGGTATTTGCAGTATTATTATTTTAAAATAGCTTGTTGTGTAGGTTTTATTTAGAGTTATTTACAAAAATGGTTATTAGCTTTCAAATGGTTGGCTTTTTAATTTAAATTTTTGTTAATAATTCCTAGCTTAATTGCATTGTGGTCAAAGAATGAGGCTTTCGGGGACTTCCCTGGTGGCGCATTGGTTAAGAATCTGCCTGCCAGTGCAGGGGACACGGGTTCAAGCCCTGGTCCGGGAAGATCCCACATACCGTGGAGCAACTAAGTCTATGCACCACAGCTACTGAGCCTGCGCTCTAGAGCCTGCGAGCCACAACTACTGAGCCCATGTGCCGCAACTACTGCAGCCCGCGCACCTAGACCCCGTGCTCCGCAACAAGAGAAGCCACCACGATGAGAAGTCCGCGCACCACAATGAAGAGTAGCCCCTGCTCACCGCAACCGGAGAAAGCCCATGCGCAGCAACGAAGACCCAATGCAGCCAAAAATAAATAAACAAAATAAATTAATCGATTAAAAAAAAAAGAATGGGGCTTTCACTATATGTGCTTTGGGGATTATATTGAATTTTTCTTTATGGCCTAATATATGATCAATTTTCATAAATGTTTGATGGGTTCTGGCAAAGAAATGAGTATCTTTTATTTATCAGGTACAAAGTTCAATTATTAAATCAACCTTAATAATTATATTTTTCCAGTCCTATACAAACATGGGAGGGGGAGAACATTATGTAAATATGTCAAAGGCAGAAGTCTGTTAAGTCTCCTCCAGTGGTTTTTTTTGTTGTTCTTGTTACCTTTCTATGTATCTAAGTTATCACTTCCTCTGGTCAGGTCTAATGCAATGTAGGACATAAAAGACTGTGACAATCAGATCTTTATTGTGACTTGTACTCTTTATCAATTCAGAGGACCTCTGTCCTATCTCATGCTTTTTGCCTGTGATTCTTGGTCTGATATGAATACTACTACCTTTGCTTTCCTTTGACTTGAACTTGTCTCATGTAACTTTGCTCAATCTTTTATTTTTAACTGTTTCATGTCCTTTGGTTTTAAGTGTATTTCTTACAAGCACTATATAGTTAGATTTCCGTCTTAGTTTTTGTTTTATCCAATCTGAGAGTCTTTGGTATTTTACTAGGAAAACATCATGCATTTACATTCATTGTTAACATTGACCCTGCACATCTCACTTCTATGGAAAAGCTGGTGTCCACCTTTTTCTCTTCCTTTTGTTCCGGCATTTTGTTTTATGGACTTTGAATTTTTGCTTTAGTCTCTTGCAGACTTTGGTTAGTAGCTATTTCATTTCTAATTGTACTCGAAGTTATCATACATTGAAAAAATTCTTTCATTTGTAGCTGCCTGATCATTCAAGGAGAAACAGTGCATCCTGAATCCCTCTTATTTAAGAGGTCTCTCAGGTCCCTTTTGATCTACATTGATGTGACTTAAAGCTCTAGATTCAGATGGTCAGATTATTATTTTTCCATTCTATGATTTGTCATTTAAGAACAATTTTTGACATTTGTATTTAGGCTGGAAGTGATACTGACAATAAATCTGTAGACTTGCTGCTTTTTAGCTGGTTTCAGTGCTAATGCCCAGACTTCTTAAGACACAGGGGTTATCATTCTTAGACTCCCTGCTGATGGGAGCATATCTTTCAGTAACAAGTGCTCAGTATTTCCCCCAAACCTCATAAACATGGCTCCCTCATCACTTAGCATGTCACAATCTAAACCAGCCTGGGTTTGTTCTTTTATAAGTAACTCACTTTCCTTCCTGGAGACATATACAAGTTGTCATTATTTGTATAAATCACATTGTTTTCCAGAATGTCTCGGTAGAGGCCTCTATTTATTTCCCCCAGAATGCAGTGAACCTTTGCAATCTGCATATTCAGATCTTTCTGTTTGGTTTTAAGGCACAGGTGAGTTTTCCTCATTATATTCTAAGTTATCTCTTATTCTAGCCTTTTTTTCAAGAATCCCAGTTATGTGTTTGCTGTCTGCTAATCCTCATCACTTTCTCATGCTTTGTTTTCATCTCTCGATTTCCGCCACACTTTTTAGAAAATGTCTCAAGGTTGGCCTCTCCCCATCACTGATTGCATTTTCTGCATTACAATTTCCGCTTTTCACTGTCTCTAGTATGGACTTGAACCCTGCTACTATGTTTTTTCTTTCCTTGCAGTCTTTCCTAACCCCATCTGTCTTAGTTTCCTAGGGCAGCTATATGAAATGACAACTGGGTGGCTTAACACAACAGAAATGTGTTCTCTCACAGTTCTGGAGGCCAGAAGTCTGAAATCCAGGTGTTGGCAGGGTTGGTTCCTTCTGGAGGCTCTGAGGGTGAATCTGCTCCATGCCCCTCTCCTGGCTTATGGCATTTCTTGGCTTGTAGCTGTATCACTCCAATCTCTGCCGCTACCTTCACACGGCCTCCTCCTGTTTCTCTCCTGTCTGTGTTTCTCTTCTAATATGGACACTTATCATTGGATCTAGGGCCCACCCAGTTCATCCAGGATGATCCCATCTTGAGATTCTTAATTATATGTGCAAAGACCCTTTTCCCAAGTAAGTTTACATTCGCAATTACCAAGGGGTAGGACTTGGACGTATCTTTTTGGAGACCACAATTCAAGGCACTACACAATCCACGTCCGCGTCCCTTTTTTTATATCCTCATACTGCCTTTTCCCATCTGTCGGGGCTGCCCTGTGCTTTCCTGCTCCTGTTTTGCAGAGCACGTCTTTCCGTGAAGGTTGCCACACCGTTTCCTGACGTCTTCTGTTTCCTTTAGGAAACTGCTGTCAACCGCCTGCTCTCAAGTGTTGCGGAATGCTGATTCCCTTTCCATGTTCAGGAGTGTTCTTTCACAGTCCTTTGTGGTTGATGCTTTTGCCTCTGTATTGTCCCTCAAACACAGAAACATTAACCCACACTCCACGATCATAAGTAGACAGGATGTGTAGATTGCCTCTGGTCCTGTCCTCTTATTACTTGTTTGGTGGCTCCATCCCATTCTCAGGGTTTGGTCTGGGCAACAGAATCAAGTGGGCTTTGCGCAATCCATGTCCCAGTTTCCAGCAGGTTCTGCCAACTGCAGCCCTGCTGAACGAGGGTGGCATCCGCTCTGGCCCAGCTAAATGGTTCTTGGATTTTCTGAACAGATGAAATAAGCAAAAGTCCCAGCATGCACTGCTACTGGGGAGTTTCCTAGTGTTCTCCCCCCCCTCACTCCCCCTACAATGATCATCTTTGCTTCCCAGAATCCCATGCACCATGAAAGCCCCCTGCTTGCCCACTTTCTCTGAATGACTAGGGGACATTACTCCAATAGCATCTGTGGGAGAGGGACAGCTATCCAGTTTTCAGACTGGCACAGATTCCGGGTCTCTGACTGGGGGCAAATGATGGAGGAGGTTCTGAGCCCCATCCTACTTTTTTTTTTTTTTTTTTTTTTTTTAATTTTTGCACACTTAATCTTATCTTGGTGTCTGTTTCTTTTTTTTTTAATTTTTATTTATTTATTTATTTATTATTTTTGGCTGTGTTGGGTCTTCGTTTCTGTGCGAGGGCTTTCTCTAGTTGCGGCAAGCGGGGGCCACTCTTCATCGCGGTGCGCAGGCCTCTCACTATCGCGGCCTCTCTTGTTGCGGAGCACAGGCTCCAGACGCGCAGGCTCAGTAGTTGTGGCTCACGGGCCCAGTTGCTCCGCGGCATGTGGGATCTTCCCAGACCAGGGCTCGAATCCGTGTCCCCCGCATTGGCAGGCAGACTCTCAGCCACTGAGCCACCAGGGAAGCCCCCCCTTCCTACCTTTTTCCCGGTCTCTCTGAGCTTTCTCTCCAACACCGGCTCCCATCCCCACTATTATCAGCATGGGCTCCTCCCAGATTCTGGCATGGGGTTGGCAGCTGTTTCCCACAATGAGTAAGGTTTCATATTTCTCACTACCTTCATGGGTATTTAGTGGAAAACTAAGAATGGCTCTATCAGGGTTTCTAGTTACATGTCATCTTATATAGAAGTCCACAGGTTTTTAGTGCTTTCTTTTTTAAAGCTCAGACTCATTCATGCACATTTATTTATTCAAAAAAAGTAGTGTGTTCACGGCTTGGCTTCATAGTGGATGTTAGGATAAATCAGCTAATAATACAGGAGAGTTCTGCAAAGATGGAGGAATAGGGAAAAGGCCCAGGCCCCCACCTCTTCTTCCCTCTGCTCTGCAAACCTGACTTCTCCAGAGATCTCTCCATCTTGAAGACCTTGTTCTTATGCTCCCAAATTAGCAGTCTGTGAAATCAGACACATTTATTGAGAACTTTCTTTTGCTCCAGGCAAAAGTAAGGGGAAAGGAAGTAGTCTAGGGGAGAGGAAGATAAAATCATTAGGATTCCTGCCCTCATGGTGCACAGTTTCCACTTCCCTGCTGTAGAGCATGGTGCCTGTTTGTCATCATGGTTTGTGATGATTATCTGAATAATCACCTCACTAGACTCCTGTCAGACTGGCAGCCCCATGAGTGCAGGAACGGTGTCTGTATCCTTGTTTGTTAGCACAGCTGGGACTGGGTAGGGCCGCCTGAAGGACAGGCCATCTGAGCTGGGCTCTGAAGGGTGGATAGGAGTTTTGTGTAGATAAGGAGGGTGGGAGCAAGAGAGAGGGGTGAAGTCTCTCTCTCTCTCTGGGGTCTCCTCAGCCCAAACTTGACCCTCCTTCCTGGCCTAGTTCTCACTGTGGTTTCTGCTGCGACATGGAGAAAGTTCCTCTCTGGATCTCTTTAGAGGCTCTACAGCCCCATGTCTGGGCCGTGCTCAGAGGAGAATGAGGTCTGCAGGAATTGATGGCCAGGTTGTCTAGGCCTAAGAGCTCAGCTGGAGAGAATGGGCAGAGGTCCATGTTTGCCTCCTCTGGGCTCCCTTTCTTTATCTTTTCAAAGCAGATATAAGTGGTGCCCGTCCCACTGTGGCAGCCGCGGGTTGTCATTACTTTCCAACAGGCACGTTCATGGCTGGGTCTCCTGGATGGGACCCAAAAGCCATTTGCCCGGGAGGCAAAATTTGAGTCAGGCCCAGCTGGGTCTTCCCATCCTTTATTTGCCCAATCCTATTAATAATTAACGGTACAGTAATGAGAATTGCTTTTAATAGAATCTGCTGCCATCACGGCATTCTGTTCCCCGCCAAGGGTTTCCCCCAAAAGGATTCACGGTCACATGGCTGTGCCTCCTGCCACCTCACTGGAAGGTCCCCTGCCGTTGTCCTTCCCTCGTCTCTTCTGGGCCTGAGCCCCCTCCCTGCTGACCTGGAAGCCCCTCTTTCTCCTCTACCATTTCCTGTCCCCTCCCTGAAGCACCGGCCACCAGCCCCTCCAGGTTCCCGCTGTGGAGTGAGGCCACCCCATCCACCCAGCCAAGCCTTGTCTGTCACCAGGGCAAACTGGTCCCACTGGGCAGGGACACGGACGTCCGGAAGCAGCTGTGTGCCCAGCCTGGGTCGCGCGTGAGACCCACACCATGCATACAGAGGCTGACACTGGACCAAAAACTCACTTCCAGCAAAGGTCAGTAGGATGGGTGTGGAGGAAAGGAAACCTGGCCAGGACGGCTTAAGTCCTGGCTTGGCCACTGTTTATGGGACCGTGGCGAGTGTTGTCACCCCTGCCTCCAGCCTCAGTTTATTCACCTGCAGAATGGGGATGAAGATGGTCCCTACCCCACCAGAATGTTCTGGGGAGAAGGGGAATGAAGCAGATTTCAGGGGAGCTCCTTAATACTCACTCCCGGAAAATACCCATGGCGTGCCCAGGGTTTAGCTATCGTTATGCTATTCTCTGTGGCCTTATTTATGATATCACAACTTGGAAACCACCTCCGTGTTCAATAATAGGGGATTGGCTCAAATAAGTGTGAGTGTATCCACACTGTGGGCACTCAGCTGCTGTTGGAAAGGGGGCTTTGGGCCTGCTTCTGTGCCTAAGAATCTCCTGGGACCCCTGGGGAAATGCAGGTTCTGGGGTCCCGGGGCTGAGATCCTGCACTTCTTTTTTGTTTGTTTGTTTGTTTGTTTGCCCTGCAGAACAGCTTGCAGGATCTCAGTTACCTGACCAGGGATTGGACCTGGGCAGTGAAAACCTGGAATCCTAACCACAAGGCCACCAAGGAACTACCCCCACCCCTGCCCCCAAGATCCTGCACTTCTAACAGCTGCTGCTTGGGGAGCATTCTCTGGGTACCAGCGGGTAGAGGCCTTGGGTGGCGGAGAAGTTTGAGTTCTGCTGGTGAAAGGAAGAACCAGGTTGCAAACCAGAATGTTCTGTGATCCCCTTGCTGGGCTCAAAGCAGAGTTCATGCTGCATACCCAGTACAAAGTCTGGAGGCTAGAGGCTCAGGCACTCAAAGTGCTATGGATGGGTGATGAATTAATAGATGATTTAAATTTTTCTCTTTGGTTTATCTTAATTTCAAAATTATCCACAGTTAACATGTATTACTTTCATAAGTGGAGAAAAATGTTATTTTCTTTAAAAAAAGAACAAATGTTCTCTTCCTTTCCCTACAACACGGTCAGGGTAATATTCCGCGTGGAAAGGTGGGAACTCTGCGGAGACGAGGATCAGTGTGGGTTCTGGCCTCGCTGCAGAGCCTGTGTGCCGGGCTGTGGGCTGGCCTGAGCCAGCCACGAGGCCCTGGTGCTCAGCACGTCCCTACGCCAGGCTAAGCCCTCTGCCCGCAGCGTCCCCGTCCCCCATACCCCCGGGAGGGGACCAGCACAAGGCACTGGTACTAGCTCCACTTCGCAGCTGAGGGAGCCAGCTGGGAAGTGAAGGACCCATCCAGGGTCCCCCAGCTCCCTGTGGGTGGGGGTGGGGAGGGGCCTGCCAGGAGGAAGCCCCTTCCTCCTTGAAGGTCTTCTTTTGGCCACTAGTCAGGGCAGCCTCACCGGAAAAACAGGTGATGAAGAGCTTTGAAAATTAGCTGGAGTTTTTATGTCCTGGGGGAGGCAATGGGGAGCCATTGAGTGTTCTAAGTGAAGACGAAATGATTCAAGTTGTGAGCAGCTTGGAGCAGAGAGCTGTGGCGACAGGAGACCCAGACCCAGGCCAGGAGGTGATTACAACAGGCTGGGCTGGATAATACAGAACAAGGACGATATTAGTTAACATTTACTGAACTCCTATGATGTCCAAGGACATGATAAACACGCTTCACTCAATCTTTCCAACAGCCTTAGGACGGTGCTGTGGTTCTCCCCATTCTGCAGATGAAGAACTGAGGCTCAGCGCCTCGAGGAGGTGCAGGTGGGATGAGGACGCAGGTCGTGTGACTTCAAAGTGGGTACCCTTAGCACAGTGCTACCCCACAGAGAGAACAGAGGGGAAGGGAGATGGGTCCCAGGGAAGGAGTGGGGTGTGAGGATGGAGCTGGAGTGGGATGGGGTGGGATGGAGCCATCCTTTGACCAGCACTACTGACCCCATCTCCCAGGCAGGCCTTGAGCCAAGCTAGAGGATTAAAGATAAACAAGACGCAGCCCCTCCTGGACAGTCTAGTGGAGGTGAGAGACAAGTAGACAGACCATGGCACAGGAGGGTCAGGGGCACCTCCCCGGAGGAGACAAAGCCCCGGCTGAGTCCTAAAGAATGAACAGCTGATCCGATGACACAGGAGAGAATTCCAGTCCCCCGAACAGCATGTGCAAGGGCACAGAGGCCGGAAAGTAGCTGGTCTGGCTGGAGCACAGATGCAGTGGGGAGCGGGGAGGCTGCAGGGGTGGGCGGGAACCAGGTCCCCAGAGCCTTCAAAGCCAAGGGAAGGAGCCGATTTCGGGCATTTGAGCTACTGGGTCATCGTGGGCTGGGGTGACGCTTCACCAGAACTGCAGGGCCCTTTGTGGAGTGTGGGGCATTGGGGGCCGTCCCGGAAGGGGTCCTGGAAGAGGCTGGTGTGGCGTTCCAGGCGGGAGATGGAGGAGCAGTAGAGGGGGGCACGGTGGCTGGGAGGCGGGGGCAGATGTGCAATTCCCTAGGGAGGCAGAATGACTGCACACTGTGGGAGGCGTGAGGAGGAGAGGAAGCAGGATGGCTGGGTGCCACCCGTGGGCGGTGGTTCCCAGAGAGGGGGAGATGAAGTCTGGGGGACTCACTCGCTCTGCGGGCAGCAGAGTAGGGCAGGTGTAGGGGACTGCTCTCCAGGGTGCCCTGGATATCCCACACCCTAGCTGTGGTCCTCCCATGGGGCTGCTGGGAAATTCTGGCCCCTGTTGCTGTGGCTGCAGGGCTCTGGCTGGAATCCCTGATGGGGTAGAAGGCGCCAGCCCAAATGATGCTGGAGCTGCCTTGAGCTGAGGTAGGGGCGGCATCTCATCAAATCCTCCCTCCAGCCTCTCTCAGCAGGAACATACTTGCGGTAATTTGCAGAGGGGGGAAACCGAGGGCTGGTGTCCTGTGCCCAAGGACACACATCTGGAGGGTGATGGGATCCATCAGAGAGGCTCCGAGACTGTCCCTGGGCACTTTGCTTGTCCAGGCCAGAGGAGGGGGGGAGAGTGCATTGTAACCCCTGCTCTCTGGGAGCTAGCCCTCCCCTGCCCGCCCCTGCCCAGGGGCATCAAGTAGTGGGGCATGGTGTCCTGGAGCCGTGGCGGGAGCTGGCCCTGGATCAGGAACGGGAGAGCGAGGGGGAAGCAGCCTGCAGAGGGGAGAGGGGAGACAACCCGAGCTGCAGCCTTCCTTAACAGCACTCCCCTGCTTCCTGGGAAGCAGACAGCCCACTCTGCACAGTGTCACACAGGCACTGCACCCAGCAGACGCAGCCAGAAACTGGCACTGCCCACTGGCCCGGCTCAGCCAGCAGCCAGGACCACAGAGGTTGAGACCTTTGGGCTGGGAGCGCTTGGGTCTCCATCTCTTAATTCCATGGCTGTTACCCAGTTAATTCTCACTGAACCTTATGGGGTGGGTACTATTACCATCCCCATTTTACAGACGAGGACATTGAGGCCCAGAGAGAATGACATGAGCTGGAACCTGAAACTTGCAAGGTGGAGGGCCTGCCTTCCCAGTAGACATCCAGTGAAGCCCAGCTCCTTGGGTGGTGTCCTCACGCACAGCTGGTGAGGGGGCCTTCATCACCCCACGTGAGTAGCTGGAAACTGAGGCTCGGCCTGGGTGGAGACTGGGGCAAGGTCACAGAGTCAGGCTGCAAGGCCCCTTCCCCTGCCCCATGCCACCCATCGGCCTCCCTGCTGACCCCCACAGAGGGGAGTGCCAGGAGGTCCACGGGAGGAAGCCCCTTTCTCAGGGCCAGAAGGGAAGAAGAAGAGACAGGGGCAGGTGATCCAAGGTTCTGGTCACCTGAGCTGGTGAGACCTGGCTCAGCTTGCCCAAGGAGGTGGCCCTGGCCAGCAGACCCGGGCAGCTCGCCGCACACCCAGATGCCCCAGGAGTGTAGGATCAGTCAGACACAGAGCCAGCTTCATCTCATCACATCCATGCATCGTACTGTGGAAGCCAGATCTGGAGGGTCTAGAGCAATGTTCTGGGAGCTCAAAAGGAGCCTCAGTCCCCCAGCCTCCCAGGCCAGGTACCCCCGCCCCAAGATGGGACCCCCTTGGCAGGCAAACCAAAATCATTTGGGAAATTCTACAAGCTCTGTCCTTGGGTTGGAAACAAACCATCCACATCAGCACATGAAGGCACTGAGAAGTCCCGCAAGAAAGAACCCTACTCAATTTTGCTTAATCCAGCCTTGCCCACAATTTACTGAACCATGAACTCCACTTTTTCCATGAAGTATGTATTAGCATCTGTGGCAGATTAAACATGGTCACAGATTCTTTGGCACTCCCGTCATCGAGAGGTAGGGTCTATTCTCCCTTCCCTTCAATCTGGGTGGGCCACGTGACTGCTGTGACCAGTGAGGATGACAGAAGTGACACTGGAACAGTTCCAGAACTGGCCTGGCAGCTTGATCTCTTGCCTCTTGGAGCGTTGAGTTTTGACACAAGAAATCCAGTCTAGGTTGCTGGAAAGGGCATAGGATGCGGCAGCAAGATGAGGCCATCCTGGGCACCCAGCCCAGTGGAGCCTTCAGATGACCCCGGCCTCAGCTGCTATCTGCCTGCAACTGCATGAGAGACTCCAAGCAAGAACCTGCCCAGCTAAGCCCCATCAACCCCAGCATCACCAGGAAGACTAATAAACTAATGCTTGAAGCCACTGCACTGGGGGTGGTTTATCACACAGCAGCGGATAACTGGAACAGCGTCCTACAGACCCCCTCAGGTGATGACAGGCCTCCACCCCATCCTCCTTATCCACCATACCATGCCAGACGCCTCAGTCCTTGCACCATGCCTTTGTTCAGGGCACGCCCTCTGCCTCCTTTTCTATTTGGGAAGACCTTTCTAGACTGAGCTCTTAGGAAGCCTCCACTTTGAAGACTTTTCTAACAACCATCAAGGCAACTGCAGCAACCCAAGGCTGGGATCTGCCTGGGCTCGCACTTCCACCTGTATGAACTGGGACAGGTTTGGGCCTCAGTTTCCTCAACTGTAAAATGGGGATAATAATGGTAATTACTGCATGAGGCTGTTGTGTAGATTTAACAAGGCAACAGGGGTAAAGCCTATGGTAGGTGCTGTATAAATGCGGCCATTACTAGCTGCTCAGTTCCTCCATTGGCATATGGCCTAACACTGGGAGAGGGGCATTTGCACTCTGACTCCCCGGGACCAGGCATTCACTCTCCGCAGGTTGGGTCTCCTGTAGCTCAGCCAAGCATGGCCTCGTGAAGTTGCTGGTGCTCAAGGGAGGTTTGGTGGAGGATGAAAGGCTCAGAGACCCCTCGACCTGTCCTCCTGGTTGGATCCTTGGAGATTAGGGAGCACAGCTCCCTTGTTTTTACTGAGGCCCAGAGAGGTAGCGGGCCTGACCCAAGGTCACACAGCTGGTTCTGGAACTGGACCCCAGGCCTCAGCATCCCATCCCATGCCTTGTCTGACACGGGGGTCCCCAAGTCTCAGGGACCGGTCCCCTTTGACTCCCCTAGTCCCTCTCGTGTCCTCCCTGCCCCTGGAGCCTCCTGAGGTGCAAGTTACCCCACAGCCTGATCGCTGGCTCCATGGTGAGACCCACTGGCTGCGGAGGGCACAGCCTGACCGAGGGTCCTCCTCGCTCTCCCTTTTCTCTGTTCTCTCCATAGATGCGATCAGCCAGGGAATGTGAACTGGGCACCCATAACGTGCCAGGCGGAGATGCAAGCTGTCCTGCCAACCACAGACGGCCGTGGGGAAACCCCAAACCTGCATTCGGGGAAACATGTGGGGATGCTATCAACTGCCCCGGCCTGCAAGTGCAGAAGTGTGTGAGAGCCTGACACGTGGCCCAACTCCCAGCCGCTCCTCTCACTAGCTGGGGGATCCTGGGTGTGTTACTGCTCCCAGCCTCACCTTCCCCATCTGTAAAGTGGGGGAATAAGAACCCTTCCACCAGGGATGAGCTCCACTTTGGAGAGCCAGGGGCCATGTTGGGCATCTGGACCAACGCCCCTCCTTCAAGATCTGACAGCCCCTGCCACCGCCTCTCCGCCCTTTCTTCCTGTCAGTTCCTAGCTGGGTTCCGGTTCTAAACCCACATGGGGTGTCCTGGGGCTCAAGGAGGGTAGAGTCTAGAACCTTTGGGGAGGATCATAGGGTCCTAGAGAAATCCTTCCTGCAGAGGAAAGGGGGCTGGCATGGGCAGGGCAGGCCTCGGGCTAGGGGCCCACAGGCCTCAGACACCAATGCCCGTCCGTGTGGGAGCCATGGGATTCTCTCCCCCAGGGTTTGTGAGGATGAGTTTGTGTGTTTGTTTCATAGAGAGGGGTGTGTGTGTGTGTGTGTGTGTGTGGCGTTTGCCCGGTGGGGGGAGCTGGGTACGGGGAGGGGCTGGTCCTGCAGCTGCCTTCAGTCGCAGGAGAGCTCCACAAGCCAGGCCTGTCCCTGCCTCTGGGGCAACCCCAGGACCCTGCTTTGGGAGCATTGCTACTGCCGATTGCTGCTGCAGCCGGATTAGAGCTGAGAGCTTCAAACAGAGCCCGCCTGGCAACAGGCCTGGAGCCCGGGCTTAAAGGGGCCGCTGAAATTATAAATAGCCACCTTCCCAGTGACTCCCCAGTCCTTCCCGGGGCGGGGGGGGGGGGCGGGAAATGTTCCACCAGTCCCTTCACCATCTTCCAGCGCAGCCACCAGCCAGCTTCAGGGGGGAGGGGTGGGGCAAGGAGGAGCTGGCGCCTGTCAGAAGGGTTGTGCTCAAACAAACAAACAAGAGTTCATATAGTAAATGACACACTGGTTTTAAGTTGCAGGGAGCAGGGAGTGTCTGCCAAGAGACTCAGCTGGTGACCCTGAGGATGCTGCCCGAGGATTCCTCCATTATTAACGAATATGCTCCGTCTCCCCAGCTCTTTTGCGCTTCTGTGTCAGGCTCAGAAATGGCTTAAGGGGAGGGGCTGGCATTCAACTCCGGGGTCTAGGCAACCATGCCAGCCATCTGGCCTCGCTGGAACTCAGTTTCCCCACTCCTGGAGGAGAGGAGACAGGCAGGAAGGAGAGACAGAGGGAGCAGGCAGTGCAAACCGAGGACCCGTTCTGGGTCAGGCACCGAGGCAAGTGCTGTGAAGGGTAGGATCACCTCTGAGCCTAGGTCCCAGCTCACAAAAAGCGAGTCCGCGGAAGTCAGTTTTGTTGAGCTTGTTAAATGGCTGGTAACCCCGCCCCCAGGTCCCTTCCATGCCCACCAGGCACTTCCCCTCTCAGGGCCTCCCTTTTCCATCTGTGAATTAAAGGATAGACAAGGGCAACGATGACCCACATTGGAGCGTCTGCCCTGCTGGCAGGGGCTGCTGTGGCCCCGTTGCACAGGTGGGAGACCGAGGCCGGCCAGGTGTGCAGGGACTTACAGCTCTCGGAACCACACTGCCAGGACAAAGCCCAGGAGGGATTAGAACTCAGCTCCGTCTCATTCCACACCCGAGCTCTTAAACTCTCCCTTTGTGCGTGCCTGTAACTGATTGCCCCACCAATTGATTAACTGATTGATTAACTGATTGACGGATTACCTGCCACGGCCCCTCCTCCCGACGGGCCTTCCAGGGAGCCCCCTCCGGCCCCCACTGCCCAGCTCACTTTCCTCCGACCACCCACCCCAGGTGCGTCCCCAACAAGCAGCGTGGAAGGGGGCGGGGCCGGGGCGGGGCTCCCGCGGCTTCCCGCCCCGGCCCGCCAGCAGCCGGCTTCTTAATCTGCAGCCCTTGTGGCTCTGCCTGTCGCCCGCCGGTTGTCAGGGAAACGACCTCTCCCCTCTGAACCTTCAAAGGGCTCCTCCCACTCCTGCGGGCGGGAGCTGGGGTCCTTGGATAAGAGACTGGGGAGACAGAGACGGGGGAGGGACACCCAGAGATGGAGAGACAGCGCAGCGAGAGGCAGAGACAGGGAGACAGAGACAGAGAAGCACCCTGGCAGGGAGAGACACAGGCCGCAGAGAGAATGGAGGTGGAGACAAAAGAGACAGAGAAAAGAAAACGCACCCCCGCCCCTACCACAGCAACAGAGGCAGAGAGATGGAGAGAGACAGTCACAGCCGTGTACAGAGACAGGGAGAGAGATCGTGGGAGAGGCAGGGTCAGCATAGAGATGGGGGGTGGGGGGAGGTGGACGGGGCCCCCCAAAGAGAAAAGACTAGGGCCAGCCAGGGGGAGAGAGTCGGGAGGGGGCGACTTGTGAAAATAAATATTTATAAAATGAGAGTTTCTAAATTCTTTCTGCATTTCCGTAGTAAAGTATTCATCTGTGTATCTCCCTCTCTCCTAACTGCTTAGGGAGCTGTCAAGGGGGGTGTGGCTTTCTGTGCCCCCCCCCCCGTCTTCCTCCCCCACCCTCTTCCTCACCCCTCCCCCACCTCTCTCCGTCTATCCCCTTCCCCCCTCCCTAATCCTCTCCTTCCTGCCCCTTCCTTCCCTCCTCCTCCCTCTTCTCCCCACTCCGTTTCCTATCCCCTCTAAACCCCTCTCCCGCCTCCCCCTCCTCCCCACTTCCCTCCTCACGCTTCCCATCTCCCCCTCCCCTTCCTGCTCCGGTTGGAGCTGAGCACCGGAGGCTGGCGGGGAGGGGCCGCCGCCCGGAGGTGACCGGCTGCCACGCTCTCGCGTTTCCTCCCCGCTTTAAATAAGAATAATCGTCCAAGTCAGCGGGGCTGGGATTAAAAAAACACTCGTCGCTGGCAGTCTGGCACCCCCAACCGGGACCACGGAAATCTTCCTCCAGAGGACTGGGGACGCTGGAGTTGGGGGGAAGGTGGGAGCTGGGCCAGGAGGGGGCTGCCGTCCCAGGAGGGCCCCGGCTGGAGCCAGAGGCCACACTGCTTCCAGGGGACCTTGCTGAGCCTCAGTTTTCTGCTCTGTGGGATGGGGCCAAAGACTAACTTCCTGTTCTCTAGGGCCAAACCAGCTCTCAAATCTGTTTGTGAGTCTAGAAGTTTTCAAGGTCCTTCTGATCAATCCCCACAGCTGATCAGGCAAAAAGGAGGAACAGGGGAAAGAGTCTTCAAGGTATGATGTGAGTTCCTAAAATCAGGCAAGGAGTGGGGAATAGCACGCCCAGCCCGCAGTCACAGTGGGCCACACCACTCTCAGTCTGTGGCCTTGAGCACAGCCTCCGTTTCCTCACCTGCAAACTGAGCCAGTGACGCTTCCCTCCCCTTGACCGAGGACAAGGGCCCTCCCCCTGCAAACTGCTACACGCTGCACACATGTCAGCGGCTAAGTGGCAGTTGTTCCCTGCTCCATGTCACCTGTGCCCAGCCATACCCCTCCCCGTCAGCCTCCAGGTCACCTACACTAAACAGCAACAGGAAAGAGGGCAGGAACCCCTTCTCTCCCAGCAAGGAGCAGTCAGCACCAGAGAAACCAAGGTAGGTGGCAGATCAGAGCCTTCCCTGCTACCGACACGAGCCCAGAAGTCAGGAGCGAACCTTTGGGGATTCTTCAGAGATCTGCATCCTTTTTCTCCATGTGATGCTGCAGGTGGAAGGCAGCCTTCCCTTTCTGGGCCAGGAGGCCCGGGGGTCAGGTCCTGAGTTTGATTCGTGACCCTGCTGTTTGACCTTAGTCTTTGACCTTTCCCTCTGGGGCAAAGAGTTCCAAGGTTCCTTCCAGCCCCTGCCTGTTTAGGATTCTTATTACTGCTGTTGACAGAGATGAGCGCTACTGGTCCATGACTCACTAGGTGCCAGGAGCAGTGCTCAGAGTCTCTTTCAGCCTCCCCCCACCCTTCTCATCTAGGGCCCAGTGACTACTGCCCCATTTTACAGATGAGGACGCTGAAGCTCAGAGTGCGGACTTGCCTCAGATCAAGAGGCTGGACAGCGGCTGACGGGTGTTCTCGCTTTGGCAACACAGAAGGGTGTCCTCACCCAGCTCCCTGTGCTGCCCACAGGGACATCTTAGGTCAGGTCAGTGCTGCCCGGAGGGAAGGTGGCCCTTGGGATCAGAATTGTCCAGCCTGCCCCAGCCTAGTGACCTCAGGCCCGACAGGACCCTCAGAAACACTGGTGTGTGATCTGAAGACTTCTCTTCATCTTTTCCGTAAGCACAGTGAGAAATGCATTGGGAAAATGACCCCCCTCTGTATAATTATCTCACATCCTGTGACCGGTAACACCTTTGCTGGCCTAAAACAGTGGCTTTCAAGCCTTTGATAGACCCTAAGGGGCACTGGGAAAAGGGGGGGCAAAGAGGGCCAGGGTGGGCTCCTGCTTCGTTCAGTATGGAGCACTTGGGCAAGATCTATCTTGAGAAGGAATAAGGAACAAGGTTGAGGTGGGAAGGTGCATGTGAAGAACCAGTTTGAAACCCACTGTTGTAAATAATTAGGATCCGTTTGGGATGGAGAATTGTGGCTTCCTGAAGTCCCCACTTACGTAACTTGGCTCTCCCCCCGGCTGCCACCCCAAGGGTGAGCAGACAAACAAAACTGCAACTAAAGAGGCTTCTCCCAGGACTCTCTGGCCCAGAATCCTTTACGAGGTCATTGCATTCAGTCACTCAAACAGGCCCACCAAGTGGGTGCTGTCATACCCACAGTGTGAACGAGCAAACTGGGGCTCAGAGACCTTCAGTAATCTGTCCAAGGTCACACAGCCAGCACGAGGCTCAACTGGGACACTCGGGCTTCTGACACTGACCGCCCTCCCCTGAAGAAGCAGCACGGTCACCCAGCGCGTGTCATCGGCTCTTGCCCCCGTCCTGCTCCAGTCAGTGTCAAGCCATCCCCAAGGGTTTCTTTGGGCACCAGGAGGACTCACAGCTTCTCACGAACAGATCTGAGGAGCCGTTCAAATATATTCAGGAAAAAAACCAGCCCCGGCCCCGGACAGAGCTGGTCCTGCTGTGGGCACTGCCATGCCCTCCACGTACCCACCCCTCAGCCAGGGCCCCTCTATCCCCGCTGCAGGTGACAGCCATGTTTGCCACTCCCCGATGGAGCTGTCCCTAAAGTTCCAGAGCCCTTGTGCCTCCAAGAGGCCCCAAAGCAGGGCTGCCAGTCTTCCAGGAGCCTGTTTTCCATACCACCCTCTCTCTCCCTCACGTCTGTGTTGGACCAGGTTCTGGGGCTGCCACCACGCTGCCCCCAATCAGGCCAGGCCCTGGTTAGTCCTGAGGGGTATCCCCTTCTTCCCTAGAGATGGAGGTCCCCTCAGGAGGGAGGGGAGACAGAAACAGCCTGGGGTTGGCCTACTTTCCACCTTGCCCGAGAGACCCCGACAGGTAGAACCCCCCGGGCCCAAGGTGGGGCCTGCTCTGAGCTTAGGAAGAGTCAGTGTTGCCGATGGTGGGTGGGGGATGGGAGACAGAACAACAGAGCAGAGGGGCAAACTCACTTTTCCACCAGCTGAAGGCACAACAGGGCAAATTGGGCCGGCTCTCAGCCTCCGGGTGTCTGGGAAGCGAAGGAATGAAATCCCGGCTCCCGTGTGTGGAGTGAATGGAACTCTCTTTGGAGGTGGGGAAGTCATCAGCCCCTGCTCAGTTGGTACCAAACCCTGTGGGATCTGCTCCCTGGAGCTGGACCGGCAGCTTCCAAGCTGGAAGCAGAGTGGGGAGGGGAGGCCCAGGCATGGCTCTGGGTGAAGGATGGGGGAACTGGGAGGGGAAACTAATACCGACTTTCAGTCCCACTCCAGTGACTCATAACACCCCACCTTTAGCGAGAAAGGCAGAGATTTTCATCATCATTATCATTAAGGGGGGTGGTTAGAAACGCTTAGCATCTATAGAAGAGGGAGATCGTTCATGCACACACGTTAACCATAGTTAGTCATCTCTGGGTGAGGAGTATTGATGATTTTTATCTTCTTGCTTGTCGCTTTCGGTGTTGCTTGAATTTATTTATTTATTTTACAAGAAGGGTGTTTTGTTTTTTCCCAGAAACAACAGTGAGGTTACCCCAAAAAAGAAAAAAATTTTTCAAGTCACCAAGGCTAAACTCTGTAAATACCAAGACACTCTTCCAAAGAGATGCAGCAGATAGGAAAACAACGAAGGGAAAAAGTAAGAGGCTGATTGTTCTGCAACCCGAGGAACCAAAGAACCAGACCCGGTGAGTCCCGAAGATGAGTTTCAGAAACTCGCTGAAAGAAAGCTCTTGGGGGAACACGAGTGCCTTTGAGAGGAACCAGTAAGGAGAAGTTCTGTGAGGTCTCCAGCGAAGAGCTGGAACCCAAGAGAACTCAGCTCAGGCTGGGACCGGGACTCAAAGGCTGCTCTCTGGGCACCACGGGCAGGGTTTGCTTTCTGTAAGATGGGCATGGCAAGAGCACCGGCATTAGGGCTGGCATCGCAGAGTCGAGATGGGAAGGGCACCCCCTCTTCCTGCTTCCCCTCCTAAGGGTCCTCTTTGGAAAACCCCCTGGGATGGAAAACTCGGCTCCATTGGCAACTGTTCTTACAAGCCCCTCCTGACCCTGGAGGCAGCACCTGCTGCCAAAGAGCTGTCAGATGGTTCCATGCACCTGCCCTTTGACCAACAGATTCCATTTTTAGGAATTTAGACCACAGAAAGCCTCACACGGGAGACAAGGGAAAATGCACAGGAAATTCATTGCATCACTGTTTATAACAGGAGAACTTTGGAAAACGCCTAGACACCCATCCAGGGGGACTGATTACATAATGGGAAGGCACTGCCCAGCGGAAGAGCAAAAAGCTGTGACAAACACCTGCCTACTCCTTCAAGGAGTGAAAAAGAGCAATAAGCCTTCGTTGGTATTTCAAGAAGGACACCTGGTACACACCTTGCTTGTCAACGTGCAGAATAGCCCTGGTAGCTGTGGTTGCCCTGGGACGGGAGCTGCAGGCTTGGGTAGGAAGGGGAGTAATCTACCCTTAAACTCTTTTCTCTTTGATTCACTTCACCGTGAGCATGTATTCCCTAGGAAAGCCATCCGCTGGCCTTCCTCCCACTAGGATGCTGAGTAGAAACTTTTGGTGCTCACCCACCCTCAGTTCTCCTCTCCTTCTCAGGACCCATCACCCTTGCCGCGGGGTGACGCGACCAGTGCTGGCCAGGGGATTGTGGGAAGAAGTGATGTTCTTTTCCCTGTCTCAGTGACCCAGAGATGGAGGTGACACAGGACGGAGGCAGCGTGGACCCCTGAGCTTTCACACGGAGGGCAGTTGCCCTGGAGAATCACCTGGACTCACAGCAGACTTTTGCTGTGTTGAGACAGTTCAATGTGGGGCTTATTTGTTACTGCAGAACAACCTAGCCTTGCTAAATGATACACATTTGGAAAACCACATTCTGGTTCAAGGGATACGAGAGAGCTTGGACAGGTCCCTTGACTCCTCCAGGCCTCAGTTTCCCCATGTGTGTGGTGAGGCAAAGGGGCTTTTCTCCTCTGACTAGGGCCTGTGCTGCTCACGTTCCCAAACCCTAAAGGCCTGAGGAATATCTGCCAATACTAAGGGCTGCTGGTGTGGAGTGCTCGCTGGACCCTGGCTGCTGGGTGGGCCACCTTGGGGATATCATGGAATCCTCACAGTGGCCCCAGGAGGGAGGCACTATCATTATCCCCATTTCCCCAGCAGGAAACTGAGGCTCAAGGAGGTAAGGTCACTGGCCTGGAAACCCCAGCATCTGGGATTCTTAACTGCTCTAGTGATAACTGCCCCCTGGTATTTTAATTTATCTCTTACAAACACAACTTAAAAGAAAGCCCACTGTTGACAACTTGGGAGAGCTTACAATAAGGATTTTTTTTTTTTTAATTTACCAACTTAACCATTTTTAAGTGTACAGTTCAGTGGCATTAAGTCCATTCACATTCTTGTGCAACCACCACCACCATCCATCTCCAGAACTCTTTCTTTTTGGCCGCACCTTGCGGCATGCAGGATCTCACTTCCCCCACCAGGTATCGAACCCTATCCCCTGAAGCGGAAGCATGGAGTCTTAACCACTGGACCACCAGGGAAGACCCAGAACCCTTTTTATCCTGCGAAACTTTGTACCTATTAAACACTAACTCCTTATTTACCCCTCCCCCCAGGCCTTGGCACCCACCATTCTCTATGAATTTACCCATTCTAGATACCTAATACAAGTGTAATCATACAATATTTGTCCTTTTGTGTCTGGCTTATTTCAGTTAGCACAATGTCCTCCAGGTTCATCCAAATTGAAGCATGTGTCAGAATTTCCTTCCTTTTTAAGGCTGAATGATACTCCATTATATGTATGTACCACATTTTGTTTATCCATTCATCTGTTGATGGACACTTGGGTTGTTCCCGCCTTTTGGCTACTGTGAATAACGCTGCAATGAGCGTGGGTGTACATATATCTGTTGGAGACCCTGCTTCCAATTCTTTGAGGTATATATCCCAAAGTGGAATTGCTAGATCATACGGTAATTCTATTTTTAATTTTTTGAGGACCCGCCATACTGTTTTCCACGGCGGCTGGACCATTTTACATTCCCACCAATAGTGCACAAGCTTCCAATTTCTCCACATCCTCACCAACACTTGTTATTTTCTGAGTTTTGGTAGTAGCCATCCTAACAGGTCTTAGGTGATATCT
This sequence comes from Balaenoptera physalus, assembly GCF_965194825.1. Classification (NCBI taxonomy): domain Eukaryota; kingdom Metazoa; phylum Chordata; class Mammalia; order Artiodactyla; family Balaenopteridae; genus Balaenoptera; species Balaenoptera physalus. The sequence continues at coordinate 6,860,491 of NC_138886.1, forward strand.
TATTGCGGTTTTGATTTGCACTTCCCTGATGGTCACTGAGGGAATGGGATTTTTTTTAATGCCACTGGTGCGATCCCCTGGACCTGCTTCCAGAGGAGGAAGCAGGGGGCCGGGGTGCTGCTCCAGTCCTGGGGACGTTGTAGCCACAACTCAAAATCCTCGAATCCCAAACAGGTGAGTGGGGCTGTGCTCCTGGGGCACAGTGTGACTGTGTGCCCCAATGACCTGTGCCCACCCCAGCTGGGGTCCCAACTTCTCCAGAACCTCAGCCTCTGATGTTGCAACCCCCTACTTCCCCTACTGGGCCTGAGCAGGGACTGAGCTCGGCCTTTCCAGCCCCACCTGATCTTGTGACCCACTCGAGTCCCACCCAGGCCTGGGACACAGAGCACACAGGAGGCAGCGTCACAGGGAGGTGGGGGTGGGGGGAGAGGGGGCGGTCATCTGAATGTCCCTTGTCCTTCCACGTCTAGTCTAGTGCAGCTTTGTGTGTGGGACAAGGGCAGGGACTTTGGAGCCAGACAGCCTCAGTCTGAGTTCCATCTCTGCCATTTGCCAGCCGTGTGACCTTGGATAAGCCACTTCCCTTCCCAGCCCTCACTTTTCTCATCTGTAAAATAGCTGAAATGGTGCTTGGCATATAGTTAAGCACTCACTAACCACCTCCCTTAATTACCAGCATTATCATCATCCTCATTGTCATCCACATCCAGAAGTACGATCGGGTCCCCCCTGTGTCAAACAGTCCATGGCTCCCTATTGCCGGCAGGAGAAAATCCAGCACACTCTCACGGACTGGTGGGCACTGCCCGGACTGGTCCCTGCTGACGTCTCCAAACTCCTCTTCCCCTCACGCATCACACTGCAGTCACCTGGGCTGCCTCCTGTCCCTCAAACACCCAGCACTCCTTTCTGCCACTGGCCCTTTGCATATGCTTTTCCTCCTGCCTGAAATGTGCTTTCTTCACTCCACTCCACTCCCATCCCTCCCACAATTAACTCCTAAAAGGCTCTGTCTCACTTCAAACATTACTTCTTCCAAGAAGCCTTCCTGGACATCCCAACCCCTTGTCCGCATGGGAACCCTTGGCCTTCACAGCTCTGTACCCACCCCCACCCCCTGCATAGTGCTTCTCCCAGCGCTCACAGTACCGAAATGTGAAATTATTTGAGGAATGTCAGCCTCCCCAGGTGAGCTCTGTGAGGCCACAATCACGTTTTGCTCCCCATTATCGTGCAAGCACCAAGGACAGGGTTGACCCAGGGGCCCCCCAAATATTCATCAAATTGAATTATTAATTTCCAGAACCTCCTTGATTTGGGAAACTCAAATTCTTTTCAATATAGACAATCCATTACCTACATAACGAAATAGGCTTTAACTTTCATACCTTTGTAAGACTTTTCCACTCATGACACGAACAAATCTGAGAAAACCCTCAGCTTCATCCTGCGTCCTAATTTTTCAGCTCGTGGTCACTGAACTCAGAGCAGCAGCTGTTCCTGCTGTGCCTCCTCGCAGCCCAGCCTCCGGCCACCCTTTCCTCAGAACACGCAGGAGGCTGCGGGCTGCTCCAAGTGTCACCCCTTGCCTGGGGATAAATGCCAACCATGAGTAATGGTGGGTGGCTGAGGGAGATGGAGACGCATATTCAGCCCAGTCAGCAAGATCAGCGAAAGCCAATGTGGCCCCTTGCCTGGGGTTAGGGCCTGACTCAGCCGGTCCACACACAGCAGCCCCCCAACCAGCTGGGGAGTGAAGGTGCGGACCCCCAGGGGAACACGGGACAGGATGCCCAGCGAGGCGTGTTGCCAAATCCCGTGCATTCATTGGTTCCTGCATCTTCTCCCTTGTCTATTTCAACAGTCCAGCGACTAGTGTCTGCTCCAACCGGTTTGGGGGAGGCCCTAGTGAGGCCCAGGGCTCACCCTCTCCCCAGGCTATGGGATGCTCTACAAGATGCTTCAGAGGGCCCCAGGGGAGGAGGTATTCAGAGAGGGGCAGTGTTGAGGTCCATTCCAATGGTTCTCCATGAAAGAACTTTCTTGATGCGGTGATGCAAATAGGCTACAGGAAACAATCACCGTTAGTACCACTGGTGCTGTGATTGTGGTTGGGGCCAGCTCAGGGAAGGTGACACCTTGAGGACTGGAAGAAGGGTGGACTGTCCCAAAACATAGACGAGTTGGGGGAGGACTTAGGACGTGGGGTCACCGTCTGGTTGGGCTCCACAGGCACGGAGGGTGAGGGTGAGCCTCAGGGGGAATGAGACCGGTTGAGAGGGAGGATCTGCGCCTGGAAAAAGGAGCCTGGCCTGGGTGGGGGTCCTAGGTTCCGCCAGGGCTCACGTTCCTGTGGGATAGATGATATAGACAAATTGAAACAAACAAGCAACTAGATGGGATGTGGGAGGTGGCAAGGGCAAGGGGCGGAAGTGGGTGGTCAGGGAGGACTCCTGGCGGGGAGAGGGTGGGCCCTGGGGATATCTGGGGGGGAAACTGCAGGAGAGATGGCCCAAGGGACTCCAGGGTACCGTGAACTTGAGAGAGTGGAAGAGAGTGGGGGTGGGGTGGGGGAAGGAGAGGGAAGTAGGGGAGGGGTGGGAGAGGGAGAAGGGGTTGGGGGGGTGTCACACTCACCCACATACACACAGGGAGAGCTTCTCCAGACAGCTGTGCGTGCCCCTTGTTTCCTTCCCAGAATTCCCGGGCTCACCCATCAGGCAACAGGCTACACCCCACCCCCCAATAATCAAAGTCCTCCTCATCTATGCAGAGCTTTAGGGGGGTTCAGCCTTTTTGGATCCTCACAGCTGCCTGTGAGGTGTCCTAACCCCCATTCTGCCGCTGAAACAGCAGAGGCTTTCGCTGGAAAGGGGAGCAGATTTGGGATGGGGATGGGGGAGGCAAGAGGCCTGGAAACCCTCAGGGAAATGCACATTCCAGCTGCTTGCCAGCCCAAGGACAAGCGTTCTCAGCTGCTGTCACATCAACACACACACATGCACACTGACACGCACGTGTGTACCCGGACACACTCACAATCCCACCCTCACACTGTCATGCGCACACACTGGCAAACAGATAAACACAATGACACACAAGCATAGCCCAACACACTACCACACGGCACAAACATACACACGCACACACACACAAAACTGCCTCTCTAGTTGGTCTGCGCTATCTGCTCCAGAATGGCCATCTCTTTAGGCTGGAGCCTCCTCTGGGAAATGTTTCCATCTTCATATGATCCTCCAGGCTGCCCCCCAGCTGCCGGGTCGCCTAAAATCCTGAGAAATAAGGGAAGATTCCTTTAAAACGCACACTTCAAATTTTAGGCTGAAACAGTATTTTGGAAATTTGGAGCTCAGTCTTCAGGCTCAGTCGGATGTGGGCTTGTGTTACCAGGCAGGTGGGGACAGGTGGGATGCTGAGGGCCCGCGAGGGGGGCTCGGGTTGCAGAGCAGGGGGTGTTGGCGGGTGGTTAGTCTGGGCAGATTCCACACCTGCCCCACCCCCCATGGCTGGGAGCAAACTCCACAAAGCAAGAGCTGGCCGGGGGCCGAGGGGGTCAAGGATACCGCTCTGGGAGTCCCACCCCACCTCCCACTCACTCTGCAACCCTCCCCAAAGGACTTCGCTCCCGTGAGCCTCAGTTTCCCCATCTGTACAATGGGTGCGATCCACCTCTTAGGGCTAGTGTGAGTTAAATGACATACATCATACCTACAAAGTTACAAGCCTTGGAAGCCCAAGAAAAGAAAGTGGGGCGGGGGATGGGAAAAACTCGAGGCAGTGGCCTCTCGGGCGTAACCGGGCTGAAAATAACCAGCATTTTCCTTTTCTCTGCGGCTGAAGCAGCGCTTCCCATAGGACCGCGCCTGCTTATCAGGAGCAAAGCCGCTCTCTCTGCCAGAAGGTGACTGTGGGGGCTTGGCTCCCCACTCCAGCCTCCAGCCCGACTCCCACGGAGGAGAACACTGAATTCCTCCCTCCCAGTTCAGGTTTCTACACCCCCGCCCAAGCCCCCCAAGCAATTTTGCATATATTTAAATCTCTGCTGTTTCCAGGTTTGAACCGCGCCCCCCGCCCCCGCCCCCGAAAAACGGAGACAGAAATTACAAAAGCCCGTCATTTGTCTCCGTCCCCGCACCCCATCTATCAGGGCCGCCGAGCCCGTCGCCTCGAATGATGCGCGCGCCCGGACGGCGCTTTAATGGGGCGCCGCGTGTGACTGTGCAGCCGCGGCGCAGCCGGCCGGCATTTGCATACATATTAAACGTAGCAGTAAAAAATGCAGACATGCAAACCATTTGGATGGGCTCCTCGGCAAGCCTGCCAGGAAATCAATCTTCTGGTTTCTTAAAGGAAACCTGCTCGGGAGGAGGTGGCGAAGCCTCGCAGCCCACTGGCCCTGGGAGGGGGGCGGCCGGCATCTGTCCATCTGTCCGCGGAACCCAGTCGGCTCTGGGGGTCCTTCCCGGCCACCGCCTCGGTGGACTCGCGGACAGAGAGCCAGGGGACCAGGGGACTGGAAGGCATCATCAGTCCCTCTGGGAGTGGGTCCTGGCTGGACGGGCTGTGTGCCCTGGAGTACGAGGCTTGGCCCCTCTGAGCTCTGCCCACCCAGTGGTAGTGATAACTTAGCACAGCGCCTCCCCCATCCCCAGTGGGTGCTGGAGCTTTTTTTCTCACTTGGTGGCTCTGGGGCTTAATGACTAACCCAAGGTGGCCCATCTCCTCTGTGACGAGCCCGGATCCCAAGCCAGGTGTGGAAGAGATCAGCTAAGAGCACAGGTTCTGGAGGGCAGAGGCCTGAGTGCCAAGTCAGGCTCCACTCCTTACAAGCTGTGTGACCTTGAGCAAGTGCATCAACCTCTCTGTTTCCTGAAAAAAAGGGGGGATCAATATTCTTCCTTCTTAGGCGTGTTGTTGGAATAAAGTAGGTGTCATTGCCTGGCTCACAGTAAGGACTTAGCTGCAGAGCAGAGTGTAAGAGGGTTCTTGGTATTACTGGTGTGTTTTTTGGGGTTAAAATTCCTTGCTATGTCTAGTGGCTTGGCAAGCCACTCCTCCTGCAAGCCTCTTCACCTATAAACGTGGTGTTTGATTCTCACAGGAACTTCTAGCTCACATGGATCACCTACCCCGCCCTCTGGAGATGTGGGTCCCAGGAGATCCACTGTCGATTCTAGCCAGATGTGGCCAAGGCGGCACCTCTGAGGGCTCTGACACCGTCATCCCCTGGCAGCTTAGGCAAAGCCCAGGGCCCCGGTGGGGCACACCCGAACAAGCCCCAAACAGACTGAACATCTATGGGACCAGGAAAGGCAAGTGGCCCAGAGTCTCCGCGGAACCAGAGGGGTCCTGCTGCTCCGCCCACCCTCTCTCTGAATTCACTTTACAGATAAGGAAACTGAGGCTCAGAGGTGCGCAGCCACAAAGCTTGAAGGTGATGGAACCGGGATTCAAATTGGGTCTGAATGACTGCAGAGGCCACCTCCCCAGAGGCCACTTGTAAATACTGTCCACAGAAGAAGCTCATTCTGCAGTGTCAGGGAATGCTGCTTCCCCCCAAAGAAGGTGTGTGCTTGTGAAGAAAGAAATCAGTTTTGTGCCTGGGCTCAACATGCTATTCAGAATTCACGAAGGTTCTTCCTTGAAAGGAACTGGAAGGAAGGAGGAGGGGGGCTTTTGAGAACCAGTTTGCCTTTCATCCACTTCCTCCACACTCCCGGAGGGAAGCAATGGAGGTGACCGGTGTCCCCAGGACAGGCTGGGCAGTGGATGGTGCTGGGGAGGTGATGCGGGGCGGGGGGTGGGTGCACCCAGCCCAGTGAGAGCCATCATCCTCTCTGAGACCCTAGCCCTGAGTGAAGAGCCAGGCCAGGGCCGGGGGGTCTTTGCCTTCAGCTGGGAGGGGGTCCCTGGGATTCAGAGCTGCCCATCTGAGTGGCAAAGTGCCCTCCACGCTGTGTCAAGTTGTAGCCTGGTGCCATGGGAACCAAAATGTCTGAATCCAGGGTGTGGCCCAGTTCGGTGGTGGCGCCTCCCTGAGGGACCTTGGGCAAAAGCCCTACGCTCTCTGGGCCAAGGTGGCTAAGCTGACTGCACTCCTTCTCTCTCTCCTTGGAAGCCCCTCCCTTTCACCCCAGCCTCCAGGCTCTCTGGGCCTCTGTCCCTCCACCTCTCACTGCAGGCCCCAGAGTACAGGCCGTCCCCCCCTGCCCAGCAGGCAGCGGGTGGAGGTAGCTGGCAGGGCGGGAAAAGGCAGGAGGGGCAGGAGTTACAGGAACCGGCTGGGCCTGGGCGATTGCTCAACTGGGGAGCCTGGCCGGCTGGCCTCCACAGGCCCCCACTTCCACCAGCCGCCCTCCCTCCTAGCTCTGCATTGCAAACATTCCTCGCCAACCTCGGTTGCTGCAGCCCCGGAAGGGGGAACTGCCACAGACCCAGCACGGGGCCGCCAGAAACACTTAACCCCTTCCTTCCTTCCAGGCAGAGCCTGCAGGCCAGAGGATGGGGCTGGGCCTGGGTTCCCAGACTGTGTGACCCGGTCAGGCGCATTGATGGCAGCCCGGGCTGGCCCCAGGTTAGCAACCTGGATCAACAGGCTGCATGTCGGCTCGTACAGTTGCCAATCAAGGATTCACTCAGCAGGCATTCCCAGAGCTCTCCCTGGGTGCCCAGCACTGGGCCTGGCACAGGCAGGGAAATCCAAAAGGGGGGCGCTCAGAGAGCCCACATTCTAGTGGCGGGGAGGGGTGCAGATCAGATAAACAGGCGTTTTTTTAGCTCACTACAATGATGAGTGCTACAAAGGAGAAGGACAGGGTGAGCCTGAGTGCGAACTAAAGTCGCTCAATTAGGCAGGGAGGGCTTCCTGGAGGAAGTGACATTTAGCAAGCAACAAGAAGAGGAGAGGGAGAGTGTGTCAAGCAGAGGATGTGAGGCTCTAGAGAGGAGAGAGAGGTTTCACGGTCCAGTCTGTGTGTCTGGAGGAGGGGGGGAGGGTAGAGAGCCCCCAGGTGGGAGAGCTTGGACTGTCTTGAGGGCAGTGAGAAGCCATGGAAGGGTTTTACCTGGGGAAAGACGTGGTCAGGTTCAGCCTCAGGCACTAAGATTCCCATAACGAAGAAAGGGAGCTAGCTAACTAAGGTTTCAGGTACAAATCAAATACACACAAAGACCAGGAGACCTGAAACTCACCAAAGTGCCACCAACAGGAGACATTTCAAATGGCAGCCTGGCAGCTGGGCCTGGCACCTGGTCCTCCTGGGGCCCAGGGTGCACTCTGAGCCCTGCCATCCCTGGGCCAGCCAGAGGCAGCAGGCTCAGGTGGCTCCTCCTCCCAGGATGGGATCCACCCCTCCCCTGGCCCAGACACCAGTCTGCAGACAGCTGGAGCTCAATAAATGCAGCAATTAGAGTGTTGAAGCTGGAAGGGGCTGAGAGACCCTTCAGGCCCACAGTCTCCTCACTTCAGATGAAGAAACTGAGACCCAGAGGCAGCAAGGGCTGGCCCCCCCGCTTCCACTGAGGGCAGATGTGCAGCTGGGCTGGCTACCGTGGAGATGCTCCGGCACAGGGGGGCCGAGGGGCATGCATCTGAGATGCCCACAGTACATGTCCAGAGAGGAAGCCAGCACACCCAGCCTGCTCGTGACCTTGGCACCCCAAGACCTCTGTGGACCCCCCAATCAAAGCCCCTTCCTCTCCCCACCTTTCACGGGACCTCACAGAGGCCGAACGGAAACAGAGATTCAAATCCAGAAAACCAGGAACCATTTGGAAATGGGCAGTCACTAAACCCAGCTGGTGGAGGCCGTCTATTCCTCTGTTCCCTTAGAGCTTGAAGGAATGAGCCAGGGGACAAAGTAAGTTGGTGGGAAACTTCTTGATTGTATTGTTTTCGCTGTAGACATGTTTCCTTTTGTTTTTTTCTTTTTCTTTTTCTTCTTCTTTTTAAATGAAGTGCTGCTTAGAACACCAACATACCAAAGAGATGAAAACGGAGCTCCCCTGATTGGAGAAGAAGGGGGTGGTCTGGGACCCGCCCCATGCACACCCACATGGGCTCTGTGTCCCCCTGGGCAACCCCAGGCTCCTCGGAACCCACTGAGGGCCAGCAGGTAAGCCCAACCCGAGATTTTAGGGATGGGGAAACTGAGGGCCAGGGAGGTGGAGACACTTGTCCAGAGTCACACAGCCCTGAGGGATGGAGCCAAGCGCTGTCAGGCCAGCCTGACCCAAAAACCCTCCGTCAAGCCAGGCCCAGGCTGTGGGATCAGGAACTAGTGCCTACATTGTGTTTTCTGAGAGTCTCTATGCCTGGTCTGTTTGTTGGGACAGCAAATTTAGCCAGACCTCCCCAAACCCTGCTCAGCGAGTTGAGACTTCTGAGGGGAAAACATGCCCAGGACGCTCCCTCTGTTGAAATCATGCTGGGACAGGACAGGAAAGGGCCTGGCCGGCTCCAGGCCCACACATGCCCCCAGCAGAAGCAGGAGCTGAGTTCCTTCCAGCCCCCCTGGGGTGGCCCATACAGGGGGCCCGAGCAGCAGCGACTGTCTGTTTTGTGGCTCGGGGTCCACTCTCGGTCACAGAGCAAAGATCTTTCCAGGCAATGGCACTTCTACAAAGGTTCTTTGAACCTGGGGTGCCACCACCTTGGTGACCCGCCATCAGCTTTGCCAAGATAGAGCATTCCAGCACCTTCTGAAGCCTCATCACAACCAGAAGAGTCGGCCATTATTACCCCATTTTACAGGAAACAGGACCATGAAGTCACTTGCCTGGGTCACAGAGCTAATAACGGACATGGCAGGCCTGGGATACACGTGTCTTGAGCACCCAGGTGTCTGCTCCTTACCACTAGGCCACCACCGGAGATGTGACCCCTTCTCCTAGCAGGAGGCTGGGGCGAAACCAAAGAATTCCTGGCTCACCCTGACTCTTCACACACTGTTAATGCACACCAAATAAATATTTTATCTCACCTATTTATTATGTATTTATTTATTTATTCATTTTTGGGGCCGCACCACGTGGCATGTGGGATCTTAGTTCCCTGATCAGGGATCGAACCCACGCCCCCTACAGTGGGGGTGTGGAGTCTTAACCACTGGACCACCGGGGAAGTCCCTATGATGTGTTTCTCTTTGGCATTTATCCATCCTGAGTTTACACCCCACTCCAGTCTTCTCCACGTGGGTTCACACGGGTCTTAGATTTTGTCTCTGCATTTTCAGGGGGCAAAGCTGCTTGTGTCCCTGTAGCCATCACTGCCAAAAAAAAAATCTCATTTTATACATTTCACAAAAATGAGTGGCCTAACTTGGAAATATTGTGGAACTTGCTGCTTGGGGACAAGGAATGCATGTCTCCACGATGCCGTTGAGGCACTTGGCATAGGGTGAGGGCTCAACGAACGGGCCTGGATGATTATTATTGCTGCTGTTCATGGGGTGTTGGCGTGGCTGATAAATTCCTGGTCTCCTCCTCCTTCATATCACAGGTTAGCAAGGTCCCTTCTCAAAGTTACTAATTGGCACTAAATGGTAAGAAACCAGCTGTGAGAATGAGAGATGTTTTGTCCTTGTGCTGGAGAGATGTTTACCATGGCAGTTGGCCTGCAAGATGGTCTCCAAACGATTTCGACCTCCTTCAGCCCTTCCCACAATGAATAGGGCTGCCCTGTGGGACCAATAGGACAGTGTAGAAAGGACCACATGTGCATTCCAAGGCCAGGTCGTGAGAGGCTTCAGTCTTGCTCTCTTGCATTCATCTGGGGGAAGCCAGCCGCCACATTGTGAGGAAACTCCAGCAGCTCTGTGGAGGAGTCTGTGTGGCAAGGAACCAAGGCCTCCTGCCAACAGCCTGCACCGCCCTGCCAGCCGGTGAGTGTGCCACCTTGGAAGCTGATCCTCCAGCCCCAGTCAAGCTGTCAGGTGACGGCAGCCCCAGCTGACACCTGGAGTGCAACTTCGGTGAAGACCACAAGCCAGTTACGCCAGTTCTGAATTCCTGACCCACAGACACTTTGAGATAATAAATGCCTATTGTTTTAAGCCACTAAGTTCGAGGTGATTTGTTATGCAGCAGTAGATAACTAATACAGAAACAGAGAGACCTTTTAGTTATGAGGGCCTTTCATTGACTGGGTTCCCAAAGTGTGTTCCTTGTAATACTGACCCCAGGCTATGCTCTGAAAACCACAGTCTGTCCAGTATTGGCAGATTGCGGACTTTCGTCTCTTATTCAAGATGCCCAGTGCACCTTGGCATATTCAACCAGACCCCTCTGGGCAAGGAAGCTGTTTCTCAGGAGTCTTTGTGGCACTCTGGCATCATAGTTTCAGAGCTTCTTTGGGAAGCACAGCCAAACTGCCATGGCAGCAGGCTCCTATAGCACATTAGACAATTGTGTCCAACGTAAAAACAAAAACACTCTTAGCCTGATATTCAGAGTGTGGCTGACGGTGTTATATACAAAGACAAGAGGGCCAGTCTCTCTGAGCTCTTCTTCCAGCTGAAGGGCTGGTTTGCCCTGGGTCCCCTCTGGTCCCACCAGTCATACAATCAGTGGTATTTATTGGTCAGGGTTCTGAGCCAGTGTTTGGCCGTGGACCTCAGTGCATTTGGGGACCACTGGGGATTCAGATTTTGGTTCCTGACCTCTGTAGCTCCAGCTCTCATCAGCTCCAAGGCCCACTGACACGCAGGCCATGCTGTGGCCTTGAACTCCCCGCCCCTCGTGTTTGCCACGTCTTCAACAACAATGCCTCAGAGCTGGATACTTCTCAGTGGGAATGCAACCGTGGTCTTAAAACACGCACCACTGGAAAACAGCATTTGATATAGAAAAAAATCATTTTACAGGCAACTTTTTAAGAGCGAATCCACCCCCTTCAGCGAAGGAAGGCTGTGCTCAGAAAACCACATTCTTTCAAACCCCTGGGGCTGCATGGGGGGTGGGAACGCTAGCAGGCAGAGGCCTTTTCTGTTGAAAACATAATTTTACCCTCATGTTGCTTCATCTTTCCCTGCATGGACATTCTGGCGGCTCTCAGGCCTTTCTGGAGCCATCGCTTCCAGACACCAAGTGGCCTGCCCTCCTCCCTGGGCCGGAGGCCCCAGTGGGGGCACCTTGTTACTCAGAGTGTGGCCCTGGCTGCCTCAGCACCTGCCTCACCTGGGAGCCCTGCCCAGGCCTGCTCCATCAGAGTCTGCACTGGAACAAGATTTCCAGGTGATTCTAGGCACATTAAAGATGGGGAGTGCTCGGCGGCACCCCAGAACTGCCGTCTCAAGGTGCCTGCAGCCTGCCCGCTAACGGGCCGCCACGCCTGCCTTCCTCACCCACCTTCCAGGCTCCCGTCACAGACAGCTTCTCAGAAGCTGCATTTCCCGAGCCCCATTTCCACGCGCACTCTGCCCGCCCCTGCATCCCTCTTTCATCACGGAAATCCAGTGAGAGGATCACACACGACAGGGTGGGAAGTCAGGACACCTGAACAAGAGGTAATGGCAACAATAAAGACACCCAGCCCTTACAGAGCGCTTCCAACCCAGAGGGAAGCAATAGGACCCAGGGGTTCAGAGAGGGAAAGCCATCTACCCAAGATCACACAGCTGGTAAATGGCAGAGTCAGGATGACCTCACAGCCACCAAGCTCTCCCTGGACACCCCGTGGCAGGAGGACATCCTTGATGGGGAAGTGGGAGAGGCTGCAGGGATTGTCAGAGAGTTGCACCCTCATCCCAACTGGCTTAGCCGAGTGATTCCCAATCTGGGGTTCCCTGGGGGAGCCCGCCAAGGATTTCTGGCAGCGGGGGTTGGTGGGGGGGGGAGACTCCATGCTATTTACAGCCTCTTGAAATCCCTGATGGTCACTGCACCTTGACTGAGGGCCAGGCCACCACAGACTCCATACGACATCACCCTTCTTTGCTTTGGATGGGATTAGATCAACCCACTGTGCTCCTTCAGACTCTCCGATGGGAGTTGCACAGCATCATGGATGCCCTTGATTAACCCAAACTGAGAAAGCTTCTATTACTTACACAGAGGCAGTTTTCTTGTTGGGCCAACATGGGCCTGGGGGCAGATAAGAACAGGAGGAACTTTTCTGGTGGGGATGGAGAGAGGAATCAGCTTCTGTTTTCTTTAAAGTGAATCGAGTGCTGGAGGCAGCCCCAGCGGGCAGGGCTGAGCCACCCGGTCTCACAGGTCTTCACGAGATGCTCTCGTGCCATGCTTTCCACGGAAGCAGACCATGACGTGTGGGCTCCTGTTCGCAGGAAGCCAGCCACTGACAACCTTGAATTTCTTGTAGAGACCGGCAACGAGACCTCTCGGTGGGCCTTGCCCGCGGCTTCCACTCCACTCTGCACCTTTCTTCCCATCTCGGCTTGTCCGAGTGCACGTTTGGGGCTGGAATGGTGCTTCCCTTGCTCCTTCTAGGCAGACCCTTCCCCTCCATCCCTCCCACCTCCACCCCACACCCACAGGAGGTGTTAGGCCTTGGAGGTTCTGGTCAGGAGCACTCAGAGGTTAACCGCCGGGGCTCTGAGGTCCAGTGGATACAGGGGGCTTGCAATCGACTGACAACTTCAGCTCACGCCCCTGCCACACGCTTCCTCCATCTGGAGACACCCTGTCGGTGTGGGGACCCCAGATTCTTGACCACTGGAAGGTGTCCTTCCACGAGGGACTTGAAGTCACCTTTGGACTTGGGATTGGGGGGGAGGGGCACAGCTACTTCTTAAAAAATGATCCTCTTGCGTCTGCGTAGCAGGAGCTGGAGACCCCGGTCCCAAGGCCCCGTGATCGTGGACTAAACAGCACAGTGAAGGACAAGCCAGCTGGGTTTCAAATACAACTCGAGCGGAGCCCGTTCTGAGGTATAAAAAAAAAAAAATGTACCATCCATCAGCACATCGAAGGGCCTAGAACTCTTATGTTGATGCACCAACCAGGGGACTTTTTATAAAGCAAGTTCCCTCGGGGGTCTTTCTGGTGATTCTTTATGAGATGGATCAGCTACGCAGCCTCGGGTGCCCCCTGTTACACCACGTTTCACTGGTTTTTCAATGTGTCCCCCTCTCCTAGGGGACGTAGCTCCTCCAGGGCAGGGGCACCCCTGGTTCGTCTTTGTGCCCTGAAAGCTCACTTAGGGCCCTGCAGCCAGGACTCACAGGTCTGTTCATCAGTAGAACAGAGCGTCCAGGTCCAATGCCAGACTCATCAGTTTCTCAGTGTGGAACGTAAAGCCAGTCACGTCTCCTCTCTGTGCCTGTTTCCTCCCCTGGGAAATGGCGATCTCAGTCCCTTGAACCTCGTGGGGTTGCTGTGACGTCGGCCTGAGCAGGTGAACACACATATCACAGGCCACACCCACGAGCGGGGTACCTCTATCCAGCCCCAACTCCGATGCAAGGCTGGGCACATGGCAGGTGCTCAGGTACTGTTTGGTGTTCAGATTTTTTTTTAATTAACATTTCTTAAAGTACAGGGATAAAAATTGTATATTATTTGTGAAAGTGTGATTTTTTTAAAAAGAGAAAACTTGACCTCTTTCTTCCCACCTACAGCCAGCATTCAAGATAGATACTCCCCATGCATGTCCCCCTTTTACGAATGAGTAAGTCAAGGCTCAGAGAGGTCAAATGAGGTTCCCAAGGTCACTCAGTGACAGAGTCAAGCTCTTAACCATGAGCGTCCTGGGTTTATTACCCCTGGCCTCCATGAGACCCTTGATTAGACTCCCCCAGAACCAAGGGCCCCATCCCAGAGAGAAGCAGCAATGATCAACTGCACACATGAATTAACCGGGCCAGTAACCACATAATAAGGTCATCTCTACTTCAAAGATTTCTCTGAGTGGGAACCAATGTGACAGGGAAGGAAATTTTGAATCAGGTCACACCAAAAACACCAGGCAACTCTGGAAGAGTACAACTTCCCCAAGCCTGAGCTAACTCTGGCCAACTTCCATCTGATTCCCTGGCAATCAGGCAAAAGGCGGGGAGGGGGCAGATTCAGATTAGAAGCCTCTTGGGCTTTAGTACCAGGCCTGAGAACAGTGGGCAGGGGGTAAGGGTGGGGGGACTTATGCTCTGTGGCTGTCTTGAGGCGGGTCTCCGAGAGGGTCTTTCAAGCTGCTGTATGAGTTGGTGATTAGAATCTGGGCTCTCGAGCCACAGAAACCTGGGATTCCCTCTTGGCAAGCTGTGTGACCTCTCTGACCCTCAGTCTCTTCATCTGAAATGTGTCCACCAAAGCTTTATTGTCCAGCTGCTCCTTGAGGAGCTGATGCTGGGTGCCGGGGACTCAGCAATGAATGGGAGAGACAAGATTGGGGCCTTCACCAAGCTCCCCTGCCTAGCAGGGGAGACAGTGAGCGTGGAGACAAACACGCTCAGATATCAGCTATAAGGAAATAACCCGAGGATGAGAATAATCTCTATCTCAAGCTGGTGGTGAGGATGCAGAGTGTGCATCCAAGTCAAGGCTGAGCCCAGCATTCAGCACGTGGTGAGTGCTCAGCCCGTGAAAACTGCTTTAGTTGCTGCTGTGGCGATGATTATTACCGTAACCTGAAGGAAACTGGGCTGCCTTGGGGCCCAGTCTCATCACCATGTCCCGTTCAAAAGCAATACCAGTCTGACATGCCCAAATCGTCGAAAAGCAGTTTAAATCGTCCTGATCTCTCAGAGACACCAAAGGGGATTTCCTTTGCACACCACACACAAAAGCATTCTCAAGACTCTCTGTGACAATCTGTCTGCCTAGAAGGTCTCAGGGCAGCTGCTCCAGAAGCATCGCCCCTCCCTGCATCTCCCTTTCGTCCTTCCCAGAGAGGCAGGGGCTGCTGGGCCTGGCCTCGGGGGAAGGCGACTGGGTACATCCAGGCTCTGCTCTCACTAGCCACGTTGCTTAACTACTCAGTTTCCTCATCTGCAAAATGTGAATAACAATAGCACTGCCTCCAATGAGTTATTGTGGGGAGTCAATGAGATAACGGCTGGAAGGTGTCTAAGACGGGCAGGCACAGCTGGGCTACCCCAGTGTGAACTCATGGTTTCCTTCTACTGCCTCCCCCACCTGCCCTTCGCCCCAGTTAGGAGCTCTGGGCAGGGTCTCCCTGTAGTCAGTCTGGGCTCTCTAGGTCCTAGCACCCAGTGGCAGCTCCACCGGCCGCCCTGCTGAGCACAGGGAAAGAGCCACTGCCACGCAGGTACTTGAGACCTGCTGATCACTGGGGAAAGACGGTTCCCCACCAACAGAGGCCACTGCTTGCCCGAAGCCTGGGCAGTGTGGCCCAAGATCTCCTCCTGCATCAGAGATCTGGTGTCTCTCTTCCCAAGGGGCTCTGGACCAGGCCCTCGTCAGGCATGTGGTTCCTGCCCCCAGAGGGCTCACAGACCCGTGTGGGAGGCAGATAATCGGGGCCTGAGCTTGAGGTGAGACACCCAGGGCAGCAGGAGGAGAGGACCTGCTGGGGCATCAGGGAGGGCTTCCCAGAGGAGGAGACACTGAAGGGAAGGCCACACCTATAGGCAAAAGCCTGGAAGGGAGAAAGTGGTGGTTCTAGAAGATACAAGAAGTTCTTCCCACCTGCCCCGACAGGTACAGTTTGCCGAGCTCCGTCACCTATGCCATCTCACTTGGCACCCCCCCCCACCCCACCCCAGAGGACAGAGGGCAGGAGCTCTTACTCACCCCATTTACAGATGGGGAGACCAGTGCCAAGAAAGAAAGAGACAATTTCTGGCTAAGACTAGAGCCCGTATCTCCTGACTCCTGGCTCAGGTGAGAGAATCAAGATGCAAGACGGGGCCCAAAGCACCCCTGGCATCTGCCTATTATCATCACCCCTATTTTACAGATGAAGAAACTGAGGCTTAGTGAGACCACAACATCCCTCCAGTCCTGCTATTTCTGTCTATCTCCGGGGACCTATGACAAGCCTGAGGTACCCAGCTGCCCTCCCCAGGTGGGGCAGGAAACAGCCAGGAGCACCGGTGACTCTGGGTTGGAGGAAGGAGCGGAGCCGGGGTGGAGGAAGGACGGGAGCCGGCATGGGTTTCACAAATGAACACCAGACTGGGAAAAGCGGAAGAATGTGGGTGGGGATAGGGGTGGACCTCAACAGGAGGCCAGTCTGGGCGGGGCCCAGAGCCCTAGGCAGCCCCCTCACTCACGCCAGGGTGAGACCCTGATTTCCCGTAAGACACCACCCCCCCCCCCCCCCCCCGCTGGGCGGGGAGAAGGACCAATGCCTCCTGGCCGCCCAATCAAACGCACTCCCGGTCTGATGGGGGAGGTGGCCAGGGAGAAGGGCTCCCAGGGCCTTCCAGGATGAGCCCCCCGGGACCTGCCCAGGACTCAGCCGCCCACCGCCCACCCCCAGCCTCATTAGCACCGACGCCCGGCGTCCTCCCCTCGGCTTTCGGGTGGCTCCAGAATTTAAAGGTTAAATCCTAACCTCGTCTCAGCAGTTTCTCCCGGCTTTGCCTATCCAGCGCCAGTTGCTGGTAATTATATGCATCTCCGAGCAGCCAATCAGCTGTCAGACTGACAGATACTGATCTTTTCGTTTTATTTTTAGCTCTGTGCTTCCCCCTCTAGTTGCAAAAAAAAATTCTGTTTGTTCTGTGTGCTGCTTGGCTCCCAGCTCTGCAACCGGCTCTCATCTCCGCCAGCCAGGTCCGGGAGCAGGAAGCCGGAGGGGCTGGAGCCTCCTGCCCCTCCAGAAAGGGGGGGGGGGGACACAGTGCACCCGCTGCCCCCCAGCTGCAGACCCTGGGCTGCGATGGGGAAGGGAGGAGGGTGGTGCTGCCCAGAGGCGCCTTTGGACGCCAAGGGAGCAGGAGAGGAGATGTACTTGGCACTGGAGGGGAGCAAGTCCTCACCTGCGAGCTGGAGGCTGGGAGAGAGACAGAGAGACAGCCGAGAAACAGAGACATGCAGAGGCTGAGATAAAGCTAGACTGAGAACAAGAAAGAGAAGGGAGTGGAAGGGAAAAGACAAGCTCTCGCCCCCTGGAAATATTCTCCCCCCAGAACTGAACAGAAGGGGGCAGGGATGGCTGTCAGCCCAGCGAGCACTAGAGTGGCAGTCAGGAGGGGGCTTCCCAGCCAGGCCTGCAGGGCTCAGGCCTGGGACCTGGCGGCCCCTCCCAGGCCTGTGTGCCTCCCCTACCCTGTGAAGGGCAAGTGAAGGGCTCCTCAGAATCCTTTTCTGGGGAACGTTCTGGAAGGTTCTGGGACCTCCCTGGAGGCACCAGGAGGCAGGCAGGTGCGGGGCCTGGCTGGAAGGAGACCCCTGTTCACACGAGGTCTTTGGAAGGAGAGGAGGAATCTGAGGACCAGGCAGGCTTTCAGGGCCCAGAGAGTCTCCCAGTCAAGGACCCTGGTCCAGGAGAGGGGTCAGCAAATGATGGTGATGCTTCCTTCCATCATCACGGCTCTCTACAGTTTGCAGAGCCTCTCCCCTCGCCCCGAGGGCCTCCGTTCCTTCCCCATAGCCTCAGGAGCGAGGATCACCTCTGTTCTGATTGGCCCTGGGGGAGGGGGCTGCAGTGTAGCTTAATGGTCTGGAATTTGGGGCACAATGGACTGGAATTCAAGCCCCTGGGCTGCTGTTCAAGCTCTGTGAGGCCTAGCGGAACACCCCAAGCTCTCTGGGTCCCAGTGTCCCCATCTGGAAGGTGGGCCCCATGCCACCCCCTCCTCAGAAAACTGTCTGGGGAGTGGCGTCACCCTGCGCGGATGCTCCCCGTGCCCCAGCATCCGCGGGGCCCAGCCCACCTGTGAGCGGGTATTATTAGCGGCACCGTTTTGCGGATGGGGAAACTGAGGTTCATGTGACTTGTACTTGGCAGAATTGGGACCAGAACCTCCCTCTTCTTGGCTTCCTTTTCTCTGACACCACAGATGGCGCGCTGAGAAAAAAGAGAGAGGAGAGCAGGGAGAAGGGAATTAGGAGACAGAGCAAGGTGGAGAGAGGCAGCAGCACAGTGATCAATTACTTGGGCTGTAAATTTCTGCTGTTTTGCGAAGTGAGCACACAACCTTGGAGAGGCATCGCTCCCCAGGCTGCTGGGGAGAAACCAAACAGCCAAGCCCACAGCAGACTCTCGGATGGTGGGAGCCAGAGAAGGAGAAGGGAGAGCCCTAGAGTGGGGTCAAAGTGGCTGGCGGCGTGGGCGGAGGGCAAGGGCCCCTGGAAAGGAACGGAGCAGGGCGAGCTTGGGAGCTGCCTGGAGCCCCCTTGGGAGGGGACTCGCCTTCCTCTTCTCTTCCCAGCAGCTTCCTCTCCCACTGTTGGGAGTGGGAAAGGCAGTCCTGGGGAGCCCTATCTGTCACAACACCCCTGCCTGGCCAGACCCTGTCTGCTGCCTCCACAGCTGCTCCTGGGGGCTGCTGGGATGGGGACTCAACTTCCTCATCTGTAAAATGGGAATAATGACAGCGTTCATCCCCAGGAGTTGATCTGATGGGTCAGAAAAATCTAGGATATAAATGGTCTAGCTTGGAGCCTGGCACATACACAGCAAGTAGAGTTAATATTGTTGTTGTTATTATTATTATTATGAAGGTAAGCAAGGGCTAAAGGGTTTGTAAAGGGCTAAAGGTAGTTTGGAGACCAATTGAATTATTTTAAAAGTAGGGGTCAGGGGACTTCCCTGGTGGCACAGTGGAGAAGAATCTGCCTGCCAATGCAGGGGACACGGGTTCGAGCCCTGGTCTGGGAAGATCCCGCATGCCGCGGAGCAACTAAGCCCGTGCGCCACAACTACTGAGCCCGTGTGCCACAACTACTGAGCCTGCGCTCTAGAGCCCGTGAGCCACAACTAGTGAGCCCGCATGCCTAGAGTCCAGTGCTCCTCAACAAGAGAAATCAACACAAGGAAAAGCCCACGCACCGCCACAAAGTGTAACCGCCGCTCCCCCCAAACTAGAGAAAGCCTGCACGCAACAGCGAAGACCCAAAGCAGCCAAAAAAAAGTAGGGGCCAGGCCTCCCTCTGAGGCACAGTGGTGGAAAGGGTGACCCACAGTGGGGTATATCATGACCTTGACCTGTGTCCTTCTCCCAGCACGTAGGGGCGGGGGCCAGGGGCCAGGGTGCAATTTGTGCTTAGGAAATGGGGCCAGAACGAGGCAGCCCAGGCCCAGACTCCTGGCCTCCACCTTCCTGGAACCTTGCTACGGCCCATTTAGGGAATGAGCCATAGGCAGTCCAGCGTCTCCCTCTGGTATCCAGGTGCTCCAGGAAAATGGGATTCCAGCGACAACCCTCTCGGGGCTTTCCACACGGTGGAATTGCAAAGACCACAGCATTTCAGAAGCACCCTCTGCGTGCTCATCTTCTCTTAGGCACGAGGAAATTCAGCAGGGAACCAGCCCCAGGCCCTGCCCTCAAGGAGCTGTGTGGGAGAAAAACAAATAGATACAGCTGACCCTGAACCCTGGTCTTTGGACCCCAGACAACAGCCAAAGTAATGAGAGGCCACGGGATGGAACAGGAAGATCACAGACTATAGATATCGTGAAATGAGGAAAGCCAGGTAGAGGGGCCTGAGGGCAAGGGGTGAGGCCAAGATGGGTGGTAAATATCGGTCCTGGAGAAGGTACCTTGAGCTCAGGTGGGTGCCAGGCACAGGGCCCACCGTGCACCCTCTGCAGCCTTGGGGATCCCAGGCTGAAGGTAGTGGAGGAGATTGCTACTTGAAAGGAAACCTAAGATGGATTCCTTTAAAACGAAGAGCAGCTCCCCTGGATGGAGATAATAAAAATGTTGTATTAGTCAGGATGGGCTAAGGGATATAACAAACAACCCCCAAATAAAAATTTCGTATTCACATCACAATCTACTGTGGGCTGGTAGAGGGGAGAGGTGGAGGCCTTGCTCCATGCAGTAACTCAGGGGCCCAGGCTCCCTCATCTTGTGGTTCATCAGCTTCTAGGGACTTCTGCTCCTCGACAATAATCTTGTGGAAGGGTAGAGAAAGAGTGTGGAGGATGGCATAGAAGGAATTTTATGAACCAGGCTAAAAGGGGTGGTGGGGCACATCACTTCAGCTCACATTCCATTGGCCAGAGCTCAGTCATGTGGCCACACCTAACCCCAAGGGAGGCTGGGAAATGTAGTCTTGCTACATGCCCAAGAGGAAAATAATGAACCAGGGTTTGGTGAAAACATAGCAATCTCTACCACAAATGCTGTTCGCTTTAGGTGGATGAGCTGATGCTCACAAAGCACCCGGTGTCGGGCCCGGCCACTGACTTGTGTGCTGAAGCTGGTTATTTGTCTTAGAAATCCAGAGGCTGCTCGCCTGAGGGTTAGGACGGGCATCTGAAGCCTGTGCCTAGTTCTCTTCCTGAAATGGTACGTTAAAGTGTGTGTGTGTGTGTGCGTGTGTGTGTGTGTGAGAGAGGGAGGGAGGGAGAGAGAGATGGATGAGAGATATTTTTTGGTCTAAGGGGAGCATCCAAAGCTTTCACCAGATTCTCAAAAATATGAGCATAATGGCTTAAAGAGAGGTATACTGTCTTTTATATACTCTCCCATTAAAGCAACATTCTCTTTTATATACTCTCCTATTAAAGAGGTATACTCTCCTATTAAAGCAACAGCTTAGCTGTGCAACACTGACCTATTTTGGGGACTTAGCAAGGCCTTGGTACCGAGCACATTGATCCTTATGGCCCCACAGTAGGAGGTAGAACCAAGGATTCCGCAGCTACCGTCTTCCCTCCCCCACTAAACACGCCCCAGAGATCCCAGGGTCAAGGCAGAGAAGGCCTCAGCTGCGCCATGACAGTGGACATGTCAATTCCAGTCGGCTGCAATGGCCAAAGCAGCCATGGGGGTCATAGATGTCAGCATGGGAGGCCAGCTGAGATGCGCATGTGGAGAAACTGAGGCCAGAAAGGGGCCATCCTGCCCAGGGTCACACAGAGATTCAGGCAGAGCCAGGATTCACATTCAGCTTCAGTCAGGTTTCTGTGGTTGTAAGCAACAGAAACGGGCTCTGTTTGCCTTGATCAGTAAGAGGCTTCATCACCAGACTGAGGGGGAGTTCAGAATGGACGGAGCACAGGAGGAGCAGACAGGCCCCAGTGAGGATGCAACCAGAGCATCTTGGAGAGCAAGGGAGACTCAGTGACACCCTTAGGGCTGGCCATCATGACAAGGACTGAGTGCCCCATCCCCGGGGACGGAGGGCTGTTGACCCAGCCAGGGCCACAGGCCCGTCCCTTAGCACGGAAGGACGGAGCATTTGGACGGGCAGCCCCCTCCCCAGGCTGCACACATGGGGGGAATTCCCCATGAGGCAACTGGGGGACTTTTGCCAGAAAGAGGCGGGCCACGGGTGCTGGGCGGCCAAAACAGCAGATGTCCGCTCTGGCCTCTTGCTCCGGGGTTGTGCAATCGAAACAAAACAACCACGGGGCTGGTTTCCTGCAACCCAGAGCTGCAGCCTAATCAGAGAACCCAGCCCAGAGCGTGACCTGGAGGCCCAGAAAACAGAGGCGCTTGGCGGACTGGTGTTCTGGGCTCTGACGGCTCCCCCAAATGACCAGCAGCTCCTTGAGGCTGGCCCCACACCAGGCTGGGCTCCCACAGGGGTTGCCCAGGCTGGTTGAGGGAGATTTCACAAGCAAGGGACGCATGGCTGGAGGAGGAGCCGGGCTGAGCGCTGAGGGTCCAGGTGAATTCACTGCAGGGGAGCTGGGAGCCCTGCCGACCTCACCCTGCCACTGGTGGGGGCCCTCTGAGAGTGGGTGCTCAATCTGGAAGGAGCTAGAAACCACAGACAGAGGAGGAATGATGTGATGCTTGGTGTCAACTTGGTGAAGCTACAATCCCCAGTTCTTCAGTCAAACACTAATCTTAGTGTCACTCTGAAGGTACCCCGTGGATGTCATTGCAGTCCATAATTGGGTGACTTGAAGTAAGAGAGATTGTCCTAGATATTCTGGGTGGGCCTGATTCCATCGCTTGAAAGGCCTTAAGAGCAGAGCTGAGGCTTCCCTGATGGGGAGGAAATTCCGCCCACAGGCAGCAGCACCAGCCCAGGCCCGGAGGTCCAGCCTGCCCTTCGGACTTCAGGCTCGTCTAGCCAGCTCCACAATTGCTTAACCAATTCCTTGCAATAAGTTTCTTCACATAGATCTCCTGCTGGTTCTGTTTCTCTGGTTGAAGCCTGAGTGAGGCAGATGGGGAGGGGAGACTGCAGCGGTGCGCTAGGAGGCCCCCAGTTCTCTCGGAAGGGGCACCTAACATCCCTACAGCGGAGTGCTAACTGGGTCGTGTCCCTTAATGCAGCCGGGGAACAAGGACAGTGGTGCCTGGAGGGGCTGCACGGCCCCTGGGTATCAGTGTTCAGAAAGGTGGCTCAGAGCCCTGGGGCTGGCCTGGCATCCTGTCCCCCGTTCCTTGCGCCCCACCTGCCGCCCCCTTGTGTAGCAGACACATCACTGAGCTGAGTTTTCCCGGACTTTCGGAGCCGCGGGGGCAGGGAGTTTGTGTTAGCCTCTTGGACAAACGAGGAGACTGGGGCCTGGACTCGCTCACCTGTCTGGGGGTTCAGATGGTCCTGCAGCCCCTCCTCTCTCAATGCAGCCCCTCCCAGCCCACCACACGGGTGCCATGGCTGTGGACAGAGGCTGAGGTGACTGGCAGCCCCCTCACAGTGGTGCCAGGGGGTCTGAGCTGTCCTGGCAGAAGGAGCGCCGTAGAGGGGCTTCCAGACCCGCATGGGCAGAAACCAGCCTGAGACTGGCTGATGGTACCTGGGGGAGAGCAGGGCCCTGGTGGGGAAGAGGCCACATCACTGTCAGCCCCTCTCCCCCAAACCAGGGGTCTCTGGAGACTTCAGGCCCCTTAAAGGCTCTCCCCAGCCTGTTAGTAGGAGCCCACAGGCAGAGGCTAACAAAGCCCCCATGCTGCCTTTTGAGGGACCTCAGCCATCACCAGAGCGGGGGCAGCTTTTCATCCCCCACCCCCTCAACAAGGAGGGGGCAAGAGGGAGGATAAAGAAAAGGGGAGACTCCCTGACTTGAACTGCAAGCCTGCTCCAACAAGCAGCTGGGCCTGCAGGCATTCTGGGGCATGCCTGTTGGTGGGTGGGGCTTTCACTCTTATTTATCCATAAAACAGGAATACAGAGCCCACCCTGCCAGGCTCAGCTCCAAGCCCCATTGGTTGCTCACTCCTTTCAGCCTCACGACCACCCTGAGAGGTGGAGGGGCCAGTGGTATCTTCATCATCCCCATTTTACAGAGGAGGAGACTGAGGCAGTTCTTACCCAAGGCCCCACAGCCGGCAAATGGCAGGCGAGCTCTGTTGCCCTGTGGTTCAGCCCTGTCTCATTGATCCCAAGGTCTGACCTACCTCTCCTTCTTCTCAGGCCACCAAGGGACCTCCCCCAGGAGGCCTCCCGTCCCCTGGGGCATCATCTAAAAACCCCCATGTCAAAAGGATTCTCTCTGTCTTCTATTATAGTACATACCGCAGCCCTGGCCCCATTCTCAATCTCTGTTTCTCTCTCATAATGCTGTTTGTTTGGTCTTTGGGGCTCCCACCCCCATTATCAAAGCAATAAACACCCATGATGGAAAGTTTGGAAGGCACAGAGACCTCACACTGTGGTGTAATTGATCTGGTCCCACAGCCAACAGTTCCCCCCAGACATGCAAAGCCCGGTCACACTGGTGGCTGCTTCTGGGGGGTGGGGGCCCAGTCCAGAGCAGGGACGGGGAGTGTCCCTGCCGCCCAGCACGGCTTTGCGAATCTTGAGTTGGTTTGTTAACCCAGCACCCGGTGACATCCATCAGAGCTGTCATCTAGGGGCATCTGCTGGGTGGCGGCACCAGGCCCTTGTCCTCCCTGTGAGTGACTTATCGCCTGCTTGGTGCAGACGCGTTCTGCCCAAGACCTCACAATGCTAAGACGGAAACAAGAGGCCACACGGAGTAGCGTCCACTCACTATATAAAACAATGATGGGCAGATGTCACCCTGGGGTTAATGCACCCAGCAGACGCTAAGGCTAACCCGTATTTTTACCTTAACTGGAATCCCAGAGATTCCCATAAACCTGGTTTGCTGGAAGCAAGGGAAGTGGGGATTAACTGAATCTGGGCGGTTTCCATGGAGCCCGGATTGTATAAAACAATATTTAGCCTCTGGCGGGGGTACAAGGACCACAGGTTGGGGAGGGAGCCCTCTTACCTGCCAAGAAGGAACCTGAGAGATCATTCCACTGCCAACTGCCAGCATCAGCAAGATGTCTGGGTCCATGGACCATCCCAGCAGGTGACACAGGGGCCATTGTGTACTGGCCATACTTTCTGAGCACTTCCCTGGCCAGGAGAGCATGGTTTTCATTGGCATACTGGCCCCAGCCCTCCCCGGGCCAGGCTGCAGCAGATCTGCCCAGCGTGCTCTTCCCCAAGACCTGTCTAGGGCCAGGAGATGCCAAGGAGACAGAATGTCACTGTCAGGCAAGGAATTCCTCAAGGTCTCCAATGCAATCATTCATTCATCTATTCATTCATTCATTCCATGTATTCATCACAAAGCCTTTAATTGTTAGATCCTTTCTCATCAGTGCCTGAAGGGTTGAGAGCAGTCATCCCCTGCTCCCCAAATCCCCCAACCATCCCTGACCCTCCATACCCCCCAATTCACTGAGGCTGAGCTGTTGGGTGTAGTGAATCGCATGCCTACACAACACCTTCTCTGGGCATCAGATTCGATTGGACAGTATCTTTAGCGATAACAGCAAGAGCTGGCACAGAGCTCTTACCATGGACTCAGTCCACCATATATTAGCCCATTTACAATGGCCCGAGATGTAGGTGCTACACTGTATTCATTATCATAAGGTAGTGTATTCATTCATTAATTCTTCCAACAAATTCTTATTGAGCATGGATTCCACCCCCAACCCCAGGTCTGTGCACGGCCCTGGGGAAACCCAAGGCGAATAAAGCAAGGCTTGCTCTTGAGGCGCTAAGGGTACGGTGGCTGGCTTCCAAGATGGCCCCTCCAGGTATTAAAGCTCTTGTGTCGTGACCAAGAGAGTGGACATGACAATATGTGACGATATGTGACTTCCAAGGCTGAGTCACAGAGGGCACAGTGGCTTCCGCCTCGCCCCCTTGGATTGCTCACTCCAGAGGAAGCTGGAGGCCATGCTGTGAGGACACTCAAGCAGCCCTGTGGAGGGGACATGAGCTTGCCAGGCCTGTTCGTGAGCCACGGGGAATGTACGTTCTCCAACCTCATGCAGTCCCTGCGGACACCTGACTGCAATCTTCTGGAAGACTCTGAGCCAGAACTACCCAGCTCAGCTGCAGCCAAACTTCCGACCCACGGAAACAATGAGATAACAAGTGTTTATTGTTGTTTTAAGCTATTGTGTGTTTGGGGGTTATTTGTTATGCAGTAACAGATTAATGAGTGTGTGTGTATGTGTGGGTGTGTGTATAACAGACTTGTAAACAGATGAATCAAGTGCAAAAAGGTATGCAGGGGACTATCCAGGGAAGGAAGTGTCCCCACGAGCTAAGTGACGTATTCCCAAGCACGGTGTCCTCAGAGTATACAGAGGAGACACGCAGGAAATAATGATTCACAAACTGTTTCGTTCATTCAGAAAACACAACTGTGAGTGGATATATATATATATATGTATAACTGATTCACTTTGCTGTACACCTGAAATGAGCACAACGTTGTAAATCAACTATACTCCAATAAAAATTTTAAAACACAACTGTGCACTTGCTGTGGACTCGACAGTACTAGGTACAGGGGCTAGGTGTGGAAAGCAGGCCCAGTGCCAGCTGCGATAAAGTTTTCATTCCAGTGGGGGAGGCAAATGCTAGATGAAGTCATAAATAAACATATAATTCCAGATGAGATGAGGGCCATAAGAGAAAAGATGCTGGAGGTCTTACTTAAGGCCGTATAAACTTAGGCCAAAAGGAGCTGCAAAGTTGGTCAGGTGGTGCTGGGAGGTACAGGGAGCAAGCATTCCAGGCAGAGGGCACAGCATGTGCAAAGGCCCCGAGGTGGTGAGAAGCCTGGTGAGTGGGAAGAAAAAACTGAAGGTCAGTGTTGTGGGAACAGAGTGAGTGCAGGGGAGAGGGACATGAGGTGTGGCTGGGAAGGTTAGGCACAGGCTTTGTGGGCCAGGCTAAGGCTTTCGGTCCTTATACTAAGCAGAATGGAGAACTGCTGATGGTTCTAGTAGAATAGGGGTGTGTCACTACTACCAGTAGCAGAATACCTGGTTAGATCCAAGTGGCTTGAACCATAAAGTTTATTCAAGAAGAATTACTGAGATAAGAAGTCCTGAGGTCAGTCCAGTAGCTCAAGAGTCAAGATTAAAATTCTTAATCACATCTGCAAAATTCCTTTTGCCACATAAGGTAACGTGGGAATGAGCGCCTTACAACCTTTTACTCTACTGTCCTTGGGGTTTTTTTAAATCTCAAATATGTCACCTTATGGTTGCAAGATGGCTGCCACAGCTCTAGGCATCACATCCTCACACACGAGCATCCGGAACAACTCTCTCTGTATTTGTGAAGTGGGGGGAGAGAATCTTTCCAGAAGCCCCCAGCAGACTTCCCTTTCTATCTCATTGACCAGAATTGGGTCACATGCTCACCCCCTGTCCCAGTCACTAGGATAAGGGAAACAGATTGTCATGAATGGCTTGAACTGATCATGATTGATCCCCTGGGGCTGGCCCCAGTGTTCCCCAAACAAGGCTGGGAATCTGTGCGCAAGGAGAAGTGACATGATTATGTAATCGGGATGAATGCTTCAAAAAAGAAGTACCCAACCTCTTCCGAAATTCTGCATGTGTTTGTCTAGCACAGGCTGTGTCCAGTGCAAGCCCCTGAATGAAGGAGCCTGCATGAGGTCAGAGGTTGTAAGCAGCCTGCAGAAGCAAATGATTCCTAAGTGCAACGTCCACGTCTGAGCAGATTCAGACCCTCCAGCATCCAAGTGGCCTCTCCAAACATTGGCTCCAGGGACTTCCCTAGCGGTCTGGTGGTTAGGACTCCCGAGCTTTCAATGCAAGGGGCACGGGTCTGATCCCTGGTCAGGAAACGAAGATCCCACATGCCGCGTGGTGCGGCCAAAACAAAAAACAAAAAAAGAACCCAAAATAAACAAACATTGGCTCCAGCCTCTGGCTCCTGCTGTTCAAGCCAGGAGTTCAGGAGGTCCAGCCACCCACCCTTGGCAGGGTGGGAATGTCAGGTTGATGCTATTGCTATCAGGTATGAGAAGAGAGCCAAACCCTGGACTCCCAAGCCTTTGCCAGGTCACTTCTTTTGGTCACTTCTTTGCCAGGTCACATACTAACAGGGTCATTATTCTGCCTTCCACTATATGTCCTTCTACCAGAATATAAGTCCCTGAGGCCAAAGGTATTTCCCTGATTTGCTCACTTGCATGTCCCAAGAATCTTCAGGACCTGGCACATAGCAGGAGCTGAATGAATATTTGGTGATTTATGAACACAGGAATGAAAGTGCTCCAGATTTCACAGGGAAATCTTTACAGAACTGTGTCTGGAACCAAGGAATCCGATTCCCAGGTCAGTTCTGATTGCGGGGAGCAGGTAGTGGTCCCCAGGGGGAGGGCGATGGAGCCACGGCAGCGGATGACCCGTTAGGGGACGCGTGAATCAAGCAGGTTGTGCCCATGATGCAGAGAGAGCAGGCGTGAGCCGCCGTCCAGCTACCAAGAGGCAAAGCAATGTTGTGACAGTGCCAAGGGGAGCCTCCCGTCTCTGGAATGTGGGAGAACTTTGCCTGTGACTCTACGAGCAAGTACAGTCAGGGCAGCAAAGAGCTCTGCCCCAATCGCGCTTGGAGGTGGCCAAGCGAAGACACAACGAACTACGGGTCCTTTGTAGACCTGGGAGGCAGGAACACTGGCTGTGATTCCACTCTAATGCCTGCTGACCTGTTCAGTGTTATTCTGAATCTTTGTTTACAGTTCAGGGTTTTTTAAGGTAAAATTTGCATAGAGTGAAATGCACAAATCTCACGTGTACAATTCTATGAGTTTTGACAAATGCATACACCGGTGTAACCCACACACTTATCAAGATATAGAACCTTTCCATCACCGCCAAAAGTATTTTTATGACTTCCCAGCCAATCCTGCACCCCCAAAGACAACCAACTGATTTTTTTCATCATTGAATAGTTCTGCCTGTTCCAGAACTTCATATAAACGGCATCATACAGTTTGTGCTCTTTTGCATCTGGTTTTTTTCATTCAACATAATGTTCGTGTGATTCTTCTGTGTTGCGTGCATTAATAGATCATTCCCATGTTATTAATGAGTAGGATTCCATAGTATAGATACACCATGGTTTGTATATCCATTCTCCTGGTAATGGACATTTGGGTTGTTTGCAGTTGGAGGGGTATTATAAATAAAGCTGCTATAAACATTCACATACACATCTTTATTGTGAACATACGCACTTATTTCTTTCAAGAAAATACCTAGAAATGGAATTCCTGGGTTAGGAGGTAAGTGTGTGTTTTACTTTACAGGACACTGGTGAAACATTTTCCAAAGTACTTGTAACATTCTGTGTTCCATTCAGCAATTAAGAAGAGTTCTGGTTGTTCCACATCCTTACCAACATTTGGTGTTGTCTATCTTTTAACATTTTAATCATAAAAATATCTTAATCGTGAGATACTGTAGTAGTATCTCACGGACGATAGTTTGCATTTCCCAGATAACTAATGATGTTGAGCACTTTTAAAAGTGCTCATTGGCCATTCGTATACATTCTTTTTTTTTTTTTAAGTTAGGGTTTTAACATTTTTTCAATTGAGGAGTTTTTTGTTTTTTGTTTTTTTGGCCACGGGGCTTGCAGGATCTTAGTTCCCCAACCATGGATTGAAGCCATGCCCCCTGCAATGGAAGCGCAGAGTCCTAACCACTGGACCGCCAGCGAAGTCCCATATACATTCTTTTCTAAAGAGTCTGTCAAATCTTTTGACCATTTTGAATTGAGCACATGCGCTTTGATTATTCAGTTGTAGGATTTTCTATATAATCTGGACACCAGTCCTTTATCAGTTATATGTTTTGCAATATTTTCTTCACATTTGTGGTTTCCCTTCTCATTTTCTTAACAGTAAGCAGAAGTTTTCAATTTTGATGAAGTCAGTCTGTTGACATTTCAATCTGTTGATGGTTATTGCTTCCTGTGTCCCATCTAAGAAATCTCAGCCTGTTCACATCAAGAAGTTTTTTTTAATGTTTTCTTTGAAAAGCTTTATAGTTTCGGTTTTTACATTTAGATCTATGATCCACGAATGTTGTGTATAATGTGAAGTAAGCGTCAAGGTTCATTCTCTCAATATGGACTCCCAGTTGTTCCAGGACCATTTGTTCAAAAGACTTCTTTTCCCCATTGAGATGCTTTGGCCCCTTTGTCAAAAATCAACGTGCTCTATAAGTGTGGATCTACCTCTGGACTCTCCAGTCAGCTACATTAATCTATTTGTTGTGCCTTGATCCCTTAGCCTTGAAATCAGTTTGGGTAAGTTCTCTAACTTACAGCAAATATTTTGGCTGCCATAGGTCCTTTGCATTTCCACAGAAATATTAGAATCAGCTTGACAATTTATATATTTTCACAAGGCTGCTGGGAATATAATTGGGATTGTGTTGAATCTATCGGTCAGTTGGGGAGAACTGACCACTTAACAACATTGAGTCTTCCAATCCATGAACATACTACTTCTTTCCATTTATCTTAAGACTTTAAAAATTTTGTTCTTTTGTTAAATTTATTACTAAGTATTTTATGCTTTTTGTGTTATTGCAAATGGAATTTTTAAATTTTTCATTTTCACCACCGCACACCTATTAAAATGACCAAAATCCAGAACACTGACAACACCAAATGCTGACCAAGATGTGGAGCAACAGGAACTCTCATTCATTGCTAGCAGGAGTACAAAATGGTACAGCCACTTTGGAAGACAGTTTGGCAGTTTTTACAAAATTAAACATACTTTTCTTGTACGATCCAGCAATAGCGCTCCTTGGTATTTTTTTTTTCTTTTTTCCTTTAACATCTTTATTGGAGTATAATTGCTTTACAATGTTGTGTTAGTTTCTGCTGTATAACAAAGTGAATCAGCTATATGCATACGTATATCCCCATATCCCCTCCCTCTTGCGTCTCCCTCCCACCCTCCTTATCCCCCCTCTAGGTGGTCGCAAAGCACCAAGCTGATCTCCCTGTGCTATGCAGCTGCTTCCCACTAGCTATCTATTTTACATTTGGTAGTGTATATATGTCAGTGTTACTCTGTCACTTCGTCCCAGCTTACCCTTCCCCCTCCCCATGTCATCAAGTCCATTCTCTACGTCTGTGTCTTTATTCCTGTCCTGGCCCGAGGTTTATCAGAACCATGTTTTTTTTTTTTTAGATTCCATATATATGTGTTAGCATATGGTATTTGTTTTTCTCTTTCTGACTTACTTCACCCTGTATGACAGACTCTAGGTCCATCCACCTCACTACAAACAACTCAATTTTGTTTCTTTTTATGGCTGAGTAATATTCCATTGCACATATGTGCCACATCTTCTTTATCCATTCATCTGTCGATGGACACTTAGGCTGCTTCCATGTCCTGGCTATTGTAAATAGTGCTGCAATGAACATTGTGGTACATGACTCTTTTTGAATTATGGTTTTCTCAGGGTATATGCCCAGGAGTGGGATTGCTGGGTCATATGATAGTTCTATTTTTAGTTTTTTAAGGAACCTCCATACTGCTCTCCATAGTGGCTGTATCAATTTACATTCCCACCAACAGTGCAAGAGGGTTCCCTTTTCTCCACACCCTCTCCAGCATTTATTGTTTGTAGATTTTTTGATGATGGCCATTCTGACTGGTGTGAGGTGATACCTCATTGCAGTCTTGATTTGCATTTCTGTAACGATTAGTGATGTTGAGCATCTTTACATGTGTTTGTTGGCAATCTGTATATCTTCTTTGGAGAAATGTCTGTTTAGATCTTCTGCCCATTTTTGGATTGGGTTGTTTGTTTTTTTTGATATTGAGCTGCATGAGCTGCTTGTATATGTTGGAGATTAATCCTTTGTCAGTTGCTTCATTTGCAAATATTTTCTCCTATTCTGAGGGTTGCCTTTTCGTCTTGTTTATGGTTTCCTTTGCTGTGCAAAAGCTTTTAAGTTTCGTTAGGTCCCATTTGTTTATTTTTGTTTTTATTTCCATTTCTCTAGCAGGTGGGTCAAAAAGGATCTTGCTGTGATTTATGTCATAGAGTGTTCTGCCTATGTTTTCCTCTAAGAGTTTTATAGTGTCTGGCCTTACATTTAGGTCTTTAGTGCTCCTTGGTATTTATTCGAAGCAGTTTAAAAACTTATGTCCACACAAAAACCTGCACACAGATGTTTACAGTAGCTTTATTCATAATTGTCAAACTTTGGAAGCAACCAAGATGTCTTTCATCAGGTGAATGGGTAAATAAACTGTGGTAATCTGGACAATGGAATATTATTCAATGATAAAAAGAAATAAGACAAAGTAAAGGAGCTGTTACAGTGGAGGATTACTGGACTGAATGGCAATATTATGACATAGTATGAGTGTGTTTCATGTTGGGTAATTGCAATCATTGTTGCTTTTGTTGTGGTCATCCATGTACAATGCTTGGTGTCAGTCTATTTATCTCTTGTAAAAATAAAATACAGTGTGTGTGTGTGTGGAAAAAAAAAAAAAAAAAAAGTTGCCAAAGCAAAAAAAAAAAAAAAAAAAAAAAAAGAAATAAGCTATCAAGCCATGAAAAGACATAGAGGAAACTTAAATGCATATTACTAAGTGAAAGAAGCCAATCTGAAAAGGTTGCACACTGCACAATTCAAACTATATAACATTCTGGAAAAGGCAAAACTATGGAGACAGTAAAAAAATCAGTGGTTGCCAGGAGTTAGGGGAAGGGAGAGTATAGACAGATCATTTTTAGGGCAGTGAAAATACTCTATATAGAGAATACTCTCTATGTATCTAGTGGTAGATATATGTCATTTTACATTTACCCAAACCCATAGAATATACACACCAAGAGTGAGCCCTAATGTAAGCCATGGACCTTGGATAATAATAGTGAGTCAATTTAGGTTCATCAATTGTAATAAATGTACCACTGTGGTGGAGGATGTTGATAATGGGGGAGGCTATGCACATGTGAAGGCAGGGGGTGTATGGGAAATCTCAACAAATTTATTTATTTATTTATTTTATATTTTGGCTGCGCCAAGCGACTTGTGAGATCTTAGTTCCCCAACTAGGCATTAACCCGGGCCATGACAGTGAAAGCAGCAAGTCCTAACCATTGGACCACCAGGGAGTTCTCAAATCTCAACAAATTTAAAAGAAATGAAATCAGAGTGTGTTCTCTGATCATAAGAGAATCAAAGTAGAAATCAATAACAGAAAGACAGCAGGAAAATCTCCAAACACTTGGGAACTAAACAACACACTTATAAATTATCCATAGGTTGGGCTTCCCTGGTGGCTCAGTGGTTAAGAATCCTCCTGCCAATGCAAGAGACACGGGTTCAAGCCCTGGTCTGGGAAGATCCCACATGCTGCGGAGCAACTAAGCCAGTGCACCACAACTACTGAGCCCGTGTGCCACAACTACTGAAGCCTGTGTGCCTAGAGCCCCTGCTCCGCAACAAGAGAAGCCACAGCAATAAGCCTGCGCACCACAAGGAAGAGTAGCCCCCGCTCACCACAGCTAGAGAAAAGCCTGCATGCAGCAATGAAGACCCAATGCAGCCAAAAATAAATAAAATAAAATGAGTAAATAAATACATACATACATACATACATAAATTATCCATAGGTCAAAGAAGAAGTCTCAAAGGAAATTTTAAAAATACATAGAACTGAATGAAAACAAAAACACAGAATATCAAAATTTGTGGGATGCAGCTAAAGTAGTGTGGTGAGGGAAATTTATAGCATTAAATGCTTACATTAGAAAGAGAGAAAGTCTCAGGTCATTCATCTAATCTCTCACCTTAAGAAACTAGACTTTAGAAATAGTTTTATGTGAATGAAATATCCCACCTACAAAGTATAAACTGTAAATCCAGTATTATATTGGGGGAAAAATTTAAAGATGAAACTAGGAAAAAAAGAACAAAATAAATCCAAAACAAACAGAAGGAAGGAAATAATAAATATAAAAGCAAAAATGCATAAAATTAAAATCATAAAAACAATAGAAAAAATCATAGAAACAAAAAGCCAATTCTTTGAGATGATCAATAAAATTGAGAAATCTCTGGCAAGACTAAAACAGAAAAAAAAAAAAAAAAGATAAATCACCAATATCAGGAATGGAACAGGGGGTACTCTACAGACTATGAAGACATCAAAAGGATAGAAAGGGAACATTGTGAATGGCTCTACAAATATAAATTTGGCAACGTAGAGAAAATGGACCAATTCCTTGGAAAGCACAGACTATCACAACTAACCCAATATGAAATAAATCATTTCAATAACACTGTAAGTATTAAAGAAATTGAAATAAGAAGAGAAGGGAACATTTCCAATTCATTTTATGAGGGCAGTATTACCCTGATACCAAAACCAGATGGTACAAAAAAAAAAAAGAAAAGAAAACTACAGATCCACATCCCTAATGAATGTAGAGGCAAAAACCCTTAACAAAATATTAGAATTTGGCAATATATTAAAAAGAATTATACACTGTGACCAAGTGGGGCTTATTCTAGGGGTATAAGACTGGTTCAATATTTGAAATAAATCAATGTAATCCACTGCAAACAGGCTTAAGAAGAAAAATCACATGATTATACTAGTGAATACAGAAAAAAATTGACAAAATTCAACTCCCAGTCAAAAAACATTCTAAGAAAACTAGGAGTGGAAGGGAATTTCCTCCACTTGATAGAGAACATCTACCAAAAAACTACAACTACCATTATACTTAATGGTTAAAGATGGAATGCTTTCCCCTCCTAAGAATGGGAAGAAGGATGCCCACTCTCAACAATCTATGTTTATTTAGTGCTAGAAGTTCTACCCAAAGCAATAAGGCAAGAAAAGGAAACAAAAGCCATATAGATCAGAAAGGAAGAAACTAAAACATCCCTATTTGCAGATGACAAGATTGTCTATGTAGAAAATCCCAAGAAGTCTACAAAAAATATCCCAGAACTAATAACTGAGTTCATCCTGGTCATAGGATACAAGATCAACACACAAAAATCAATTGTATATCTCTACATCAGCAATGAACACATGGAAACCAAAATTACAAGTATAATACCATTATGGGGACTTCCCTGGTGGCACAGTGTTCGAGAATCTGCCTGCCAACGCATGTTCAAGCCCTGGTCCGGGAAGATCCCACATGCCGTGGAGCAACTAAGCCCGTGTGCCACAACTACTGAGCCCACGCACCTAGAACCCGCACTCTGCAACAAGAGAAGCCACCGCAGTGAGTAGCCGGAGCACCACAATGAAGAGTAGCCCCCGCTCGCCGAAACTAGAGAAAGCCCGTGTGCAGCAACGAGGACCCAACACAGCCAAAAATAAATAAATAAAAATAAATTTATTTTTAAAATACCATTATAAAGACTCAAAAAAATGAAATACTTAGGTATAAATAAAATGTGTACAGGACTTGCATGTTGAAAACTACAAAACTTTGATAAAAGAAATTTTTTAAAGACCTAAATAAATGGAGAGAGAATTTGTGTTCATGGATTGGAAGAATCAGCAGAGTAAAAATACCAGTTCTCCCAGAATTATCTGTAAGTTTAATGCAATTCCTATCAAAATCCAATCAAGATTATTTTAATTTTTTAAATAAATTTATTATTTATTTACTTATTTATTTTTGGATGCGTCGGGTCTTCGTTGCTGCGCGCGGGCTTTCTCTAGCTGTGGTGAGCAGGGGTTACTCTTCATTGCAGTGCACGGGCTTATTGTGGTGGCTTCTCTTGTTGCGGAGCATGGGCTCTAGGCATGTGGGCTTCAGTAGTTGCAGCACGCGGGCTCCGTAGGTGTGGCACATGGGCTTAGTTGCTCCATGGCATGTGGGATCTTCACAGACTAGGCCTTGAACCCTTGTCCTCTGCATTGGCAGGCACATTCTTAACCACTGCGCCACCAGGGAAGCCCCAAGATTATTTTTAGATATGGATGATATTATTCTAAAATTTATATGGAAAAATCAAAGGAATTAGAAAACCTAAAACAATTTTGAAAAAGAATAAGAAAGTGGGAAGAATCACTCTACCCAATTTAAAAATACTATATAGCTACAATAATCAAGACTGTGTGATATTGGTGGAGGGATAGACACATAGATCAATGGATAAGAAAAGAGAACCAGAAAAAGACCCACACAAATATATACATGTGATTTTTTATTAAGGTACAAAATAATTCAATGGAGAAAGGACAGCCTTTTCAACAAATCGTGCTGGAACAATTGGCCATCTATAGACCAAAAAAAACAAAAAAAGTTGAACCACAACCTAAACTTTACTCCTTATATAAAAAATAACTGTGGATGGATTGCAACCTTAAATGTAAAATTATAAAACGTTTAGAGAAAAAAATAGGAGAAAAATCTTCTGGAGCTAGTATCTGGGTCTAGGAAAAGAGGTCTTAGACTTAACACAAAAAGCACAATCCATGTTAGAAAAAAAGTGATAAACTGGACTTCATCAAACTTTAAGCGTTTTGCTTTGCCAAAGACCCTGTTAAGAGGAAGAAAAGACAAACCACAGACAGGAGAAAATAGTTGCAAATCACCTAACATCTAACATCACAAATTATCTAACAAAGAACTTGTATATAGATTATACAAAGAATTCTCAAAACTCAACAGCAAAAAACCCCCACAAACAATCCAATTAGAAAATGGACAGAATATATGAAGAGATATTTCACTGAAGATATATGGATGGCAAATAGGCACATAAAAAAGATGTTCAACATCACTAGCCATTAGGGAAATGCAAATTTAGTCCACAATGAGGTATCACTATACACCTGTTAAAATGGCTAAAATTAAAGAAAAAAACTGAAATACAAAAAATCAAATGCTGGTGGGGATGCAGAGAAACTGGGCCATTCACGCATTCTTGTTGTAGAAAATAGCATGGCCACTCTGCAATATAGTTTGATAGGTTTTCAAAAAACTAAACATAGAGTTACCATATGACCCAGCAATCAAGTTTCTGGGCATTTACCTAACAGAAATGAAAACTTATATCCACATTAAAATGCATACATGAATGTTCACAGCAGCTTTATTTGTAATAGGCCAAAACTGGAAACAAGCCAAATGCCCTTCAGTAGGTGAGTGGTTTTAAACAAACCATGGAATAGTACTCAGCAACAAAAAAGGAACAAACTGTTTTATACACACAACAGCTTGGATGGATCTCAAGGGCATCACGTTGAGTGAAAAAGCCATTCTGAAAAGGTCACATGGTGTAGGATTTCATACACATAACATTCCCTAAATGAGAAAATGATAGAGCTGGAGAACAGGTGAGTGTTTTGCTAGAATTAAGGGTGTAGGGGGCAGGGGTTGGGTGTGACTATAAAGGGGCCATATGGGAGTGATCTTTGGGTGATGGAATAGTTCTGCATCTTGATGGCCATGGTAGTTACATGAATACACACATGTGATAAAACAATACAGAACTCTATGCACCCATTGTACCAATGCCAATCTCCAGGTTTTGCTGTTAGACTATTATGTAAGATATAACCATTGGGGGAAACTAGCTCAGGGTACCCTCTCTGTTCTATTTTTGGAACTTTCTGTGACTCTATAATTACTTCAAAACTAAATTTTTTTTAAAGAGGAAGGAAAAAATACTTCAACCCAATAATTCTATAACCAGCAAAAATATCCTTTAAGAATGAAGACAAGATAGTCACTTTCAGATTTAATAAAAGTTGGGGGTTTTTTAAACCATTTTTTAAATTGAAGTATAGTTAATTTACAATGTTGTGCTAGTTTCAGGTGGGCAGCAAAGTGGTTCAGTTTTATATACATAAATATTCTTTTTCAGAGTAATAACAGTTGTTTTGTAAATAGAGACTTTTTCACCAGAAGACACGTACATAAGCAATGCTAAAAGGGGAAGAATACGAGATGGAAATTCAGACCTTCAAGAAGCGTAAAATATCTACTTACCTAGATATTTATCATTTAGAAATGCTAAATATCTAGGTAAGTAGAAAAGAGCATTTTTTCCTCTTAATTTCTGTAAACTATATAGAACTCCCTAAAGCAAAAATTATACACATTTACATATGACAACTATAGCATAAAGGGTGGCAGGGTGGGAGCCAACGGACTTCCACAGTTGCCAGGAGTCTACACTTTATGTGATGTGGTTCAATGTTAGCTCTAAGTTGAAAAGTCAGGGATGTAGGAATGAATATTTTAATCCCTTAAGCAACCACTAAATAATAATAATAATAATATTGGTGCAAAGAGGGTAGGAAAAAGAGTACAGAGGAACAAATTGCAGAGTTGTGCTTTAAATATAAAGACACAGCTGGATTAAAAGTAAATGGATGGAAAAAGGTAACACATGCACACGGTAAGCCAAGGGAGGATGGCGAGTTATATAAATATCACAGCAAAGACAGCTCTGTCCCAGGTGTCCTCAAGACCCGCTCCCTAACTTCATGCCCAACTCCATCTGGGGCCTCCTCCTGGGGAAGCCTCCTGTGACACCAAGGAGGGAAGGGTGACATGTGGAGCACCGAGGCAGGGCTGTGTGTGAACTCAGGCTGGGTCTTCCTCCGGCCCCTTTCCACCTGCCGAAGCCTGGCCTCGGTTTGGCACATACACGGGTGTGCTCAGTGAGGAATGGCAAATTCTGTGGATTCCTGGGTGGTTTCTTGATACCGAAGGCTGCCATTTGCCTTGGTATACCAGCTCCTGGCCAGAGCCAGAGGGTGGGGAGGGATTCAGGGGGTCAACAAAATATTTACTGAGCACCTACTGTGTGCCAGACCTACCTGCGCCAGGTCCTGGGGTTATATCAGCAAATTGTACAAACCCAGACCCTCACCTCAAGGAGCTTATATTCTGATAATAGGTTAGGGAAGGGAGACAGTAAACAGTAAGCATCATAAAAAATAGGTTATGAAGTTTGTTAGAAGGAGACTAGTGCTATGGGTCTGTCATACATCGCCTTTATGATGTTGAGGTAGGTTCCCTCTATGCCCACTTTCTGGAGCGTTTTTATCATAAATGGGTATTGAAGTGTGTCACAAGCTTTATCTGCATCTATTGAGATGATCATACGGTTTTTATTCTTCAATTTGTTGATGTGGTGTATCACACTGATTGATTTGCGGATATTGAAAAGTCCTTGCATCCCTGAGATAAATCCCACTTGATCACGGGGAAACCAAGTGAGGTAGGGTGAAGGGTGGGGTGTGCAGGGGTGGGGTGTGCAGGGGTGGGTCTGGGCATGTTGCTCTGTGTAGGCTTCTTGAAGAGGTGACGTTTGAGCCAAGACTTGAAGCAGGGGAGGGAGGGAGCCCCCTGATCTCTGGAGAAGAGCTCCGGGCAGAGGGAACAAAGGGAGCCTGGAAGGTGCCAGGAGCAGCGGATTCTCAGGGGAGGGGGAGGAGTGCCACGATGCCCCTGCTACCTGGGCACCCAAAGGCCAGGCCCAGGCTCTGTCCCTCAACTTGCGGAAGGACAGGTGATCCACCAGGTGACTCCCGCTTTGCAGGGAGGCTGGGGAGTGAGACTGAGGTCCAGGTTTGGCAGGATTTATTGGGAAAACAGACTTGCTGTTATCAGGGAGCCACGTCAGTCCCAGCTGCCCTGTGGCCGTGCTGTCAGAGTCTATCCCCTGTTCTTCCCAAACCCAAGACCTGTTTGCCCACTGTCTGAACACATACCCAGGTGTCCTCCCGATGGATTTGGAAAATGTCTGCTGCAGGTCCCATCCTTGGACACATCTGTTCCCAAAACCTCCTTATAGGCTTCTAAGGACCCCACAGTCTAGGCCAGGCCCCCAGTGCATCCAAACCCTGTGGTCTCCGCATCCAGTTCCTCTCCTAACGTTGCCCAGCCCGGCTACTTGACAACCACCATGGACTCACCTCCCTCCTCCCTTGCTAACAGGCCTGTTTCCCTCCAGAGGCTTCTTCCCACCACACCTCCAGTGCCCTCCTCATCCCGTCCCCCTCTGGCTGGTATTAGCGAGCCCCATTAAGGAACATTCCATATCATACAGGTATTTGATATTCCAGATAAAATCTTGGCAGCCCCCGTGAACCATCGTAACTGTCGAAATGCCCACAGGACGTGGGATTAGCTCTGCAGCACATGCAAAATGAGGGGATTTTATTTGGTGTTTAGGATTTTTACATGTATACTGTGGGGGGGGAGGGGTCCCGAATATGTATTTAAATCAAGTAACTTAATCCACGGAGTTCAAGGCTAAAACCACCATAGGAAAATGGCATTTGCATATATTAATCTCTTAACATCCACAGGGGCGAATGTGCAGAAGAAAGCGGGGCGACCTGGAATTGGAGGATCCCAGGGGAATCGCCAGGTAGTGGCTGCTTTCTGCCCTCACCTGCTTAACCCCCCCCCCCGCCTCACCGTCCCCCAACCCCGCCCCCCACACACACACCTGGCTGGACGCAGACTCACCAGGGTAGGGGCCGCCGGCGTCTGCACCGAATTCCCCAGGGCCTGGCGTTTTTGGTTGAGTGAACGAATGAACGTGGGCACCGCGAGAATATGCTCTAAACAAACACACGAGATGCCGAGGGGCAGGACAGGAGATGAAGGCTGAGCCTGGAGGCGGCTCCGTTCTGGTTGGGGAAGAACAAACAAGGGGCTGAGAGAACCATGGCGGGGGCGTGAGGATGCCCAGTGCCCGTGGACCGCCGGGGCACCGCTCTGGGGAGACTGGCGGCGGAAAGGAAGCAGCGGTGGGGGCACAGCGCAGGCCGAGGCCTGCGGGCCCAGAAGGAGCTCAGGATGACTGAGAGCGGCCATGGGGGTGGCCGGAGCCAGCTCTCGGGCCTCGGGAGCCTTGGGGCAGATTGCATTTTACTCCAAGCACTTGTGAGAGGCAGTGGTGACAATTAGGGAAAATAGCCATATTTCTGGAGCCAGGTGACAAACTGAAAACATGTGCGCACACACCCCTTCCCCCGCCCGGAGCGCAGCCCACGCCCCCTTATCACACACACGCACGCACACACGTGTGCATACACACACTAGCAGCCCAGAAGGCAGCCTCAGCAAGAAGGCTGGTCAGTGGGGGGCCCAGTGTTCGGCTGACCTTGACCATGGGGCCCTAGGCCAGGTGGAGACGCTGGTTTCCCTTCTTGGCAGCTCCCAGTGGAGGAGCCAGAGACCAAGCCCCACCTGCAAAGATGCCCCAGGGCTCCTGGGGGCACAAGGCTCCCAGCTCCACTCCCAGCAGGGCCCCCGGGGAAAGACGGCCAAGCCCGGTCCCCAGTCACTTCCAGCAGCAGCAGCCTCTGTGCTGGCACTTCTGGGACCCTGGGGTGTCTGAATTAATTTGACTCCCTCCTTAGAGATGATGAAACCGAGGAATTGACTTGCCCGAAGCCACAGAGCCCATCGAGGGCAGGGGCTGGGTTTGAACCCCTTCCACCTGCGCAGCTTGTGCCCCTTCCCCAGTCACCCGGCCACATCCCTGCCCCGTCAGGAGTTTCAGTTCAGCAGACTCTCATTCATTCAAAGCCTCCTTAATTCAGAATTCTGGAGGGGAGGAACTTCTCCTTTGCAACAAACACGGAGAGAAGCAGGGTTTACGGAATAAATGAACTGCATTAGCCAGATTCATGGCGAAAGGGTTAACCTGGAAGGAGAGACAGTCAAAAACCTGAGAAGCGCACCGCTCACAGAGGATCTTCACTAGAGCCTCTGCGGTCCCAGTTCGCACCACGGGGGAGGAGGAGGCACTAGCCTAGCTGGAGGAAGCCCTGCGTTTGCTCTGTGCTGTGTGACCTAGGGCCGGGACATCGCCTCTCTGAGCCTCAGTTTCCCATCGAAAGCGTAAATAACAATGCCTTCCCCGCAGAGCTGCTGTGAGAGGTGATGTGTATAAAAACAGTGTGAGGTTTGGTGCATAGTAGGTGCTCAGTAAATCACAGCTGTTTCACAAGAGTTAAAAAGCACCTCATGAACCAAATCTCCTGCATCTCATCTTCTCACCAATTCACACCGGTCTTCCCAGACATCGATGAGAGCTCCACGTACAGTTCTTGCACCTGGCTCAGGGTGGGGTCCCCTGCACTTGACCTATCGATGGGTATCAGTCAGGTTCTCTGCTGAGCGCTGGGCACACAGCAGTGGCCTAGACAGACAAGATCCCTGCCCCCATGCATAGTCTGGCTATTGAGCGCACCCGACAAGGGCACAAAGAAGGGTGGCAGGTGGTAGGGTTGCCAGATTAAACACAAGATGCCGAGTTACATTTGCGTTTGAGTAAACAACATTTTTTTTTTAGTATAAGTATATCCGGACCAATATTCAGGATAGAGACTTCCCTGGTGGTCCAGCGGTTAAGACTCTGCGCTCCCAATGCAGGGAACTAGATCCCACATGCGTGCCGCAACTAAAGATCCCGCACACCGCAAGGAAGATCCCGCGTGCCGCAACTAAGACCTGGCACAGCCAAACAAATAAATAAATATTTTTAAAAAAATATTCAGGATATATTTATACTCGAAAGTTATTTGTCGCTTATCTGAAATTTATGTTTGAGTGTGCTGTATTTTTATTCTACTTTTGTTGCTAAATCTGGCAGCCCTACAAAGCTGGTCTTTCCACTTTTAGCAGTGACCCAGCCCCTCCTACAGAAGTCCTTCTCTTGAATGAACAGACCTGTGGGCCGGGGGATAAACAGAGGGACAAGCCCACAAGAGAAGCACAAGGGGTGGTCCAGGAGGCCCCTGAGAAGGTGACTTTTGAGCTCTGACCTGAAGTGTGGAAAGCAGGAGCAAGGGTGTTACATTTATGAAGAGGAGGAGGGGTAGGAGAGCTGTGGGAGGCGAGACAGAGAGCCACGGGCTTCAGAGGAGAGCACGTGGGCCAGGATGGGGGCGGGGGGGAGGACAGGGTAGCTGGACAGAGGGGAGGGGTGCTGAGGGACCCCAGCTTGAAAGGGGGATGGTCTCCCCTCCCTGGTAATCCAGGCAGTAGGTCCCTGAGGTATGGCGTCCCATGCCACGGACCGCCTCTCACAAGGGTCTCTGACACACGGGGAAACGCACACAACACAATGTTGGGTGAGAAGTTCAAGTTACAAAACAGACGGCAGCTACGGTGTTGCAGGGGTTGAAGCAGACCACCTGACCTAGCACATCACAGGGGCTCAGGAGATGTGGGATCAATGAAATCATCGTTTTCCCATTTGCAGACAAACTCAGGGGAAGCAGAGGGATCTCTAAGGTGTTTTTCTTTCCGTTTCGAGAATATTTTACTGAATGAATGAACAAATCCAACAGATGTCAGTTTAATAGGACTCCATCCAGAAACCGCTGGTCCCAGACTTAGTAATAAAACAACAAGCAAAGACGGAACCTGCCTCCTGGTCCCCAGTGGGCGCCATGGCTCTTGAACTTGAGATAATTAGTGCGTTTGCGAGTTCCCGCTCCCTCCCCAGCCTGCTGGGTCTGCAAAGCCTCCTGCCAAGCACAGCAGGAGAGATCAGCCCCAGAGCCTCCAACACCCCAGCCCTGTGTTCTCAGCCCACTAGGCCTTGAATGGGTGTAAGATCCTGGCTCACCAACGAGGGGGGTGGGACCAAGGAAGGGAGCTCTGTGGGGAGGCCATCTGGCACAGACCGGAGGTTTCACTCACTACTCTCCTCCTGTGTGTCCTCGGGCAAGTGGCTTCACCTCTCTGAGCCTCAGCGTCCTCTGATGCAGGGACGGATTATAGCGATGCTGCCCTTCACTGATTCACAAAGGTTTGGGGACAACTTGTTCCACGCCAGGCACCACACCAGAGGTGGAGCTACAGAAAGAAGGCCTTGGGACGCCCAGCTCAGGTTCTCACATGGAGGCACCAAGCTGAGGTTCTCACACAGAAGCACCAGACAATGAACAGGGGCTCAGCCCACGGGATGATCACGCAGGGTGGTCTGAGAGGCCCCTCAGACAGGCTGGTCTTGGAGCTCAGACCTGAAGCCTGGGAAGGAGGAGAAAAGACAGATCCTTTCCTTACAGGCTTCGGGCGAGAGGGGTCCTGACGGCCAGTTCCTGCTGGATAAAAGGATCCCCA
This sequence comes from Balaenoptera physalus, assembly GCF_965194825.1. Lineage (NCBI taxonomy): Eukaryota > Metazoa > Chordata > Mammalia > Artiodactyla > Balaenopteridae > Balaenoptera > Balaenoptera physalus. The sequence continues at coordinate 6,903,927 of NC_138886.1, forward strand.
GCCCAAAGCGCCAACTGTCGTGCTTAAAAGGTCCCTCTTGATCCCTCCAGCCTTTTTTTGGAGGGGGAGGTGTTGGCAATGACTTCTTTATTGACGTATAGTTGATGTACAATATTATATAAGTTGCAGGTGTACAATATAGTGATTCACAACTTTTAAAGGTTATGCCCCATTTATAGGTATTATAAAATATTGTAATCCCTCCAGCTTTTTAAGCACTTTGTTATTAATAATAACACAAGGGTAAAGTTTGTTGAGCACTTACCATGAGTCCACGTCCTCCATGCTTTGAGGGGTTAACGTGCTCAGACCACACAGCTGGACGGGGAGCGGGGTGATGTCCTGCCGGGGCTACACAGCAGCTGGCAGCAGGCAGAGCCAGTGATTCGCGGCCCAGCCTGGACCCCCGTGTTGGCACCTCCTGGGACTTCTCCTAAGGGGAGGAGGGAGTGAGGGCACAGGCTGGAGATTGGGGCAGGGAGGAACCCTTCCCACCACATCCTTACACCATCAGACCCCGAAGCCCCTCTGGCCATCAGGCCCCACCCTTTCCCTCTAAGGAAAGAGAAGCTGAGGTCCCCCCAGGAGACTCAGATCTCCCAACTCCCACCCCAATGCTCCCCGCCGGCTGCAGGCCCATACCTCAGAGCCCCCTACCCAGGAATGGCCCCCCCCCCGCAGCCCCTCCATGACCAGTGTGTAGAGGATGCTTTGGGAGGGGTGGGGGAGAGGGACCCAAAGCTCTGCTCTGAGGCCAAGAGCCAGACCTGGGTGCCCAGCAGCCCTCTAGGGCCACCCACATGTGCCGGGCCAGTGGGGACCTGTGTCCACACAGCGGCCTCTCCCTCCACATACCCCCACCCCCACCCCGAGAGGTTGCAAAGGGGAGGGGGCCGCCTGGTCAAAGGAGACCCCTGCAGAATGGAGTGGCGCGGGTGGACAGCAGATCCAGCGAAGGCAGGGTCCCTGAGTTCCAGGCTCACCCGGTGACCTTGAGTGGCTTTTCCTTCCAAGGCCCATGCACACTGTCCAGACTCCTGGGCCCCTCGCTGTCCCCCAGCCCCTTCCCTCCACAACACACTCCCATTTCTCCACACCCTTCTCCTTCCCAATGACTAGGACTGGGTAACCAGAAGTGACACCACCGGCGCTAGACCTCTTGCCACGTGGGATGAAGTCAGGCCCATTCCCCAACTCACTGGCTGTGTGACCTTGAACACATCACTGGCCCTCTCTGATCAGCTTCCTCACCTTAAAATGAGGCTCACGTCAGCCCCAAGCCTGCAGGGCTGCTGGAGGAGGGGGAGGCCCAGAAGATGCACTCAGCACAGACACAGCACCGAGTGCCTGAACCCCTCCTGCCAAACTCGTCACCGCCTTTGGGGCAAACTTAACAAAACGAGTATCAACTGGGTCTCCTGACTCATGAAAGAGCAAAACTCTACGCATGGCTCCCGGTCTTGACCCAGCCCTTCAGGTACGACCTTCACTACGTTTTACTCAATCTGAATCACTGTATTATTCGATATTTTTCTTTAAACGAATTCACTATTCTCACCTAAATAAATGCGGCTATCCGGGAACTTTATATGATTACTGTAAGTGGAAAACTCAGATCCCATGCCATAAATAGAAGATAAAAGTAAAGATAAATTACAATTAAAATAAAACAGTGTTAACAAAATCTATCTGGCTATCGTTGCCTGCCACAGTGCTTTGTTAGAAAGGGTTAGGGAGTGTGAGCTTCTCCTCCAGGAAACTGAGGGAGGGTGCAGAAGGGAGTCCGTGTGGCTCCTGGAATCACCCCCTCCTATGTCACCGGGGCTGCTCACGCACCACTGGGAAACCTCAACCAGTGGGGAACAACCCCGGGCCACTGAACCAGGGATGGGGCTCCCTGCAAGGTAGGGACCCGACCTCATTTACTGCTGACAGGTACCGTCATTACCTCCCTGCAAGAGGCGAGTACCACTGTGGTCCTGTTACAGAGAAGGACACCCAAGTCCTGGGGGGGCCAGCCTGGCCCATGGCCTCCTGCTGGAAGCGGGCGGACCACAGCCCTCAGTCATCTGCTCCCTGCATGGCCAGTCTGTTCTCTACAAAGTCTCCACATTTTGGGGGGCTCCCCTCCACTGGATACCCTCCCCACCTGGCACCCCATGTTCAACCCCACCCACCAGGGGGCCCCCTCCTCCAGCCGCAGTGGCTCCCCCACCTCCTGGAGGGTGGGGTCACCGTCCCACTGAGGATCACGGGGTCTGCTGGGCTGCTCTGCTCTTTGGGACCCAGCACTCTCTGCAAGCAGGGCCCTGCTGACCGTTGCCCCCTCCACACAGACAACGCAGCCCAGAGCCTTGGCCAGAGATGGAGAGGAAGGAGGCCACCCCCAAAATCCTCGCAAACTACCCTCTGGATTTCTAAGTGAAGTAGGTAAGTCGGATCACAATCCTCCCATAAGCTAACAAATTTCCTTCATAAGAATGCAAGTATAAGTCTCAGAAAGGGATGCGTGAATGAAAATGGGTGACGGTGATAAAGGGGGTAAGAAACTCACGAGGGCGCCTGGACGGTCCCCGAACAGTCCTTTGGGTGGGAGGCCAGCCAAGATGGAGGGGACGCTTCATTGAGGGAAGGACTGGCGGCTATTTGTCCCATCTCGCCCCCCCCAGAACGAGGAGGCAGAGACAGTCCATGCTCTGCACTGGCTGAGCACTGTCAGGGGCCAGACAGGCAGGCTGGTGGCATATGTCACAGGCGGCCAATCTGCCACTCAGCCCAAGTGCAGGCCGTGAGGGCTCTGTCCACAGGGGTCCCACTGGGCCGTGACCTCCTTCTGAAGCCCATAGTGTTACTTACTCTGACCCCACAACTTCCCTGGTTCCCCTCAGAGCAGCCCGGACACCCTCTGACCCGAAAGCCTCCCTAACCCCTTATAAAATGCGATGAGCCCTGGGTGGAGAGAAGGTGGTGCAGGGTCGGGGAGGGGCTCTTAAGCAGTCCCACTGGTTGGGGCCACTCAGACCCAGTCTGCGGAGTGTCTGCCTTAGATGCAACTTGCAGGATGAATTCAAAGGTGAGCCCAGCCCTTTGCAGACTAGAACAGTGATTCTGCAAGTGAGGGCCTGGCCAGGGGCAGTGGGCAGACCCCCTGCCTGCACGCAGACCCCTTATGAGAAACGCTCAGTCCCAGGACCCCACCCCCAAGGTCCTCAGAGCCGTCCTGCTCTGGTCAGGGGGCAGGAAAGCAGGAGGGCCAGCGGTTGCAAGGGGCAGCCCCCAGGCATCCCACCTCACCCTTCAGGTCACCCTGAGCAACTGCCACCTTGACTCCTTCTAGGTCTTAGCCTCAAGGTCACATCTAGGCAAGCGAAAGGGGAACCCCCCCTCTCAAAAGGATTCCCTAGGGCAGAATGCCTAAAAAGCAAGGACAATCACCATGAAATACAGATGGCAAGCGGAAAGCATTCTCTTAAAACATCTAGGGCTTCCCTGGTGGCGCAGTGGTTGAGAGTCTGCCTGCCAATGCAGGGGACAAGGGTTCGAGCCCTGGTCTGGGAAGATCCCACATGCCGCGGAGCAACTGGGCCCGTGAGCCACAATTGCTGAGCCTGTGCGTCTGGAGCCTGTGTTCCCCTACAAGAGAGACCGTGATAGTGAGAGGCCCACGCACCGCGATGAGGAGTGGTCCCCGCTTGCCGCAACTGGAGAAAGCCCTCGCACAGAAACGAAGACCCAACACAGCCATAAATAAATAAATAAAATTTAAAAAAAAAAAAATCTAAGTGCTCTGGGGCCAGCAAGGAGGAGACACGAGAGGGTGGTGAGGAGAACAGGCGTTTTGGTGCTACCTAGAGCTGGGTCCAAATCTCAGCTCCACCAGAGCCAGTTGTGTGACTTTGGGCAAGTGACCTCCCTTCTCTGAGCTTCGGTTTCCTCCTCTGCAAAATAGTCAAGACGATAGCACTGACCAAACACAGGTTTTCTGTAGATTTCCACACATTTGTGTGGAAAGCTCACGAAGCCTGGGATATGCAGATAAAATTGGCATAGGTGACAGCAATTACCGTTACTGAATGTCACGTACAGACAAACATTGGCAGGTATTAAACGTATAAGAAAATTTTAAGTAAAGAAACTTAAAACTGAGAATTCCTATGCATTAATTCAATTTAGTCCGCAGATTGGAACAGATTCCTGCAGTTCTATTTCTGTTCAGCTCCTGGTGCCATGTCATGTCAGCAGTGAGAAGCAAGCCTTGTGGCTATCTGGGGAAGTACATGCTGAAGGGGCCCTTGAGTCCCCGCCCAGGCTCCGAGCTTCAATCCGGGTACCTCGACTCCCAGAGTGGGACAAGTGGCCTCCCCCTCCTCAAAGCAGAGGTGAGGAGCCTGAGGGACCTAAACCAGGCTGCCAGCGCGTGCAAGTCTGGGCTTTCTGGAGCTTGGTTGGCTTGAAGAGGGGCGTGGTCACAAAGGGGCGTGGTCTCTACTCCCTCTGCCACGCCCACCGGGTGGGGGAGGTGAAGGGAGGGACCCGAGAGGGTAACCAGGACCGCTAGAGGAGATTCACACAGGATTAGGAGGATCTGGGGGCACCAGAAAACCTTGTTCCCTGGGGCACCTCCTTTGCAGAAGAGAGCTGGCAAGCAGACGGAAGAATTCTTGAGGCTGCACACCTGGCCAAGGGGGAGGGGCCGGGGGCCAGGTGCAACCTGGGCAGGCAGAGAGCGGGAGGAAGCTGGGCCCGGCTCCGGTGCAGGGCGGAGCCTCCCAGGGAAGGCCAGTCGTCTGTGCCTCACTTATTCATTCATCCAGTTTGTACCAGTGTGTGGTCTGGGTGCGGGTTCCGGTGCCAGGTGAGCCGGCCGAGACCAAACACACGGCCCTGCCCTCACGGGGCTCAGAAGGGGTCAGCAAGGTAAGGGAGAGGTGGGATCAGCTCGGGCCTGGGCGACGGGGACTTCGGATCTCCCTCTCCCTGCCTTGAGAAGCCACTGGAGGATTCTGAGCCTGCAAGAGACAAGATTGGACTTGCATTTTAAAAGAATGGTTTGGGCTACAGTGTGGAGAATAGGCTGAAGGGGAACAGAGGGTGAAGCCGGGAGAAGGTCAGTTAAGACAGAGGAGCGGGGATGGCGGCTGGCCCCCCGGGTCCCAGGAGACCGGGAGAAGGGGCCAGATTCCTGGTGTGTTTCGGGTTAGAGGTGACAAGACTCGCTGGTCTGGATGAGGATGTGAGAGAGACAGGAGTCAGGGACAACTCCAAGATTTTTGACCTGAGAAAATGAAAGCATAGTATTCCCATTGGCTGTGGGGAGCAGGTTTGGGGTCAGCTGGTGGGAGAGACACTGTTTGGAACCGGGGGAGTGTGAGGGGCCATGAGCCATCCCTCGGAGATGCTGGGAGGCCATGGGATGTGCAGGCCTGGAGTTCAGGGGAGGGGCCGGCTGGAGGCAGGCATCTGGGGGACGTCCCTGCAAAGCTGGTTCTCAGCCCCATGACGTGAAGAGACCACCCAGGGAGAGCTGCAGACAGACAAGGGAAGCGGGGTCAGGACCGAGCCCTGGGGCAGGTCCAGGTTAACAGGGAGAAGAGGAGCAAGAGGAAAGGTGGGAGGTCAAGAGAAGCGAGTATTCGGAGATGGAGGGAGTGCCCGGCTGTGTCCATTGTTGCTGGCAAGTGGACCAAGGGTAACCTTTGGGGTCAGCAACATGGTGGTCAGCACTGACCTTGGCAAAGGCTGTTTGGGCGGAGGGGCTGGGGCAGGAGCCTGACTGCAGGGGGCTGAGGAGATCACAGGAGGGGGCACCTCACTAAGACCACCCTGACGAAGAAGTGTCCTGGAAGAGGGTCGGATAAACAGCGCTGAAGCTGGGGTGAGAGTGTTGTAGGGTCAAGGGGTGGCTGTTTTAAATATGGGAGGCATTCCAGCGTGTTTGTTGCCTGCTGATGGGGACGACCCAAGAGAGGGGACGTGAGAGAGATGGTGCAGAGCTGCAGAGAAGCCTGGAGTAGGTAAATGGAGAAGAGAAGATGCAGAGGGCCCCTCACCCGTTCCACTGCCTGGGGGCCAGAGCACGAGAGGCAGCACGCTGGACTCGACCGGGACCAGGCTGTGGCGAGAAAATAGGAGGAGGGGGAGGGCAGGGGGCTGAGGGTGGATGCAACAGAGACATTCGCCTGTAACCTGAGTGAGGACAGACAGAGGCGGTGGGGGGAGGGGGAGGGGAAGGAAAAGGGGGTCAAAGATGGCAGGGGGCAAGGAATTATCGGACTCAAGGTCGCAGAGGGAGTGTGTGGAAAGGCAGGAGTCAGAGAACGAGGAGCTGGAAACGGAGACTCCAGGTGGGCGAGGGCATTCCTGGAGAAGCCCAGATCCAGGTGTGGCCTTGGAAATGGCAGCTGGGGTAGGGGCTGAAAGGTCTTTGGAGCAGCGGGTTTTGGGGAACTGAGAGGTGAGACCAGGTGAGGGGAGGACGAGGCAGAGGGAGTCCCGGAGCAGCCCCGCTTACCACGGAGGTCTCGGCCTTCCCTGGGGTCAGGAATATTCCTGGCGTCCTGGCTCCAGCTGCAGAGCAGAGGCTGTCTGAGGCCTCCATGCAGACCACCCTCTGTCCCCCTAAGCAAGGACATCTCTTGATGGTGGCTTCTGGCAAAGGCAATCTTCGAAGTCTTTTTTTTTTTTTTTTTTTGTAAAATACACAAAACACAACATTTACCATCTCAACCATTTTCAAGTATAAGTTAAGTGGCATTAAGTACATTCACATGGTTGTGTCACCCATCTCCAGAACTCTTTTCATCTTCCCAACTGAACCTCTGTCCCCATTAAACGACTCTCCACTCCCTCCTCCCCCAGCCCCGAGCAACCACCATTCTGCTATCCGACCCTAGGAACTTGACGACTCTAGGGACGGCATATACCTGGAATCATACAGTTTTTGTTTTTTTGGTGACTGGCTTATTTCACTTAGTAAAATGTCCTCCAGGTTCATGCATGTTGTAGCAGGTATCAGAATTCCCTTCCTTTTTAAGGCTGAATAATATTCCATTGTATGTATTTCCCACATTTTGTTTATCATTCATCTGTCAATGGACATTTGGGTTGCTTTTACCTGTTGGCTATTGTGAATGATGTTGCTATGAACATGGGTGTACAAATCCCTCTTCAAGTGCCTGCCTTCAATTCTGTTGGGTGTATACACAGAAGTAGGATGGCTGGATCATAGGATAATTCTACATTTAGCTATTTGAGGAACCACCATACTGTTTTCCACAGCAGCTGTACAGTTTTACATTTCTACCAGCAGCCCACAAGGGTTCCAATTTATCCACCTTCTCTCCAACACTTATTTTTTCCTGCTTTTTTTGTTTTTTATGTTAGCCATCTGACATCAAAGTTCATTGACAAACATTGTCTCACTTGGTGAGGCGAGAGCATCCCAGGTGGAAGGGACGTAGAGAGACATCACTTGAGTGGAACAGGAGCTTGAGTGGAACAGGAGTCTGGAAGCTAGGCGGGGTTGTGGCAGAAACAGCAAGTGACAGACATGTTTGGTTGAAGGTCAGGAGTGTAATCAGAGACGAGGCTGGAAGTGTGGGTGGGTGAGGCTGAACAGAAAGTGATGGGACCGCAGACGAGAGCACTGATTAATCCTTGGGTGAGGGGTACAGGTTGACTGGAGGGGAAGAGCTAGGAATTTGGGAAGCCGGATAAGAGATGCTTAGAAAAGTCTGGAAGAGAAGAGAGGACACTGCTGGGAGACACCCACCACCACCAACTCCCACTGCTGTGAAGCCTCATGTGGACCCAACCCCAAGCCAAACAAAGCCCTGTGCCTCCATCATCTCCACATACCTGGTCAGGTGGGTACAGGATTACCCCAGTTTATAGGGGAGGAGACTGAGACTCAGAGAGTGTAAGTAACTTGCCCAAGATCTCAAGCCAATAAGTAGCAGAGCTGGAACTCCAATCTGTTCTCCATCATTCCACAAGCATTTATCAAGCACCTACTCTGTACCAGGCCCCACGTTGAGAGCTGTTTGACACCAAATCCATTGTTCTTACCGGCAACTCTACACCAGCACAAACAGTGGCCAACCTCCAAGCCACTCTAAGACACAATGCACGAAGGTAATCCACCAGGACACAGAGAAACTGGAGAACAATTAGAAATTGGAGGGAATTCCCTGGCAGTCCAGTGGTTAGGACTCCGAGCTTTCACTGCCGAGGGCATGGGTTCAATCCCTGGTCGGGGAGTTAAGATCCCACAAGCCGTGCAGCACAGCCAAAAATAAATAAATAAATAAAGTACAGCTGAAAAAAAGAAAGAAAGAAATTGGAGAAAGTGGCTAAACCACGTGGGCTATTTTATCACATGCATTTGAACTCACCCAACACAGAATCTTCTGGGTCCAGGAGAAGGTTGATGGCCAACACAAGAGGGGAGAAGGGGAGTGCCAAGAAATTACAGACCATTCAGAGCCTTCCCTCCCAGCAGACAAGCTGATGGTCACCCAGGGATGGGAGTCTGCAAAAAAAGGAGATGGTGGGAAGGCTTCACTCACAGGCAATTGGAATATTTGTAGGTCAAAATCAACCAAATTTTGTTGGCAAGCGCCTATGGTTCAATCTAATACAAAACGATGTCGTGTCACTTTCACTGGCTTTCATTCCCTCACCCAACATTCGGTGAGTTCCTACCAAGTGCCAACAGTGGGAACACAGAGAGGAACAAAGCACGTGTGACTCCTGTCCTCGTGAAGCTGTGATCTGCTGAGGGTCACAGACGTAAAACACACAGTCACAAGTGTAATTGCGGAGAGGGGGGCGGTTACCCAACTGGGGCATCAGGAACAGCTCCCCCAATGAAGTATAGTCCAGGCTGAGACCCAAAGCATGAGTAGGAAATGCCCCAGCAAGGGCGTAAGAGGGAAAGTGTTCCAGAAGAAGAAATCAAGGGCCGGGAGCCTTTGGAGGAACAGACAGGGTTCACTGAGCTAGTAGACAGGCTGCCAGATAAAGGGAGACCAGGGTTTTCATCTGTTTAGACTTTCAAAGGTCAAGGTAAATAGGGCTTACCATCAAAAACATTTTAACAGGCGTAGAATCTTTGAAATGTTCCCTGCTGTGTTCTCCCTTTTGCTAACCCAGTATTTTTTTTTTCCTCTCTCTCGAATTGCCACCACCATGAAACTTAAACCATGAGGCTTTCGCCCCATGAAGGGATGGCGGATAACATCTGTAGCACAGAGTAGAAGATTTGTTGTCAGACAGTGCGGGGGTCTGGAAGGCCCTTTCAAGGCAGAAGGAGAGATGGTCAGAGGGTCCTAGGGCAGCAGAACGATTAAGACAGGTTTAGGGGATATCCAAGGTGGTGCCTGTGCCCCCCCCACCCAGGTTGTGTCCACACTGGGCCAGACACTGCACATGGCAAGGCTGCAGGAGAGTGGAAATGGCTGCAGGTCCCCAGGCAGGTGGAACTGAGGACAGTCTCATAATAGGGACCCTCACTGCCACACTGAGTGGAGGGAGCCCAGGAGCTGAGAAGGTCCAGGGAGGGTATTAAGGATTGAATTGTATTCCCCCAAAAAGATATGTTGAGGTCCCCACCACCCCCACCCTGTACTTGTGATTGTGAACTTCTTTGGAAATAGGCTCTTTGAAGATGTAATCGAGTTAGGATGAGGACATCAGGATAGGCAACCTGGTATGACTGATGTCCTTATAAGAAGAGGAGGAGATGCAGGCAGAGATTGGAGCGAGGCAGCTGCAAGCCTGGGGCTTCCAGAGTGGGAAGAGGCAAGGAAGGATCCTCCCCTAGAGGCTTCAGAGGAAGCATGGCATGGGCAACACCTTCATCTCAGACTTCTAGACTCCAGAATAAGTAAATATCTGCTGTTTGAAGCTACCCAGTTTGGGGCACTTTCTTACAGCAGCCTTAGTAAACCAACACAGATGAGAAGAGGCTTGACTCTGAGATGCGAAGTGTGGTACAAAGCAAGATCCAGAATTACCATCATCGAAAGTCAGCAGGATGCCCAAAGACCAGTGCGTACCAAGCCAGCCACACCTGAGCAGGTGCAGTAAGCAGGACGAGACACTCCTTCCTCAACCCCTTTAGACCACATAAGCTTCTCCACACAGCCAGACACCACCTACAAAAGGAAACGGAAGTAAGATGGCCTGAGTGCAGAGGAATCACCCTTACAAGGAGTCAGGTCTTTGAATTGCCCAGATATTTGCCTGGAAGAGACTGTTTTACAAAGGCAGAGACGACTTTCAGTATGTCACCTCACCTCGTCCACTGCCAAGACATCAGTGGGAAAGGGGACACAAGGGCAAAATGAGATCAGTTCTAGAATAATCAAGGTTTTCCACACATTTTCGTCCAAGAATGTACATTTCATCCCACTACACTCGTTTTTATAGATAGTGTCTATGGAATTGGGGCACCTCCTTAAGCTCGGGTGAAGGAGAGGCTCAGAGACAGGAAACAGAGGTGGGATGAATTGATGCATCTCCAGATCGGGTGACCTGATTTATCATGAAGATGTTCACTGGAGCCTGACTTATAAAAGCAAAATGGCGGAAGCAACCTAAATATCCAACCATATGGGATTGAGTAAATAAATAATTATAATGGGCTACCCTTGAAACCATGCTATCCAAGATTGTTTAACAATATAGGAGAAGGTTGCTTTAAATGGTAAGTAATAATAATAACAAATACAAATCAACCTAAAAACTGTATCTACAGTATGATTCCAATATTTATGTGATGTTACTGTATCAGGCTAACTGCTTTAACAAACAATGCCCAGAGTCCAATGACAACATAGCCAAGGTTCATTCCACCCTATGGAACTATCAGGGGGAGGTAGGGTCTCCACTGGGTCATTCGGGAGCTCAGGAGCCTTCCGACTAATGGTCTGACTGCCCCCTAGGGTCTTGAAGTCCTTCACTGAGTCCTTCCCATCCCATGAGCAACAAGAGAAGAGAGAAAGCATGGAAGATCAGAAGAGCTTATGGTCCAGGCACAGAAGGGGGTGACATCACTCCCTCCCACATTCCATTGGTCAGAACTCAATCACATGTCACCCCACCTGCAGGGGAGACTGGGAAATGTAGTCTAGCTGCCTGCCACGAAGAGAAGGGAAACAGGATTTGCTGAACACATTAAATCTGCCACAGTTAATATGCACTGAAAAAAATACTGCAAAGAAATCACCACATCTTAATAGTAATTATTTCTGGGTGGTGAAATTAGAGCCATTTAAAATTTTTTTATATTTATGTCACTTTGAATTTTCCAAATTTTCTGAAATAAACATTTAGTACTTCTCCAGAGAGAAAAAAAATAATGTAACTTAATATTTGACAAAATAGTCCCCAGGCTTCCTGTGGGATTTGGACAGGCTTGTTTAGTAGTCAGGCTTCAGGGTCAGACCTACAGGTTATATGATATAAAGAAAGTTACATCACTTTCCTAAGTCTTCAAGTCTCCGCATCTGTAAAACGGAAAATAAAAATACATGTCAGAGTCGGTGGGAGAATTAAATGAGAAAACGTGTGGAATACCATTCGCCTGGTGCCTGGCATGGAGTAAACCCGCAGCAAACAAATGGCAGCTGTTTTTCTTTCTGGCACCCACACCGCCTTCCCCAGGTCCACTCACTCGCTCTCTCTGTGCCTTCTCACTCCCCAGACCGTCAGCACTACCTCCCCTGACTCTCTCACCTACGACCCTGTTCTATTTCAGAGGGACATAAACAGTAAGAATATCCAGGGACTGGGACTTCCCTGGTGGCTCAGTGGTTAAGAATCCACCTGCCAACTCAAGGGACACAGGTTCAATCCCTGGTCCAGGAAGATCCCACGTGCCATGGAGCAACTAAGCCCGTGCGCCACAACTACTGAGCCTGCGCTCTGGAGCCCACGAGCCAGAACTACTGAGCCTAAAAGTCACAACTACTGAGCCTGAGAGCCACAACTACTGAGCCTGTGCGCCTAGAGCCCGTGCTCTGCAACAAGAGAAGCCACCGCAATGAGAAGCCCATGCACCGCAACGAAGAGTAGCCCCCGCTCGCCGCAACTAGAGAAAGCCAGCGCGCAGCAACAAAGACCCAACGCAGCCAAAAATTAATTAATTAATTAATTAATTAATTAAAAAAATAAAAAGAATATCCAGGGACTGCCACCACCGCCCCACCCTGGCACCTGGTCCACTCCCTCTGCCCCCTCCTGCTCCTAGAGATGCCCAACCCTGCCTTGGGCATCAGATCCCACCTCCTGCCCTCAGGGACATGCCTCACCCCAGCCACTCCGCCTTTCCTCCCACTTCATCAGATTTCCCTTCCCTGCTGGATAATTCTCACCTGCATACAAACGCGCGGTAACTACTCTCATCTTTGCAAAACCTCTGACTGCATGTCTCTCTCCAGCTATCACCCCATTTCTCAGCTCCCTTTTATTACAAAATTTATCAAAAGAGTTATCTGCCTACTATACCTGCTTCTCATCCCAGTCTCCCAAAACCTACTGCAAACAGGCTTCATCCCTCCCACTCCACCAGCACCGGTCCGGTCTAGGTCACCAATGTTCTCCCCGTTGCTAACCCGATGGTCCGTTTCCTTCCACCTCTTATTTGACCAGAAGCAGCCCTGGCGCTGACCATCACTCCCCGCCCCCAATTCCGAAGGCACATTCTCCTGATTTCCCTCCACCTCCCCACCGCCACTCCTCAACCTTCTTTGCTGGTTCCTCCTCATGTCTCAGGCCTCTTAATATTGGAATGACCAAGACTCAGTCTTCTGACCCCAATAATGGGTTCAGTTGTGTCCCCCATAAAGATATGCTGAGACATATTATTCAGCCTTAAAAAGGAAGGAAATCCTGTCTCATGCTGCAATGTGGATGAACCCTGAGGACATGATGCTAAGAGAAATTAGCCAGTTACAAAAGGACAAATACTGCATGATTCTGCTTATGTAAGGAACCTAGAGTAGTCAAATTCACAGAGACAAGCAGTAGAATGGTGGTTGCCAGGGGCTGGGGGAGGGGAGGATGGGGAGTTAAGTGTTGAATGGGGACAGTTTCAGTTTTGTAAAATGAAAAGAGTTCTGTGGATGGATGGTGAGGACGGTTGCATAAAAACGCGACTGTACTTAATGCCACAGAACTGTACACTTTAAAATGGTTAGGATGGTAAATTTTATGTCTTGGGTATTTTTCCGCAATATACAAAAAAGACAACCTAAAAAGATTTTTAATAAAAAATTTTTTTTAAGATATATTGAAGTCCTACGCCCCACCCCCTGGAACCTCGGAATGCAACCCTGTTTGGAAATAGGATGGTGCAGGTGTAATTAGTTAAGATGAGGTCATACATGAGTCAGGTGGGCCTTTATCCAATTTGACCGGTGTCCTTATAAGAAGAGGACAGAGACACACAGGGAGAGATCAGATGGCATGTGATGACCAAGGCAGAGATCAGAGTGATGCAGCTGCAAGCCAAGGACTGCCGGCCACCATCCAAAGCCAGGAGGAGGCAAGGAAGGATTCTCTCCAGAGGCCCGAGGAAGCATGGCCCTGCTGACACCTTGATCTCAGACTTGTAGTCTCCTGAACTGTAAGAGAAGCACTTTCTGTTGTTTTAAGTTACCAGCTTTGGTACTCTGTTAGGCAGTTTCTAGGAAACAATACAGGCTCCCCCTCTTTTCTCACTTCCTAGGTGGTCTCATCCAATCTGGACCCTTCCAGTGCCCCTCTAGAATCAGGGGGCCCACATTCACATCACCACCCAGCCCTCCCCACTGAACCCAGAAGCATCTTGTCAATGGCTACCTAGTGGTCTCATCTGCATCTCAGATAACACAGGGAGCTCAGCTGGTGCTCTGTGATGACCTAGATGGGTGGGATCGGGGGTGGGGAGGGGGGAGAGATCCAAGAGGGAGGGGATATGTGTACACATATAGCTGATTCACTTCGTTGTATGGCAGAAACTAACACAACATTGTAAAACAATTATACGCCAATAAAAAAAAAAATGCCTAAACGGAACTTCTGTTCTTCCCCCCAGAACTTGCTTTCTCATCTCAGCTAACGGCTACTCATCCAGCAAGTGGCCCCAGGGCCCAAAACTCTGGGGTCAGCCTTCACTCTGCCTTTTCTCAAAAACCCTCCTCCGTCAGCTAATACTGGCAGCTCCACCTTCAAAATCAATCCCAAACCCAGTTCCTTCTCATCTGCCACCTCCCCCTGACCCTCCTCCTGCAGTCCTCAGTATTCCCAGCACAGCAGCCAGGGGGATCCTTTTAAAATGTAAATCAGATTATGTCCTGCTCAAAATCCTCCAGTGGTGTCCCACCTCTCTCCTGGTTAAAGCCAAAGCCCCAAGTGGCTGCTAAGCCCCGCCCCCAAAGCCTCTCCTCCCTCATCTCCTGGCATCACTGACACCCCTCTTCCCATCCCCACTCCAGCCACACAGGCCGCCTTCCTGTCCCTCAAGTCCCACCTGGGAGCCTTCACACTAACTGTTCCCTCTACTGGACACTCTTCCCCGAGACATTCAATTTGCCCTTCACCCATCCCCCCAAGTCTTTGGTGAAATGTCCCTTTATCTCCAAGGTTTCCAGGGTCTCCTTCGTTCACATCACAAACCACCTCCCTGCACTCCCGCTGCCCTCCATCACTTAATTTTTCTCCATAGCCTCTATCACCTCTAATAAAGTGTATAACCTACTCATTTCTTTTTTTAAAAAAAATATTTATTTATGTTACAATTTCTTTTTTAAAAAAATAAATTTTATTTATTTATTTATTTATTATTATCATTATTTTTTTTTTTGGCTGTGTTGGGTCTTCATTTCTGTGCGAGGGCTTTCTCTAGTTGCAGCGAGCAGGGGCCACTCTTCATCGCGGTGCGCGGGCCTCTCACTGTCGCGGCCTCTCTTGTTGCGGAGCACAGGCTCCAGACTCGCAGGCTCAGTAATTGTGGCTCACGGGCCCAGTTGCTCCGCGGCACGTGGGATCTTCCCAGACCAGGGCTCGAACCCGTTTCCCCTGCACTGGCAGGCGGATTCTCAACCACTGCGCCACCAGGGAAGCCCCTTATTCATTTCTTGCTTACCATCCACCTCCCTCCACCAGAATTCAAGCCCGTGATGGCAGGATCTTTTGTCTCTTTTTTTCCCCTGCTGTATCCCAGTGCTTAGAACCGTGTCTGGCACAGAGCACTGTTCCGTAGGGGATGGAAAGATGGATGGATTTTCTGAATAATGCCCACATTTTTTTCATTGGCAATTTCAACTCCAGAAAGGGGTTAAATGAGATGGAGGAGCAAAGGGCTACTTGTCTTGCTTGAAAGCTGAGTTTAGATTTTTCCCCATAAGATTTAAGGTCATTTCAGAGTCCACTGAACTGACTTCTTTTTTTTTTAAATATCTATTTATTTATTTGGCTGCGTCAGGTCTTCTATGCGGCATGCGGGATCTTTCGTTGCGGCACACAGGTTCTCTAGTTGTGGCGCGCAGGCTATAGCGCTCGGGCCTAGTTGCTCCGAGACATGCGGGATCTTAGTTCCCCGACCAGGGATCAAACCTGCATCCCTTCCATTGGCAGGTGGATTCTTAACCCCAGGACCACCAGGGAAGTCCCTGAACTGACTTCGGATCAGGGCTGGAGGGGAGTCTGTCCAGTGTTGTTTCTCCTCTGTGTAATTTATGATTCTTCCCCATCGTGGCTCCCACCAGGGCTGCCCCTCACCTGCTGGACTGAACATGGCACCCCCCAGTCTAGGCCTGGGCAGCCAGCTACCCTCCTTGACCCCCATGATTACTCCCTGCCCTAACTCTGACCCTTCCCCAGTCCCATTCTACGTAGCTGTCTCAGTCTCGGCCCGGGGCCACCACTTACCAGCCATGTGACCTCGGGCACGGCCTCCTCAAGCCTCAGTGCCTCCATCTGTAAAATGGAGAAACCAGTAGTCCTTACCTGATTCCAAGATGAAAATGAGAGTTGACAGTCCATACACAGCACAGTGCCTGGAATCAGGGATCACTCAATAAGCATTGCCTAGTTTTGAAATTATTATTATTACGGATGAGTCTTTCCAAATGTTTACCCTTCCATATCCCTCACCCACTGGTGTCCCATTAAGAGTTTTCACTATATGATTTATTAGTAATAATGGTGACCACACAGCCCAGTTCTTTTTTTTTTTTTTTTTTTTTTAACAATTTTGGTTTTTGGCAGTGCCGCGCAGCTTGCAAGATCTTAGTTCCCTGATCCGGGACCCCGGCATTGAGAACGCCGAGTCCTGACCACTGGACAGCCAGGTAATTCCCACACACAGCCCAGTTCTCCTTTACCAAGCACTCTTGTGCTGAGTGCTGTTTGCACCGCCCAGCACATCCCAGAGCCCCCAGCGTGCTCCAGCCCGCCTGCCTTGCCCTGTGTATGTTCTTCCTTCCAGCCTGCAGCTGGAACCCCCGTCCTTCTTTTTTTCTTGCCCCCAACATCCAGGATGCCAACTAAACCAGTGGCCTAGGACTATGGGGTTTCTGAGGAGCCTCCCCTGGGCCCAGCCCTGTGGAGATGATGGAAGACACAGGAAAAATGAAGCCCGTCTCTGAGATCCTGAAACTTACACATAGTTGCGGGGTGGGGTAGATTTGCACCCAGAACCACCAGGAAACAATTCAAGCCAATGGCAGGAACCGGATGGAATTCACCCTGGAGGTGGTGAGAGTTCTTCTTGGCCCCAGGCTTGCGGGAGGGTTCCGAGGCCCACATTCGGTCCCTCCGGCCCACCCCACCTGGCAGTGCACTTTGGATGAAGTTCCTTAGCGTTCCTGGCGGCCTCTGCCCGTCTTGGGGATCCGGACACTCATGGCAAAAGGGAAGACGGAGCAGTACGTGCAGGTGACCTGATCCCCCAGCAGCAAGAGCTGCGAAGCACTGACTGTTCTTGTCCCAACAGAGTGGTGCTTGGAGAACAGGATCCGGGGGCTTGTCCTCCTTGGCATCTAACACGCGGCACATTTTTCTCATTCGCCGTTGTCTCCCCACTAGGATGTAAGCCCCACGAGGATGGGAGTTTGTGTTTGTGGTTCATCGGTGACTAGAACATGCCTGGTATGTGAGGGGACCTGTAGGGGTTGGATGAGTGAATGATTTCCCATTTGTCTTAAGTCCAGGCTGGGGACCTTCTGCTTCGTTCTGTGTCTAACCTGAGGGCTGTGAACAACTGCTGGCTGCCCACCTTCCCATAAAACACAGCTAATGGCCATAAAGCTTTCCGGGCAGGAGTGTTGTGGGGACAAAACATGACAATCCACGTAAGAACCTTGGCATTGTCCTGGACACAGCAAGTGCTCAATGGTATCTGCCACTAGTATTATTTGGGGGTTGATTTCCGACTCCTAATTTGGGGAGACTTCAGGCTGACCATGTTGCGATCAAACCTCAGTTCCCCTTCAGCAAGAGGAGAACGTGATGTGGCCCCCGCTAGGCATTGGGAGGATCCCGAAGGCCCACAGATGCCGGTTACTAACAGCTTGGGTGTGATGGAGAAGCACGTTTTCCTTCTGGGATCTGCAGGGTAATGGTAACATTCTTGCACATTGTAAAGTGCTTTCAAATAGATGAAATGCTTCCTGTATGTTCCCTGGTCTCAGTTACGGAGGATGGGGCCGGGTGGGTAATTTCACGGATCCAAGCCCAGAGAGGGACCGTGCGTGACTCCCCCAAGGTCCCACAGCTTGTTGGTGGAGGAAGCCATGTTTCCTCCCACCTCCCCTGCCAAGTGGGTCAGCAGGAAGGAGAGTTTGAGAGGAGGGTTTGCCTGCCTCTCCAGCTGGCCCACCATCCTTGCTGGGGGTGGACATGGCCAGAAGCTCCAGAAGCGTCTCTGGAAGGGAAGGAGACGAGACTGGAGTGGTCGGAATATCGCCTCCTCAGAGGGTCCCTCCCGGATCAACATACTTAAAGTAGGTCCCCTGTGTTACTTTTCCGCCTTGTCACCTACAGTGTTCACTGCATCCTGTGGCCCTTCTTTCCTCCCTACCTTGTCTTTCTTCTCTTGCTCGGGGTCTGCCTCTCCTACTGGGGAGCATCTTGTAAGGAGGCAGGGACCTGGGGAATCTTTGCCATCATTGTGCATCTGCCCCCTTGCACAGGCCGGGCACTTAGCAGCTGCTCGAGGCATATATTTTGGGGGTAAAGAGACACATTTCGTCCATGAATTGGTGATAACATATACTTCATGGGGCTGTTCTGAGCTTTCAGGGCGATGGTGCCTGAAAGCATAAGGCACAGGGCTCCTGGCACAGAGCAGGGGCTAAAGATGGTGGCTTGTGTCCCTCCCCTGGATCGGGAGCCTGAGTCACATGTCCCCAGCACACCTGGCACAGCTTGGCAGTAAATCTGCTGAATGCTGGAATGAGAGATTCACAGGACGGAGAAATGGGGGTAGAGTCTTTGTGCTCAGTGATGGCTTTTGTTGCCTAGGAACCCCCAAGCCCACCCTCAGAAGTGAGCGACTCTGTGGGTGAAGAATGGGGAGCGAAGGACCCAGGAAGTAAATAGGCTCCACTGCAAGCGAGCGGGTTTGGAGAGGGGCTTGGGAGGGTTCTCAGCTCGGTAGGGCCCAAAGCCAGGAGAGGTGCTGGTTCCTGTTTGGGCAGAATTAAGATCCACAATGATTTCCCTGGTGTCCACAATTTACCAAAAGAGTTTATCATAAGAAAATGATAACATCTGCATTTCGGCTCCAAAACGCAGTTGAAGGATGGGGGTCAGTCGTCATGTCAGTTGATGGGACCTAACGGCAGGTTGTCTGGAAGCTCTGTGAGTCTTGGGTTGATTACAGAATAGTAGTACCCCAGAGGTACCCAGATGGCCCCTCAGCCCCTGAGAGCCACCCAGGGCAGGGTCTCTCTGGGTGCTTGGGGTTAGAACTAGAGATCTTCAGGGCCCAGGACATCACTCCACATCACTGATGTGGGCTCTGCTTTGCTCTTGTCATGGACCTTTCTGGGGCGTTTTAGGACATCTACCTGGGCCCCTTCCTCCTTGTCCCAAGGTGACTTCTTGAACTTTCCAATTTGGCCAACGGCTGAGGAGAGGGGTGTGGCCCAGTAGATGAGAGCAGTGATCCAGGTTCAAATCCCGTTTTCATCTCTTACTAGTTATGCGGTCTTAGATGATTGCTCCACTTGTCTGAGTCTCAGTTTTCTCTTCTGTAAAATGGGGTGAACATCCCATGAGGTGACATCTCTGGACTGCCTGGCAGAGAGCCTTACAAGGGCCTTGGGGAAGCTTCTTAGCCGACAAAGCTCTTGCTCTGGTGGAAGAAGCTTCCTCTCTCAAGCTGGGCCCCACATGGGGTGCAGCGTGAACAGGAACACGGGAGTCCTGGGGCCCCTGGACATCACCAGACAACGGCTGCACATTCAGGAAGGCTATTTCTCTCCTGGGAATGCTGGATTGGCCACCATCATACCAGCAGCAATAGTATAAATGTAGGTAAGAGTAAAATTGACAATAATAAAGGCAATAATAACCAGAATTTATGGAGCGCCAAGAATGTGTTTTATGCTGTGCTGAACACCTTACGAGTATTATCCCATGTCATCCTCACAGTGGCCCTGAGAGGTGGATTTTGTCACTATCCCTATTTTATTTCACTTATTTATTTATTTTTTTCTCCTCCATAGAATTCTTTCACCCAAAGCTGGGGCTTTTTTTTTTTTTAATGTTTTAATTGAAGTATAGTTGACTTACAATGTTGTGTTCGTTTCTGGTGTACAGCAAAGTGATTCAGTTTTGTATATATATATATACACACACACACACATACATATATACACACATATTCTTTTCCATTATGGTTTATTACAGGATACTGAATATTGTTCCCTGTGTTATACAGTAGAATCTTGTTGTTTATCTATAGTTTGTATCTGCTAATCCCAAACACCTGCTTTATCCCTCCCCTACCCCTTTCCCCTTTGGTAACCATAAGCTTGTTTTCTCTGTCTGTGAGTCTGTTTCTGTTTCTTAGATAAGTTCATTTGTATCATATTTTAGATTCCACATATAAGTGATATCATATGGTATTTGTCTTTCTCTTTCTGACTTACTTCACTTAGTATGATAATCTCTAGGTCCATCCATGTTGCTGCAAATGGTATTATTTCATTCTTTTTACGGCCGAGTAATATTCCATTGTATGTGTATGTGTGTGTGTGTGTATGTGTGTATATATATATATATATATATATATATATATATATATCACATCTTCTTTATCAATTCATCTGTTGGTGGATATTTAGGTTGCTTCCATGTCTTGGCTATTGTAAATAATGCTGCTATGAACACTGGAGTGCATGTATCTTTTCGAATTATAGTTTTCTCTGGATATATACCTAGGAGTGGGATTGCTGGATCATATGGCAACTCTATTTTTAGTTATGTAAGGAGCCTCCAGACTATTTTCCATAGTGGCGGCATCAATTTACATTCCTACCAACAGTGTAGGAAGGTTCCCTCTTCCCCACACAGTCTCCAGCATTTGTTGTTTGTGGAATTTTTAATGACTATCCCTATTTTAAAGATAGGAAAACTCATACTCAGGGAGCTGAAATGACTAGCCCAAGGTCTCCTCATTGGCACATTGCTGGGGGGAGCGGCAGACTCGAACCCAGAAGTCCAGGTCCCAAGTCTCTCAACCTCTCCATCTGGCTGCCTCTTTTTGTCCATCTTCCCCCTCCTACCTGTGCTGATTACAGCTGTTCCCACTTCCTTTTTCCATGGACGTTCTGTCTCAGAGCAGAATGGAAGGCGAGAGGGTGTGCGGTAGGATTGCAAGGAGCTGAACATTGATGGGGGCACCTGAGAGCTATGACACTGATTTTCCCACATTTGTTCTGCCTGGCCAAGGGCTCTGTAAGGCTGCAGGGAAGATGGTGACAGGGCCTACTGTCAGTGGGGCTTGGTGTCCCCTGCTGGAATCGACTCCTCCCAAGTCACACAGACCCTCCACGTCCATCTCGAGTTTTGACAGCTCTTTGAACATCTTCCTGACCAGGCCACTCCTCTTATGTCCTGGGACTAAGGTAAGAGTCAGGGCTTTGGAGTCCCTCACATCTGGATTAAAATTCTGCCTGAGTGCATCTATGAAAAACCCACAGCTAACATCACACTTAGTGGTGAAAGACTGAAAGTTTCCCTCCAAATCAGGAGGGAACAAGACAGGGATTCCCAGTCTCCCCACTCCTGTTAAGTATTGTACTGGAGGTTCTAGCCAGAGCAATTAGGCAAGAAAAAGAAATAAAAATCATTGAGATTGGGAAGGAAAAAGTAAAACTATCTCTATTTGCAGATGACATGATCTTGTGTATAGAAAATCATAAGGAATTCACTAAAAATATATATTAGAACAAATAAATGAGTTCAGAAAGGTTTCAGGATACAAGATCAATATACAAAACCAATTTCTATATACTAGCAATGAACGCTCTAAAAATGAAATTAAGAAAATAATTCCATTTATATTTGTATCCAAAAGAATAAAATACTTAGGAATAAACTTAACAAAAGAACTGTAAGGTTTGTACAGTGAAAACTACAAAACTTTGCTGAAAGGAATTGAAAGAAGACCTAAACAAATGGAAAGACATCCTATGTTTATGGATTACAAAACTTAATATCCCCACCTCACACCATATACAAAAGTTAACACAAAATGGATCATAGACTTAAAAGTGAGAGTGAAAACTATAAACCTCTTAGAATAAAACAAAGGCATTAATCTTCATGACACTCCTTAGGCATGTGACACCAAAAGCACAGGGATACAATATAAATAGATAAATGCAGCTTCATCAAAATTTAAAGCCGGGACTTCCCTGGTGGCGCAGTGGTTAAGAATCCGCCTGCCAATGCAGGGGACACAGATTCGAGCCCTGGTCTGGGAAGATCCCACATGCCTCAGAGCAACTAAGCCTGTGCACCACAACTACTGAGCCTGCGCTCTAGAACCGCAAGCCACAACTACTGAGCCCACGTGCCACAACTACGGAAGCCCGTGCACCTAGAGCCCATGCTCTGCAACAAGAGAAGCCACCGCAATGAGAAGCCCACGCACGGCAACGAAGAGTAGCCCCCCCTCGCCACAACTAGAGAAAGCCTGCACGCAGCAACAAAGACCCAACGCAGCCATAAATAAATAAATAAATAAATAAATAAATAAATAAATAAATAAAAATTTAAAGTGTACTTCAAAGGATGGCAAGAAAGTGAAGACAACCCATATAATGGGAGGAAAAATTATAAATCATGTATCTAATAAGGGACTTGTCTATATAGAGAATTATTTACAACTCAATAATAAAAGACAAATAATCCAACTGAGAAATTCCAAAGACATACAAATTGCACTAAGCCCATGAAAAGATGCTCGACACCACTAGTCATTAGGGAAACACAAATCAAAACCACAATGAGATACTACTTCACTCCCACTAGGATGAGTAAAATAAAAAAGATGGACCATAACAAGTGTTGGTGAGGATGTAGGGAAAATGGAACCCTCATACATTGCTGGTGGTGTTGTAAAATGGTACAGTTACTCTGGAAAACAGATAGGTGGTTCCTCAAAATGTTAAACACAGAGTTACATATGCCCTAGCATCCATTGCTATGTATATACACCCATGAGAACTAAAACATAAATTCGCACAAATACTTGTACACATATGTTCATAGATACATTATTTATAAGAGCCAAGAAGTGGAGACAACCCTAATGTCCATCAACGATGAATGGATAAGCAGCATATGGTATATTTATACAATGGCACGTTATTTGGCAATAAAAAGGAATGAAGTACTCATACACGGTAAAACATGGATGAGCCTTGAAAATATTGTGCTAAATAAAAGCTTCCTGTCACAAAAAGACACATATTGTGTGATTCCATTTATATGAAATGTCCAGAGTAGGCAAATCCATAGAGAGAGGAAAGTAGATTAGTGGTTGCCAGGGGCTGGCAGCAGGGCAGAATGGGGAGTGATTGCTAATGGGTGTTGGGTTTGATGAGAACATTTTGAAGTTGGACAATAGTAACGGTCGCACAACTCTGTGAATATACTGAAAAGTATTGAGTTGTACACTTTGAAAGCGTGATGTTTATGGTGTGAATTATTAGGTTGGTCAAAAAGATCATTTGATGTTTTCCGTAAGATGGCTCTAGTAGTGCTTAGTTGTCTTTAACTTCATTCAAAACAATTTTGTTAGATTGTATTGTGACAGCTGTCATATCAGCATGTATTTTAAAAAAAAAAACTTATCAAAACTGGTGAATTTTTGTGTAGCCATTATAATATTGAAGATGGAAGGAAAAAAGCAACATTTTTGGCATATGTAACTCTGTGTTTAACATTTTGAGGAACCACCTATCTGTTTTCCAGAGCAACTGTACCATTTTACAATACCACCAGCAATGTATGAGGGTTCCATTTTCCCTTTATTATTTCAAGAAAGGTAAAAACACAACAACTGAAACACAAAAAAAGATTTGTGCAGTGTATGGAGAAGGTGCTGTGACTGATCGAACATGTCAAAAATGGTTTGTGAAGTTTTGTGCTGGAGATTTCTTGCTGGACGATGCACCACGGTCAGGTAGACCAGTTGAAGTTGACAGCGATCAAATCTAGACATTAATTGAGAACAATCAACGTTATACCACACGGGAGGTAGCCGACATACTCAAAATATCCTAATCAAACACTGAAAATCATTTGCACCAGCTTGGTTATGTTTGGGTTTGGGTTCCACGTAAGTTAAGCAAAAAAACCTTCTTGAGTATTTCCCCATGCAATTCTCTACTTACACGTAATGAAAACGTTCCATTTTTAAAACAAATTGTGATCGGCAATGAAAAGTGGATACTGTACAATAATGTGGAATGGAAGAGATCGTGAGGCAAGTGAAATAAACCACCAACAACCACACCAAAGGCTGGTCTTCATCCAAAGAAGGTGATGTTGTGTATATGGTGGGATTGGAAGGGAGTCCTCTATTATGAGCTTCTTCCAGAAAACCAAACAATTAATTCCAACAAGTACTGCTCCCGGTTAGACCAACTGAAAGCAGCACTCAACGAAAAGCGTCCGGAATTAGTCAACAGAAAATGCATAATCTTCCGTCAGGATAACGCAAGACTGCATGTTTCTTTGCTGACCAGACAAAAACTGTTACAGCTCGGCTGGGAAGTTCGGATTCATCCTCCGTATTCACCAGACATTGCACCTTCGGATTTCCATTTGTTTTGGTCTTTACCAAATTCTCTTAATGGAAAAAAATTCAATTCCCTGGAAGACTGTAAAAGGCACCTGGGACAGTTCTTTGCTCAAAAAGATACAAAGTTGGGCTTCCCTGGTGGCGCAGTGGTTGAGAATCTGCCTGCTAATGCAGGGGACAAGGGATCGAGCCCTGGTCTGGGAAGATCCCACGTGCCGCGGAGCAACTGGGCCCGTGAGCCACAATTACTGAGCCTGCGCGTCTGGAGCCTGTGCTCCGCAACAAGAGAGGCCGCGATAGTGAGAGGCCCGCGCACCGCGATGAAGAGTGGCCCCCGCTTGCCACAACTAGAGAAAGCCCTCGCACAGAAACGAAGACCCAACACAGCCATAAATAAATAAATAAACAAATACTTTGGGAAGATGGAGTTATGAAGTTGCCTGAAAAATGGCAGAAGGTAGTGGAACAAAACAGTGAATACATTGTTCAATAAAGTTCTTGGTGAAAACGAAAAACGTGTCTTTTATTTTTACTTAAAAACAGAAGTCACTTTTTGGCCCACCCAATATATCTCATCAAAACAGTTATTTAAAAGAGGAGGAGGCTCAATTTAATGGGAAATATAGGGATAGAGAAACAAGTTACATGACACCACGAGGAAGCAAACAGACGACATTTGTGGACATTCCACAGGACAACTGACTCGGTGTCTTCAATAAGTCAATGGCATGAAAATACATTAAAAAAAATTAACAACAACTGAATGCTATGTGTAGACCTTCCAAGGATCCTAACTCAAACAAATCACCTGGAAAACCGCATTGATGAGAATATCTGGATAAATAGATTATGCACCGGATATTAGATGATGCCATGGAATTGCTGTTAGTTTCGCTAGGTGTGACAATGGTACTACGTCCTTATATTAGAGGGATACTGAAGTGTGTTGGGATGAGATGATGTGTCCAGGATTGGCTTTATTTATTTATTTATTTATTTATTTATTTATTTGGCTGCCCTGCACGCGCCATGCAGGATCTTAGTTCCCTGACCAGGGATCGAACTCGTGCCCCCTGCAGTGGAAGCGTGGAGCCCTAACTAATGGACAGCCAAGGAATTCCCCCCAGGACTGGCTTTAAATTCACTTTAGTGGCAACAAAATAATTGAAAGGGACAAATAAAGCAAGTAAAATCTCAATAATTATTGAATCTGAATGATGGCATATGGGGTTTTATTATACTCTTTACTTTTGTGTATGTTTGAAAATGTTCCTAATCGAAACGTTTTTAATGTTAAAAAAAAAAAAGATCCTGCCTGTGTGGCCTCAGGCAAGCCCCTTCTCTGAAGCTGGGTCTGCACATCTATAAAAAGGGGTTGGTATCTGTCCCATTTCACAGATGCGGAGACTGAGGTTCACAGAGGTGGCGTGACCTGCCCAGGTTAGCACTGGAGGAGCCAGTATTAGAATCTGAACCCACCCAGCTCTAAACCCTGTTTGTCACCGCCTTGCTTCCCCGTGGACATGGTGGCTGCCCTTGGCAGTTGTCGTGTGTGTGTGTGTGTGTGTGTGTGTGTGTGTGTGACCTCGGGGCCTGCCTGAAGCCAGCCTGAGGCCCGTCCGAGGTGGAGTCTGTTTTCTCCCTCAAGCGGGCGCAGTGGACACTGGGGCATCTCTGAGCTGGCTGCAGCTCTCACACAGGCCCCTCAGTCCACCCTGCCCTAGGTCACCCTTTGCCCCCAGCTCCGGATGTCCAGGAGCCAGGCTCAGCGGCCCAGGCAGCCGGACAATGGGCCCTTTGGAGACCTTGCCAGGGCCTGAGCCTCGGCTGTGGGTTGCGGCCGAGGCCACCACAGAAGGTCTCTTGTGGCCGGTCCGGGCTGCAGCCAGAAATAGGTCCTGCTGGGCACGAGCTCCTGAGGGCCCCGCCCTGGATTCGGCCTGGGAATGTGGGTATTTGTGGCACTGAGGGGAGGAGAGCTTCATCAGGAAAGCAGGCCTATTTTGGGGCCTTTGGGAGGCAGGGAAGAAACTCAGCCCACCCCTTAGTGCAGAGGCGGGAACACAGGCTCCCGAGTCCCTCTGGGCGCAAATCCTGCCTCTGTCCCTGTTGGACGTGTGTCCCGCCGGCTGTGCAGTTGGTTATTTCCTTCTCCGAGCCTCACTTTACTCCTCTGCGTGATGGGACAAATCATAAGTCCTTCATTGGTTGTAAGGATTCCGATGATGCGTGCACAGCTCCGGGAATAGTCTGTGCTCATAACCTGTCTGTTATTAAAGTGCTTCTACCACCTTCCCCCTCCTACCCCTGGCTGGGGGCTATTGTCCTTGGATGGGCCCTGCAGGGCCTGGAAGGTGGTCTACGGCACACTTCTGCATCATCACTGGGGGGAATCAAAGCACTGCAGCCCAGGCAGAGGCCCGCAAGCCCCCTACGGCTGGACTGCCCCCCCTTTCCCCTCCCCAGCCCAGCTCCCTTGTTATCCTGCAGGCTCCCCAGGTCTGCTCTGGACTGCAGCCTCTTGCATCTTCCCATCATGCACTGCACTGGGGCCCTGCAGGAGTCATTCTCAGAGCTGGCAGTGGGAGGGATTTCAGACATTTTTTCCTGCATGACTTTTACATCTGCCTCTCTTTGCCCGAAGCTGGGTAATGAGGGCTGATAACTGAAGAGTTTGCAAGTCTAGGCCTGTGGTTCACAGACAGATACAGACCCAGGTTCAAATCTGGAGTCATACGGGCAGCAGTCTGGCCCTTGGAGAAGGAGAGATGGGAGTCATGCTTATCTAGTTCTTCTGGAAGCCAGGGGACCAGGTCTCCCTCCTCCCGCCCCTTGGATGTCCTTGAAGCTATTTTTATGTGTTGCTGGAAACCAGAATTACAACCAGAGCCAAAAGCACTGGGAGGTTTTCTGTGCGCCGTGGGTCTCCCTCAGGGGAGCACAGGCCATTCCCAGCAGACTGGTGGAGCCCATCCAGATGCTTTACTGGGTGGGTGGGGAGCCTGGTCCCCATCCCCCTCGAGCCCGGAGGTCATTGTTGCGAGGCCCCGGGTTGGTTGGCGCA
Source organism: Balaenoptera physalus (assembly GCF_965194825.1). Taxonomy (NCBI): domain Eukaryota; kingdom Metazoa; phylum Chordata; class Mammalia; order Artiodactyla; family Balaenopteridae; genus Balaenoptera; species Balaenoptera physalus. Next base: position 6,931,301 of record NC_138886.1, read on the forward strand.
AAGATAAGGAATGAGGATTTACAGAGGCTGAGGAGGGGGTGCAATTGTCATGGGGTCTTTGAGGCCTGCGTGAAAATCCAGAATGCTCATGGAGTTCAATCATCCATCCATCCACCCATTCATTCATTCATTCATTCACTTATCGCTGACCTCTTCACTCATCACATATTGAACCAGGATCTTCTTGGTGTTGGTGGGGCATCACCCACCAAACACACGGAGCCCTGCTTCCAAGGAGCTCACAGATCTGACTACTTTACTCTCCAGCTCCAACAGAGATGCTGCAATCTTTATACCATGACAGGTACGAGGCACAGCAACGGTCCCCGCTCACTTAGGTCTCATAAAAGAGGATCTTGATCTTGGCCCTTCCTTCTGCCCTCTGCAGAGAGCTCTCCCTTTCCCAGCCTGGTTCCAGGGAGAGGCAGGGATGCAAAGCAGAGGGGAAGGAGCACGGTTGTGCGCTTGCTGGGGGAAGTTCTGGGCTGTTCTTTATTGGCGGCTCTGTGCAGTGGGGAGAACAGAAAGGGACTGGAGTCCCTGAGGGTGAGTGGAGCTGTAGATGAAGAACTGAGTGGGCAGAGAGAGGCAGGAGAGTGAGGGGTTCTGGAGTAGAACACAATACAAGAGCCCTGGAGGGAGAGGTGAGGGGATTGGGAAGAGTTGCTGGGGGTTAGAAATTGGACCCTCCGTGATATTCTTTGCAAGACCAAGAATATTGGAAACCCCTGTAAATAATATGTGGGTGCTGTCCCAAACTCCTTTTAATGAAACTTTGTAGGGAAGAGACCACATGGGCCCCAGGAGTTACTCGGGTTACATTACATGGCTTATGGGGCTTTCCATGATCTGTGGTCTGCCCATCTTTTTATCACTCATCTCTTCACTTTTTCCCTCCCCCAACTCCTCATCCAAACCCCTCATTTCAGCCTGATCTAGTCCCTTTGACCTCCTGCTGGCCTTACTGTGACCTCTGCCTGGAACCACCTCTGCTCCCACACCTGGACTCTTTCGAAGTATTTGGTCTCCTGAGCTCTCTATCACTTCCTTCCCTCGGTCACTGGGTTGATATGCCCAGACTACTTTCCTCTTGTTTTCTACTTTAGTATGATTTTTAGTGCAGTCTTAGACAGATGAATATCAACTTAGCACACCGGTGAGTTTTATCAGTCTGTTCACACTTAGCACGACACACAGACAAATAACCAGAATATCTAGGGAAGTGACCCTGCCTGGCACTTTGTCTTTCTTGTTCACAATAAACCACAGTAATTAATTCATTAAAAATATCCCTTGGGCACCTATTACCTCCTAGACATTCTGTTGGAGGCCGGTGATATAAGTATATTTAATGGAATTCAAATCTACAATCCAAACCCTAACCCAACACCAGGCCTAAACCCAACCCTAAACCCAATACCAGCCCTAATCTTAAAGCCAACCCTGATCCTGAACCCAATGGTAATCCTGATCTAACCTCAATCCTTTCCTGGCCAAACCCAATACCAACTCTACCCTTAACCGAAACCCAACCCTAACCCTAATTCTAAACTTTGTGTTAAAAATCTTTCGGTAAATGTGTGTCTCCTTGTCTGTCATAGTCAGTGGATGGTGCTGAGTAGTAATGAAACTCATCTGATTTTGGATCATCCAATGCCTTCAGACTGGAAAAGGTGGAAGGCAGGTGAGACCAAGTTGAGCACCAGCCCAATCCAGGCGGGAACTTTGAAAAACAGGGGTGTATGTTTTCATGTAAGTCCCCATGAGGCTATGTCATGGCCCATTTTCTAAACTCAAGATCCTTAGTGTGACCCTGCCTGACTCAGCTGATACCTGTTGATTCCTTCCCTCGCTGGCCTCTGGGCCACACAGACCCTCTCCTTCTGTGGATGCCCCGAGCTCCTTCTGGCCTCAGGGCACCCATGTGTTGTTCCTCTTGCCTGAAATACCTTTCCTCCCCTCCTCACCAGGCTGACTTCTGCTCAGTCCTCAGGCCCCTCTGAAATGTCACTTCCTGCCCTGCCTACCCTCTCCCCCCAGACTCGTTTTTATTTCCTTCATGCTCACGGATCCTGTGCTTTCCTTTCAGGGCATTTGTGGATATTTGTGGCCACATGTTTGTTTGCATGTTTATTTCTTTAATGTCTGTCTCCCCAGCCAGACGGTGACCTCTTTCAGGGCAGGGACCGTGTTTTGTTCACTGCTCTAGCTCCAGGACCTAGCACAGTGCCTGGCACACAGCAGACCTGCAGAAAACTCGGTTGATTGAACAAATGAATGAATGAGGGCATTTTCCACTTCTTCATAAAAGTGAAAGAAAGATTCCAGCTAACTGCAGCTCCTGGCTAGGGAATGTTTGTCCCAGGCCCTGAGCTGAGTCCTGGGGAAGCCAGGAGAGAGGGGCCAGGTCTCCCAGCGCAGCTGATCATCCATTTCCTCTTTCCAGATTCTCCACCACACTGAGTGGGAGGGCCTCAGGTATCATCTTCACTGTTTTACAAGATGCTTTTGCCCAGAGAAGTAAAAATGCTTGTGTGGGTCACCTGGCTGGTCGGCAGAAGTGCCAAAACCCTGCTTCCTGGTCCCCAGCCCTTGGCATTGACCCTTCCTTTCCTTCTGACCCCACAGCTGGAGGTGCTCAGCTCTGTGTCTGCCTCCATGAAGTCAGCAGCAGGCCCGCTGCCATGGGGACCCTGACAGACTCCAGGCCATCTTCCCATTTTGTTAACAAGCATGTTGAGACTGGTGCTGGAACCAGGCTTGAGCAAATGAGTCAGAGGTCGGCACCCTGGGCTCCCAGCTGAGAGGGTGGGTTCTTCACACCCCAACGGGGGCCCTCCTCTCTGGAGGGTCAAGAGAAGGAGCTGAGTCATAAGAGTCGCTGCTGTTTATTGAGCATCTACTGGTGCCAGACCTGGGCGAATTGCTTATTATCTCGCTGGAGCTTTACAATACTCAATTTACCAGATGAAGAAATGGAAGTACAGAAAGTCTGTCACTTGTGCAAGGCACACAGCTGGTAAATGTTGCTGGTGGGATCTGAACACAGATCTACTGGGGTCTAGAACATTAACCTTATACTTAAAGGCAAAGAAAATCCCAGGAGTGCCGAGGAAACGCTGCCCAAATGTTAGCAAAGCTGCCCGGTCCAGATAACGGCACATTATGGCCCCAGGGAGCATCCTGTGCACTGCGGTCCGCCCAGGCTGCCGCGGGTGATCTGGGCCCCGCCCTCAGTTTTCTGACACCTCGGCCCTGCCCCGCCCCTCCTGTTTAGGCCGCGCTTGGCCTCGCCCCCGCAGGCAGGGCGGGACTCCCATTGGCCACCGTTTCCATGGTTACTTGGGGTCTGTGGAGCTCCGGCTTGCCGACACGTGTCCCCCGGAGCCGCCCGAAATTTGACAGGGGACCACGTGCCCGGCAGCGCGGGAGCCAGACAAAGGACCGGGGGAGGCGGGGAACGAAGCCGGCGGAGAGGCCAGCGTGGCCGCTGGTTCCGGCGGGGGTAGGCTCCACGCTCCTCCTGTGAGAAGGAGGAGCCCTCCACCTCCGTTTTGGAGGAAAGAAAAAAACAAAAAAGAATTGCTGCGGGAAGTGATGGGGGAAGAGGGTTCCAATCAGGTCCACCTGCCCTCCCTCTTCCAGGGAAAATCGGGTACAAGGGCATCTTTTAAGGCCTGAGAGCCCACAGTGTCCTTACTTATGCCCTGGGCTTCTAACCCCGCCTTGACTTCAGTCCTTGAGGTTTCAGTTCTCTTTCGCTGGCTTGTTCAGTAAGCAAAAGCTTAACGAGCATGGTTGTTTTGATGCTTGAAAAATGAAACCCAAGGAATTCTGGGGAATCTTGCCATCCATTCACCCTACAGCAGCTGCTGCATCCCCAACCATGATGATGTTACCCCCACCCTCAACTTCTTCACTGGGTCCCTGGGCTCTGTGCCTAGCGAGGGCCTGGGCAGGGCTGGGCTGGGCCGCTCAGGTCAGTGCAGTAGACAGATACTCATCCTGTCCCTGTGGCCTCTCCTGGTTGGGGGCATTGCCATCTTTCCAGTCTCCAGGCCAGATGCCCTTAATATCCCCTATCCTCAGCCCCCATTCCCATCACCAGTTATATCTGCTTCCTACTGCTGCTGTAACAACTCACAGCAAATTTAGTGATTAAAACAACACAGATTTACTCTCTTACAGTTCTATAGGTCAGAAGTCTGACACACGTCTCATTGGGCTAAATTCAAGGTGTTGGCAGCCCTGCATTCCTTCTGGAGGCCCTGGAGGAGAATCATTTCCTTGCCTTTTCCAAGTGTAGAGGCTGCCCACGTTGCTTGGCTGGTGACCCATTTCATCTCCAGAGCCAGGAGTGGGCAGTGGGTTCTGCCTTTACTGCAACACCAACTCTTCTTCCCTCTTTCATATTAAGAACGCTTATGATCACACTGGCCAACTTGATAAGTCGGAATAATCTCCTCATCTCAAAGTCAGGTGATCAACCACCTTAATTCCATCTTCAATCTTAATTCTCCCTGCCAAGTAACATAAAATATTCACATGTGTGGCGATCAGGACGTGGGCATCTTTGGGGGTGTATTCTGCTGACCACACCAGTCCTGACAGTTTGACCTCCGAAACTTCTCCGCAGTCCCCCTCCTCTCTCCTCCCTTTCTGGCTGCCCACATCTCTGGAGAGATGCTCACAGTGGCCACCTTTCTTTCCATCATCTTCCTCTCTCACCCCCCTCTGTCCACAGCCCCCAGGGTGAGTGCTTCAAGATACAGATGCTGCCACTTCCATGGCCCCGGTCACCTGCAGTTGAGAGTTCAAACTCTGTACTTGGGCACAAATGTCCTCAACCTGCCCTCCACTCTGCCCCCTTGGCTCCTCCAGACCCATCCCCTCCCTCTCTCTGCCTCATGCCCTTTGCCCCTGTAATACTAAATCACTTCCGGTTCTCTTTATTCCCCAGGGCATTTGACACCTCCTGGACTTTCGGTTCGCCCACCTTTATTTATCTCCCCCAGGAAACCTTCTCTGACCCCTAGGTCGAGTTAAGGGCCCCTTCATTGTCCTTCCCCAGAACCTAAATGTGCACTGACCACGGCGACTGCAAGAGATCCGAACCTGTGTCTGCCTCCTGGTGTCTCTACGAGCCCTGCACGATGGGCCCTCTGGGAGGGGCACTGCATCTCACTCACCTCTTTTGGCCACACTGCCCAGCATGAATTGGCCACAGTCAGCTCAGGGACTTGGTGGTGGGTGTGAGGAGACCAGCTGGGCTATTCTGGGAAACAAAGGATAAAGTGGATGGAAAAGCCCTTTCCTTCCCGATACGGGAGGACTTTTGCTCCAACTCCGGCTGCTGGGATGGAGTAATAATAACAGCAACAACAATGGCGGCAAAAAAACAAAACAAAAAAAACCACCCAAAAAACAATGGCGGCCAACGCTGCAGGCTGCTCCACATCAGGAGCATTTGCTAAGTGCTTTATACATGTGTTGTCAACTGATTCTGATAACAGCCTAGGAGACACCAGCTATTATTCCCCCACCCCCATTTTACAGATGAGGACCCTGAAGCTTTCCAGGTTAAGAACGGGTGGGCTTCTGAAGAGACCCTGGGCCAGGAAGGTGTCTTGGGCTCTACTTGGAGGGGTGGTAAGAGCCAGTGGAAAGGTCCCCAGGCTGTGGCTGGCTCTGCCTTGGGTGGGGTTGGCCTGGCCCCTGGGGAGCAGCTTCCGGGATGCACTTCCTCTAGCCTCTTCTTTCCTCTCACTTCCTGTTTCCTTTTCCTCATGGTTCTGCCAGCCTATTGTCCTCTTCTCCCCTCCCTGGCCTGTTCAACCAGGATATGTAGGCAGGAGGTTCATTTTGAAAAGTAAAGGAAGGGGAATGGGGAGTTAGGGTTTGACAGGGGCAGAGTTTCAGTTTGGGGAGATGAAATGTTCTGTGTGTGAATGGTGGTGATGGTTGCACAACAATGGGAATGCATTTAATGCTCCTGAACGGTACACTTAAAAATGGTTAAAATGGCAATTTTTGTATTATGTATATTTTACGTCGATAAAAAAATTGAAAAAAAAAGCGAAAGGAAAAGTGTTTCACATTTGCAGAAATTTTGAAGATCGGCCTCGCACTGCACCTTTGTCATTTCTCAAGCCCCTCTCAGGGGCCAGACCACATGCAACCTCACTTCATCCTGCAAACAACCTCCAGGAGAGAGGTGGCCTCCTCCTCAGCTTATGAGGAGACTGAGGCCCGGAGACTGGACGTGGTGAGGTTGTGTTTAAAGACGATCCGCCTCTAGTTCTAAGGTGCAGTGTAGGGAAGTGTTAGGGGTTTGGGCTTGAAATGGGCTCGTCTCCTGACTGCTGTGAGGCCTTGGGCAAAAGTTTTCCATCGCTGACCTTCCTCTTCTGGCAACTGGACACAATAACAGTGTCCTCCGAAGTGTGATGGAAAGATTTGGCAAGATGATGTTGGAAAGTCTTTGCACAGGGCCTTGGCTACCGTCAAGAGTAAAATGCCCTCCAGGGTCCTGCTGGGGCCCCCTCTTAGTGCTACAGTGGACAGAGGGCTGGGTGTGAGGCCAGGAGACCCGTGTCAGCCTGACACTGACTTTCTCTGTGACCTTTGGGAGGTCCCCTCCCCTCCCTGGGCCTCAGATTTCTCTCTGTAAAGTTTGGAGAAGGTAAGGTCTGCAGGACTCTTCCAGTTCTGGTTTTCTGGGGTTTCACGCATAGCCTAGACATCTTCAGAATCAGTGCCCTCTGTCTGGCCCATCCTCCGGTGGAAGGGTGGGGCCAGGTCTCTGGTTCTACTTTTGCCCTCTGAGCTTTTCAGGAGCATTGAATCCCTGACAAGAGGAAAAGGAAGAAGAAGATACCAAGCGGTGTAGCACAGGGAGCTCAGCTTGGTGATCTGTGATGACTTAGATGGGTAGGATGGAGGGGGGAGGGGGGAGGGAGGTCCAAGATGGGGGGGATATATGTATACATATAGCTGATTCACTTCATTGCACAGCAGAAACTAACACAACATTGTAAAGCAATTATATTCCAATTTTTAAAAAATTAAATATACTGAAAAAAAAAAGGGAGAGAGAATATATTTCTCTGCCACATACCACCCCTGAGTCCCACCACCATCCTCCAAGTCACAGCCAGTGATCAGGGGAGATGGGAACCACCAAGAGTCCAGACAAGCAAACAGCTTTTAAAAGAGCCCTTGTTCTGCTGGTGAGTCTGGGACACACCCCAAAAACAAGAGAAGAGGGCCTGGCAGGTCTCACTCGTTGCTGAGTCCCCAGCACAGGGCCCTGCACACAGGAGGTGCTCAATCAATGCTCCAAATGAACAGTGAGTCCCCACCCCACCTAGCTGCTCCTCGAATCGTGGAGGATGCCGGCAAAGGCTTGCCTGGGCCAGGATGGTCAGCACAAGCTTCCTGAGGAGCAGAGCCTGGCCTTGCAGATGTGACTAGACAGGGGAAGGGGAAGGGCATTCTGGAAAGGGGCACAGCACAAGCAAAGGCAGAGGGACAGGAAGGGACACGGAGGATGGGACAAAGTATATGGAAAGACAGTAAATAGAATCTAGTGAGAATGCACCATCAGCCCGGCCCCCATCAGTGCTCTGAGATGAGTACTACAGATAGGGGAAAGTCCCACAGTCAGGGATTCTAACCCAAGTCTGAGACCCAGAATCCTTGGACATCATCGGACACGCCTCCCAGCCTGACTTTCTCCTAGAAGCAGGTCTTGGAATTTGTGTGCACAGAAATGAACTTTACAGGAAATAGGTTTTCCCATAGTTCAAATTGAAAATGCCCCCTCAGGTATATTCTCCTATTCTTGGGACCTACAGCCCCAGTTCTTTGCTTAGGGGCCAGGGAGAGGGCATGAGCCCCAAGGGAAGTGTGTGTTAGAAGGAGCTTGGAGTCATTCTGTGCAAAGGATTGAGCAGCTAATGTGGAGGGGGAACAAGGAAAGGAGCCCTTCTAGCCAGGCACTACCAGTTCAGTTGCAGGGGATGGGTCCCCAAAGAGCCAGAACGATTCACAGTGTCAGGGAAAAAGTGAGAGGCCATCCATCCATCAATCCATCCATCCATACATACATACATCCATTCATTCAAAAATATTAATTAAGCCCATAGCCTAGTGGAGTGACAGACAGGGAAGCATGTAATTATAGTGCAGTGTGGTCAGTGCTGTGATGGGGGATGTACAGGGTAGTGTGGGAGCCCAGAGGAGGCACCTGACCTAGCAAGAGGTTGGAGTGGTGCAGTCAGGGAAGGCTTCCTGGAAGAGGTGATGTCTAGCCTGATACTTAGAGGGCAAACAGGAATTAGTCAGGCCACAGGCTGAAGGAACCAAACAGCATCTGCCTACACTCAGAAGTGAGGGCTTTCAGGGATCAGAACAGCTCAGTGTGACTGAAGCAGAGAGCACCAGGGAGGAGGGGTGAGAGGTGAGCTTACAGAGGAGGGTGGCCAAGGCCAGATCTGTCAGGACATTGGGCAAACAGTCAGACTACCGTCTTTACTGGAGGGCAGTGGGAGCCCATCAAGACTTCTAAATGGAAGAGAGATGTAGCCAGATTTCCTGTTTAGAAAGATAACTCAGACTTCCAGTAAATGTGGGCTGGGTCTTTCCGACCAGGCTTCTAGTTGAAGATAACAAGATACTTGAGGTATCTATATCTAATATAGAGGTAGAGATATATATTTGCAAAAACATTAAAAGTTTACAAGAGAGTAAGAAATTTCCAAACCATACCAGAAGGGCAAATAGGAACTCAGAGAGGAGAATGCACATGGAGACCACTTTTGGTTAAAGACATTTTCCAAGCCCAGAGGAGCCTTCCCTCTGCCAGTTGTGAAAAACTAGGGGGACAGAAACAAAAGCCCAGAACCTACAGTCTAACAGGATATCCTCCCCACAATTAGCTGGGACCCCAAGGGCTACATCCTCAGGGAGAGGGAGACCAGAAGTGGACCAGCCCTTCTGAGGAACTATAGCTGGGTTTGAATGACTCAGGTCTTCCAGGGAACCTCAGTCTTGGATGAAGGTTGGTCCAGACAGGGAGCACATCCAAGTGCATGGTAGAAGCAGCCAAAATTCTCTCTGGAAGAGGTAACTTCATCCCATGCCTTAAATTATCCCTGCACTCAAGTTTTCAAAAACTATGACCAATGTACAAAGAAAACCAGCACACAAATAAGACACCATGAGAAAAAAAAAGAAACATACCTGTAAAGTTTTCAGATATTGGAATTAGCATAAAACAACTATGCTTACTATATTTTTAAAAATAAAAAGGCAAGCTTGAAACATCACCAGAGAACATAAAACTATAAGTGACATAGCAAGCTGACAAAAGGACCAAATAGAAGCTCTAAAAATGAACATTATGATAACTGAAATAAAATACTCAGACTTTATTTCTTGACCTTTTGGTGATGGTCCCACACTCTTCCACAAAGCTGTATGTTTATAATTTATGTGTTTTATGCATATGTGATATATTTCAAAATAATAAAGGATAAAAAACACTAAGTGGATGGGTTTAAGAACAGATTAAATGCAGACAAAGAAATAATTAGGTCAAAATAAGATAAGTAAAAAGAAAGTAGTATCCAGAGTGCACTGCATAGAGACCCAAAGATGGGGAAAAGGAGAGAGTAAGAGACAGAGAAGATGGAAAATACGGAGTTTAATTAGAAGAAAGAAAGACAGAAGTAGAGAGAGAGATGGGCAAAGGCAATGTTTAAGAGATGATGGCTGATAATTTTCCAGAACTGATAAATGACATCAAACCATAGATTCAAGACACCCCAAGAGTCCCAAGAAAGATAAATTTTAAAAATCCTCACCTCAGGCTTCCCCGGTGGTGCAGTGGATAAGAATCTGCCTGCCAATGCAGGGGACACATGTTCAATCCCTGGTCCGGGAAGATCCCATATGCCATGAACAACTAAGCCTGTGAGCCACAACTACTGAAGCCCGCGCGCCTAGAGCCCGTGCTCCACAACAAGAGAAGCCACTGCAATGAGAAGCCCGTGCACCTCAATGAAGAGTAGCCCCTGCTCGCCGCAACTAGAGAAAGCCCGTGCACAGCAATGAAGACCCAATGCAGCCAAAAATAAATAAATAAATAAATAAATAAATAAATAAATAAATAAAAATTTTAAAAATTAAAAAAAAAACCTCACCTCAGTCTAGCATAGTGAAGCTGCAGAAAACCAAAGGTAAAGAGATAAGACACCTAACAGCAGAGAAGAAAACAACAAACAAACAAAAAAAGCTATTCATTTTCAAGGGATCCCTATTTAGACCAACAGCTGACTTCTCTGCAGCAACAATGGAAGCCAGAAGCCATGGAAGATACTCCCCTCCTGGAGAGTTAGAGGCAATGAAAGGACACTCAGGCTGCTGAGTGGAGAACGGAATGCAAGGGCCAGACCAGAGGCTGAGAAACCGGCCAAGGGCTGAGATGACGGCAGCCTGGACCAGGTCAGCAGCAATGGGGAAGGAGATGTGTGGATGGGTCTGGGAGAAGCAGAGGACGCAAAACCAGGATGACTGGGGACTGACTGTTTACGGGAGATGAGGTGAAGGAGGAGGCAAGGGTAAGGCCAGGTCTGGCTCAAGGGGCTGCTGGGCTGGAAGGGCCCCAAGGGGATGAGATCAAGGAGGAGGAGCAAGTTTGGGAGGGGGTGGGGCTTAGTTTGGGATGTGGTACTCAAGAAGATCAAGGCTGTTGGTACCCAGAGATAGGAGAATCTTCCAGGCAGAAGGAGACAGGAAAGACACCCAGAGGAGGAGGAAACACAATCAGCTCTAAAGGGCAGGAGGCAGGAGGGGGAAGATCTACACGGTGGCAGGTCTGCAGAGCACGGCAGCCACAGCCCCACGAGGCAGCGAGGGTGACGGGAGGCCATGGGAGAGAGCAAGCCTGGGCAGGGAGGCCAAGTGGGCAGAGCACCTGCAACAAGCAGAGCTTGGCTCAGTGCACGTGCTCAGCCAACCCTTGCTGAACAAGTCAAACAATGACTGCCCTGCACCTAGTGGGTGATCACGGTTGGTGGCGACGGTGAGGGCAGCGCTTCACCTGATTTCCCTTCTCCATCCTGCTCCAGAGAGCCAGGCTCACTCACCTGTCACCTTCCCCTTCAGTGGTGATTTCCAAACCGTAAATATGCCTCCTGCAAACTGCAGCGGGTGTAGCACCAAGTTGGGAAACTGAGGCAGTCAGAAGCAAAGATGGCTTGGCAGAGATTTCTCTTTTTTCTTTTTTTCTTTTCCTTTTTTTTTTGGTAGGAGGAGAAACCAAGGCCCCAGACCCTCCTGCCTGACTCCCTGCTGCCCCCACCAGCCCCCACCCCACAGAGGGCTTCCGTAGAGAGAGATGCGCACATTCACGTCTCTCCCTGCCACAAACGGAGACCCATCACCTCAGCCTCGCTGGCATCCCCAGGGGTCCCACCTCCAGAGCTAAATGCATAACCATTTAATGACACAGAGACCCTCTCCTCCCCGAGCTGAGAACCCCCAGGGGTCCCCAAAGCCTGTGAAATTGGGGGAACTGAAGCTTCTCGGAGCCCTCCTGCTCCCGCCTGCCTCGTGGCAGCTCGTTTCTACAAAATCTGTGGGCTGAGACTCTGGTGTGTGACTCACCTCCCTCCCTTCCTCTCTCTGAGTAAATGTCAAGTAACATTAGTTATCCCATCTCCCTCAGCAGCGTCACTCCCCCCCATTTTTGGCAGTGCTGTTTACCTCGGCAGGATCAATCAGAAAATAGAAACCCTTTTAGATCCAATTAATGAAAATTGGGCAGCAGGAATGTGCCTGTTTAAAATTTCACTACCTGGGCAGGGAAAAGACTGGAGATGCAGGGACGTGGGCCCTGTTATCAAGCCCTGGACCCTTCCAATATTCAGAAGAAAATCCCCAATTTCTGCAAGGGAAAGAGCTGGGAAGACCCCCCTCCAAACTGGGTTCTGGTCGAACACATCTTTGTGGGTACAGAGCTGGAAGCAGCCTCTTTGCTTGCTCCTCGGAGGGTGAGCAGGGAAATGATGAAGGAGAGGGGGAGGGGTTCGGGTCAGGTGGGGGCCACGAGAGTAGAATGAAAGCTCTGGGGAGACTCGAGGTCCAGCAGCTGCTTTGGGTGGGGCCTATGACACACCCTCCACCCGCCACCGCATGGGCTCCTCCTCCTTCTCTGTCTCCCTCTCCCGCCCCTCACACAGCCCCCTGGGAGCTCTTCCCAGCAAACTATCTGCACCCAGGCCCTCATTGGGCTCTGCTCTCGGGGCCACCCAGGATCAGACAGGAACAAAAAATAGCATTGGTCTTCTAAGCACATGTGATAACCATGTGGCAAGAGTGGATCCCAAGCACTGCGGGAGTGTGACGGGCCCAGCGTGTAGTAGATGCTCAATAAACAGGTGCAGCTTCCCAGGTCAGGGCAGCATTCATTCATCCACGCCACGCAGGGTGGAGAGAACACCCAGGAATGGCACACTCCCGGCCCTCGAGGATCACAGGGCAGACGGACAAGTCAACCGTGGGGTGCAAACCCAAGTGACAGGGGTCATGTCAAAGTTGCAGAGGTGAGCAGGGTGCGATGGGAGGAGAGAGGAGGACATCCCCTGAGCCCCCTGCGTCAGGGGTGGGAGGAGGCAGGAAGCGCCTACAGGCAGACAAGGCAGGAAAGACGTTCCAGGCAATGGGGACAGCTTGAGCCAAGGTCCCAAGACAGAAGACAGCACCAGGTGATGGGAATAGTCGAGAGGGATGGGCAGGGATGAGGCTGGGTGGGCCCAGAGTCTCGGGCTCCCAGCAGATCATGTCCTGCCAGCTGGGTCTTTGCTGGCCTAAGGGTGATGCCTGGCTCCCAGCGCTGGCAGAAGCATCTGGGCGAGTGTGGCACGGACATCCCTCCACCCTGCCAGCAGCAGCTGGGGCTTTTGTGGAAGCACCCGGCTCCGGAGGGGTACACACAGGAAGGACCCCAGCTGTGCCCAGGTTCCGTGTGGCTCGGCCAGGTTCGGAAAGGCCTGACAGAGAAGGGAGGCTGCCCCATGCCAGCCCATAGCTGAGGGCCCCACTGGTGTCCTGGCGTGGACAAGAGGCCACATCTGCACAGGCCAGAGTATCCTGTGCAGCTGTGCAGCCCAGCCTCACTCAGACTGTTCCAGGAAGCAACGACCGAGCGCTCCCAGGGGCTGCCCACAGGGCAGGGATGTGGTGCAGTGACCAGACACCTTCTCACACGCAGCAGGCGGGGGCCTCCGAGGTGGCAGAGTCGGGCTCAGCTGGACTCGGCTGCAGGAACAAACACCCCCCAAATCTCAGTGGCTCCACGCAACAGAAGTTCCTCTCTTGCTGACACTTCCCAACCACCGGTCTGCTTCACAGCGTCACTCAGGGACCCGGGCCAGGAGGGCCTCCCCATCTTGTAGCTCCCCATCTGGAACAGGGGACCTTCTCGGTCACCAAGATAGGGGAAGAGACAACAGGGAAGTTGGTGCTTCAGCCCAGAGGGACCCCGTCTCTTCAAATCTCAGCCCATTGGCCAGAGATGCAAAGGGGCTGGAAACGTGAGACACACATGAGTCGCTTGGCATGACCATCGACTGCCACAAGCAGCAATGTGAATTCTCAGCGTGGGACCCTGGACCTGGTGGCCTCGGGCACGCGACTTAACCTCTCAGAGTCGTCCCCGGTGGAATAGGGAGAGGGTGGTCTCGGCCTCACTGGGTTGGAGCGGGGGGCTAAGAGGTGGGCTCAGCAAAGCGCTTCCCACCGCACCAGGCCCGCAGACGGGTGTTTCCTGTGTGTGTGGTTCCTTCCTCCCGTCTTTAATGCAATGCTTATTAGTGAGAACTGTCAAAACATTTTATTGCGTTTTCTCTTATTTTGTAAAAATGAATTGAAAAATGCAAGAGCAGCGCCACGAGCACAGAGGGAAGAGGGGTGGGCTTAGTTAGTGTAACGAGCCCCAGGGCAGACCTCCAGAGACCCACCGTGGACCTCGGCTCCTGAACCTCCTTTGGACACGCCCCGGATGTAACCCAGACAACAGGGCTGGAAACTGTGAAGTGAATGAAAAAATTGAAAAACACACAAACTCCTGGACCTAACACCTTGGCAACTGTGCCTAAAAAGGTAAGGGGATTTTATGTTCTCCTGCTTTGCGGGGGAACAGAAACCCCATTAGAATACTCAAGTGTGTGTGACATTCACACATTCGCCTCCCAAGAGTTTTCTTCAGGAACATCATATGTTGAAAGGAAGGGATTCCTGTCACAGGATTCCAGGTGCCCTAGGGGTGAGGGGCAGAGGAAGGGATGACCAGTTGCCAGGGGAAGCTGGCTTCACAGAAGAGGCGATATTTGGGGTTGGCCTGAAAGTGTAAACAGGGTCACATCCTGGAAAAAGGGAGACTAACAGACATTGAAGGTCAGCTCTCCCTCGGACCATTCCCAAACCCTTTTCCCCCACCTGCCTCCCATCACAGAGGCTAAAAAAGTCATGTGCTTACTTAGCCAGCCTCCCTTGCAGCCAGAAGAGGCCATGGGACTGTGTTCTGGCCAATGGCATATAAGGCAAAGTCTGCAGGGGCTTTGGGGAAAGGTCTTTTCCTCAGGGATAATAGGGGAGAAGCCCAGGGGGAGAGCACTGCCTCACCACCCTCACTGTACCTCCCATCACACACACCTTCTCCCTTCCCACTTGGGAATGTGGTCCAGTGAAATCAGGGAGCCTGGAGCTGTGGCAGCCTTCTTGTCACCGTGAAAGATGGGCCAAGAGAATCACAGAGAAGCAACCCAGGGCCCTGACCCTGATCCTAAGGTGGAATAAGCCCTGTAAACACCTTCCCTGGTCTTCTTTTTAGGTAAACTTTCATTGGTCTGGGAGTTAGCTTGTCTGATACCTGTGGCTAAAGGCATTTCTAAGGGATATAAGGTCCCTCCCAGCAAGGAGCTTGCAACAGCAAGCAGGCTTTGCCTGTAGAAGCCATCTCAGGAAAGCAAGTAAACTCCCATTTAGGCAAAGAATGTTTTCATTATATCATCTAAAATCAGAACTAAGAGTATTCCTAAATAGCAGCAGGTCTGAATGCAATCAGGGCCCCTGGCCCTTGAGCTGGAACCCACCCCCTCCAGCCTCACTCTCCTCCACCTCCTCCACCTCCCCCACTGCACTTCAGCTCACCATGACCTATGGCCCCTTAAACACATCGAGTTGTATTCCATCTCCAAACCTTTATCCACCGGTGCCCCACCGGCCGTGCTTGACCGCTACCCTCCTATCTTAGCTTGGGCTGCCAGACTAAACTCCACAGACTGGGGGGCTTAAACAGACATGTATTTCTCACAGTTCTAGAGGCTGGAAGTGGAGATCAGGGTGCCAGCATGGTAGGATTCTGGTGAGAGCCCTCTTCCTGGTTTGAATACAGCCGCCTTCACTGTGCTCACGTGGCCTTTCCTGGGTGGGTCCACATGGAAAAAGAGAGATCTGCCTCCCTCTCTCTCTCTTCCTCTTGTTATAAGGTCACTAATCCCATGATGGGGGCACCACTCTCATGACCTCATCTAACCCTAATTACCTCCCAAAGGCCCACCTCCAAATCCCATCACACTGGGGGTTAAAGCTTCAACAAATGAATTTGTGGGGACACAATTCAGTCCACAGCACCTCCCAAGGCTGGACCTAGTCTCTGTGGGCCCCAACCTCTCACCATCCAGGGTGCATTCACGTAACACATCTTTTCTGAAGCCTCCCCTATGTCTTAATAAGCCCTAGAGAGCTCCTGCCACATGCCCAGTACCAAGCTTGGCCCTGGTGTTACAGCCACGCACAAGACACAGAGGTCACAACACACCATTCACTAACTACTGAATTACAATTGTGACAAATGAAGAAATGCAAGATGCCAAGAAAGCGTATAACAGGGGACCCAGCCGGGCGGGTAGCAGAGGGCTTTCCCAAGGAGGTGACATTTAAACTGAGACCCAGAGAACACACCAACCTTCTCCACTGGCTGAGGTTGGACAGGTGAGCCCATCTCTCTGAGCCTCAGTTTCCACACCTGTAAAATGGGGTCCTGGTGGGCCTCCCTCATAAGTCAGGCCTGACTCGTGTTAAGTGCTCGACAGACACAAGCTATGAGCATTATTCTTTAGGGAGAGCGGAGAGTCTGTTGGTCCCTTGTGACGGGAGCTATTGAAGAAACAGCCTTTGGCAGTGTGTCTTCGGGCTGAGGGGCTCTGGAGTGGTGGGCGGGAGCCCTCCTGTTTGACGCTTGGGAATGAAAGGCACTGCTCTCGAGGAGACCCCACCCAGAGGGCAGGGTGCAGGAGACAGAGCCCCAGGCCCAGGGCAGGCAGGCTGTCAAAGGCAACCAGAGGCCAAGGCCAGGCCAGCAAGGGGTCAGGGGTCAGAGAGGAGGCCCCAAGGCTGGGAGGGGCAACGGGTCCTGGGATTGAGAGGCCCAAGCCCTGGAGTCAGACAGACCCCGGTGGGCTCCAGCCCCTACTCTGCCACTCAGAGCTGGGCTATGGGGCAGGTCAGGACCTCTGGAGCCTCTGCAGCCTCGACTGAAACAGAGGCTGCTCATGGCGCTGCCTCGTGGGGCCCCGGAGGGTGGATGAGGACGAGAGCTCGCTGTGTGTTCCCGCCCCGTCACCATCGGGGAGCAGCGCTGGCATCTCCGTGGGAACCACCGTTCAACACGCTGTGAAAACTGCCTTATGCCTCTACCCCGCCCCCAACCCCTCACCCAGCGATGCCCACACCTCCGTGGCCGCTACTGTCTGCCCTCAGTTTCAGGAAAAAGTCCCGATGCCAGCAACCTCCAGGAAGTTCCGGAATCCCATGGCAAGCCGTGGCCTCCTCCTCCTCTTTGCTGGCTGCATCTCACACCCTGGGCTTGGAGAAATGTCGTTCCGTTTGGGGTTGCCAGAATTAGCAAATAAAAATATAGGATGCTTTGTTACATGTGCAATTTCAGATAAACAACAAATAAAATTTTATTTCAAGTATGTCCCATGCAATATTTGGGACATACTTATACTGAAAAATTATTGACTATCAGAAATTTATATTTAACTGGGTGTCCTGTATTTTATGTAGCAACCCTAATCCCATTATGTCCTTATGTCACATCCTCCCTAAAGATCCATCCATGGCTCCCCAGTGCCTTAGGCCAAAGTCCAGCCTGCTGCACGTGGGACAGCAGAGACCTGCACGCTGCGGCGCCTGACCGGTGCCAGCCTCTGCAGGAGGAAGCAGTGGGGCCCAGTGCACGAACAGCCGTGAAGATCATGCCAGGGGCGTGAGTGGGGGTCAATTTTTCTTTTTCTGAAGACAATGAGGAGACATGGAAAGAAAACCCCATGCCACCCACCCCCATCCTGGCACCCTGCCCCCACTGGAGAGTAAAAAGGGTCAGAAAAAGTCCTTTTATGTTGCTGTTGCCCCCTGACGCGAAGGGCAACAGAGAGGTCCCTCCATTCATGTCGCAGTGACTGAGCCCAGCAGGGGCCTGGTGACCCTCCCACTGTGGCCGCCCTGGGTTCCCTCTGTGAACCTCACCCCCATCACAGGCTTCCACCTAAAAAACCATTTCTTTCTGTTTTAAGCCCCTGCCTCCTCCCTACTTCCTCCTCTTCATGGGTGGGAAACCCCTGGTTTCAGATCAAAAGGACCCCAAGCTTCACGTGGCATTTCAAGTCGAGTCCTCAGCCAAACTATCGACTTCAGAGAGTTCCCAAGAGCATCGCTAGGCAGAGCGGTCCCAACCTTCACCCTCGCGGCCGAGGGAGGGAGAGTCGCCTGCTTCCCAGAATCCTGGACCAGCAGCAGAGGCCACAGGCCTCTCTGCCTTCAGATTGAGCAAGAGACCAACTTGGGGGATGACTCGGGGGCACTGCAGGGATGAGACCCCAAAAGAAGGGATTAAGGCAGCAACAGTCAACACTTATGAGGTGCTGTGTGCTTAGCAGGCAACCCTGATCCTTTAAGACTTGCTCCAAGTAGACCTTCCCTCACCACCACCTCAGAACAAGCTGCGTCCACAGGTGACCCGTGTCTGAGCACCCTGACCTGGGGCAGATCAGTTTCATTTACTTATTTGGGGAATCATGTGTTGAAAGTCTCCCCAGTGCTGGGGGGAGGGGCAGACGGCCCATCTGTCCGCCTCACTGCTGACCCCCAGCACCCAGCCCAGCGTCTGACACAGAGCAGGCGCTCAGAACAGATCTGTGGGACGGAGGGGGGAGGAGGACCGTGCGCTCCGTGAGAGCAGGCGCCTGGCCTGACTGGCTCCCCGCTCGGCCCTGTGTGCTCTGGGCAGCACCAGGCACATGCATGGTGGATGCCCCAGGAAGCTGTGTCGAAGCAACGGGGGCTCCCTGCGTCAGCACCATAACATCGGTTCCTAGAATTTAACCAATGAGCCATCATCAGGAAATGCAAAACCTCGCTCATACATTGTTCCCCCTCCTTCTCCCCAGGAGACGGTGGCACAGGCTGGGCCCATCACACAGATGAGGAAGTGGACGGCACCTGCTTCCTTGTCACACAGGCAGGCAAACCTAAATGCTGATGCAGAGAGAGATGTCAAACTCTAAAGGAAGGCAGGGGAGTGATTTCTCCAAAAGTTAGGATCGGGGTTACCTCTAGGGGAGATAAAGGGGGTGTGAACAGTAAGGAACACCCCGGGGGTCGGGGAGCAGGTTCTGGATGCTGGTGGCAGCACTCTATGTCCTAACTCTATCCACATCGCCACAAGTGAGAGAGAGAGAGGGATTTCATGACCTATAAAAGCTTTGTCTTCTGCCCGTCCTGCTGCTCCTTTACAACCCGCTTCTCCTCTAAATGTCCCCTAACTGTCTGCTCCTTGGGCCTCTGGCCTGGGTCCTCTCCTCACTCCTCCATCCCCTCCACCCAGTGGTCCCCTCCAGGCCCGGCTCCAGCCCCATCCACACACTCCCAGTCTTCTGTCGCCAGCCCAGCTGGTCCAGCTGCCTGTCAAGCCACTCAAGCTCCTCAGGGGCCCCCATGACAACCAGGCTGAGACTGGAGATCCAGTACAGCAAGCTGACCAGATCAAGGAAGAGTATTCTAGGAGCAGAGACAGCATATGCAAAGGCCCTGGGGCAGTCACGAGCCTGCTCCATTGCAGGGACTGAAAGTTGCTCCTCGTGGCCGAGAGGGGAAGAAAGGAGGGAACTAAAGTGGGTGAAGTTGTGCAGCGGCGAGGCCTGTGGGACCCCGGGGGGCACAAATGCCTGTGTTTTCATAAGGGCATCCACCCTACACCCCACAATCCCCCACAGACACCAACTCACACAGGCCTCATGTGTTCTCACAAGTGGGGTTTATCCCTCCACCCGACCTCACACCCTCATCTGCCAAAACTCCCTCTCCCTCTGTCCTTCCTCTTCTCTCTCCTCATCTTCACCCTTCTTCTCCCTCCCCCCTCTTCTCCCTCCCCCCTCTTCCCCCTCCCCCCTCCCTCCCATTTCACACATACTCCCCATCTGAACAAGGAAGAAAGTACTAGCACAGCCTCTCCCTCTCCACGGCTGGCAGAGCAGACATGACAGCCCAGGACCCTGGAAGCCAGGAGGTGTGTTTGGCCTCTACATCCAGCCTGGAAGCTTCTTTCAAAGAATGGCCTCAGTCTCCTTCCTGCTTTCTCATCCCACCCCTCCTCCGGTGGATGCACCCAGCATGCCGTCCACTTCCTGCAGGGCTCTGGCTGCCGAGGGTGGTCAAGCTCAGGTCTGGCTTTCGTCAAACACCACCCATCCCAAAGACCACAAGCCTATGCGGAGGAGGAAGGGGTCAGGGGAGGGGGTGGAATTCTCCAGATTTTCTCCCAGCCTCCAAAGGGCCTCCAGAGAGGTGGTTATATAAGCTTTCTTTGTAAAAAGCGTGGAAAGGAATTTCTTACAAATATTAAGAAGTGCCACGCAGGACAAATAACGGGTGGATACCCTGCTTGTGGATAGGGCCAGTCCTGAGTCAGGGAGGCCCAGCTGCTCCCCCGTGGGCAGGGGCTGGGCCAGCCCGTCACTTTGGGTCCCCAAGGCCAAGCTGGGCACCAGGCAGGAGGAGGCGCTCAGCGAATATCTGCAGATTTAGCAAATGAAATCAAGGAGAAAAGAGCTGGAGAGGAGGAGAAATAGGCCAGGAATGGGGGTGAAAGGAGGGAGCCCAAGAGAGAAGGCAGGAGGGTGGCTCCTGATGGGGACGGGGCTCAGGAATCAGGAAAACTGCTGAGTAAAAACTGTCTTTGAAAAGGCCCCAGATTATTCATCTAAGTCCTCATCTCGCTAAATTTCAGTTCAAGCGGCTGCAAATATTTGAAATGAGTAATTTCTCCTGATGAAGAGAGTCTGATTTTGATTCTGCCTAATTTATTTTGGGATTTGGGGGGGCACCCAGAGGAGAGGGGTTGAGTCTGTCATCAGGCAGCTCCCGGCCGCCCTCTCCTCCAAGTCTCCTAGTCCGGCCCCGCCCTGCTCCGGAGTCGAGATCCTTGGGAGAGGAGGGTGGGCTGGTGCCCCTGGGCCAGTGGAGGGGCCTGCCTGGACCACAGGTGAGCCCCTAGGCCCAGGCAGCAGAGGGGCCCCCTTCAGGGGACAGAATCAGAGCCAGCTGGCCCCAGGCCTCCATGAGCTCCTGGCCACTGCAGACTCATCTGGGCCTCTAGGCCTTCTGGTCCCAGCCTCTCGTCCGCTCTGTCACAGCTGCCGGCCCTGAGCCCCTGAGCCCCTCCGCAATTCCCTGAACCCAGCTAGTCTGGCCCGAGTTTACCTCCCAGCCCCGCCACCCCTAGGGCCCCTCCCTCATCCTTTATTCACCATGGCCAAAGTGTCCCCAGGCCCTGGCGGCTTTTCATCACTCGGGCGGGCACCAGGCAGTCCCCTGTTCCTCCTACAAGGCTTTTGAGACGAACATCACCTCCTCTGTGAAGTCTGCCCTGCCACATGGGAGGCGGGAGGCACCTGGGGCTCCCCCGCCCTGTAGAGGCCTTGTTCCCTGAGCAGGTCTGCAGGCCTCCCCACTTTCCTCCCGGAGCGAGGCCCAGGGCTGCTCTGTGATCTGTAGCTTCCCAGCCTGGCACATACAGGGTGCCAGGGAAATATTGGGGGTAAGAATTAACTATAAGGGCACAGATGAAGAAGTGACGAGTGTCTGGATAAACACATGAGGGAACCAACAGATGAACTCAGGGCCCACCCTAAACGAGCAGAGGCCCCGGCACCCTGTCTGGGTCCAGGGGCAGCCACGGGAGCCTCCAGGAGAGGTCAGTCCATGGAACTTCTCCAGAGTCCACCCACCCAGACAGGGAACAAAAGGTCGGCCTTGGCCCTGGGACCCAGACAACACGGTATCTCAGCAGCCCCTCACTACATGCAGAGTGTGGCTGGCTCAGGGCCATCTGTCACCACTGGGAGAAGGCCACTGAAATGGCACACAGTGGGCACTCAGTAAACACTTGTCAAATGAATGAATGGATGGATGGAAGCATGGATGGAGGGATGGATGGAGGGGTGGATGGATGGAGGGAGGGATGGAGAGATGGACGGAGAGATGGAGGGATGGAGGGATGGATGGAGGGATGGATGGAGGGATGGATGGATGGATGGAGGGATGGAAGGAGGGATGGATGGTTGGACGGAGGAGGAGGCTCCTTCTGATTCTAGATCCCTAGTAAGGAACACAGCCTCTGGGTAAGAAAGCCTGGGCTTGAATGTGGGGTTTTTTTTTTAATTGAAGTATAATTGATTTACAATGTTGTGTTAATTTCTGCTGTACAGCGAAGTGACTCAGTTATACATATATATATTCTTTTTTCATATTCTTTTCCCTTATGGTTTATCACAGGATATTGAATATAGTTCCCTGTGCTGTACAGTAGGACCTTGTTGTTTATCCATCCTATATATACTAGTTTGCATCTGCTAATCCCAAACTCCCAATCCTTCCCTCTCCCATCTCCCTCCTCCTTGGCAACCACAAGTCTGTTCTCTAGGTCTGTGAGTCTGATTCTGTTTCATAGATATGTTCATTTGTGTCGTATTTTAGATTCCACATGTAAGTGATATCATATGTTATTTGTCTCTCTTTCTGACTTACTTTACTTATTACGATGATCACTAGGTCCATCCATGTTGCTGCAAATGGCATTATTTCATTCTTTTTATGGCTGTGTAATATTCCTCTGTGTGTGTGTGTGTGTGTGTGTGTGTGTGTGTGTGTGTGTGTGTGTGTATACATATACCACATCTTCTTTATCCATTCATCTGCCAATGGACATTTAGGTTGTTTCCATGTCTTGGTTATTGTAAATAGTGCTGCTATGAACATAGGGGTGCATGTATCTTTTCAAATTATAGTTTTGTCTGGGTATATGCCCAGGAGTGGGATTGCTGGATCATATGGCAACTCTATTTTTAATTTTTTGAGGAACCTCCACACTGTTTTCCATAATGGCTGCACCAATTTACATTCCCACGAACAGTGTAAGAGGGTTCCCTTTTCTCCACACTTGAATGAGGTTTTGCCGCTTCCTGGCCCCAAGGCCACGTCAAGCCACTTAGCCTGGGGGGGGGGGGGGCGGCTTCCAGAACATCTGAGGTGCCTTGTCTCCCAGGGCCCCAGGAACCAGAGGCCCTGACGACCCGGATAACAACACTCACGTCTGTTGAGCACTGGCCGGGTGCCTGGCCTATGTCAAGGCCTCTCCACCCCATGTGACCCACAAGTGACACCACACTGACGCCATGTCACAGATGAGGAGACTAAAGTGCAAAGAGATACAGCGACGGGTCCCAGTTTAGAGACAGGAAACTTACGCCCCCAAAATTAACTCGGTAAGAAGGGGAAAGAGCACTGGGACAGGAGCCCAGGAGCCTGGGTCTAGGCCACCTCTGCCCCTGCCAGGAGACCCACAGCCCGCAGGTCCTCCTGTCCCCAGTGGTGAGTCCGCTGTCCCACACTCAGGATCAGAGCAACACCCAACAGAGGCAGGATCCAGCGGAGCGAGCTCGGCCCTGAGACCCTAGTGAGTCCTGAGCCCTAGAGAAGAGGCAGGTGTGTGCCCAGCGGGAGGGGGCATCAGAGGGCAGCGGCACAAAAGCTGGAAAAGGTGGGCGTGTTGATGCCTGGGTGCCCAGCTAGGTGCTCTCGCTTGCATTTTCCCTATAAAGGAAAAGCAGCATGTGCGTGGGGGGTAAAGGGAGTGTCACCAGACAGGTGACAACAGGCTTTACACACATGCCCAAGAGCCTTGGTTCATTTCAAGGACGCTGACCCGGCCCTACAATGCTCCAGGTCCTGTGCTGGGCTGGGGTTCAGAGCTAAGTGAGGGCGGCGGGGTGGGTCCCTGCACTTGAGGATTCGAGGTGGGGGAGGGGAGGCAAGCAGAAGCATCGTTGGAGGTGGCGGGGCTACTCTCCAAGGCAGACAGGGCTGGCAGCTCCCACCACCGAGGATCAGCTTCTGGGCAGAGGGGCGATGCCAGGCCCAGAACTCCACTCTGGCCCGCAGAGACCAGCACGGACGCTGCCACCCATCCTCCCAGCGAGGTTTGGGCTGGGCTTAGACCCCAGGGGGGGAATATTTGAGCTGAGTGAGCCGGTGAGTTCCCACCCCCAGCCACCTTGGGTCTCAGATTTCAGGATGCCCATAAGGGCTGGGGTAGGGTAAGGGGTGGGGGGTGGGGGTGGAAATCCCTGGTTTTAAATGCAGGTTTCCAGGCCCCACCCCAGAGGCTCTGATTCTGCCAGTCTGGCCCAGGCCCAGGAATCTGCTGTTTGACAAGTTGTCCAGGTGACTCTAGTACAGCAGGTCCAGGAGGGTATCACTGCCCAACACTGTATTGATGGAGAACCTGGCAGACGTGAGGGCAAGTCCCACTTCCCCCCTTCCCTGCTGCGTGGCCTTCAACTTTCTGCTAGCACCCAGCACAGCCATTCAGAGAGGCCGGAGGGTGCAGGGTTTAAAAGCTCAGGCTCCCAGTCAGATGACCTAAGCTTCTGTCCTGCTTCTGCCCCACCTCTGCCCCTCACGGCTGTGTGACCTTCCACAGGCTAATCAGCCTCTCTGTGCCACAGTTCCTTCATCTGCACAGGAAAGGTAATAATAGCACCTGCTCCCAGGGGTGTTAATGGAAAATACATGTGTACACTAAACATTCAGTGAACCGTGGCTCTTGGGTACGAATTCTCGACTTCCCAACGGTCTCCCTGCACCTGCCCTCGCCCCCAGAGCAGCCAGAGGGATCCTGTTAAAACCTGTGTCCCATCAAGTCAGGCCCCCCCTGCAGTGGCCTCCTGGCCGGTAGCCTTCTTTCTCACCATGGACCACTGGCCCTGGACGCTCTAACCCCTGCCCATGCCTGTGTGCTCAGCCCCATCCACCACCTGGGCCCTGGCTCACGTGCCTGCCCTCCCCAGGAACCCTCCCTGGTTTGGCTCCTTCTCATCCAGGCCTCAGTCCACATGTTAGTGCCCACTGTGTGCCGGCTTTTTCGTTTGAATAGAATATTTATATTTTCTCCAACAGGGACACCTCGTCTTACTGTGCTTCGATTTATTGCACTTCACAGTTATTGCGTCTTTTACAAATTGAAGGTTTGCGGCAACCCTGCATCAAGCAAGTCTATCAGTGCCATTTTTCCAACAGCATTGGCTCACTTCATGTCTCTGTGTCACATTTTGGCCATTCTCGAAATATTTCAAACCCTCCACCAGCAAAATAATTATTAATTGCTGAAGGCTCAGATGATGGTTAGCATATTTTGGCAACAAAGTATTTTGAATTAAGGGGTGTATATTGTTTTTTGTTTTGTTTTGTTTTAAATATAAATATTTATTTATTTATTTATTTTTGGCTGCGTTGGGTCTTCGTTGCTGCGCGCGAGCTTTCTCTAGCTGCGGCGAGCAGGGACTACTCTTCGTTGTGGTGCGTGGGCTTCTCATTGCAGTGGCTTCTCTTGTTGCAGAGCACGGGCTCTAGGCGCGCGGGCTTCAGTAGTTGTGGCACTCGGGCTCAGTAGTTGTGGCTCGTGGGCTCTAGAGCACAAGCTCAGTAGTTGTGGCACACGGGCTTAGTTGCTCCGCGGCACGTGGGATCTTCCCGGACAAGGGCTCAAACCCGTGTCCCCTGCACTGGCAGGTACATTCTCAACCACTGCGCCACCAGGGAAGCCCCTGTACGTTGGTTTTTTTAGACATAATTCTACTGCACACTTAATAGACTGTGGTATAGTGTAAACATAACTTTTATGTGCACTGGGAAACCAAAAAATACCCGTGACTCGCTTTATTGAAATATTCGCTTTATTGCAGGGGCCTAGAACCGAACCCGCAATATCTCCAAGGTATAACTGTATCTACCAAAAGAAAATCTGAAAGATTCTTTAAAAACTAAGAACAGTGATTATTGGGATACGGAATCAGGCAGATAGGAGCAGAGGTGAGAGAAGGGCTTTCCTTTTTAACTTTTTCTCTATTCTGGGTTTTGAACCACATGAATGCTCTATATATTCACCATTTTTGGTGAATAAATGTATAAATAAATGGATGGATGCTTTTTTTAAAAAGTCTCCACCGTTTTCATTGAAAAAAACAGAAAGACAACTTACTGAATTGGAGAAGATATTTGCAAACAATATGACAAATAAGGAGTTAATATCCAACATATATAAGCAGCTCATACAACTCAACATCAAAAAAAACAAACAAACAACCCAAATAAAAAATGGGCAGAAGAACTGAATAGACATTTTTCCAAGCGGAAATGCAGATAGCCAACAGGCACATGAAAAGATGCTCAACATTGCTAATTATCAGGGAAATGCAAATCAAAACCACAGTGAGATATCACCTCACACCTGTCAGAATGGCTATCATCAAAAAGAACACAAATAATAAATATTGGCAAAGATGTGGAGAAAAGGGAACCCTTGTACACTGTTGGTGGGAATGTAAATCGGTGCAGCCACTGTGGAAAACAATATGGAGGTTTCTCAAATAACTAAAAAGAACTACCATGTGAGCCAGCAATTCCACTCCTGGGTATATAGCGCCCCAAAATGAAAACACTAATTCGAAAAGATACATGCACCCCAATGCTCATAGCAGCATTATTTACAATTGCCAAGATATTGAAGTAACCCAACTGTCCATCAACAGATGAATGGATAAAGTTGTGGTGTATATATGTGTGTATATATATATGTATGTATATATATATATATATATATATATATATATATATATATGCATGCAATGGAATACTACTCAGCCATTAAAAAAGAATGAAATCTTGCCACTTGCAGCAACATGGAGGGACTTGGAGGGCATTATGCTAAGTGAAATAAGTCAGACAGAGAAAGACAAATACGGTATGATATCAATTATATGTGGACTCTAAAAATAATACAGCAAACTAGTGAATAAAACAGAAAGGAAGCAGACTCACAGACATCCAGAACAAACTAGTGGTTACCAGTGAGGAGAGGGATGGGGGGAGGGGCAGTATAAGGATGGGAAAAAAAGGGTTATTATGGATTTATGAAATCAAGTGTGTGAAACTCTTGAAGATGGTAAAGCACTATAGAATTTAAAGAATGTTTCTTTCAATTTTTAAAAAAGGGCTTCCCTGGTGGCGCAGTGGTTAAGAATCCGCCTGCCAATGCAGGGGACACAGGTTCGAGCCCTGGTCCGGGAAGATCCCACATGTCGCAGAGCAACTGGGCCCGTGCGCCACAACTACTGAGCCTGCGTGCCACAACTACTGAGCCCGTGTGCCACAACTACTGAAGCCCACACGCCTAGAGCCCATGTTCCACAACAAGAGAAGCCACTGCAATGAGAAGCCCACGCACTGCAACGAAGAGCAGCCCCCGCTCGCTGCTACTGAGAAAGCCTGCGTGCAGCAACGAAGACCCTCACGCAGCCAAAAATAAATAAAATAAATAAATAAATTTATTTCCAAAAAAAAAACTTGAAAAAATTTTAAATTAAATAAATAAATTTTTTAAATCACCTTTCTGGAGAGGCTCTCCCTGACCAACCTTAATAAAACTGCCCCCTTTCCATCACTCTCATTCCCTCACCTGCTTTATTTTTATTCATAATCCTGTCACTGACTGCCATCATTTTAAGTGTGTATTGGCTGATGATTGTGTGTCCCTCCCACTGCAATGTCACCCTGTGAGCAGCAGGCCATATCCCGCCCCAACGCCTTGTCGGAGGAGTGTCATAGATCCCGAGGGGAAGAGTGCAAATCATCACAGAGTTAGTTGCTCTCACCTGCCCGGCTGTGTGCACCTCCACACCCTGTCCAGGGCTTGTTGATATCTCACCCAGTATTGAACCTGGCACAACTTCACGCTCAATAAATCCTTGTTGAGTGAATAAAGAAATGAATGTCTAAAAGACCTTTTAATAGATGGACACATACCTTCCAGAGGGACAAGCAAAGCCTTTTAAGAGGAAAACACCTAGAAGAGGTACTGGC
The DNA here is from genome assembly GCF_965194825.1 of Balaenoptera physalus. Classification (NCBI taxonomy): domain Eukaryota; kingdom Metazoa; phylum Chordata; class Mammalia; order Artiodactyla; family Balaenopteridae; genus Balaenoptera; species Balaenoptera physalus. The sequence goes on from NC_138886.1 coordinate 6,958,847, forward strand.
ATAGAGTAGTTGCTCCATACGTGATAGCTACTATAATTATACTAAAGTCTAAATGACTTACCTGAACCTCTTTCTTTGAGCAGGAAGAAGTGAGGCCAGGAGAGCCCTGAGAAGACAGGGAGGAAGCAATTCCAGAGACACAAAAATCTTCTTTGGAGTTTTTCTCCAATAATTGTATCATTTCCTTTTTCTTTTCAAAAAGTCTCTGTCCGTGTGGGTCTCTGCTTGCCTGCCCCTCCCTGCTGTAAAACATCCCAGACAGTCTGAGGGCCAGGAGCCCCCATCAGAGAAGCTACAGCTTCAGATTCATGGTCACGAAGCTCACAGCCCCCCAAGGGTCCAAAGGGGCCACACCTAGGTGTTGGGGGTAGGGAGAGCAGGGAGTGACCACCTCTTACCCCCCACCTATGCCCAGGGCTCCTCCAGGCCCTGCTCCCAGCAGCCCTGAGTGGCCACAAACGTGCAGTGGAAAGAACTTGGTCTCTAGAATCTGTCAGCCCTGGATTCTGTCCCAGCTCCTGACCTTCCAGCACATTCTATGCCCCAGTCACCTTACCCACTATTTGATATGCCTGGTTTTATTTCACCCTCACATCTTTGGGAAACAGTTGTGCTATTGCCCCATTTCATAGCTGGGGAGGTTGAGGCCAGAGAATCACTTGCTCACATACTGTAAGAGTGTCCCAAGCCAGGAGTCCCACCCAGCCTGCCTGTGCTCCCACCTCCCACCACGCTGCCTTAGGCCAGGTGCTCCGCCTGGTGACCCTCAGTTTCCCTATCAGTAAAATGTGGGGAATGGAGGCTCCTTTTCAAGTTTATTGTGAACATTTAATCACTTGAAAAGTGACTCACGGAAGCGTTTGACCAAGGAGGGGCTCATCCAACGTTTCCTTCCCTCCCTGGGGAAGCCTTGCATCCGTTCGCCACTGGACAGCAGCCTTGGTCGGTCACTTCTTCCGTTTCCCATGTGAGTGGGTTGAGGATGCAGGGAGGGCCGCTGGGAGGACCTGAAGGGGCACAGTGCCCACCAAGCCCGGCGTGGGGAGGGGCTGGGGGCTGAGAGCCCACGTGCCAGGACCCTGCACCCCCCGCCCCCGGCCTGTCCCCACAGTGACACGGTACCTGCTGCCATCAGCTCTCCAGCAGGGCCAGCAAGGAGCTGGCAAAGGAGGGCTGGACAAAGAGGAAAGAGCAGCCCTCCTCCCAGCTTTTGTTTCTTCCTTGCAGTGCTGTTTTTTGCTTTTTGGCTTTTTTTTTTTTAAATCCAGCCACGCTGTGGTCCCATCCAGGGCCTCCTGCCTCCTTCCACCTCCTCACTGGTGGCTGTCACACGACAGACATTTTTAGTGGTGACAGCTGGCCTTGTGGAACTCAGCTCGAGTACGGGAATGGTTTTTAAAAAAAGAGCGAGCCAAACCACCGTCACTTTAAATAGCAATGCAGCGGGAGGAGAGGCGGGGAAGCACAGGCAGGCAGGAGCCCCACGTCCCGCATCCCCACGTCAGGCTGGGCTTCCACACACAGCGTCAATGGAAGGAGGAAGGTCCAAGCCCAGACGACCTCAGAGCTCACAGGTCCCACCTCTGCATTTGACGAAGGGAGAAACTGAGGCCCCGAGAGGGAGGATGTCACACCCAAGATCACACGCTTGGGAGTGGCAGGGCTGGGACGCCAACCCGGGTGTGTGTGGGTCCAGCCCCAGGCTCTTCACTGTGACAAGGCCCGGCCCCCCGATGCCCCCGGCCCCTTTCCTGACCTTGGAGAGAGCCCACTGCAATGGGCGTGACTGGTGACCGCTGCTGAGACCAGCGCTCCCAGACCAGGGCACCATGAGAGCAGAGGCCCCCGGGGCCTAGAACAGGCTGGAACTCAGTTAACATCTACAAAGGAATGACAGGTACAGGCTCAGATTCCAAGGGGTCCACAAGCCTCCCCGGGACCCTCATCTTTGTAGCTGCAGGATCTAGAGCCTGTCGATTCCCCTTGGTCCCATCCAACACCGAGTCTTGTCACTTTTGGCCCCACCACATTCCCTTCAGTAGCCTGAAACTGACCACAGTGGGCTACTGATACCGTGAAATGGACCAATGCGACCACAGCTCCACACACAGATCGCGAGCATCAGCTCTGAGCCCGAGAGACCTGGGCTCCAGTCCTGTCTCTTCCGCTTCTCTCTGTGAACTCAGGCACGCTGAGCCTCCATCAGCTCCTCTGCGGGCGAGGATACGAGTATCAGGTGGACTGACTGTGAGAACCAATGAGAAAATGCATGTAGAGCCCAGAGCCCAGCACCTGCCTTAGTAAGTGGTGGCTGTTCTTGTGATGACTAAGGTGACACGGTTCCCTGTCCCTTCGCCATCCAGGTCTCCCCTCTCTGGACATCTGCCCTTCGCTCTGACATCCGTAAGGGGCAGCTGATGCCCAGTGCAGTGCAGCACACGCCCGTCTGGCCTGAGCAGAGAGAGAAGAAGAGGACTCTCCCCTTCCCTGTTCCAGAGACCGCACTGCTCCTAGTGTAACCTAAGAATGAACTCCCCAAGCCCTCTGAGCCACACCATTCCCTACCACTGCCCTTTCCTGCCTAATTCTCTCCATGGCACTTACCTTCAGCGCTGTGTTGGTTGGTTTAATGCGCATCTCCCACCCCTCATCCCCACAACAGGGGCTCCATGAGGGCAAAGAGTTTGCTGCGACATCCACAGTCTAGCCGGGTGCCTGGCACATCACAAGAACTTAATACACAACCACTGAGGCTCAAACGTGCCCTGGGGACACCTCAGCGGACTGACAGCTTCTCCGTGCCTCATCCAGAGCAACCTGGGCAACCATGGGAGAAGTTAAAAATTAGAGAAGGGAAACATGAAGCAGAAAGGGGAGATGAGGGCACAACTCCTGCATAGCAAGAGGGAACGTTTGTGTCCCAGGAAGCTTAGTTTAAACGCAAACCTCTAGGTGCCCTCCTCTGCTGAGAACCTACTGGATGTCTCGCATTTGCCCCTCACAACACCTAGGAAGTGAATTTTTTTACTATCTCCCCACCCAACTTTACAGAGAAAGACACTGAGGTTCAGAGAGGTGAATACACTTGCCCAAGGTCACACAGCACTAAGTAAGTGTGGGACTCAGAATTCTAACCAAAGTCTGACCCTAGTGCCTGTACTCTTGCTATTAATAATCTATTAATAATCTGCAGCCCTGCCCAAGAGAATCATTCTGCATCAGGGCAAAAGATTCCGAAATTAAACAGGCTGGTACCTGAAGCAGGGAGCTCCCCATCACTAGAAGCATTCAATCAGAGGTTGAGCAACCCCCAGAGATGGACAGGATGGCAGGGTCCCTGAACTGGGTGAGGGTGGGTGTGAACTAGAGGGACTTTAGGATCTCAATGCTGAGACATTTCAATTCTGTGATCCACACCCCAGGCTGTGAGCTGTGGGTCCGTGTTTCCGTAAGCAACACAGTCACTCCTTGTTTCGAGGCTTAGAAAAGAAAAAATAACCCAAAGAGTTAAATAAATGTATCAGCATGTCATGTCATACATTGGAGAAACACACTTATTTTTACATAAGAAAAATTCTGGTAAATAATAATATCTAATATTTTATGGAGTTACTACATGCCAGACTATAACAAATATTTTAATATATTAAATTGTTTAAATATATTACCCCATTTAATCCACACTGTGGTCCTGTGTGGTGGGTACTGTTATTATACAGGTGGATTAGTCAGGTTTCTGCTGCAATCCTGCTGTGTAACAAACCACCCCACCAATCCAGTGGCTCGCCACATTTCTCTTCCTCTCTCATAGGTCTGCGGGTCAACTGGGGTGACTCTGCCTCATTCTGTGGGTCGGCTTGATTTAGCTCCAGGCCATGGGTCAGATTCAGGTCAGCTCCACAAGTGTCTCCTTCTAGAACCATCAGCTAGCTACCTGGGACATTTTGCCTTGTAGCACATGGCAGAAGCTCAAGCATCCAGGCCAAAAACCCAACCACATATCAAGCCAGTACTTTTGTCACATCCACTAATGTCAGACTGGCCAAGGCAAGTCACATGGCCAAGCCCACACTTCAGCGGACTGGGGATTATACTCTGGCTACTCCAGTGGGGGCACTGCAAAGTCACATGGCAAAGAGAATGGATGTATTAACCTATGACAGGAGGGAATGAAAATTTAGAATAATACCCAGTCTATCCCCAAGAGGTGTCACAGATGAGAACCCAGGGCCTCACCTAGGGACACAAGTGGCCCAAGGTCACAGGGCTGGTTACTGGGATTCCAACTGGGATTCTGACCCAGGATGTCTGACATCAAAGCTACTCCACCCCCACAGGCAGTCAGGCAAGTACCTGATATGTACTAGGTGCTCCATAAATTATCAGTTCATCGTTAAGTTGTATGCTTCAAATAGGTGCAGTTTATTGCACGTCAATTATAGTCAATGAAACTGTTAAATTGTCTTTAAAAAGAAAATTTAAAGAACAAGAGAAAGGGCTTCCCTGGTGGCGCAGTGGTTAAGAATCTGCCTGTCAATGCAGGGGACACAGGTTCGAGCCCTGATCTGGGAAGATCCCACATGCCACGGAGCAACTAAGCCTGCGAGCCACAACTACTGAGCCCGTAGTGCCACAACCACTGAAGCCCGCGCACCTAGAGCCCATGCTCTGCAACAAGAGAAGCCACCCAATGAGAAGCCCGCACACCGCAACAAGGAGTAGCCCCTGGCTCGCCGCAACTAGAGAAAAGCCCGTGCACAGCAACAAAGACCCAACGCAGCCAAAAATAAAAATAAAGAAATAAATTTATTTTTTAAAGAAAGAAAGAACAAGAGAAGAATGATCAGTCAATAAATGAGATGTTAGTACCTGGTGCAGGACTTGGTTTTGAAGAACATCAGCAAAGGATTGGAGCTTGGCTTCCACAGTGAGAACCAAGAAAGCCTCCGTGACTTCCATAAGGAGCTGCTCAGAGGGGAGGTCAGGCCTCCACCACAAGGCTGCCCTGGAAGAGAGGCCAAAGGGAGGCCTGGTTCTTCTCCAGAACCGAAGGCTGAGAGCAAGCAAGTATGGTCGGCCTGGGCATTGAGCAGCCAGAGGTAAGGAGAGAGGAGGGTCCACTGCTTGCTGGGACCTGCCCCAAACATCCCTCGCACTGAGCCAAAGAGAGTGATGCACCCGACGCAGCCAATGAGCGTGGGGCGGTCTGCAGGATTCAGGGAACAGGGTCAAGACTGCGGCCCAAGGTCAGTTCCAACACTACATCTGCCCTTTCACCTCTTGGGTTGCAGAAGTGACCAGGGGTGAACATAGAGAGGATGTAGCCCTTGCCCAGCTGGGCCCTTTGCTTCGTGACCCAGAATTTGGGTCACATGTTGCCTCAGAGCCCCAGATTCCTCCTCAGTTAAAAATAAGGGGGCGGGGGCTTCCCTGGTGGCACAGTGGTTAAGAATCCACCTGCCAATGCAGGGGACATGGGTTCGAGCCCTGGTCCGGGAAGATCCCACATGCCGCGGAGCAACTAAGCCCATGCGCCACAACTACTGAGCCTGTGCTCTAGAGCCCGCGAGCCACAACTACTGAGCTCGTAAGCCACAACTACTGAAGCCCGCGCGCCTAGAGCCCATGCTCCGCAACAAGAGAAGCCACCGCAGTGAGAAGCACGCGCACCACATCAAAGAGTAGCCCCCGCTCACTGCAACTAGAGAAAGCCCGCGCACAGCAACAAAGACCCAACACAGACAAAAATAAATAAAAATAAAATAAAAAAAAAAGGGGGCGGGAGAGGGGATGGTAAAAGATGGTAAATAAAGGGAAAGGATGGAGCATCTGTTCTACCTGCCCTAGTCAAACTGTATCACCTGGCACCCAAACATAGAGGAGGAACATCTCAGCTAATGGATGAAGCAGGGATAGCACTGGGCTACATCCACTTTGCAGCCCCTCATGAATTAATGGGTCTGGACCATGAGGAGCAACTGGCTGCTGACCTCCCAAAATGAGAAACCAGAGGATGTCGTGCCTGGTGGGGAAAGTGCTTCAAAAGCACGCCTCTGAAGTCGTCTTACCAAAAACAGCGAACTTAAATCTGGAAGAGCCTCTAGACCCGAATGCCAATTTACAGGAAATACAGAGAGCAGAGAAACAGGTTAGAAACCACCAAGGGGACACAGTCGGCAAGATCCAGACCAAGGAGAACTCTTCGTGACAAATACATTGCAAGGAAAACAACATGGGACTCGGGGAGCCTATTTAAGAACAGATTAAAAGCACTTGTCAATTTCACTGTGTGGCCCTTATTTAGATGCTGGTTCAAATGAAAATAAACACATATGAATGCATGTTGTATATATTTTCACATATTAAATACATAAATATAAATATATATTAAGTATCTAATATAGGAATACCCTAAATATTAAATAGATATGTTTATCTATTAAATGTAAATTGAGACCATTGGAAACGAGACCATTATGTAATGACACTGCATAAGTGTTTTACATGTATAATTAGGTATGAAATATATTTGCACTTAGAAATGTGATGGTTTGATTTGGGTTTTTTAGGTATTGTAGCTATGTGTTACACTTTGAAAGGCCTTATTTTCTAGAGCTGCACTCTGTAGTATTTCCAGATGAAACAATATGATGTCTGAGATTTGCTTCAAAGTAAATAGGGAGGGGAAGCAGGGGGTGGGGGACAGAGGTGAAATGACACTGACCATGAGCGATGGTTGGCACAGCTGCGTGATGGGCACACGGGGCTCATTATACCATCCTCTCCATTTTTGGTAAATGCTTGAAAATTTCCATCTGGAGAAATTAAAGCTAAATAACCTCCATAATGAAAAATTTAGAAAGTTTTTTTCCCATTTTTTATCGCATAAACTACAGATAACCATAAAATTTACCGTTTTAACCGCTTTTAAGTGTCCTGTTCGGTGGCATTAAGTCCATTCACATGGTTGCGCAACCATCACCACCATCCATCTCCAGAATCCTTCTCGTCTTGCAAAACTGGAACTCTGTCCCCATCAAACAATTCCCCATTTCCCCCTCCCCGCAGCGCCTGGCACCCACCATTCTACCTTCTGTCTCTATGAATTTGATCATCTAGGTGCCTCATATAAGTGGAATCCCATAGTATTTGTCCATTTGTGACAGATTTATTTCACGTAGCAGAATGTCCTCAAGCTTCATTCATGGTGCAACGTGAGTCAGGATTTCCTTCCTCTTTAAAGCTGACTAATATTCCATTGCATGTATAGACCACATTTTGTTTATCCATTCATCCATCAATGGACACTTGGGTGGCTTCCACATTTTGACTATAGTGAATAACGCTGTGATGAACATGGCTGTATAAATACCTATTTTTTTTTAAGATCCTCTAAGAAGATAATTACGGAGGCCATTCTTTCCAAACCAGAAGTGGGAACTCACAGCCTGGCATTCCTGCAACACTTGTAATAAGACACATTGGGCACCTGCTAAACGTCAGGGGGCTTCCCTGGTGGCGCAGCGGTTGAGAATCTGCCTGCCAATGCAGGGGACACAGGTTCGAGCCCTGGTCTGGGAAGATCCCACATGCCACGGAGCAACTGGGCCCGTGAGGCACAACTACTGAGCCTGCGCGTCTGGAGCCTGTGCTCCGCAACAAGAGAGGCCGCGATAGTGAGAGGCCCGCGCACCGCGATGAAGAGTGGCCCCCGCTCACCATAACTAGAGAAAGCCCTCGCACAGAAACGAAGACCCAACACAGCCAAAAATAAATAAATAAATATTTTTTTTTAAAAAAACCGTCAGGTACCATATTAGATTCTATGGACCCCCCCCCCCGAGTGAGCAAGACAGACACACCCTTGGCTGAGTGGAGCTGCCTGTCCCATGGGACCTGTCAGGTCAGGGGGTCTCCAGGGCAGGGGGAGAGGGCATGGGGGTCAGGCCTGTGATTTCAGGAGCTCTGGCAGGGCGGCAGGCTGAAAGGGGACAAGTTCACCAGCCGAGCAAAGGACAACAGCAGAGCCATTCCACGCCCCCCCATCCATGTCATTGTCCTGCTCCCAACCAGGAAGTGACCCTCTCGTCCCCTCCATCCCTCCCTCCCGGCAGCCCTCCTCTGAGCATTGGACTCAGGCAGCCGTGGCTGTCAGGCCGGCCAGCCCAGCAAGACTCAAGGGGTCACCTCTGCTTTAACAGGAGAGTAACCTGCAGGCCAGCTTCTGGAGTGAGCCGGGATGCCTCTTTCTCTTCTCCTTCCTAATCGGTGTCCAGGAAAGGAGGGTGGTCCTTGAAGTGGTGAAGAAAGCTGGGGCCGTGCATCTATCCGCTCACCATGAGCCCCTATGTGCCACGGCCTGAGTGGCCATCGGGGAGATGGAGGTGGCCGGGGTCCTGATTTCTGCTCTCAAGGGGTTTGCAGTCTTTAATTGGAAAGCCAAACACACACCCCACGGCAATGCGGCAAGGAAAGTGCTGTGATGGGGGAAGTATAGGCCCAAAGAGGACCCCAAGCCCCACTGAAAGGGGATACCTGGGCCAGAAGGCACACCTGGGCTGACTCTGGAAGGTGGAAAGGCAGTGTGCCTCCTGAAGCTCAGAGGGGAGGGTGGCCATGGTTCAGTGTGACGCTGGGCTCCAAAAAAGAAGCTGAGCAGTGGGCAGGGCCAGGGACTGAAGAGCCTGTAGGCAAAGGGAAAGGGTCTGGATTTTACCCAAGGGCAATAGGGAGCCATTGAAGACTGTTCCGCAACAGAGAGAGAACTGAGCATATACACCCTCAAAAGTTCCATCACTCTGGTTGCTGTGGCAAAGATGGGAAGTGGGAGGGCTCAGGCTGGAGGAAGGCAGACAGGTTGGAGGGTCCCACAGCAATCACAGCGAGAGTCTCCAGCGCCATCTTGGGAAACTGCCTACAGGGCAAGCCCCCTGCCACTCACTCCCCAGCACTGGAAACTCCAGAAATGGCCAGGGCTGCTTCTTTGGCCTCCACCCCAACCTCCTGCCAAGGCATTTAGGAAGACGTGGCTAAAAATGCAGAGCTGCAAAGAGTCCACGTGGGCCTGAGTGGTTAAGAACTTGGGATGGAAATCAGAGAGACTGGTTGGCACACTTGGCCTCTGCAAGACTTTGAGAAGGTCGTCACTTCTCTGGGCTTCAGTTTCCTCGCCTCTAAAATGGAGATAATGCACATGCTTCCCCTACAGGGAGGCGGAGAGAATCAATGAGAAAATACACATCAAGAGCTACCGCGGTGCTTGCTCAACAACTGTTGGTTACTGATCATCAGTAGCAGTACTGCTATTACATATGTCCCAGCAGTTCACAAAATCTCAACCCCTCCACCCAAGGCAGCAGGGTTCAAGTGTTCCTGGTCTTTTCTACCTGCTTTTTTGTGACTCCTTCTGCTCTGAAAGGTCCCCTCCCTGATTCTCAAACCAGTGAAATCCTGCCTGTGCCTCAAAGCCCAGCCCAAAGGTCACCTCCTCCACAAAGCCTGCCCGGATTCCCCCTCACCACAACACAGAGACTCTCACGCCCACAGCCTCCAGGGCTCACCTCTGTGTCAGCTCCTAGTTTCCCATGAGGTAAGAAGCTTGTGTCACCTTGTCACTTTCCCCTTCAGTCTGTGAGGGCTGAGGTTCCAGCACAGGGGCTGGCGTGGAGCAGGAGTTCAGTAAATGTGGGCTGGCTGGGTGGACAGATGGACAGAAGAATGGTGAAACAAGCTTTCTGTATCAGTCAGAGCTAGTTGCAAGTACAGAAACCCAACTCAATCTTCTGTAAGCCAGAAGGCAGAGACTGCTTCAGGCAAAGCTGGATCCAGGTGTTCAAATAATGTCATCTCTTTTTCTCTGTCTCACTCCATCTCTCAGCAGTGTTCTCTACTATGTTGGCTTCACCTTTGCCCAGGCTGTCCACGTGGTTGACCTTTTACCTTATACCCTACCAGCCTTGACTGCCAGCAGAAAAGAGCTTCACTTTCCCCCTTATCTGAGCCCTTGTCCCAGGATTACATCTCATTGGCCTGCCTTGGGTCACATGACGACACCCACCAAGCCCTCTAGCCAGGGGGATGGCCAGGCCAGGGTCACAGTCTCGTCCCCGACCGAGGGAACCAGGGAACCGAGGGTGAGCGTGGAGCAGGGGGCAGGGAAAAACAACAGCCACAGCCCATGTTCCCATCTCACCCTGAGCGGCGGATCTACTGGCTGGGTCTGGCTTTGGCCTAAGTGTAAAGAGAAGACAGAGGGTCCTCCTCAGAGAACTCAGCCCCAAAGAGGAAACGGACAAGTAAACATATCACTAGGAGCCTCGCTGTGCGGCCACCAGAGCCGAGCAGATGGCCCGAAGGAGGTGACCGAGGAGGGAGCCAGCCCCTCCGCCTGGGTGGTCAGGAGGGGCTGTCCCCAGGAGAAACGGAGCAGGGTCATCGCACTCACCTTGACCAGGCATCCCGAGACCCTCCTCCCGCAGGCTAACCTGCCCGCCCCACCGGGCCACACCCAGACCTGGTACGAGGAGGCCCCCTGGGTCTCCAGCTCCGACTGGCCCTGATCTGGAGGGTGGTTTCCCTCAGCACACAAGGGAAGGGCACCACGCCCCACAGTGTGCACTCGAGGCAGTAAGAACTGGAGTCATTTAGATGGCAATAAATTCAAAAGCTGTCGCCTCCCCCTCCTCCCTCCCAGGAACAACAATAACAATAATGATAACATTATGCACACCTCATGCAACCCCGGGAAGCTGCTGCACGCCATTTTATCACCGTTCACAGACAAGGACTCGAGGTCCAGAGAAGGACGTCCCCTGCCCAGTGTTACACAGTAAGCACTGGGCTGGGATTGAAGTGACCCCGGAGCTGTGTCCTCCGTGCTTCGCTGCCGCCTTTCACTCCAGAGCAGTGTCTCCACACTCGGATGCCCGTCACCACGGCCTTGGGAGCTGCTTATAAAACCTTATTCCTGGCCCCTCCTCGGACTCTCTGCATCAGGGTCTCAGGATGGGAGGGGCCCAGGAATCTGCATTTAGCCAGCCTCCGGGGAGATTCTGATTCAGCCAGACTAGCAGGCACCTGGGGAAACCATTCGTTTTCCAGAATATCCCCATCAAGAGGGTGAGGAGCCAGGTAGGGACAGTTCCCAAGGGTCCCACTGGGGAAGGGACCTCAGGGACAAACGGCCCCCTTGTTCTTCCCAGCCCCTCCTCGTGGCCCCACATATCCTCAGTTTTTAACTTAAATATTCAGAGTCCCCTCCCCTGTTCGAGCATAAATGCGCAGTTCCCACCGGGATTTTGGGGGGTGGGGGGGATCTCAGGCCAACACTCTCTGTGTGTTCCAATCTTTTCAGGAAGAAGAGGCTCCCCCCCAAGCCTCAAGAGAGATTTTTTTCCTACTGTCTGAATTGCATTTGTGAGGGGGTCATTGATTTGCTTCCCCATTTTTTATTAATCAAAGGCAAACCACAGCCAGCCAGGCCTCTGATCTGGGGGACGCAGCCACACTGAGATGACCCCATCCTCACCCAGAGCACAGGCACCCAGCGTTTCTGATGGGGTCACAGGGGCTTTGTTCCTACTAGGCTTTCTCACGTATCTAGAACACTCCCCAGCAGTCCAAGAGCCCAAGGTGCCAGATACGGAGCCTGGGTTCCAGGCAGAGGGGACAGAGAGTAGGCTGAGAACAATTTGCCAAGGTTACCTTGGAAGCAAAACCCAGGTGCTGTCATAATTGAGGCCCGGGCTTCCTGCCTCTCTCTTTAGATGTGAGCAGAGCCCAAAAGCGCATCCCCAGGGTCTCTTGGCCACAGTGTCAAAGCAGAGAAAACCAGAGCAGCAACCCAGTTAGGGCTCATTTTCAAACAGCAGAACTCCAGACATGGCCCCCTCCACCCCCATGCAACTTGCTGGGCCTATGGATCCCCAACATCTGGCCTGAATCCGTTCTGCTTCTACCACATCTGGGATGGGGAGAGGGTGTGAAAATGACCCTCCCCTATTTCCCAGGGCTGGTTCCTGACAGTTGGAAAGTCTGAGGAGGGGAAGGCTTTTCTTGGATCTCACACAGAAGCTCATTCAGCAGAAGTTTGCCCGAAGTCTCAGTTTCCCCTCCCAGTAACAGAGATGCTGAGCCTGCCCCGCAACCAACCCACAGCTCCCACATCTCTCTGGTGACTCCTGGAACAGCTCCCGGACAGCACCAGACCAGCTCTTGCTGCAACCCTGCCCTGGAGCAAGTCAGGACCCACAGACAGGGCCCCTGGGCTGGGTCCAGGCTCTGCCACTGACCCCTTAGGCCGGCCGTCCTGCCTGAGAAACACACATCCATGTGAGATCAAATGAACACTCCTCACCATTATTCCAGGTCCTTCAGATGCCCCCACTGGACTCCCCACCTCTCACACTGGCCTCTTAGCCCCAAGTCCCCTCCAGCCGCAGAGCTCTCCCTCACGCTGTTCCCTCCAACTGGAACACCTTTCCCTGCTCCTAATCTGGTCAACCCCGGCCCAGTCTGAATATCACCGCCCTCTGGAAGCTTTGCCCCCTTTGCCCGTAGCTAGGGTCTCTTTCAGGCCCCTGGGCCGCCCTCCCCACGACTCAGGTGGGGTCATCTTATGTGTGATTGATGGTTGAATGCCTGTGATCCCCCTCTCACGCCCCACCCTGACCCCAAAGGACCAGATACACAGTTGACAACGCTTGGCCAATGGAGACTGGAAAGGTTTTAGTGAGATCACGGGTTTTAAAGCGCCGGATCGCATGCCGCCGGGGGCTGATGTTTATGAGAGGAGGGTTGGTGAGTCAGGGATGGGGTAGGCGCCCGGCCCCGCCCCTTAAAGGGCTCCCGGGAGAATGCGACCGAGCTATCCAGGGGTCCTCTGTGTCGTGAGGGTTAATTCAAAGGACCTTCCACGGGTGTGCCCTCCACCGGGGAAAGCGGCCTGCGCTCCCCCACGAGCCGCGAACCCTGCGGGCGCCCGGCTGCTCCGCTCACGTCCGCGCCAGCGGCGAAGCAACCAGGGCCACGGGGCTGAACTACAACTCCCATGACGCCGCGCTCCACGGCGTGTCCGGGAGGAGCGAGCGCCGGCAGCACCACCCCTCACGGCCTTCTGGGGACTGTAGTTCTCCCCAGAGGGGCGCGGCCTGGGGAAAGAGGCGTCTGGGCGGTCTCTCAGGGAAATGCTGAGCCTCCGCAGCCCGCTAGTAGGGAGGGGCTGAGGATGCTGCAGGCCTGGCCGGGTCTCCCTTCACTCCAGCAGCGGTCTCTCCCAGCATCACTTCTTCATCTTCATCATGATCATCACCACCACCCTCATCATCATCAACGTCATCACAACAACTACTCTATTCCGTGAGCAGCTACTTTGTGCCAAGCCCTGAGCTCATCTCTTGGAAGACAGAGATAAAGACAGACATGGTCCCCGTCTTTGCTGGCACACAGTCCAGGCAGGGAGACAGGCATGGGACATTTAATTGCAGACTTAATTATTTGTGCTGGGTCCAAAAGAGTACAGTATGAGGCTGTAAGAGCAGAGGGGACAGGGAAGGTGAGGATGAATATTTTCTGAGCTAAAGACAGACACAAACAGAGTGTGGACAACAATGGACTGGAATCTTTGAAATTCAAAGAGTGAATTTGATGGGTGGGGTGGGAAAATCCAGAACCGTTCCTGCAAATCCCTTCATTATCCCCAAGAAGAAATTTGCCCAGAGAGATTTGGGGACTTGCCCTAAGTCACACAGCAAGTCAGAGGAAGTTGGTACAAGGAGGCAACCCCAGCTGTTAAGCTCCCCAAGGACAGGGCCTGGGTCTTCTGTCTTCTAGATGCCCCACCCCCCAACACACACACACACACACACACACACACGTCTCGCCCAGCCTTGCACATAGTGGTGTGAGGAAGAGTTCCAGGGGCAAAAGCATCTCATGCCCAGCATCCTCCCTCAATGTGGCAAAGCCCAGCCCTTACTCGGCGAAAGTTTTCGCCTCCCTGAGCCTGTTTCCCCATCAATGAAAGGAGGGCACAGTACACCCCCCTCGTGGGGTAGTTCTAGCAGAAAAACCAAAGATGATGGATCTGAAACCAGCGTTTTACAAGCAGGAGAGGTGCCGGTGTGAGCCACTTTCCATTCTGTGCCCCATTGCAACACTGTGGGACAGCCAGGAGCCATCTGTGGACCGCCACTGGGTGCCGACTGGGGGACAGCTGCCCGTGCGGGAGGTGCACGTAGGAGAGAGCTGGGAGCTGGAGGCTCTTCTCTAAAGGGTTCGAGTTTAATCTGAGCCCTGAGGACTCCCCCGTCAAGTCTTCAAGGCGAGCATGGAATGTGTCTCCCTCAGCGACACATCGCAGGTGCTCAGCTTAAATAGCAGAGCTTCAGTGCAAGTACAACCATGTCACTCCTCCTGAAAACTCGTCCGTAGCTCCCTGTGGCCCTCCAGATGAAATCCACAGTCCATAGTCTGACCCCAGCTCACTCCTTGCCCCAGAATTCACCAAACCCTTCCCTCCAAGGGAAGGAAGGCCTTTGGCCAAAGCTATGGGTTGGCAACCCGAAGGGCATTACAATCCCTCTCCCTTTCCATCTTCTACTGTAGAGATGAGCAAAATTGTAAAACTCCATTTTCCCAGCCTCTCTTGCAGTCTGAGATGACCATGTAACCCAGTTCTAGCTAATGAGATAGAACAGAAGTCCCTGGGGAGCAATTCCCTTTCTGAATAAAGAGATGGAGTCTGGCAGGGAAAAGGTCTTTTCACCCTTTGCTCTTTGGCTTTTAGCTTTTTCCCCTTCTTCCTGCCTGGAACACAGACATGAGGCCCAGAAGTTCGGCAGCCATATTGTGACCATGAGGCACCAATGTGAGTTCAAGGCCTCCCTGCTGAGGATAGTGAAAAGGAAGACAGAAAGAGCCAGGGCGCCTGGTGGCATCTATAAACCTCTATGCCAACCCCTGACTGCTCACCCCCGGCTTGTTGTTGTCTAAGTCAGAATCCCCTATCTGTTTAAGCTGCTGTAATAGAGTTTCTTTATTTGACCTGAACACGATGCTGATGATACACAACCCTGCATGAATGGCCCCTGCTGAGCTCATATCTTATTGCTCTCCTTGGGGTTCACTGTACTCCAGCCTCTATACTGGCCTCTTTTGGTTCTTTGACCACACTGAGCTCATTCCTGCCTCAGGGCCTTTGCACTGCCCACGTCTACTCGTGGCTGGTTCCCTCCATCATCCAGGCCTCAGCTTAAATGCTACCTCCTCCAAAAGGCCCTCCTGGTCCACTACACAATCTGGGGGAGCCTCGCCAGAGCCTCCCCTCTACCATATGACCTTGCTTAATTTTACCACCATTCCTTATTGCTGGCTGATACTTTCTCTTTCAACTTATTTCTTCATTTGCTTATTATACAGAATGTGAGCTTCGTGGGAGGGGAGTTGTCAGGATTTACACCTGTATTACTCGCCTCTGTATCCCCAGTGCACAGTACATAGTAGGCATTCACTAAGGGTTTGTTGGATTAATTCATTAATGTGTTAATTAACACTGCTGCCCTGCCTGACATGCTCTCTCTCTCTCCCACTTTGCTTGGGAACTGGAAATGTCCACTCTTTCTTTGAGCCACCCCTCCTAGGAAAGCCTTCTTGGTACTCCTGTATTTGGGCTGGGACAGGTCTGGTTCCCACACCCATGACTTTCTGTGTCTCTCCTCCTCTGCCCTTTCACACTCATAACTGCAGGGCAGTTGACATTGGGCTCTGTTAGATGTCATCACCCCCTCCAGGACGTAAACTCTAAGAGGGCAGGGACTGTCTGCTCTGTCTTTCATTCCATGGCTAGTGCCTGGCACAGGTAAAAGTGATTGTTGAATGAATGAATGAGTAACGAATGAATGACAGGAGCTACTTGCTGACCGTGCACCAGCTGGGCAAGGGGCTATTTTGACGACTTGGTTCACTGTCCCAGCCTAAAAGGGCTGGGTCTTGAGGGCAGGGACCACTTAAGTCCCATCTACCCCACCCCCTGCTACGAGAAAAACTAAATCAAAGCAGTGCGGCCGGTTCAGATTTGCCCTGCTCTGAACAAAGGGGCAGCTGTGGCTTCTGCCTAGACAGGCGCCTGCACCATAGCCGAGCAGAGCCAGCCTGCCTGCACAGCCCAAGGGGCTCCGGGCTGTTTCTCAGCAATATTTTGCCCCTTCCCTCCGCCCCATCCTCCTTCCTCATCCTCTCCCCCAAATAACAGCACAAACCCTCGGCCTTCGCATGGAATTTTTCGTCTTCAAAGCACTTTATAAACATTAGCTCATTAGCTGAGCAGCCCCTTGACACCAGGAGGCTGCTCCCTGGGTGTCTTCTGAGTCATAGCGCCAGAGTTTACCGACGAAAACAAGTTTTTCCCATAGAGCGAATGTAGCGCCACAGCCAAGATCAGTGCGTCTCAGAAAAAAGGAAGAAGGAAGGAGAGAAACGCTGCCTCTGGCGAGCACCAGCCGAGCGCTGGGCCCAGCGTCAACTCCGAGAACCAGGAGAGCCGAGGGGTGCCAGGCTCAGGGCGATGCCACCAGGCTTCTGTCCCCTGCCCAGGGTCCGACGACCCCACACACGGGGGAGTAGCTGCTGGAGCATCGCGCCCAGCACCCTGTCACCTCTTCCTGCCTCTCCCTCCTGACCCACATCTGCCTTCCCACCGCTGGGGAGTTTCCCGCCTCCTACCCCCACTCCCAGCCACAGCCCATCCGCAGCGAGCAGAGGACCAGCGCCTCCTAATCTAGAAGGGGTGGCGTCGGCCGTCGGTACAGACGGTGGCTGCTTTGGGACTGGACAACCTGGGTTCAAATCCCAGATCGGCACCTACAAGCTTGGAGGCCTCGGGCAAGTGGCTGAGACTCTGTTTCCCGCTTTGCAGAGCAGGGCCGGATGGGCGCGTCCTCTCTCGGGGGTGGTCGTGAGCCACCTGTGGAAGATGCGTGAGAAGCACCTGGCACTTGGGGGTCGGCGTTGTTCTCAGTGAAGGGGACAGCTTCCTCCCTCCCGGGTTCCAGGGCGTGGCAGAGGTAGGGCACAGGTCTCCATGGAGGGAACTAAGGCCTGAGCATCACTGAAGCCTGCCACAGAAGTGGGCCCTCTCCCCGAGGGAGGGCCTGGTCTCAGCAACCCCCGCCTCCACACCCCGCACCATCTCATCTCTGGAGGAGGCATTTAGTGAAGCCCAAACTAAAAGCCCGGAAAACATCACCTAAACCACTGCGGAAGTTAAACTGGCTCATGGTAAAAGCCCTGGAAGTACTGCTTTCTAGAACCTCCTCCCCTGTTTCCCCAACAGATATTGACCGAGCCCCTACTGTGCGCCAGGCACTGCGCTGGGCAGAGGACACTGCCTCCGAGGACGGTAAAAGAGAACTGAGGGTCTCTCCTGAGCACACGCCAGCTGCTTGCTACTTCCAACTACAGTGAAAAGGTCCAAATCTACGTGGCCCCCAAACGTGGACTCCTTGAGGGCAGAGACCCTGTTGGGTGGGTAAGAATACTACTGGCCAACTGGGTGTCCATTTCAGCTCCATCTCCCCTCCTAACAGAACTTTGGTTTGAAGTGAGTAAATATGCTCAGATAAAATATTCACCTCCCAGACTCCACTGCAGCTAGCTGGGCTGCTTGACCCAATTCTGGCCAATGAAATGGAATTAGGAGTCTCCTGCTGGGAACACCCAGGAAATCGGTTGTTTTTCTGATAAAAAGAGGAATTCACCTGGCAGGAGCCTTTTATCCTTTGCCCTTCACTTTTCCCTGATCTTCACCCTTATTTTCCTGCCTGGAATGCTATCGTGATACCTGGAGGTGAAGCAGCCATTTTGTGCCATAAGGATGAAAGCCACATGCTAGGGATAGCGGAGCAGGAAGCCAGAAGGACATCCCGAGAGGCTGCCCAGCTCTGACTGCCTCCCCCAGGACTGTCTGGGTTCTGTGTTTAAGCCATCTTGGTCGGGTTTCTGTGACTTGCAGCTGACTGTAAATCCTGCCTCATCAGCAGGCCACCTCGGAGACCCTCACGATACTCAGCAGAAGGGCCAGCACAGAGCAGCTGCTTACTAAACATAAGTGAATGACGGAGTGAATGGATGAACGGGGCAGACCAGCCCTGAGACTGTAGGACCTGAACTGCAAACTCAACCCAAAAAGGAAGAGTGGTGGACAATCTAGTCAGTTAGGAGAACTGCATTCCTGACCAGCCCTCCCTGGACCACGCTGTGTGACCCTGAGCAAGTTCCTTCCCCAGTCTGGGCCTCAGTTTTCCTATCTGAAAAATTCGTGTGTGGACTTTGATGGGTCTGCAAGGGGAGCAGCCAGATTCACAGGCAGTGGCCTCTGTGATTCTTCTTTCTTTACTTTCTGGTGAGGGAGGAAGGGGGCTCCTCTCACCTTCAAGCCAAATTCCACAGAGGGGACAACAAAGGAAGAAGCTGCTGGGTTTGGTTATTATCTGGGAAGGGCTGGCCTCGACCAAGCTTGCCGCCTGTGCCAGACACCACCGGCTATGTGTGATCTCTCTGAACCTTCACTCCACCCCACGAACTGGGTGCTCTTATTATCCCTATTTAACAAATGAGGAAACCGAGGCTCAAGGGTTAAATAGCAGGGCCTACTGTACAGGGTGAGCATGTGGCAGAGCCAGGGCTTGTGAGCCGAAGGGATGAGGCCAGACATAACTGTAATCCCCAGTTATGGGGACGGAGGGATGGAACCTATAAGAGGTGACATCATTTTTCCCAAGGTCCCAGGGAAAAATTCAACAGGCAGTCCCAGGACCGGACCCCAGGTCTTTCTGCCTCCAAAGCAGGTGCCTCCTCCCAGGAGGAGCTGGCCATCGAGGGTAGGAGAAGGATAGAAGGAGAGACAGACATCAGTGTGAACCCAACCCGTGGGATGTTTGCTAAGCAGAGATGCTCAGAGCCACGGGGACGAAGAGAAGTGAATAGGTCTGATGGGGACATCAAGGAAGGCTTCCTGGAGGAAGTGACGTTAGAAAGGGACATTTTGAAGGGGTGGGAGCAAGGAAGGGATTGTATTCCAGGCCTGCAGAACCACAGGAGGGCTGGACACTTGCTCCACTGTGTTCTCTGAGTGTGGGGGAGGGCTGACTGTGAAGGCAGCCCACCCATGACTGTCTCCCCCATCAGACAATGTGCTCCTCAGAGTCCTCCTCAGGACTTAGCACAGGCTGGGACTCAGGGGACGGAGAGAGGTTGGATGAGGTCCAGCTGGGTCCCAGAACATCTTGGGGTGAGCAGGGAGTGAGGGCAGGAATTTTCGCCCAGTCCCAGCCTGGCATACAAGGCGGTTTCCTCCCGAAGAGCTCTCACCTTTTCCTACCTCTCTCACCTCTGGAACGCATCGCATCCCCCACCCCCACCAGAGAATCCCCAGCTGCCCCTGGGAGGCAGGAAGTGCTGGCTGGCAGCTGAGACCAGAGGGGAGTCTGGGGTGCTTAGACTCACGTAAGAGTCAGTGTGATGACACTCTCCCTCCCAAGCTTCTGCAATAATTAACAAGCCCTCCGGTGGTTCTGAGGCACAGCCAGGTTTGAGAAGCACTGACTTAACCTGCTCAAGTCTCAGCTTCCTTATCTGGAAAATGGAGGAGTATATGTCCCACCCGAACAGCATAGCTATGGAGATGGTAAGATGGTGCACAGGAGTGTTTAGCAAGGGGGAAGAGCCCTGCAAGTAAATAATGGTGACGAGTATTCCACACACTCAGCTAGAAACCGGCCACAGCAATGAAGCAATGGCCCAGACCTCCACCAGAGCCCAGGAAATGGCCCGGAATCTGTGCAAGAAGCTGGAGCATTATTAATTTGTGAAAAATTCACTGTGACCAAATAGTTATTCAGTACCTCCCAGATCATTTTTAAAATGCAAATTTTATCAACAAAGAGGAGAGCCTAATGCAGTAACTAGCAGAAGGGAAAGCAGAAAAGTGAATAAACTAGAAAACCAAAAATCAGCCTCTTCTACCCACCCCCACACATGCCCAGCAGGAGTCAAATATTAATTAACTGCTTCTTCCACTTGGACCCCCTCTTTGCAGGATTCATTCATGTTTGTTATGACAAACACTGTAGGAGCCAACCAACAAAACCCATCTCTTCAGAGGAAGAGATGGAGCCCAAAGTCACCAGCAGAACAGACCCCTGCCTGGGCTGGACCTTGGGGAGTTTTCTCTTAAAACAAATGCGCCTTCAGTGGTTGAGAATCTGCCTGCCAATGCAGGGGACACGGGTTCGAGCCCTGGTCTGGGAAGATCCCACATGCCGCGGAGCAACTAGGCCCGTGAGCCACAATTACTGAGCCTGCGCGTCTGGAGCCTGTGCTCCGCAACAAGAGAGGCCACGATAGTGAGAGGCCCGTGCACCGCGATGAAGAATGGCCCCTGCTTGCCCCAACTAGAGAAAGCCCTCGCACAGAAACGAAGACCCAACACAGCCATAAATAAATAAATAAATAAATAAATAAAATTAAAAAAACAAATGCACCCTAATTTTCAGTCACTTGTATATGATACCAAGGAGGGGCAGTGGGGTGAGGTGTTTGATTACTTTTACCTGGAGTGCAAGTATTTGCAGGTACTTGGAGCTATCGAAAACTTGCACTCTTGAAAATAATAATCCCACAGAACATTTAAATAATAATCATGGTATTCAGGCACAAAGACAATTTCAACAAATTCCAAAGTAAAACACATTCTCAACACAGTGAAATAAAAATTTTAAATTAATAGCTAGAGAGGGTTCTTTTAATCTAACTTGGTAGAAATTTGAAAACTCTTTTCCAAATAACTCTTGAGATAAAGAGGGAATTCAAAAGGAAATTACAGCCTACTTAGATGTTTCATACTATTTGGACATTAAATAAAATGAGAGCATTGAATACTAAAACTTATAGGATGCAGCCAAAGCAATACTCAAAGGAAAAGTCATATCCATAAATATACCTAAAGGATATTAAGTCCCTAAGAAAGAGATTCTTTTAACAGAAAGTTGGCTTACCCATCAAACAGCCCTCAGTAAGGGGAGGAACATCTGTCTAGTTGTCTTGCCAAGGTTCCTTGAAGTTCATACAAAAGAAAGATTGCTAATACACAGTTTTCTTTCCCAAAACTCTCCATCTCCAAACTTGAGATATGTGGTGATGAAATCACAGGAGTAGCAGAGATGCGTAAATATACACTGGGTTTGCTATTTCCAGTAGACAGATAAAGAAAGCAAGCTAGAGGAAGTCTGTAATGCCTACAGAGAAGCCTCAGTCCCAGTTCTGTTCTCATTACTGGCTCCTTTACCTGAAAACTCCAGTTAAGCAGTGGATAGGGAGGCCAAAATTCTAGACTCTGACTCTTCCGTTCATTAGCTGTGTGACCTTCATAGAATCACTTAACACTTATGGAGTAGTCAGCTTTTGCCATAATGATGCTGTTTAACAAACAACCTCAAACTCTCAGAGACCTCCTACACATTTATTCTCATTGGTCTCTAGGTTGACTGCAACTGGTTGGTCTAGGCTGGATTCAACTAGGTAGTTCTGTTTCAGGCCGTAGGTCAGTTGAACTTGACTCCAGGCTGTGACTTGGGCTCAAGTGTGCCCCGTGTGTCTTCACATTATTTTGGTATCAGAATCCAAATGGGATATATTCTGTTGTGACAGATCACAAATATGCAAGACATAGGGCAGAAGCGTGTGATGTCTCCTAAGGCTTCCTCTCAAGAGGCATCCTGTCTCTTCCACTAATAGTCTGTTGTCCAAAGTAACTCACGTGGCCAATGCCAAAGTCAGTGGGACAGGAAAATCTATTCTGCCTCAAGAAGGGGAGTGAAGAATTGCTGAACAATAATCCAATCTATCCTACTTTCTTAGCCTCATCTTTCCTATCTGTAAAATGCGGTTGACGGTAATTCCCACCTCATAGCAACAAAAGTCTTGAGCTTTGCTCTAACCTAACAGTACCTGAACCCTCCACTGGTTGGCTTTGACTCGAGTTATGTCCCCCTGCTGCCCAGTAGGGGGATGGGGTGGCCAGTCCTGGAGCTGGGGGTGGATCCAGTGCCACTCAAACCCCACGTCTGTTCCTGGATGGAGAAGCATTGGAACCTGTGTCAGGAACCTCACCGCAAAGCCCACTATCAGTGTTATACACTTGTTATCCATCAAATTTCCAAAACTGCTTAAGTCCCACTAAAATGTTCACTACAGGGATCACCTCCCCTTATCCAGGCCCCTCCGGAGCTGTAAGCAAGGCTGGCTGCCATCACTAATTTACCAGCTGCCTTTTCATCTTCGTCGGTACCTCGAGTCCCTCTGGGCCAAGATTAGCCTGGCGAGCGGCCTCATGCAGACCCCTGGAGACGGAGAGGCTCAAACAGACTCGTTTCAAGGTCCAGTCTCAGGATGATTCCCCAGTCAGTCCAGCCTCCTTTTCAAAGGAAGAAAGAAGAAGCCAAAGGCAGGAAAGTAGAGTTGTGAAGCGTTTGTGTTCTGGAAAAGAAAAGACTTGAGTTCAAACCCCATCTCTGCCACTTTCCGACTCTGTAAATTTAAGCAAATCGGGTGAGCTCTGTACACCTCAGTACCCTCATCTGGGAAATGGGCCTGATGACTACATCTCAGGTGGGTGTCTGCACAGAGTGGTGGAGGGATGATTCAGAACATGGGATAGAACAGCACCAGGTTGGAACCCCGGGGCTTCCAGTGAGGGATTCTAGAAAAGCTTTGGTCTCTTCATCTGTAAACTGGGGATGAGACAACAAGGTGCCTGATGGGGTGTTTGGAAGTCCTGTGCTGTGAACCAGCGAGTGCTGTGCCTCATATGTACTCAGTTCTCAATAAGTGATGGTTCCATCCCTTCTCCGTGACTCTGAAAATA
This sequence comes from Balaenoptera physalus, assembly GCF_965194825.1. Taxonomy (NCBI): domain Eukaryota; kingdom Metazoa; phylum Chordata; class Mammalia; order Artiodactyla; family Balaenopteridae; genus Balaenoptera; species Balaenoptera physalus. The sequence goes on from NC_138886.1 coordinate 6,981,765, forward strand.
CCAAATGGGCTGCCTTTAACAACATGGGGACAGAACTAGTCACTAAATGTGGGGTGATTCGGTGTGTTGCATGATGTGCCTTATAAATGTTAATTGGTCCAATGAGTTAAATATCCAGACTTTGTCAAATCTAAGACGTTATCAACGGTAAGACACAACACAATTTCAGAGGTATTAGATGGGGGTGGGGGGAAGGGCAGGGTGGGGAGTGGGTGCCTTAGAATGGATTAAATTCAGTGTTTGGTACTACAGGTGAGAAATCAAGCCATGGTTCCAAAGAATTAAATGGTGTCTGATTTCATTACCTTGGAATAGCCTCATCTCTGAGTATATTGCATCCACTGGAGAATGACTGTCCTTTCCCATTCCCTAATATCCTGAAAGGGTTTGGCACATAGCAGACACTCCACAAATATCTGTTGAAAGAGTGAATCAATCTCTCCCTCCAGTCATCAAAGAATCAAAGAACAAATCAGCAATGAATGACACTTGTTGGTCAAAAACTGTGTTCACCACTAAGAAAGGACAAGACTGGTTAAAACTTTTTTTTTCTTTTCAAAAGGGACTTCCATTCTAGACTGATGTTAAAAAATATTTTTGTCCACATCTGATACATGGAAAGCTAAAACAGTTGTTCACCAATATCCTTTCGCACAGATAATGTTTGTTCATTGAACAGATAGAAATTGGGCATCTGTTCTTGGCTAGGGACTAAATAAGGTATCAAGCACAGAGAGTTGCTTGTGGATTCTGCCCATAGGGAGTTTACAGTCTAGGAGGGGAGACAGACAGACATGTTAAAAAAAATAAACTTTTCTTGGTAGCCATGTGATAAGAAGCCCTCCCCACCCTGTCCCCAGCTAAGAGCCTTTTAGTTTATTTTTGTGGTCCACAAGTTGGTGAAGCTCTGCTTTTGCTTTCTTCAAGGCCTTCATGTCAGTAACAAAGCTGTGTATTCACTGAACCGGGCCATCTGCCTCCTGTGTGCAACTGAGGACTACACTTTCCAGCGTCCCTTGCAGGTAGGTGGTGCCATGTGACTCCATTCTGGCCAATGGAAGGGAAGAATGCAAATTTAGACTTCACCATAAGACATGTTGCAGCATCATCCACATACTGGCTCCCACCTCCCCTGTGTGCAAGGCTGAAAGCAAAAAAATCTGGGATGGTGGAACTGACAATGGGAGGAGGCTGGAGGAAAGCTGTCTGATCCATTGGACTGAGAAAGAAAGAAATTTTTATTGGGTCAAGTCCCTAAGATTTCAGGAATTATTTGTTACTGCAGCAGAGCATAGCCTAACTCACCCAGACCTTTATGAAAATCATTCCCATTTTCTAATGAATGAGAAATGAATGGGACTAAAGATCTCCTCACTGCTAAGGAGGAAAACCAGGCACTGAGGAAAGACCCTGCTACGAAGAGGCGGCACAAAGGGGAGATGAGGCTCTAGGCTGGGGCCATTGCTGTCCCTAGAGGATCAGTGATGGGGCAAACCACCTCCCAACCCTGAGCACTATGAACCAGCGAAATCAGGCTGAAAAGATGAACCAGAACAGCATCAAAGGTTCACAAGTTCACAAGGATATTCACCAGCCTCAGCTCTCAGAGTCCTGGAGGCCACCTTCTTCTTCCTGCCCTCTGCTTCCCCAGGTGTCAGGGTTAAAAGAGCCAGGTGTGGAGGCAAGCCAGTCTAGATTCCAGTCAGTTCACCTCTCTGAGCCTCAGCATCCTCGTCTGTAAAATGGGCATGATAATAAAAGTACTTCAGTCATAGATTCTGTCATGAGGATCCAACAAGATGATTCATGTCAAGAACTTGGGGGCTAGTACACAGTAAATGCTCAATAAATAGGCTAAGGGGAGGGCACTGGGAGCCACCACCAAGGACACAAGGCGGAGACCCACTTTGCTACATCCTGGGGTCAGTTCTAGGGAAAGGTTTTGACCCCCCAGCACAAACCACAAGGGTTCACTCTCCAACCTGTAAGTCTCTCTCCCCTTCCTCCCTCTCGGCCAGATTAATCCCAGCCCCTTTGAGGTCACAGGCTGGGCTCCTTGCCTCATTTCCACCCCTCCTGAGGCCAGAGCTGTGACTAGGTAACTCACTTAGCCCTGAGTGCGTGTGTGTGTGTGTGTGTGTGTGTGTGTGTGTGTGTGTGAGAGAGAGAGAGTGTATGTGTGTGTGAGTGTGTGATGGGGCAGGCAGTGTGGAGCCATGTGACTCCTGCCTCCCTCTCCACCACTCATTAGCGGGAGGACCCGCACAGATACTTCTTGTTTCTGCACCTCGGTTTCCTCATCTGTATGACAAACGTAATGATGGGGCCTGGGTCCCCCAGGGACTAGGTGGGTTTGCTTAGGACATGGATGTCGAGGGCCCCCCCCGGGTGCCCTTTCACCAGCACAAAGTCCCGAACTGAGATCCTACTTAGCCCCACGTTTAAAATTTTTTTTAAATAAAAAGGAACTTAGGAGATGAATTGAGGACAGATGATTGGTACTCACTGGGCTGTCTCTTTCTCACTCTACACACACACACACACACACACACACACACGCACGCACACACACATACGCACACAAGCGCACACACACATACACACAGGCGTGCACACACACTTGAGAAATGGGTTTTTTTTGAGAAATGCTCTCAAAACAAAAACAAAAACTCTGCTTTGTTCCATGTAAGCAGCATTAAAAATTCACCAGTTGTGGGGAGTAGGAGGGACAGGAGTACAGCCTGAGCTCAGAACAGATTGCTGGAGAGTTCGGGCCAGCGAAGCAAGGACTTGGGCCTGGGGAAGGCCGGCATGGGGGCGGGTGGGAGGGGGCCAGGGGAGAGCTGGGAGCTTGGGACCCTCTGACCAGTGTGCCTTCGAGGCTGGTCACTCCCCTGCCACAAGTCCCCATCACAAAGCCCTATTTACTTCTTTATCATCCTCATTGCAATCTTGTTTATTTATCTGCCTACTTATTTCTTGTTTGTTTCCTGTCTGGTCTGGAATGTAAGTAAGGTCCTTGAGAGTGGGGTTGTCCTGGTTCTAGGAGCTGATGCAGAGCCTGGCACACAGTAAGCGCTTAATATTTGTGAAGGAACAAAAGGATGAAGTGAACAAATGAGTAAACGGATGAATGGACAAAAGACCAAGGACGAGGCACAGCTGGTCAAGAATGGATGACACAGTCTTTCTCTAGCTCGGATCAGAATCTGGTACCCACGGACCAGCAGCAGCCAGGAGATGTGTGGCCCCAGAACTTCAGTTCTCTGGGCCTCAGTTTCCTCAACTGTGAAATGGGGATTATTGTGCTACCCACCTCATTAGATTGTTTTGAGGATTAATGAAAAAATCCATATTAAACATAGTTCTGTGCCTGGCACAATGGTCTATAGTTTTATTCCCTGAGTAGGGAGGTGGAGGTGGCAGGTGGCACATACACCAGCTCCCACTACTCAAATGAAAAAAAAAAAAAAAAAAATCTCAGATTCAGTTCCTAAGATCCAAGGAGCTTCTCACTCCTTAGGAACTCCCAGCTGAGGCCGGTGAGGGGACAAAGGTCTGTACTAAGTGAGTTATAAAAACAACTCTGAGCCAGGAACCTCTGAGCCACCCCCCACCCACCCATACACACACACACACACACACACACACACACACACACACACCAAGGGCCGGCCCAGGACTAACTCTGGCCTGCCCAGCACGCTCTGCTTCTGGCAGGATTTTGAGAAAGGAAAAGAGAGGGAGCGGGGGGAGTTTCCCATTTCAGTACTAATCCCCTCAACTCTTCAAAGCACTTTCCGGTCATTTGATGCTCACACTGCCTCCTGGAGGAAGGTGACAAATGAGCAAACTGAGGCCCAAGAGAGGCGATGCGCATTACCTGAGGATAATAGGCCAATCTGGGGCTAGAACCCGTTTCTCCTGACCTCCAGACCCACTCTGTCTGCTGAACCAGCCCAGATGTCCAAAGCGCTGAACAGACACTCCATCCTCATCCCAGGGGCAGCTACCCAGCAGGTTTGCCGTAAAGGCTCCCAGCTGAGCCCTTGGGAGACATCACTAATCAACTGGAGCACACACCAAATCCCTTCCAACCCAGGGTTCCGGGCAGACACTACCAATCAATCGGGGTTGGCCTAGGCGATTAAAAGGATCCTCAGCCCCGCTCTGGCAGGGAGAGCTGCCTGGTGTTCTTAGCACAGCACCTGCTCATTGGCCAGTATTTAGTCCATGGTTATTGAGTGAGTGAATGAATAAATGAATGAATGGGTGAGTGAACAAACAAATGGGTACCCAGCCGGTGTCAGGTGCTTGGGCAGAGACCCCAGGTGACAGATCACATCCGCCCTGTATGCACATTCCATCGATAAGTACAGAAATCATTCAAAAGGCCAATGAATCCAAAAGTAGCAGCGGGGGTCTCCAGTCCTCCCCTGCTGCTCCCGGTGCCCCCACTTCCCCAGAGTCCTGGGATTGCAGTCACTTCTCCTTCCTTGCTCGGTGACCCCAGGCAAATCACCCAAGCTCTCTGTGCCTCAGTTGCTTCATCCATAAAGTGGAGATGATAACCAAACCTGCCCCAGAGGTTGGCGTGGGGCTTCAAGGAGACCAGCATGCGAAGCGCTTGGCCCAGTGGCTGGCACAGAGCAAGAGCTCCAAAAAGCCAAGCTGCTGTCAACCTTCCACATTACACTTAAGGACCTTGAAGCCAGGAGCCATGATGCCTTCCTGGGCACTGAGCCTGTTGCCCAGGACCATGCTGGGCAAACACAGACCGGTCATTAAGCTGTGCCTGGAACACTGACAGGATGACGGTTCTTCAGGGCAGAAGGAAGGCTCCCCGGCTCCAGGACCCCAGCCAAGCTTCCCAGTGCCCATCAGCCACAGAACAGCCTTCTTGGGGTACAGCAGGGGGCTCCCTCGTCCAAACACCACTGGCTCCACAGCCTCAGAGAGGACTCAGCAGTGACCCCTGTGGTCAGCTGTGCCCCATGCCTTCTCTGCCACTGTCCACAGTCCCAAATCTCAGTCCCCACGGAGCAACGCCCACTCCAAGCCATGGAGACAGCGAGCTGGGGCAGCCAGAGGCTGGACTGGGAGGTGGGACGTCTGGGTTCCAGTCCCAGCTCGGGGCGACACCTCAGCACATCCTTCCTCCTCTCTGGACCTCAGTTTACCCATCTGAAATTAGGGATGGGGGCAGCCCGATGCCTAGGGCCCTTCCAATTCTAAGTGTTTTCTGCATACTTACATGTATTGACTGATCTACTTCACAAATATTTATTGAGTGCCTACTGCATACCAGGCCCTGGGCCTCAAGCTGTTCTCTCTGGTGAAAGGCCCCTCCCCCTCCTTGGCCTCCCAGTCTCAGCTTCCTGCAGGAAGCCTTTTCCAGGCCAGCTTTGGGGTCTCTCCCCTGCCCTCCTCCAGCCCCGTCCTTCCTATCACACAGACTTATCACTCTGTGTCATCTGGTCTGTTTATCTTGTCTGCTTCCCTCTGAATTGTGGCCTCCTGAGGGCAGGATCACGTCTTGTTCCCCGACCCATTTGCAGGAATTCCAGAGTAGTGTTCTGGAAATATCTCTTGGGCCACTGAACAAAGGAATGAATGCATCAGTTCCAAATCTCTCTCCCCCTTCCCCCTCCTCCCAATACAAAACCCTCAATTAACCTTTTTGTCTCTGCATCCTCTTCGCCAAACCAATCCCTGGGAACCCACCAGGCAAGTCCCAAAGCTGACCAGGGTCCTTCCTGGCATGTCTCCCACTTCTGAACTGGGTGACCAAAAGGTGCCCACAGGCATATGTGGCATTTCAAGGTGTTCACGGCTCCACTGTGGGGCTGACAGCACCGGGGGTTTGACGGGAGCCCAGGTCCCGAGAGGTTCTGTGCCCTGCTCCACTGTCCCAGCAGACCCTCGGTAAATATTTAGGCATTAATTAACTTCCTCCAGGGAGCGGTGACTCAGGGCCAGATGTAATCTCCCAGCTCCGGGGGGGGGGGAAAGGTGAGCGCCCCAACCTTTCTCAGATGCCCAGACCAATAAGGCCAGCCCTTCATTCCAAGAAGCCTGGTCTCACTCGAACCTGCCCCCCTGCACACGTGTGCACACAGATACTCATACACACACGTATACACCCGATGCCCTGGACGGTCTGTAGTACCCTGCTCTGAGCCGTTGAACATCTGAACAGAAGCCTTATGTGTGACCCACCCATTCTATAAACGTCTGTGAATTCCTACTGTGCGCCCCCCAATCTTCATTGCTCCCAGGGGCACCAAAGAGCTCAGCTGTTCCACTGCCTCCTTCAGCAAGTGTTTTCTTACGACAGCTGCAGCAACTCTCCCGTCCAGGCCACCCCAAAAAAGATCAAGGGTTTTATTAAGCTGGACAACTGCTCAGCCCTCCCCACTAGCCACTTCTTGATTCTTGAGAAGGTGGGGAGACCAAGTGAATGCGGGCCCCAGACAGGAGGGCCCAAAGAATGGGGCCACGCAGACGGGGCTGACCACTTCTCAGCTGGCCCCAGGGAGTGGAAGACCCTTAGAAGAGCTCAAACTCACCTTGGGGCAGAGGCTAAGTAGGGGAAGCTGGCTCCCCTGCCCCCAGCCTGTGGCTAGGGAATCCATTTCCATCCCTACCTGGTGTCCCATCTGGACCCCCAGAGTTAGGGGGTGCAGCTCTGAGAATGGCTGTCAGTGATGAGCTGAGCTTGGAGAGAGATTTGCTCCTTCACGGGTCCTGCAGGCCCTGGTCTCACAGCCGTTGTCAGGATAGTCGTGGGGTGTTGATCAAGTCAAGGTTATGTTCGCCATGAGCTGAGCCCTGAGAACTGGACTCAGATCCACCCACGGCAGAAGGAAGCAGCTGATTTCAAAGAACCTAAAGCGAGTTCCAATCCTGGAAACAGACCTGGGTTCAAATCCTGCCTCGACCTCTTCTTGGCTGAGTGACCTTGAGCAAGACACATACACTCAAAGTCTTAGTTTCCCCCAATAAATTCTCAGGAAGCACAGAATGAAGGTCCAAAATCAGCATTAATAACACATTCTTGAGATGTGGCACATATATACAGTGGAATATTACTCAGCCATAAAAAGAAATGAAATTGAGTTATTTGTAGTGAGGTGGATGGACCTAGAGTCTGCCATACAGAGTGAAGTCAGAAGGAGAAAAACAAATACCGTATGCTAACACACATATATAGAATCTAAAAAAAAAAAAAAAAGGTTCTGAAGAACCTAGGGGCAGGACAGGAATAAAGATGCAGACGTACAGAATGGACTTGAGGACACGGGGAGGGGGAAACGTAAGCTGGGACAAAGTAAGAGAGTGGCATGGACGTATATACACTACCAAATGTAAAATAGATAGCTAGTGGGAAGCAGCCACATAGCACAGGGAGATCAGCTCGGTGCTTTGTGTCCACCTAGAGGGGTGGGATAGGGAGGGTGGGAGGAAGATGCAAGAGGGAGGAGATATGGGGATATATGTATATGTATAGCTGATTCACTTTGTTATAAAGCAGAAACTAACACACCATTGTAAAGCAATTATACTCCAATAAAGATGTTAAAAAAAAAAATTACATTCTTGGCATCTTGCAAAGTGCCAGACGCCATGGGTCCCAGACGTGACGGTAGAACCAGATAGGACCTCCCGCTTCCCTCCACATGCTAATGATATCTCAAAGGTGAACTTCAAAAATAAACGAATGGGGGCTTCCCTGGTGGCGCAGTGGTTAAGAATCCGCCTGCCAATACAGGGGACACAGTTTCAATCCCTGGTCCTGGAAGATCCCACATGCCGCGGAGCAAATAAGCCCGTGCACCACAACTACTGAGCCTGCACTCTAGAGCCCGGAGCCACAACTACTGAAGCCCGCGCGCCTAGAGCCCGTGCTCCACAAGAGAAGCCACCGCAATGAGAAGCCCGCGCACCGCAACGAAGAGTAGCTCCCGCTCACCACAACTAGAGAAAGCCCGCACGCAGCAACGAAGACCCAAAGCAGCCAAAAATAAATAAATAAAATAAATAAATTTATTTAAAAAAAACAAACAAATAAACGAACGAAGGCTTTGTGTCAAGACAGGCCCTGGGGAAGTAAGGAGCAGTATATTTTTATTCTTACAGGTACTATCACATAAACAAGTTCCACTTCTGTGTGTTCCTATCACCAGATCACCAATAGTATGGAAGTAAGATGCCCTTTCTCACAGTTCCCCTAAAATATCAATCCTGGCTTCTCTGGGTGGGGGCAGAAGAGGTGCTTCTGATCACAGGGGCTCAGACCACTTTGAGATTGTTCACAGATGGCATGGAAAGGCCAGAGCACTGGATCTGGAGCTGTGGGACCTCAGGCGAGTGCCTTCCACTGTCAGTGTCCCAAGTTTCATCTGAAAAGTGGGGTACGTGCTCCCTAAATCTGTTTTTACCCTTGATGCCTGGCACTGAGTAGATGCTGAAAATTTGTTTGTGGAAACCAACCTGGAGAATTCTTAAGTCTGAGGGGAGACCCAGAAAGTACAGAACGGGCTGGCTGGGTCTCTTTACTCCTGCCAAGGGATGAAGTAGGTGCTGAGGACAACAGGCCCAAGGAAAGAGGAAACTCAGAAGAAATCCCAAGGAGAGGGGGAAACGGCAGGAAGTTTGTTCCTGGGACCTCGTCCCACCCCAGCACCGCCCCCCAACCGCCCCCAAGGCCCACCTAGCCCTCATACTCTCTGTGAAGCCTCTTCCTCCTTCAGGGGCCAACTCGAGGACCCCCTCCTCAGCAAACCTCCCGACCACTTCAAAGAGACCCTCCCACCCAGGCGCCTTGGACCCCCCCCCTCTGAGCAGCAGTCACCCCCTTTCAGGCTTCCCAGTCCAGGGGGAGAGCGCCCTGGAGATCATCCCCACCATATCAGGCCCCAGCTGGGAGGAGGCGGCCCATAAACGGTTCAGGACAAGAAGGAAAACAAAAGTGTCAACAAAAGTTAAGTGGGCGAGCTCCTCGGCCCTTGGTATTCGCCTCCCGCCTGGAGCTCACAGCCCTGGTACAAATCCGAGCTCTGCCCCTTAGGAGCTGTGGGATTCCGCCACGAGTCACCCCGCTCCTCAGAGACTCAGGCCCCCGCTCTGCCTGCAGTCACGGGGAGCGAGTCAGGGCGCTTCTGGCCGGGCCTGCCCCGGCCTAGGCACTTAATAACAGTCCCTATTGTCATTATTATTAGTTAGGAAGGCAAGGAAAGGTTACAGAACCGGTGATTAGGACACTGGATGTCAGCTCTCAGAACGCCTTTAGACCTCAGCTGTTGGCGAGGGGCACGCCTCCAAGCCTCCCCTATTAGAGGAGACCAAAATTCACCATGTTTTGGTTTCTCCCGTCAGACAAATGGGGAGGACGGCCCTTCCCCGAGTGTTCCCTGAGCCTCCTCAGCCAAAAAGTCAAGGAGTCAGGCCCAACATAACTCGGCGGCTGAGGGTACCTCGAAATCTCTTTCTCCTGAGGGGTCCCCAAAGGTCAAGCCGGCGGCCCCACTAGTCTCTTGCAAAAGCCTTGCGTCCCGCGGGTCACCCGGGGGCGGTAGGTAAGAAAGGAGGTGCCGCGTGGCCGGGAGTGGGAGCCGCGCTCACCTGCCGCAGGTGAGGCCCAGCCGTACGGAAGGGGGAGGAGCCGTAGCAGCAGCACGCAGGTGAGCCGACCCCCGGCTCCCAGGAACTAGGCCGAGGGCGGCCGCGGGCTCCAACGTGGCGGCTGCGAGGCGACCCATGTCGCAGACAGCGGCCTCGGTGGCTCCGAGTCCCGCGCGGCGCCGCGGCCACAGGAGAACATTCGAGGCAGCAGCGGCGTTGGAGGCCCGGGGTCCGTTCGGTATTTGAATAGCACAAAGGAACCGCCTTGGTCTGATTGGCCAGTCTAGTGGCCCCGGGGCGGGTAGCGTCTGTCACTCGGGAGGTTTTGGGCACTCTTATTGGCTCATCAGGTGTGGGGCGGGGCCCGGACGCCCGGCTAAATAGCTGGGGCCGGGGCCGGCCGAGGCTCATTGCTTTGGCGCCGTCTGGGGAGCACGAGCCCGCGGGTGGCGCGCAGCGCATGGTGGCGGCTCCTCTCGGAGCGCAGCCGACCCGCTGACCCGGGCTCCGTTTCCCCTGACCAGCGCGTCCCGGAGGCCGGCTGGAGGCCGAAACAGCAGCAGCATTAGCAGCAGCAGCGGTCGCGGCTGCTCCGCCGCCGCCGTCTCCGCGGGAGCATGGAGTGCGCCCTGGACGCCCAGAGCCTGATCAGCATCTCCCTGCGCAAGATCCACAGCTCCCGGACCCAGCGCGGCGGCATCAAGCTGCACAAGAACCTCCTGGTGTCCTACGTGCTCCGCAACGCGCGCCAGCTCTACCTGAGCGAGCGCTACGCCGAGCTCTACCGGCGCCAGCAGCAGCAGCAACAGCAGCAGCCGCCCCACCACCAGCACCAGCACCTCGCGTACGCGGCGCCGGGCATGCCGGCCAGCGCGGCCGACTTCGGCCCGCTCCAACTTGGCGGCGGCGGGGACGCGGAGGCGCGCGAACCTGTCGCCCGGCACCAGCTGCACCAGCTCCACCAGCTCCACCAGCTGCACCTCCAGCAGCAGCTGCACCAGCACCAGCACCCGGCGCCCAGGGGCTGCGCGGCGGCGGCGGCGGCCGGGGCGCCCGCGGGCGGCGCGGGGGCGCTCTCGGAGCTGCCCGGGTGCGCCGCACTCCAGCCGCCGCACGGCGCGCCCCACCGCGGGCAGCCCTTGGAGCCGCTGCAGCCGGGTCCTGCGCCGCTGCCGCCGCCCGCGCCCACCGCGCTCTGCCCGCGGGACCCACGCGCCTCGGCCGCCTGCTCCGCGCCCTCCGCGCCCCCAGGGGCCGCCCCTCAGGCGGCTACCGCCGCCTCCCCGCCCGCCTCCCCGGCCCCCGCCTCCTCCCCCGGCTTCTACCGGGGCGCGTACCCGGCCCCCTCGGACTTCGGCGTGCACTGCAGCAGCCAGACCACCGTGCTGGACCTGGACACTCACGTGGTGACCACGGTGGAGAACGGCTACTTGCACCAGGACTGCTGCGCCTCCGCCCACTGCCCCTGCTGTGGCCAGGGCGCCCCGGGACCCGGCCTGGCGTCCGCCGCCGGCTGCAAGCGCAAGTATTACCCAGGCCAGGAGGAGGAGGACGACGACGACGAGGACGCGGGCGATCTGGGGGCCGAGCCCCCCGGGGGCGTCCCGTTCGCCCCCTGCAAGCGCGCCCGCTTCGAGGACTTCTGCCCGGACTCGTCCCCGGACGCGTCCAACATCTCAAACTTGATCTCCATCTTTGGCTCGGGCTTCTCCGGGCTAGTGAGCCGACAGCCGGACTCCTCTGAGCAGCCGCCGCCGCTCAACGGGCAGCTGTGCGCCAAGCAGGCGCTCGCCAGCCTCGGCGCCTGGACTCGAGCCATTGTCGCCTTCTAGGGACCCCCGAGGGCACGGGGACACGGGGCCCCGCGGGGCTGGGGCCAGACAAAGACTCGGCCAAGGGGCGAGAGGAGGGAACGAACGGGCGCCCGGCCACTCGGGGCTGAGCTGGGGGCGAGCAGAGGGAGATGGCTGATGTTTTATAAATTGTAAAATAAAAAAAAAAGAAATCTAAGATCTTGGACTTTATTTTTGCAGAGAGAAAAAGCGCCTATTTAAGTATGCTTTGTGTTTCTCCTACTCTTTTTTTGCTTTTTATTGTAGTGATTGCAGTGGTGTTTAGCGAGGAGCCAGCCACGTGAGGAAGGGCTGCTGCCCGGCGGAGGTGCCGGGCAGCCGGGGGCGAGGCAGGGCGCCCGGACCGCCGGGGCGCGCTGGGGGCGCAGCGCAGGAGGGCGCGGGGCCCGGGGCTCCGATTCCAATCAGTTGTCAGACCTAGGAAGCCCGGCGCTCCGTTCTCCCGAGTCCCTCCGTGGGGTGAGGAATGGGTCTTGTGAAATCCTGAGCAAAAACAAAGGCAAACTCTATCTCCGAAAGGGACGTTTGGGTCACATTTCCTCTCTGGGGGCGGCCTCCAAAGTTCTCAAAATGAGAAGGCAGAAATGAAAACACTTCAACTTTTTTTTTCTTTTCTTCGCGGGGCGGGTGTCTTGAACCCCTCCTCTCCCCGCCCCTCTGGCTCTGTCCTCCTCCCCTCCTCCACCCGTCTTCCAGACTCGGGGGTGGCGCCCGACACCCCGACACTCTCGGACACTGTTTGGGGAAGGGGTGGGGGGCGGGCACAGCCGACTACATTTCCCATCATGCCCAGCACTGCGGTCCTCACTAAACAAAAAAGGAAGTCGATTCCTTCACCTGGATCCCCGGCGGCCCCGAGGGAGGGAGGGGCCGGGACCGCCGACTGCGTTGGAGACTTTTCACTAAGTTCCTGGTCAGATGTGGTGTTTGTGTGTGTGCTTCTAAGTTGCACTGTCCTGGTTCAGCCTTCGGTTGCATTTCATGAAACCAGCATTGTTCGAGCCTGTGACAGCCCCGTCCTGTGTCTTTAGCTCGATAGATCTTGTTTAATTTAAAGCCTTTTGTTGTAAAAAGGTGGGGTTGGTCTGCAGCCCCTCTGGTTCTCTATCATCAGCACCATGTGGACTCCAAAACAAGTTGCCAACCCTTCCTTTCTTGGCCCTTCTCCCTCATTGCCCTGTATTTTTGTGCATACTGAATTGTATATCACCGGGTAAAACTGTTCAGATTATTTGTTTAAATTTATAATCTTAATAAAAAGTCGATTATAGAGGATGGCGGTGCCTTGTTTTCAGGTCGGCCTGGAGGTGGAGGGGAGGATAGAGGGTGGTGAGGAGAGACCCCTACCCTCCGGCAAACCCCAGCTCTCCTGGGCCTGGGAGGGCAGGATCTGCCCACATCCGCAGGGCCGGGGGTGGGAGCGGAATGGGGGTGTGGTGCTGGTTGCTGGGGAAGAAGCCGGCGCTGCGCGCTTCCCGGGCCCCCCTCCCCAGAGGGGCCTATCCCCCACGGGAACCGGCCGCCCCCAGGGTCTCTATCAGGAAGCCGAGCGAGCCTCCAGCACATTTCCTGACCTGCCGGGGGCGCAGGGCCTGGTCGGCCTCACGTCTGAGCTCTCTTCGGCTGGGGAGAGCAGCCGGGGGACGCCGGGGGGCTTGCGGGCCACCCACACTCCCCGCCCTGCGCCTCCGCCCGCACGTCCGCACATCTCGGGCTGCAACTTGGGGAAGTTTTTTCCTTTTCCTTTTCTTTTTTTTAAGTTGAGTTTGTTATCACTGCTCGGTGCCACTTGGTGGTGTGCTGGCGGCGTCTCCCTCCCTCCTCGCGCCCCTCCCCTCTCCCTCTCCCCGCCCCTCCCCTCTCCCTCTCCCCTCCCTCCCGCCCGCCTCTCTTCCCTCCCCAGTGGATGTAGGCAGGAAGGCTCCAGGCGCGCTCTCCCCGCTGACCACCTACGGAATGACCTCAGAGTGGGAGAATGTGCCAAGGCCCCGAGGAAGCTCGCGTCCTCCCCCCTGGAACCAAATTCACATCTGGAGCCGCGCCTCGGGCTCGGGGGCGCGCGGGTTGGTTCCAGCGTAAGAGGGGATAGGAAAGATTGAAGGGGGTGGGGGGGAAGAAAGAAAGAGAAAAAAAAGAAAAAGAAAAAAAGCAAAGTGGCAGCTTGCTATTTGATAGTGCCTCTCTCTCTCTCCCTCTCTCTCTCTCTCCCTCTCTCTCTCCCCGCACCCCCCCCCCGTCCCTGGCGGTCTCCCCAGTGCCCTCTCGCTCTCTTTCTCGCCCCTGCGCTCCCCGAGCTTTGCTGCACGAGCCACCCCGCAGGACGACTCACGTCCCCGACCCCAGCCTTCACGCCTCCCGCAGCGAGAGGAGGGGCTGCCGCCAAGAGGCCCCGCACCCCAGTCTCCGAGAGGCGGACGCAAGCCAGTCCCAGGAGCCCGCTGGGCTCTGGGTGCCGGTGTCGCGCGAGGCGAAGTTCTCAGGGACACTCCAGAGCCCAGCGGGCCGCGAAGGGCCCGCGATGGGGATGGAGGAAGAGGGAGGCTATGGAGGCGTGAGTTACGGGGAGGAAAGGCACCTTCACCCCCCAGGGCTGTTTTCTCGGCCTCCCACGGGAAGAGTCTGGAGCTGCTGAGGAAGGGTAACGGCGTGTCGCCCTCCTCCCCATCCTCCCCCCCCCCCCCACCCAAGTCCGAGGAAGAGCTGTTTGATGCGCGGTTTTGATTCAATCCGCCAAGCCAGTTGCCAGAGCTCCCCCTAGCGCTCTTCCAGGGTGCTGCAGCGGCAGCGGCTGGGAGTGGGCGAGGCACAGCCGGGGGCGGCGGGGCTGCTGGGGGCTGCTGGGTGCCCACCTGGGGCACAGCGCTGCGTCGGGATCTAGCCCTGGCTGGAGCGGGAACCGGGGGCTGCGTGCATCCCCACTCCAGGCCCGCGGGGAGCAGGGGGCACGTGGTCGGCCGCCTTTGTTGGGAGGGCGGACCTGGGCCTGAAGGGACCAGCCGAGGGGCTTGGGAACTCCCACCTGTCCTTACGGCAAAGGAGTGTGGGTGGTGGGCTGCGAAATAAGAGCTCTGAAGTCAACAGGACCCCGGACCGGGGTTCTCCTCCCCTCTGCCAGGTTTTCTGAGCTTCAGCTGCCCTAAGAGACCTCAGGCACACTGGGATCTAGTGAAACCGTGGGAAGGGGAAGGAGGGCGCCGGAAGCACCTGGAAGAGAGGTGCCCTTCCACCCAATTATCTTTTCAGGGCCCAGGGACCTTGGGTAGCCACACAAAGGGTTAATGCCCTCAGCACAATGCGCAGCGACCCAAAACACAACCCCCTGGCCACCTACCTCACACTAAGACATTCCACACAAAGTGGTAACACAAGCAGCGCTGATGTTACAGTACACACCACACTGAAGGCCGCACCTGGCCGAACGCACTGTCCCCAACACAAGACGCTCTAAGGAGCATCGTCACTCCACTCAAGGCCACGCCCCCTCCCCGGAGGTTGGCACAGCTCACAGCGTGCTCTTCCAGAACATCCTGAGAGAATAATACTCCCCAGCTGAGAGCAACTGAAAGGCTGAGGGGAGGGGGGGCGTGGGGAGGATTCGGGCCATGAGGGTCTTGGGAAAGGGGGAAGGGGGCAGGCCGGCAGGCAAACCGGGAGTCCAGAGACCCAGGTCCACAGACAAGCCCTGCTCTTTCCAGGAAAAAGACCAAGCCAGACCCCACAAGAGCCCCCAGGCAGGACTTAGTGTGGGGGGCTACTTGAGGAGGCAGGGAGATTGGAAGAGACGGAGCTTTCAGAGAACAGCAGTTCTGGAAGCGAGAGCTCCAGCAAGCCCCTGGTCCCCCCAAGTTAACCAGCACACGCGCGCGCACGCACACACACACATACTTCCCTCAGCTCCTAGAACACCACAGGTCCTGCTGTCCTTGATACGTGGTGTAAAGCAGAGCCAGGCTTCAAGCTGTGCTCCCAGCAATGTGGAGCTGCGGGGATAACAGCTGAGAGCCTGGGAGAGCTGCAGGCTGCCCTCCAGAGAAGCCAGGGGCTGGGGATGGATGCCCTGGGCTCCCAGGAGGGTCACTGTGTAGGATACTGAGATCTGAGTGCTACTATCCTATGTGTGTGTGTGTGTGTGTGTGTCCGTGGGTGTCGCTCTGGTGCAGGGCATGTCTTTCTGCATCTCCATGCACGGGACACGCATTTGCAAGGTGCCCACTTAGTGCCTGGCCAGTGCAAAGCACTGAGCTGAGTACTGAGAAGAAGAACAGCAGATAAAAGGACAGCAAATCCCTCTGTATGTATTCACTCAGTTAAGTTTCCCAGCTACTCTCAGAGATAGATACCATGAGCATCCTAGTTTTAGAAATGAGAAATCTTGCCAGAAGTCACATGACAAAGAAGTAGCCAATCTTTCTGCTGGAGTTCACAGTCTCGTGGAGAAGAACGTATAACATATTACAATGCGAGCTGTCAAATGACCCTGATGTTGTCTAAACAGTAACATTGGTAAGTTCCAGCTGAACCTGAACTAACAGGATGGAGGGATGGAGAGACACACAGGACAGCGGTGTCTGTATCCCACCCCACTGAGGGCAGGGACTGACCTCTTCCTGGTATTTGTCAGGATCTTTATGGTAGGGAACAATGACTTGAATGGAACCAGCTTGGGCAAAAGGTGGGATTTCTTGGTTCATGGCACTGAACTGTACAGTGGGCAGGGGTGCGGCTGTCTTCAGGTACAATTGGATCCAGGGACAAATCTCCAGATGCTCTCTCTGCCTCCTGTGACTTTCTTCTCTGCATTGAGCACGCCACTCTCCTACTGCAGACCCACTTCTCACGACAGCTGTCAGAGGCAGCTCCTGGACTCCCATCCCATGGCTTTTCCACCCAAGAAGGACTGTCCTCTTCTCCTGTTTCCAACTCAGAAGATCTCAGGGAAGGACCCTGTCCTGTCCCAAACCTGCAGCCAGGGTTGGATGGGGCTTGGTAGTGCCCACTGGAAGCTCATGGGCAGAGAAGGGATGCTCTTCTCAGAAAAGGGTGATACAGGTGACAGACCAAAGATGTCCTCCAGAGAGAGGGGCTGCAAGGCAAGCAAAAGGAGGCATTTTCACGTGGGACATGGGGAGACCCAGGGCACAGGCATGGTTGCCTCAGGGCCTGGGTGATTAAGTACAGCCAACACAGCTCTGGAAAAGGAACATTCCCTTGCTCCTCAGCAGGGTAATGAGGTTCCAGGGCCATCTGATGCCTCCCAGCGTTGCCACTCAGGAATCACCAGGGGAGAGGAAGCTGCAGGCCCCAGGACAGGGGCAGCAACAGAAGCCACCCTCGGGGAACTAGGGCAGTGGGTACCCACAAGGAGGCCAAAATGGAGGAACTTGGCTGGAGCTCATGTGTGGCTCCCCCAGGCACTCCCAGACCTAACTGAAAAGGCTTTGAGGGGAGGCCAAGGTGCTGGCCAGAGGGATGGAGAGGGACATGCTGAAATTAACATGCCCACCTGTACACCCCCAGCTGGCAGGGCCTAGGGACATCTGGCGTACAGGTAACATTATCGATTCACATGTGCAGATAAAACAGACAGAATAGAAGCTGGAAAACGTTGAAACGGTTGAAAGGTGGAGGGAATATAGATGACCTTTGTTTTATCATATGCACATTTCTGGGTTTTCCAAGTTTTCTACAATGAGCATGTATCACTTTTATATTTAGAAGAAAAAATTAACACTATATTTTTCACAGAAAACTGTAATGTGACAGGTGCTATCATCGATGTATAGTCTGCTACAGAGCAGAGAGCGGGGAGCAGCGATATGCAACCTGTCTGGGGCAGGCTCAACCCCTGAGAACAGAACACTCAACCAAAAAGCCGTGGCTCACCAGAAGTCAGCCTCCTGCCCTCTGTCTCTGTTAAGAGACTGTGAGACAAAAGGACAAACATTGAGGACACATACTGGAGGGAGCTTTGCTTGTTCTCACCTCTGACTCCTGTCCCAACTCCACCCAGTCCTTCCCATCAATCATCACAGAATGTTTTTCTCAGAGTTGCTAGATTACCTGGCCAGGTGGGTAGTAAGAGGCAAAAGTGCTTGGGAAACGCCTTCAGCAACTTAAGCTGAAACTAAAGACGAAGTGGCAAAGCTCGGCAGAAAGGGCTCTGGACTAGGAATCTCTGGAGACCCAGGGGCAGGTTCTGGCTCTGGGTCACAGGCTCGCCTTGGGACCTGGGATGAGTTGCTTTCCTAGCAGGCCCAGGTTCCCTCATCTGAAGAGATAGAGCAGGAGGAAAGAAGTAAGGTCCTAACCCAGTCTTGATGCTCCAAAAGTAGAAAAAGGAACCATTGCTTCCAGCCTTCTGATGATCTGAGGCTTGTGTCTAATCACAGTAAGAAAAGTGCAGGTGGCAATATCAGACTCCACATCTACCCATGAGCATGGTCATCTGCCTGTGTCACTGACTCATTCAAGAAATGCATCCATTCATCCAAATATATATTGAGTACCTATATATGCCAGGCACTGTGCTAGGCACCAAGGACACAGCATGAACAAGACAGACAAGGGCCCTGCCTTTATGGAGCTTACATTCCAGTGGAGAGACAGAGAACAAATAAGTGAACCATTGAACAGTGAGATAAGTGTGGTGGGAAAATAAAACAGGGCTAGAGAAGACTGGTGAGGAGCTGGTGGCACCACTTTAACTTTGATGATCAGAGGAGGTGATATATGAGCTGAGATCTAAATAGGTCAGTTGTATTAGTCAATGTAGGATAAGCTCTGCTGCAGTAACAAATTAATCCCCAAATCTCAGCAGTTTAACACAACAAAGATTAATTTCTTGACCATGCAAAGTCCAACTAAATCGGACAACTCTCCCAGGATGCTTTCCCCCATGCGGTGACTCAGCGATTCAGGAGTTAGGTTATTCTGCAATGGAAGCGATTCTCCTCACTTATACTCACAGCCCATTGGCCAAATTAGTCCCATGACCCTGCCTAACTGCAAGGGGCCTGGGAGGGGCAGTGCCCCTGGCGGTCTGGGAAACAGATGGGTGGGCCCTAGAAATCTCTACCATACTAGCTGGAAGAACAATGATGGAAGAGCGTTCCAGTCAGAAGGAACAGCAAGTGCAAAGAGTAAACACAGGAACTCATTGACGTGTTGGAACTGGAAGAAGGCTCCCAAGAGGGAGAGGGCAACGGGGAGAGTGGCAGGAGATGGGACCAAAAAGGAAGGCAGGGACGGGAGAATTCAGTTACCACCCATGAAGGGCCTTCACGAAGTGCCTGGCACACAGCAAGCACTCAAGAAATGGTAGTGATTCTTGGTGTTATAGGAACTTCCTTCTTTCTCCCAGGTCAACGGGGTGGCGGGGGGTGTGCCTGGTGGGGGCAGAGGGAGGGGATAAACCAGTATAACAACAGTCTGGAGCAGCTGCCCCAACCAGTTTCGGCTGAGGCTCCAGGCCAAGCCGAGCTTTGTCCCTCTTTCCAATGGACTGAGCCCCAAGGACACACCCATCCAAGGGACCCTTAGCAAAGAGGGAGGGTGAGCGGGTGGACGTAGGGCTATATATGGGTTCCTTGTGCAACATCCCCTCCCTGGAAGTTGTTAATATCAGATGAGTGAGCGTGGACCAGCACGCAGAGGCCAGGCGCCAGAGGGCTTCTCAGGGCCACCTCCCCACGGGGCGCCTGTCCGAAGCCCGGGCTTGTCCTTCCAAACTCCAGAGCCACACAGACCTGATTACAAACCGAGGTCTGCCACTTTCTAGGCAACACTAGGCTCTTCACTTCCCCTTTCCAAGTCTCCAAACCCTATTCTTCACAATGAGGATGCTGTGAGTACCCACCTATGCAGTGAGCCTTCTACAGCACCACGCCTGGCACACAGTAGGTGCCCAATAAACAAGAGCTGCGATATCATCACTGGTCAGCTCTGCTCAGATAATACATTTTCCCTGAAAAATGCAGAACAGTTATTCTACTGACTCTCTCCTGTTGAACAAAATTGATGACCTAAGAAGTAAGAAGATGCACCTTTTTCCAGAGGGACCCTATCAAGTTCTTTTCACTCTGGGGCTGGGGAAGGAGAGCAGAGGAAGTGTCCTGTAAACTCTGTTGGATTTTTTGTGTCTTTCCATAAATTTGCGATCGCGTTTTCAAGGTTAATCTCCAACAAGGTGTCTGGGTATCTTCAAGGCCTGGCTATGCCTCACAGTCAACATTTACTCCGTGCCTGTTTAACAATTTCATTCAGGACACAGGCTTGCCGATGGAATGAATGAAGGGATGGATGCACGCATGAATGAATGGACTATTTGTCCTGTCCAGGGAGTGGGTTAAAGGAGAAACAGTGGGTGAGAGGTGATTCGCCTACCCTCCCCCAGTCAGCCCCTTCCCCACCCCCAACCCCCTGGGTCTCTAACTCCTCTCCAACCCCGCTCTGCCCCCCAGTCCAGTCATTTTCTGACATTTGTTGAACACTCCCACACACCTTCCTCACTTTCCTTCCCTGGCCCCCAGCCACCCTCCAAGCCACACACACGAATACATCCCCCACCCCAGGGTGGGACGTGAGGGTCTCCTTTGACACCCACATCAGCCAGCCTGAGGAATGCTGGAAGGCTGAGGAAATAAAGCTACCCTTTGTTGGGACAAAGAACCGGAGGTCTAACACAGATAACGGACCTGGCCGAGAACAGAACAAGTCCATGTGGGGAGGGGGCAGGCAGATCTCTGAGTGACCCACAGACATTTTGGATGGGCAGACAGTTCCAAAACTCTTTAAGCCAAGAAAGGAATCCAGGTCTCCAGATTTCCAGGCCTGGATCCTCACCTCGGCAGGTCCCGCATTATCCACGCCTCAGAAACTCAACCAAAGCTGGCTTAAGCAAAGAAGAGCTTAATTGGCCCTGGAACTGGGAAGTCCATGGTGTTTTAGCTCCAGGCACAGCTGGACCCAGAGGTTCACATGATGTCAACAGGGCTCGCTCACTGTCTCTTGGCATTTCCTGTCTCTCCTTGGCCTCCTCTTAGGTTTTCTCTGGGGCGTGAGCAAGATGGCCACCAGCCAGGGCCAGCTTCACGGGCACATGGCCAGTACCCAGGGCCATGAGTTCAAAAGACTCCATGCCTGGGGTTTAACGCTCTGCTGTCTTAATGGGGCTTAACATTTATGCCGTCTTGAAATCCATAATCGTTTTGACTTTGAATCTGTGTTTTGGAAGTGAAGTCTGATGGGACAATGGAGCACGCGCTGAGGGCTTAGAATTTCAACTCACATGTCATCCTGCCTCCCTGCCTCCCTGGGACAGGCCCTCTGTCCCCCACTCTGGCACCCAGCCCTGCCTGGCCTCCCCCCTCCGCGTGACCACTGCTGCCCTCTACCCTGGGCACAGGCTTAGGGAGGGTTGGGGTCAGGCTACGTGCCCAGCAGCATTGCAGGGCGTGGTGGCCACCCTCCTTGCCCTGGGTTGGCCAACCAGAGACCATGTGCAGGAGGGGGCGAGCCTCTTACCTACCCTCTATCTGGGTACTGAGATCCTTGGGAGTTACCCCTCTGCTGGAGGTGGAGGCGGGGCTTGTGGGAAGGGGAGGTGCCTAGGTCCCAGCCCGGGGCCAGGACTCAGGACATCAGTCTGGTGGTTGGTGGAAGGGGTAATCCAGCAACTGTCAGGCCCAAGGGAGGGAGGGAACATGCACGTGGGCATGCACGGCAGGGTGGAGGGATGCCTGGGGGGTTCTGGAATATCCCCTCGGCCAGCTGCTCCTCCTATAACCTTCCTGAGTCTGGTTTCTGCTTGTCTTTTCTGACCAGCTCAAGGCACCCTCAGGGACAAGCCACAAAATACAAATCGTGTAATTCGTGTTACACGAATTAAATACTCTAATATTTGCATTTTAAACTATGGTATTGCACAATATAGAGATGAATGGTAAAATTCATGTTAATCATTTAAAATGTTTATTTTTCCTTACTTAGAATGACAGTAAATAGCAAACAAAAAAACACCATGACAAGTTGAGAGCCTGCGGAAGGCACGTTCTAGGCACCATTAGTGGCACTTTTTCCTGCTTTTTGAGCAGGGGGCCCTGCATTTCCATTTTGCACTGGGCCCACAATTACACAGCTAGCCCTGCCACTAGCATCCCCAGGATAACATTTTCCCAGCTTAGCAACCCTGGCAGAAGGGGCATCTTCCCATAGCTCCAGCAGGAAATATCAGGGATGCCACTCATTGGCACAGCTTGGGTCATGTGCTCATCCCTGAACTAGTCTTAGCAGATGGGGAGGCAGGAGCCCTCTGATTGGCCAGGTCTGGTCATGTGTCCATCCCTAAGACTAGGGGATTGGTCAGCCCACTTCAGCCCCTTTTGATGGGTTCTCCATAGGGAAGAAGGATTCTATTCCCAGAGGAATGAGGGCTGCGCAGCCACCAACCCCTGATATCCTTCCTTTACACACCCCTCATGCTTAGAGTAAAAAACAAAAAACAAAAGTATCAGCTGCGCAGAGAGCAATTTAGTTCTATTCTCCTGGCTCATACCTCCCCAGTCTCCTTTGCGGGGCCCTCCTCCCTTCCTCTAAATGCGGGGAGACTCTGGGCTCAGACCTTGGTCCGCTTCTCCCTTCCTGTCACCTCCTCCCAGCAAAACTCATGCAGATCCATCAACTTGCTGACAACTCCGTCTCCACCGGGGACCTCTATGCTGAATGCGGTTCAGGGATCCCAACCCCGCATGACCTGTCCTCTTGGGGTACCAGCG
Source organism: Balaenoptera physalus (assembly GCF_965194825.1). NCBI lineage: Eukaryota > Metazoa > Chordata > Mammalia > Artiodactyla > Balaenopteridae > Balaenoptera > Balaenoptera physalus. The sequence continues at coordinate 7,004,014 of NC_138886.1, forward strand.
TCTCAGAGCTCACCTGTCTGAACCCAAACCCCCTGAGAACCACCCCCAACCCCTGCTTCCTCCCCACCCCCAGTTTTTCCCATTCCATCAATGGCACCATCACCCAGTAAGCTGCGCAGACCAAAAACCTCAGAACATCTGGACTCCTTCTTTTCTCAGAAACCCAAATCCAGTCCATCAGCAAAATCCTGGCAGCTCCCCCTCAGAAGAGATTCACAGCCCACCCTCTTCTCACCACAACTGCTTTTGCTCTCCTGGTCCAGACACACCATCGTTCACCTGGATCGCCGCACTAACCTGCTAACCAGGCTTCCTAGTTTTTGTTTTTATTATTTATTTTTATTTACTTATTTTCACTGTGCCAGGTCTTTGTTGCGGCACAGAGGATCTTCGTTGAGGCATGCAGGATCTAGTTCCCTGACCAGGGATCGCACCTGGGCCCCCTGCATTGGGAGCACGGAGCCTTACCCACTGGACCACCAGGGAAGTCCCTAGGCTTCCTAGTTTTGCTCTCACTCTCCTACCGTCCAGTCTCCTTCTCCCCATCCTCTGACATTTGAAAATGTTTATGGCAGGTCATAGCCCACCCCAACTCAAAGCTTCCCAGTAGCGGGACTTCCCTGGCGGTCCAGTGGTTAAGACCATGCTTCCACTGCAGGGGGCATGGGTTCGCTCCCTGGTCGGGGAACTAAGATCCTGCGTGCCGCGTGGTGTGGCCAAAAAAAACAAAAACAAAACTTCCCAGTACTGTAAATGTTTAAAACCGGGTGGGGGTGGGGGTGGAGGGCAGAGTTCATCTGTAGAACTTGCCGATCCCTATGGTACAAACACTCCCCACCTTGGCGATTCCAAGCTACCAATGTGATATCACCGAACACAGAGTGGGAAAGAGACGTGCACAACCAGCTCTCGCAAGCATGCTGGCGGGACTCCAGCACACCACGGCTGCTCGGAACAAAGTACAAAGTCCTTCTATGGCCCACACGGCTCTGCACCACCCAGCCTGGCTGCCTTTCCACTCAGCCCCCACCTCCCCATCACTCACCGCGCTCCAGCCTCCGCCTTGTCCTTCTACCTGCCAAGGCTGCTCCCACCTCAGGGGCTTAGCATGTGCTATTCCCTCTGCGGGCACGTTCTCACAGCTCTTTCCATGGCTGACTCTTGCTCACATGTCGCCCTGACTACCTCTCTAAGATAATACCCCTCTATCGCATTCTCCCTTGTTTTTTTCATAGCCTTTATCACTGCCTGATGTTTTACTCTAGGTTTATTTGTCCATTTGTCTCTCTTCCTCACTACACTGTAAACTCCACAAGGGCAGGAAGTCATCAGCCTACTGCTCTGCCCCCAGTTCCTGGACGCAGTAGGTGCTCAATAAACTTCTTTTTTTTTTTTTAATTTTATTTATTTGTTTTTGGCTGCATTGGGTCTTTGTTGTTATGCGCGGGCTTTCTCTAGTTGTGGCGAGTGGGGGCTATTCTTTGTTGTGATGGCGCGGGCTTCTCATTGCGGTGGCTTCTCCATTGCGGTGGCTTCTCTTGTTGAGGAGCACGGGCTCCAGGCGCCAGGCTTCAGGAGTTGTGGCTCGCGGTCTCAGTGGTTGTGGCTCGCAGGCTCTGGAGCACAGGCTCAGTAGTTGTGGCGCATAGGCTTAGTTGCTCCGCGGCATGTGGGATCTTCCTGGACCAGGGCTCAAACCCGTGTCCCCTGCCTTGGCAGGCGGATTCCCAACCACTGTGTCACCAGGGAAGCCCCGCTCAATAAACTTCTGTTGGCTGAATGGACCCACTTCCTTTGGGTCAGGGAGGCACTGGAAAGATGGTATGAATAAGTGCTGGCCCCCATCAATGAAGCAGAGGACACCCGAGGGGGAGGCCTCAGATGCAGAAAGGAGGCCAGCAAGGAGGCCCAACTGTTTCAGGGAGGGCCCTGAGTGCCAGGATGAACACTTGGACCTTCCCCTCCTATGTCAGGAGGCATCTGTACATTATCCAAAGCAGGACGGCCCCTGCTCCATCTCTCTCCCTGCTGCTCTGCCTCTCCAGCCTTGGGGATCTCCCACAGACTCAGCCTACCCAAGTTCACATGGTCTATCCTGCTTCCATCAAGAGTGCTGCCCTGCGGTTCACATGGTCTATCCTGCTTCCATCAAGAGTGCTGCCCTGCGCTTCTCTGAATGAACCACAGAACCATGACTCCTCAGAGCTCAGGACCCTGGGAACTTGTCCTGCCAGCCTGACCCTCCATGGGGCAGCAGAGCTCCTGCACTGGACCCGGGGAAAGGACAACTTGGCATCCAAGGCCCCCGTCCAGCACATGCTGTCCAGCTTTTTCTAGAACAACTCCAGGGACAGGGAGTTTTATTCATTCATTCACTCAACGAAGAATTACTGGGCACCTACAGACTCTGCGGCAGCCCCTGTTCCAGGCGCTGGAGATTCAGTGGTGACCACAGTGAACCTGCTCCCTGCCCTCACCAAGCTCACAATCTACTGAGAGAGGAGATGATAGCCAAGCAAGCAAGTCAACAGATAAAATTTCCGATCGTGATGAGTGTCATGAAGGCAACTAGAACAGAGGGCCTACGTCAGGAGGGAGAACAGCCGGCATGGTCGAGGCTCCCTCTGCAACTCAGAGAAAGCAGGGAGGGCCCCTGGGAGGTGGCAGCATCTGAGCTGAGCCCTAAACAACCAGACAGAGCCACTGCTCACGCTGGGGCCCAGGCAGTCCAAGCAGAGGGAACAGCATGTTCCCAGGAGAGGGAACTCCTGGGGCAGGAGGGAGCTTGGCACCTTAGACGGCCAGGGAGGGAGCACAGGAAGTGGGAGGAGAGTGGAAAGGGTCACAGGGGTCAGATCATATAGTGGGTTTTTCTGTTGGCAGTGAGAAGCCACTGGTGGAATATGATGGGACTCCCCTTTGATTGGCTCAGCGTGGAAGCTGGGTTCAGAGGGCAGAGTGGAGTCAGGAAACCAGAGAGGAGGCTGCCACAGGGGTCCAGTGAGAGCTGACAGTGGCTGAGACCAAGGTGGCCGCAGGGCAGTTCAGGGAGAAGTGGACAGATTCAAGTTATACATTGGATGGACCCAATTAGACCTGCTCATGGGCTGGATTGGGGGAATGGAAGAAAGACAGGCTAATGCCTGCATTGGCGGCCAGATGGGTGCTGTCCACTGAGAGGGGCTGCCTGGGCCTGGGGGGAGAACCAGGAGCCACGGGCCATAAGCAGTTTCCACTGCTGTATAGACGTCTTCCTCCTGCCCAGCTGGAAGTGCCTTGTCCTGCTGACCAACATAGGACCCATATCAGACAAGCCTGGTTCCACCCTGACCCCACAGGAGGAGATAGAAACCTTGGGCCGTCACTAAAATCCTCCAAGCCCCAGTTTCATCGTCCCTAAAATGCGAAAGTGATGCCAATTTCCCGGCTCGCTGTGGGGACGCCACGAAGGCACATGTAAAGCACATCTTGCAGGCTGACACATGGCTATCTGCCAGAATTGTCATTACCGGCCTTGCTATCCTGCTTCTTTGTCTTTGTGTGAACCAGCCCTGCCTCCAGAAACGGGGCTCTGGGAGAAGGTGCGTCTCAGACAGGGCCAATCCTGGAGAGATGGGCTGTGAAGCAGGAAGAGGAGGAGGGCTCTCAGGTCACCTGAGTGGAGACAGCACAAGGGAGCCAGGGCCACCCTGAGGCTTCAGTTCGGGCCCCGGGGAGAGGCTAGAGGAGCATGAGCTTTGACAGGAAAGAGACCCAACACCTCCCCTGTCCAGCCAGTGCCTTGACCCACCTGAGCCTCGGTTTCCTCCTCTGAGAAATGGGTACATAGTTGGCCCATGGTGAGGATGAGGTGAGACATGCTTTTAGGCACTTTCACCCAGGGTCAGACATACAGGCTGAGCTCAGGAGCCACCAGCTCCAGGGTCCATGGGGACACCTCCAGCGGTCAGGGTGCATGTGGCTTCTGGGGCCTGGAGCAGCAGCGGCAAATGAGGAAATGGGGGGCCAGGAATGTGCGTAGAGTGGGGCGGGAGCAGCCCCTAAAGGAGCTCGTTCATCCAGGAGGACCCACCAGGCCAGTGTGTTCCAGGCTGGAGGTCAGGCCTGGAGCCGGCAGCCAGCAGTGGGACAGTCACGCCCTAGCTGCACCTCAGAGCCTTTCCAGGGGTTCTTGCTGCCAGGGGCCCTCTGGTCCCTCCCGCAGGGAAGCCTCCCCACCCCCCTCCCGTCCTCTACAGTGCCCATTGCCCCCCGCAGGCCCTCTTGTATCATCCTGAAACCTCTATGAGGAACTAAAAGCCATAACGTAGCTCAAGGGTTAGAATGTCCGTGTTGGGGCTTGATGGTCTGGGTGTGAATACTACTTACCCGGGAAATCCTGACCCCTCTGTGCCTCGGTCACCACACACCCATCCCACAGGGTGACTTGTGAGGATCAAACAAGATAGTGCTGAGCGCTCCCCCTCCGATGGATTGTGCAATAACCCCTGTAAGGCCATGTTTGTTTATCCCCAATTTATACATGAGGATACTGAGGCTCAGACAGGTTAAGTAACTGGCTCAAGGTCACACAGCTGCAAGTACAAGAGCTGAGTCCTGAGCCCACGCTCACCTTGACCACTGCACTCCCCATCCCTTGCAGAAGTTAGGGAGCCAGGTCCAGAAGGGTCTGCTCGGGGAGCAGACCATCCTGAATGTCTGCAGGTGGAGGTCTGGGCAGTCCGGTCCACCTGCGGCCCCCCGTCCAGGGCTGGACTCTAGTTATCTGGGGATGAAGTGCCTGCACTCTGCTTGCCTTTGCGCTGCCCCTTCTGAAAAGCCCCAATCTAGTCCCAAGCAAATAAGGAGGGAAAAGGGGTGTGTCCACACGCAAGAGATCTGTCTAGAGGTCAGCAAAAATCCAGCTGGAGAGGGTGCCAAGTGTCCTGGAGCAGTGGCAGCGGATTGACACCAGCCAGGGACACAGCCGGCTGCCCTGTGGGAGGGGATGCACCTCCCGCGTCTTTCTGCGCGTGGGGAGTCGACTTCGTGCCAGGCACTGTTGACACTCTACCTCAGCATCATGGCTTTGGACTCTGCCATCCACACGCACATATAAGAGAACTGAGAGGTTCAGAGAGGTGAAGACCCTTGTCCAAGGTCACACAGGCCTGCCTGGTTCCCGGGTCCTCTCCACTATCACATTCCCTAGAGACCTTGCGCTGCTCCCAGCTTCCCTGGTGCTGGACATGGTGCCTTCAACGGCCCGTGCTCAGTGGAAGATGGTGCTTCGGGGCTCTGCCCCGTTGTTGGGACTCGGGAAACCAGCCTCTGCAGTATTGAAAGTGTTGAGAAAAATGGAACCGTTCATCCCATTCGTCCCTTGGTTTATAACTATGACCACCTCCACCGCCAATCCAGGTCACAGGCAGGAGAAAGTGCACCTCACCTCTGGGATTGGTTTCTGGACCCAACCCATGTCTGCTGGGATCCTGCAGGTGCCCACCAAGCAGCCACTGACTCACCTCAACTTTCCGCATCCAAAGGCTCCGAGAGGAATCCCAGCTACCTCGCTGGGTCCAGCCTGCAGGAGTTCTCATCACAGGTCCCCCAGTAGGTCTACTCCCCGAAGCCTACCTGCCCTCCTCCCTCGCAGGAAGACTCTGCTAGAACTCACCTCCTGCCTCCTGATACATCTGAGCAAGTCTCCCCTCCCGCTTCTCTCCCTCCTGCCTCTCTGCCAGAGGTACACCACACTCCAGTGCTCTTTAGGGGGAAATATTTTTAAATTTAAAAAAAATGATATGTGGACACTATAGAAAGATTTAAAAGTCAAATGTGAAAAACAAAAAGCAAAGTTAAAACTTACCCACAATCCTTTTCTTTTCCTTTTGTGGTTCAGTAACGTTTAACGTTTTCATCACCGTCTTTTGGAGGCAGAAAAAGCAATGCGGATTTCCCCAAAACCCTCACACCCCAGCACCCAGGGATAAGCACATTACTGTCTAGAGAAACAGCCTTCTGGTTCTTTGTCCATGTAGATGGACAAACAGAGAGACGGAGCGATCAGTAATGCAGATTTTCGCTTTCTTACAAAAAGGGGTTGTACTTGACCCATAGTTGTTACAGCTGCCTTCCCTGCTTCACAACTGGTCATAAGCATCTTCCAAAAGAGTAAACGGATAAGCACATCATCTGAGGGCCCACTGTATAGTTGCTCCATCCGGTCTCCCACAATCCCCCACTGCTGGACACGTAGGGTATGTCCAGTGTTCCGTAGGGAGAAGTCATGCTGGAACAGGCTCCAGGAGGAGCGCTGGGAAGCAGGGAGAGTCGTCTGTCTTGCCCACTGTAGCACCCCAGCGCCTGGCACAGGGCTTGGAGCAGAGCGGGCTCCAGTGACGTTTGGTGGGTGAATGAGCCAATGCAAGCCATCCTCTCCAGCACCCCTTCCCCCCGTGGCTCTGGTCCCCAGCCTGCAGTTGCACGCAGGTTCCCCAGCGCCGCCCACTGCACTTCTGCCTCGGTCCCCGTGCCCTCAGAACTGCTCTCTCCGAGGTGCCCCGCACACCCAGCTCCTGTGCTGGCCGGCTGGCCTCAGAACAGCAGTGGACACGCTGAGCACCCCCTCCGCCTCAGCAGCGCCTCCCTGCCTCCAGGCTGGGTGCCCAGCCTCCTCTCCTCCCTCCCGATTCTCCTGGGCAGGGCCCCTAACTCCATCACAGCCATTCACAGATACGTCTCCGGCACCCTCCGAGGGATAGCGGGGAGACAGGAGGGACGTGGCAGGGAACGGTGACAGTGGGTGCTGAGCGATGGGGGGCGGGCCTCAGCCCCCACCAAGGAACCCCAAGTAAAGAGAAGCTGTGTCTGCAGAGCAAAGAGCCGCCTACCACCCCATCTTCCAACGAGAGGGCTGCCCCCCCCATTCTCCCCAAAGATCCTGGAGCAGCTGCACAGATACACGTAGTCCCCAGAGCCGGGTGTGCCCAGCACTCAGAGCAGGGACGGGGGGGCGGCCAGGCAAGCACATCCAGGACACCTGCCCTGGTCTAGGGGGCCAGGTGACGACTCTCAGAGGAAGTGAGGCCTCCGCTGAGCCCTGAGGAGGGACCGGGGGCTCGCAGTGGGGAAGAGGGTTCTGGGGAAGGGGCCAGGTCCTAATTATTCAGTGGCCCGGGGAGTCTGAGGAACAGAGAGGAGGCCAGGGCCTCTGGAGCTCAGAGAGCGGGGGGTGGGAAGGGAGCCTGAGGCTGGAGCAGAGGCAGGGCGGGGTGGGGGGGTAGTCCTGGAAGTCCCTGCAGCCCAGGCTCCCCCTCCCCGCTGGGGACTGGGTCTCAGCAGCCCTGCCAGCCTCCCAATCAGCCAGGTCTAACATGTCTACCCAACAGAGCTCTTCAAACTCAGCACCCCATCCCACCCAGACCTGCTTCTTCCCCTGGGGTCCCCCTAGGCACAGAGGGGGTGTCCCCAGGGTCATCAAGAACCCCACACTCTCCCTCGGCACCAAATGCCACCCCAATCTTCCTCTTCCCAGCCCAAGTCCTCTGTCTACCCTTCACAGGCCCTTCAACATCTTCTACCTGGGCCGAGGCACCAGCACCGGCTTCCAACTCAGCACCAAGACAACTGCCCTGAGTGTCCAAAATCCCAACTGGGCAATCTGGCGTTCTCTCTCCCTCTCTCCCTCTCCCTCTCTCTCCCTCTCTCCCTCTCTCCCTCTCTCTCTCTCTCTCTCTCCCTCTCCCTCTCTCTCCCTCTCTCTCCCTCTCTCCCTCTATCTCTCTCTCCCTCTCTCTCTCTCCTCCCTCCCTCTCCCTCTCTCCATCTCTCTCTCTCTCCCTCTCTCTCCTCCCTCTCCCTCTCTCTCCCTCTCTCTCTCCATCTCTCTCTCTCTCTCTTTCTCCCTCTCTCTCCCTCTCTCTCTCCCTCTCTCTCTCCCTCTCTCTCTCCCTCTCTCTCTCTCCCGCTCTCTCTCCCTCTCCCCAGCAACACACAGAGGCTAGTTAAACACCCTCCCTGGACACTTCCTCGATGTTCACCGCTGCCTGCTGTGTGCCAGTCTCTGCTGGCACTGGGATCCAGCAGTGAGCTGGTCCCTGTCCTCCCGTGGTTCGTCTTCTAGCGGAGAAAAGCCATTAAACACACACATTCGCAGATAACGGGATGCAGTTGTGCGGCCTGTCTAGGGGCTGCGGAGAGGGCTCTGGGAGTCTCACAGAGGTGGCTCAGAGCCCTTCATGGCCGGCCCGCCCGCCCTCCAGCGCTGCCTCTTGTGGCCAACATCGGCACCTCTGCTCACAGCAGGCCCCCGCCAGAATGCCCTCCCTCTGTGCCCACATTCCAGGCCCTGTTACAACGTCACCTCCTCCACGGAGCCTTCCCCCAGCTCCCCCAGAGTCCCTCATACCCCTTCCTCCGCGGCTGGCCCACTGGCTCTCTTATTCCTCCCACTAAGTCATAAGTTTCTTGAAAGCAGGACTCTCACCTTTTCACCTCCACATTCCCTTGTATGAAGCATACGCTTAATGCTTTTTGGATTCATGGAAAACCTGTCACCTGACTTGGATATGAGTCTGGGGCACAAGAAGCCTTCACCTTTGTTCTCCTTCCAACCCAACTCCTGCCTGGGCTTTTCCTCCTAAAAGAAAGCCCCTCCGCTCTCACCTCCCCTGAGCATGGCTTGGCCTCAGCCCCTTTGAGCCAGAAAGGAACACAACTTGTTCCCTGGGGCCTCTCTGGCCCAGGATGGTGGGAAGCCGACACACCCCCCTCCAGCTCTGGGGGCCAGCCCCACCCTCAGATTTCCCTGGGACCCGCTGGCCCTCGGGGGCGGGGGGGGGATGACAGCAGCGCAGCCATCCTTCACAGAGCACAGCGTGGGCAGGCGGCACGAACCGTCGCCATGTTCCATCTCCGAGGTCCTGCATGGGTTTCCCACCCTGCCCCGAAGCCCTTGCCCACATCCTGCCTTTCCCCACCCCACGGCAGCTGATGGCCTTGCCTCGCAATTCCCTGCAGAGGTAAATCCAGTACGATCCGCCTAACGGATGCCAAGGGTCTGCCTTCCCTCCGTGAGAAAGGACCAGCAGCCTGGCGCCTTCTCCAAGACCCGCTTGCATCAATTCTCCCCTCATGCCTGCATTGCCGCCCTCTCCCCTCTCCCGGGTTGTCCCCAGCATGCAGCGGACACGGCAGCCTGCAACGGGCCTGAACATCACCCCTTCCAAAGCCTTCCCTGACCTTGAGCCCCTGCCCACCCTCCCAGTCTCTGCTCCCTTCACAACAAAACTCCTACAGGGGGAAGTGAGGTGTCGGTAAAGAGCAACCACACTGCCCGGACGGTGGGGGCTTGGATGAGGGACCTCTGTGCTTCCACAAGCCCCTCACCAAGCGTCACCACCGGCGCCAGGCTCACCTGCACCTCCGTGTTCCGTCCCCACTCCCTCCCGCGCTCCCACCCAACTGGAGCAGCCCTTCACAAGGACACAAAGACCCAGGGCCCTGCCTCTGTCCTTAGTCACACGTCCAGCATGTCGCCACCACCTCCAGGGCCCCTCACGGCACTGCCCCGCAGGCTCCCCTGCTGGTGTGCCCAGAGTCAGTCCCTTCTCTCCTTCACCTCCCACACCTCAGTGAGCGGGGAGCCTGGGACCCGTCACTTGCTGCCCAGTCCCTCACCCACCGCAGCAGCCCGGCTGCCCCGCGGCCAGCTGCCCACCCCACACCCCCACTCGGCAGCTAACAGCATCCCCACGCCCAGCGGCAAATCCCCTCCCCACTCGGCCCCACCTCAGGAAGCGGCATCCAGCCACTCGTGCCAGGACCTGGGGGTGTCCTTGGCTACTCTTCTCCCTCTCACCCTTCTTCCTGTGCCGAACCCTAATCTAGGCCACCAGCCTTGCAGATGGGGCCGCCTCCCCCCACCCTCCCAGGCCCTTCTCCTGTGCAAAACCCTCCGGCAGCTTCCCACAGACAGCTCCCAGCCTGGACCCCAAACCCCTCAGCAGAGCTCATGAGGGCCCCCCCACCCCGGCCGCTGCCTCAGAGCCTGGCCTCCCCAGCCCCTCCTCCCAGCCCTCCCCCGCCCCTCCTCCCAGCCCTCCCCCGCCCCTCCTCCCAGTCCTCCCCAACTGGCTGGAGCCAGGCCCTTCCACCCCTGCTGCTCCCCTGCCCTGGCCTGCAGCTCTCCTCATGGTTTTCCTGACCCTTGTAGCTCAAGCAAACTCCCTCGCTGACCCTATCTAATTAACTGCTCTCATTTTCTTCTTTGTAGTAACATGCCACTACCTAACATTTTGGTATTTGGGGATTTACTGCCATCAACACTAGAATGAGAAATATGTAGCCACCGTTTGTGAAATGAATGAATCTCACTATCCGTGATCTAAGTATTATTATGCCCATTTTTCAGATCAGGAAGCTGAGGCTCAGACATGAAGTCAACTATCAGGGTCTCCTAGCTACCAAGCAGTGGGCTTTGGGTTGATCTCACGTCAGCCTGGCTCCTGGCCACCAGGCTCTCTGTGCCCTGTGCAAGCCCTCCCCTCCGAGGCTGGGAGAAAGGCCAAGGCTCTTGTTCTCAGAGGAGGCGGCTCGTCTGAAGACAGAAGCCAAGTCTCAGGCACAGCAGCCCCTCAGAGACTCCCAACTCCAGCAGGACAGGGACATGAGGCGTGGAGGAGAGAGAGCACAGGGCACCCCCTTAAAAACTGCAGGGGCACAGTTCACAGCCAGGCCCAGTCCAATGGCTCCCCAGGCCAGTTCGGGGCCGACCCAGGGGTTCAGAAAGGCTGCCTTTTTCAGGAAACAGCCGCAGCGACCGCGGAGCATTTGCTACGACGTGCCAGGCCCTGCGCTGAGGACGTCATACCCCTCATCTTCTCCTGGCAATCACCCTGTGAGTATCCCCATTTTATAGATGAGGAAGCTGAGGCTCAGAGAGATTCAGGAACTTACCTAAGACCCTGCAGCTGAGGGTGGAGACAACCAGGATTTGAACCCGGGTCTCCACTTCGAGCCCGCCCAGGCAACCCAGACCCCAGCTGGACCAGCTCAAGCCCCAGATTCCGTGGCCCAAGGGACGGGGACTTAATGGGGGACAAACTGTCACGTGGAGAAGGAACAATCATGTGGCATGAAAAGACACACCTCACACAGGTGACAGGTGTAAACAGAGGCTTTAATCTGAAGAGCAATGAAGGCGCCAAGGGCTGGGGGCCCCAGGGGGCCCAGGGAAGGAGGGGCCAGGAAGCTGCGGTCTGGACCCTGGGAGGGAGGGAAGGAGGGAGGGAGGGAGGGACTGAGCCTTCCCTAGGAAAACTATTTCTGTGACTCCTGCAGCTCCTGTCCCAGCCTCTGCCCAGGCCGTCGGCCTAGACCTGAAGGCCAAGCCCCTGAATTGTGCTTCTCGGGTACTCCCCCTTCCCACAGGCTGTGTGGACCCAGATACCGGGAGGGGGCAGTGGAGATGGGCCGACCTGGGCTTGGGCAGGGGAGAGTCTGCGAGACCCAGGCCTGGAAGCAGCCCCCCGAAGAAAATTCTGGAACTGGCCTGCTGCTCCCAGCACCCCCTCACCCCCCAGGTGGGCCTGCCCAGCCCAGCCCCTGCCCGTCCTCAGAGCTCATTCTGGAACTCCAGCAGGCGAGCCCGGGGAGGTGGGAGGACGAAGGGGGTGGGCTGCTGTTTCCGGAGCCCTCCCGCGGCCCACTCACCCACCGCCCAGCTAGAGGGGCAGAAGCAGCGGCAGTGAGGGATGTGAGAATGAGGAGAGGAGCCCAGGTTGTCCACGGCCACACTGGCCCCGAGCCCGCCCCCCTTCCTTCAACCCCCTCCCAGCCAGGGAGAGCTTTGGAAAGGCAGGCCTCACCCAATCCGCTGGTGAGCAAGCCCTGCCGGCGCCCTCCAGAGGCTACCCTTGAACCAAAAGCCAAAGAGCAGAAAAGCAAGGATGAGGCACTGGACACAGGTGCCCACAGGCCCAGGGGGCAGCCGTGAGGAGGAGCTGGGAGGGTCACCGGCCACAACAGCCAAGGCTTCTCCCTTCCTGACCCCCACCCCCACAGGCTGGCCGCCAGCCTCAGCCTCCAGCCCTCAGGACACCCAGACACCCACCCAAACAGGGCTCGGGAAATTGACCCACGCCCTGGGGAGCAGCTGCTCCAACCCCTAGAAAGACAACCTGGGAAGGGAAAGCAACGCAGCAGCAGAGTGCCTCCCCTCCCCACAGCGGCCCAGAACAGCCTGGTCTCAAATGGGACTGAACAGGGAGGAGGAGAGGGAGCCCAGGGCGGGAGTGGGGCCCAGGGACCCTGCGCCAGCCCCTCTCTCCTTGCCTGTCCGCCACAGGGGAAGTCAGGAAACTGGCCACACTTTGGTCACTTCTCCCAACTTGGGTCCTTCAGCTTTATGCCGAGCCTCCCTCAACCCCACGCTCACCACCCACCCCAGTAAACAGCCTCTCATCAAACAGAAAGAACAGAGGGAGGGGGTGGGGAGGGGGCCACAGCTGGGGTGGGGGAGGGCAGGCACTAGCACGATGTGACGGGTTGGATGGGCAACAGGCTGCCGAACTTGAAGTGCTGGATCACCGGGAACTTCTCCAGGCACTGCGAGGAGGAGGGAGCAGAGAAGAGAGGTGAGGGCCGCACTGCACCCCTGCCAAGGCCTGCTCAGCCTCTCGGGCCTCCGAGGGACGAGGGACCCCTGGACGACTCCGGGGGCCCGGAGCAGCGCAGTTCCAGCAGGTATCCACCCAGGGCCCAGGAAGCGGCCAGGCCTTTGGGGGAGGGCAGAGCTTCCGACCCATTCCTGATCACCCCCTCCCATCCAAAGACCCCCCCCACTCCACGACAATCAGGTCAGGTCCAGCAAATAACGAGAATGAGAGTGAGTGAGAGGGACCGAGGGAGAGGGGGAGGGAGAGAAGGCAGCCTAACCCCACGAGGCAGGAGCCAAGAAGAGAGGCAGCCAAGTGACATCACTTGGCCCAGGGGGACAAGCTGGGGACCAGAGGTGAAAAGAACCCTCCAGATCATGGGGGTTCTCCCAGCCCTGGAGAAGAGGTGTGGGGATACTGGGACCCAAGCCTGAGAAGGGTCCAAGGCCCATTTTCCCAATGTTCAGTTCTCTAGACTGAAAAAGGCATCTTGGCACTTCAGAGTGAGACAATAAGAACCAGCTGACAGCCGCCCCACCCCCAGGGCAATTCCCAGCAGCCCCGTGCGTGGGGCAGAGAACAAGAGCACTGTGCAGGGGGATGGCCGAGCAGGGGATGGCGCTGCTCCCTGAACCCAGCCCAGCCAGGGCCTCAGCCCCAGGGCTCTGGCAGAGGAGGGGAGACAGAGAGAAGCAGGGCCGACCAAGAAGCTGGCCTGGCCTCCAGGCAGCCGGACCCCAGGCCCACACGGCACAGGACCGGGAAGGTGAGGGGGCCCCAGCTCCCAGCCCCCTGCACCAGCCCTGCCACACCTGCCCACCACACAGGCAGCAGCCCCGCACATGTGAAGAAGGATCTGCCTCCTCTCAGACCTCTGGCCACAGAAACAGGCAGAATGTGCACCTCCTGGCTGGGGTGGAACAAGACTTACGGCCTCCGAGAGGGTGAGAGTTCCATCCTGTGACTGTGCTCTCCTCCCACTAACTCGGAGGAATAAAGGCACGCCAGCGCTGGCCCGGGTTCCCTCACCTCAACAAGCAGCCGCAGAGGTGAGGAGGTCTCTGCCCAGCTGTGTGTGTGTGTGTTTGTGTGTGTGGTGTGTGTGTGTGTGTGTGTGTGGTGTGTGTGTGCGTGCCTGTGTCAGAGTGGGGGGGTGGGCCACAAGGCCTGTGTGTGTGTGTGTCTGTGTGTGTGTGTGTGCGTGCGTGTGTGTGTCTGTGTGTGTGTGTGCGTGCGTGTGTGTGTGTGTGTGTGTCAGAGTGGGGGCTGGGCCACAAGGCCTGAAGGGGGACCAGGAGGTGAGCAGGAAGGGAAATCTACGATGGAAGGATGGGGAACCAAGCTCTGTGTGGGAGCAGAGCTCCAGGCCACAGCCAGGCTCCTGGGCCTAGGACACAGAAAGTGGGGAGCAGGCAGCTGGGGGTCGGGGGGGGGGAGGGAAGAGCAGCAGATCCAGGCCAGAAGAAAAGGCAGCTGCCATTGTGCTTATGTCATGGAGGAAGTGGTGGGAGTTTGTCAAAGGGGGGGCCCCCCCCCAGGGTCCTGGAATTCCACAAAGGGTCAAAGGTCAACCTGCTTCTAGCTTTCAGGCCTGAGAAGCTGCAAAGGCAAGAGGCTTAGGGGGAGGGCGCAGGGGCAGAGGTTCTCTCCACTCCGCCCTCAGGGACCCAGAACAAGCTTCCCCAAGGCCTGGGGCTGGGGGGTGGGGGGGCGAGGAGCTGGGCTAAAAGCAAAAGGCTGCTTGGGGCAAAGGAAGTCGGGGGCTCCAGGGTCACAGCAGAGGGAGCCTCCGGCCAGGCCTTCCTCCAGTGACCTGTGCCCCGGCGCGCCCCGTGTCCTGGACAGAGCAACAGCTTCCGCCTGCCCATGTGCAAACCTTCCAGCTGGAGGCCCTCCCAGGTCCCAGCGACTCGGGGGGAGAAGGGGCTCCCCAGGTCCTGACAGGCGCTCCTGAAGGGAGCACCAGCACGGTGACAGCCCTCAGGAAAGACAGGCCCCACCACCCACAAGGGTCCTGGAAAGCATCTGGTTCTTCAGTTCAGGAAGGCTGAACTGACAGGCAGTTTGGAGATGCAGACAGCTGGTCCCAGATCCTGATGCCAGGCCCGGTCAGGCCTCTATGGCAGCTCAGGGGACCCGCTCCCCTCCAGCAGCCGTCTCTGGCCAGGGGCTCTGGCCTTTGCTAACCCCCATCTGAACTTCAAGAATGGTGAGCCTCAAAGGTCTTCCCCAAGAACCAAGAACTGGTCTGGAAAAGCAAGTCCTTTCCTTGCTTTTCTCTGAGCAAAGAGCATATGACCACGTGACTCACAGGGACCAAAGACTAAGGGCAACCTGCTAGCAACTTACAAACGAGTGTCGCATGTCACAGAGACTTGGTGTCCCTAAACTAAAGTCAGTGAGTTCCAGCGCTGTCCTACAAAGCCGTGTGGCCGCCGCACAGCGCCCGGCAGGCTGCGTGCACCCAGGCCTGGAACTTCCCGGTTTCAGGAAGGGCGCTGGGTTGTGTGCTCGGGCTCCCTCTGTCTGGTCCTGAGCTGCGGGCGGTCTTCAGTGGCTGACCTCCTCGTGCTCAACATCCAGAGAAACACCGACAACTGTTACACCGTGGACCGTTTTGTTTGTGTGGCCCCATCACCATCTCTCATCTTAATCTGCTCCTCCCTCAACCTGTCAGCCAGAGTTCTTTTGCCTCTGGACAGGGCAGGTAGGGAAGGGAGGCAGGGTCTCTTCCGCCCTTAGGGGCCCAGGTCAAGATAAGTTCAGTCACTCAAGTAAGAGCCTGCAGAAAGGACACCAAAGAGTCCCGCCTGCAGGGAGCCCCTCAGCACCCACTGTGGGACTGGGGCGGGCAGGGGTGTCAAGAACAACGGAGCACGCGGAGGGCAGGACCCCGGGTGCTCTCCAGCAGGAGGGCCAGCATGGAGGGCCGGGCTGCGGCCGGAAGGAGCCTGCACAGCCCCAGCAAAGGCTCCTCTCAGATTAGAGAGGTATGTGGGCTGGAACCTAAACACAGGATGTGAAGTCCAGAGGAAGGGGACCGGAGGCGGAGGGGGCGGAAGGGAGAGAGAGGGCCAGGCCCGGTCAGTTCCAGAGCCTTTAACCCCTTCAGGGCCACGCAGAGGGATCCAGGCCCATTGGAAGCACTGCTACTACCACATGCACCCAACCCCCCACACCCTGCCCTCCCTGCTCCTCTGCCTCTGCTGACGGGCCTGAGTGAGCTCTGGGTGTCAGGAGGCCACCCGAAGAACCCCCTGTCCCCAGGAAAGGGATGACCAAGGGTCAAGAGAGGCGCACCTGCAGGGCAACGCCTGAGACCACCAGCCTGAGGGTGAAAAAGAGGGGACTTTGGGACCCACTACTCCAGGTGAGGGACTTCACACCCAAGCCCTCCCCTGGCCAAGGTCAAGCAGTTCCAGGATTGGTCTGCATAAGATGTGGAAGGAGCCAGAGGAAAGCACGGGGTGGGAAGAAATGTCTTCTGCCTATTTGCCAGAAAAGAAGCCACCTCCTTGGCTGGGAAAAGGGTGACAAAGAGGACGAGCAGAGAGGGCAGGAGAGAGGGCAGCCGCCTCCCAG
Source organism: Balaenoptera physalus (assembly GCF_965194825.1). Classification (NCBI taxonomy): domain Eukaryota; kingdom Metazoa; phylum Chordata; class Mammalia; order Artiodactyla; family Balaenopteridae; genus Balaenoptera; species Balaenoptera physalus. Next base: position 7,020,234 of record NC_138886.1, read on the forward strand.
CACGGGGAGCTCTGGACATCCAGACCTCTCCCTGCCTCTCTGACTGGAGAGCAGGGAGGACCACCTGAAGTGGTCATCAAAAATGCCAGCTCCCGGCCTCCCCACAAGGCCTCCCACCTGCCCAGCGATCAGACCCACCAAAGCTGGAGAGACATCACTTCGGATGATGCCTCCAAAGGATAAAACCCTTTCCCAAGCCTGTTTTCACTTTCGTGTCCCCACAGGAGACAGAGCTGAGAAGGGCCTCCAGCCATTTGACAAGTGGGAACAGAGACCCCCGAGCAGCGGGGCCTTGGCTCAGTCACAGGGCAGAGCTGGGCCTCAGTCCAGTGCTTTTCCGACTGCCCGTCCCACAGACTAGAGATTCTGAGGCCTCAAGCGTCAGAGGGGCTGGCCGGCAATTCAGAGGTGGATTCAGAGCAAAACAGCGGGGTGGGGGTGAGGAAGCAGCAGCCCAGGACCAAGAGTGCGGGCCGGTCCCCACTCACCTCGGCCTTATACATGCGGATGAGACCCTGGTTCACTTTGGACCAGGAGGGGACGGCGCTGATGTTCCACAGCTGGTTGGAGTGCTCTGCAAAGGGGCCTGTCTTCATCTGGAAGAAAAGAGTCCACAAGCTGGAGAGATGGGTCGCCCGGGAGCCCGTCCCCTGCTCCCCTGCAGCAAGGCTGCCGGAGCATACACATGTACACACACGCGCAAGTTGCAGGCCCGTACGTATACGTGGACACACACGTGGACACACACACACGAGTGCCAGAGACAGGGTCCCTCTTGGCCTGCCACAGGCAGAGCTGGAAGAGCCGAGGGAGGGGTCGGTTTGGGGGAGGGCCCAGACTAAACCCAGGCATCTGACTGCCCTCTGCATGGCAGGCAGAAGGGGAAGGAAAAGAGGGGGCAGACATGAGCCACAGGGCACCTGCAACAGATGCGGGAGGAAGGTCTGTTTAGAAAGCCAGCCTGAGCCGGCAGGGGAGCGGGGAAGGGAGGGCAGCGGCAGCGGCAGCGGCAGCGGCAGCGGCAGCGGCGAGGGACAGGCAGGAGCAAGGACAGCTCCGTTCCCGGTCCCTCCTCTTGGAAGAAATTCTGCGGCAAGCCCAGTGGAGCCCCCAGTGGAGCCCCCGTGATATCAGAAACCACCGCGCTGAGAGGAGGAAGCTCGTGCACCTGAGTGCACCCCTCGGCCAGCACAAGGCTAGCACAAGGCCAGCACGTCCGTATTTATTAACAAGCGGTTCACAATCCCCCGCCACACAGTCCCCCCCGACCCGGGGCTGATAAGCAACACTGATGCTGGGGGAACGGGGCTCAGCACCCAGAGCCCCAGGTTTCAGAAGAAACAGTTTGAAAAGCAAAGAGGCTGAGCTGGCAAGTAAAGCAGACTTGGACCTTGAGTAGGGGGAAGGTTCCAGAAGAGGCTGTGTGTGGAGGCGGGGCTGGTGGAGAGCGGTTCCAGAGAGAAGGGATGGGTCTCTATACTGGGCATCATAAGCATAAGGTCCCAGGAACACAAACCCCCCACCCTTCAGCTGTGGACTCGCCTGGGGACCCACTCTCGCAGGCCTCTCACCCCTGCAGTAAGGCAACTCTTACAAAAGTGGAAGATCTAAGTCGAAAAAGCTGCCATTTTACCCTTGCCACCTCCCTCCCCTGGCCCAAGCCCCCCAAAGCCTGTCTCAACCCCCGGGGTTCAGTAGCAAGGACAACAGGCTCCTTCCTCGAGCAGTGAGGCCATGGCCCATGGCCCCCACAGGGCTTCTCCTGGGCCAGTCCCTTCACCCAGAATCTTTCCCCTCCTCTCTGTAAGGCTCCCTCCTCCAAGAAGGCAGCCAGGAGCCCCCAGCCTGCAGAGGCTTGGCCTTCAGGGCGCTTTGTTCCCAAAGTCCCACTCCATCAGGCTCCACCCCGCCCTCCCCTCACCCCGCCCTCCCCTCACCCCGCCCCTTCTCCAGGCTCTCTGCCCCACGGGAGGAGCGCTAGGCTCCAGCCCTCTCTTGCATACTTCCAGGACCCGAGAAGCTCAGGGATCACGAGCTGGGGAACCAGTTTCACTCTGGACTAGGCCCCCCGTGAGCAAACCACCCAGGAGGCACCCTGCTGGCTCTGTCACAGCCGCAGCTCCAGGGGTCTGCTCAGCGAGGGCTCCATGGCCAAGGCTGGCCCAGGGACGTGGGGAAACCAGGGGTTCTGCCTATGGGCCAGCTTCCCCCACTAGGGACACGGGGTGGGGGACCCAAAAGGCCTCTCTGGTCTGCTGGCAGAGCCGGGGGAAGGCCCAAGCTCCGGAGCCCCAGTGGCCTGGGCCGCCTCCATGGAAAGGCCAGAGATGCTATTTAGAGGGGCTGCCCGCCCACACCCCCAGCCTTCAGGGTCCCAAGGTCTCCACAGGTCCTTCAGAAAGAGCCTCTGCAACTCTGGAAAGGAAAGCAGATAAGGGGGAAAAAGGAATGGGGTCGAGAAGACAAAAAAAATCCGCTCATTCTAGCCACAAAGGGAGAAGAGAAAGAGCGAGAACGAGCTAGCAAGCTGCAGTCCCGCAGTGACCCCAGGGGAATCGTATGAGTCAGAGCAGCCATATTGAGCAGGAAATTACTCACAGACGCTGCGTTCCTGCCTCTCCACTCCCAAGAGAATCGGCCTTTTGTAAATGGTTCCTCTGTCAGTAACTGAGGGGGGTGGGGTGGGGGGAGGCTCTGCACAGCGCCTTCCTGTCAGCTCCTTCCCTTCCAGCTGAAATCTGATCCCTCCCTTCCCAAAACTCCAAATTTAGAAGCCAGATTGAAACTGAAATTCTTTTCCTGCCTGCCCTGGGCTCTTAAAGGCGCCAGGGCTGCATTTCCTGAGGCGGCAGGAGCCCTGCAAGGTGAGGTCCCTCATCCGGGATGCTCGGGGCCACGGGGCAGGTCCCAGGCTGGTCCCGGCGGGAGGAAAAGCGCAGTCTCATTTCCAACTTCTTGTTTGTGAAATCTCCCAGCTGCACCAGCTCTAGCGATCCCTGGGGTCTCCAGAGGCAACACTGCCCCCTTCCTGACCACAGCACACAGAGCTCCACGCAGGCCGCCAGGTCCCCAGGTCACAGCGTCAGGCCTCGGGCCTCCCTCACCACCAACTGGGGGCTGCGAAAACCCTGGTCTGGGTGGTGAGCCCAGACTCCGGAGAACTAGCACAAATGTGTGCCACCATCAGGAACCGCGCCAGCCTGCTCTAGGCTGGCCAAGTGGGTGAGAGGGGCTCTTGCCGGTCACCTCAGCTCTGGGGCACGTCCCCTGCTAGTGTCCAACGTCCACCACCAGGCCCAAGCACCGAGGCCCAGGGCGAAAACCAGGCCTCGCACAGAGCGTGTGGAACAACCAAGGAACTCTAGGGCCTGCCGGCCTCCTCCCAGTTCATGCCTCTCCCTCAACTGTTCCGAAAACCTCCTCCAAGTTCAATGTGTCTTTAGTGCCACCTAGTGGCCACTGTAGGATTTCCTCTAGCAGAGGACCTGGGTCCCAAACTTTAGGAAAGCTTTGGGGTTTTCATAACCGGAATAACCAAACAAACAAGGAAACAAAGTTTTAACCTGGAGTCAATTCCCATACTCCCTGAGGCCCAGCCTGGCCTTCTCCTTGTTAGTTACTGACAGGGACCCAGGGGCCTGGCCAGCCAAAACAGCTTAGCCTCTCACCCCCAGGAGCGGGCGAAGCCACCCCTTCTCCTCGCCCAGCTCCTCCTGGGCCCCCCCCCCAGCTCCGCAGAGCCTCCCATTCTGCTCTGGGGAGGGCAGCCTGTGACTGGCTCTCAAGGCAGTGAGCCAGGCTGCCCCGGAGTCCCTCCGACCTTGGGCTGCCTACGGTGCTGAAGGCAGCAGATCTCTGAGAGTCAAGCGGTGGCCGCCCAGCCGTCAGGACGGCCTTCATTTGCTGACTTGGAAAAACGTGGCATTCCCCTCTGGCCTCTGGAGTTTGGCGGAGGCCTGAGCCGAATGCTGACCAGGAGAGTCTGGAGCTACGGCTGCTTAGCCAGGCGTCTCCCCCTCTTCAGGGGGCTCAGAACGGGCAGCCAAGAGAGAAGCAAGCCCACACAGACAGGGGCGTCCACGGGTGTGCGAGGGACATCACCGGGCCAGCAGGAATGCCTGCGGGTGTCAGGAAAGAGAACGGGGGCGAGATCCTCTCCAGGTGGCAGAGCCAGGGTGCCCTTTGGAAGTCTGTGGGGCGGGTACCAGGCAGGGAGGATGAAAGGTCCCCACACCTCCTGAAAGAGAGGCCCGAGCGCAGTGGGTCCCCAGCTTTCATGCACGATCACCCGGCATATGTGTTTAAATTCAGGTTCCTAGCGCTCGTCCCCCAAGCTTCTGATTCAGAAAGCTGGGGTGGGGCCCAAGAACGTGCATTTTCACAAGCTCCCCAGGTGACCCTGAGGAAGCGGTCCCAGGCTGCACGGGCGGGAGGCCCTACTTTAGCAGGACAACAACACCCAGTTAAACGACCCCCGCTGGGTGGGCTGGGGGTCCAGGCCCGCTCACTTGCGCTTCCAGCACCTCCCTTGGCCCAGGTCCGGCAAAGGTGTATCCCTTCAGCAGGGATCTGTCCCGCCGTCCACTCCAGTCTCTCCAACTCTTGCAATGGCTTCGTCGCACACGTCCACACGCACATAGCTCTGCAGACCCTGTGGCCCCCACCCGCAAGATGCTGACACCCCCCCACCCCCCCCAACAATACCCACCCACCCTTCAGACCTGCTGCGTCGGTCACCAAGTCCACCTAATGACCAGGTCTTAATCCGTCAGCTCCAGTAGAAACCCCAGAGTACTGATTTAGAGGAAGAGAGCCTGGACAGTCAGAAGGTGGCCTAACCTTTCCGAGAGGCCTGGCTGGGCTTCCTTTTCAACAACCCACTTCAGGGGTTGGCCCTGCCATCTTCAGACAGCAGCTCTGGCTCCTGTGTCCAAAGCCACCAGCCTCAGTCCCTTTCAGCCCGGAGGCTGCCGCGGGCTCCTCCCTCACTCCCTTCCCCTCACCTCAGTGATAAACAGGATACACTCCAGGAACATGTAGTCCTTGTGGTTCTCGTTCACGGCCTTCTCATCGACAAAGTGCCTGGGCTCCAGATTCGGGTGGTCTGGAAACAGCAAAGCGGCCCGGGGTTCAGAACCGGGCGTTCGCACCGCCGGGGCACCGCAGCCCAGTGCCATCTGCACCCACCCCAGGGCTGCACCCACCCCAGGACTGCGGTCCTGCCCACCGCCCTCAACGCCTGATCTCGCTGGAGCAATCAATGGCCCTGTGCAGGTTTGTACTCTAGTGTAATAAGCTCCGGTTCTGCTTCTTTCCAGCCATGCAACTCAGTTTCCTCATCTGTGCAGTGGGGCTGTGGAGTGCCACCTGAACGTCAGGACCACCGTAAAGCACTCGGCATGGTGCCTGCACAGGTAAGTGCTGGTCAGCGGTTTGCCGGCAAAGACCCTTCCCATGGTCCTTGCGATGATCTACCTGAAGCACAGAGAGCAGTGCCTGGTACAGGGAAGTACTCAACAAAGGGTCGTTTATTAATATGATTTCGTAGGCGGTTAATCCTACGTGGAAGTAGACGTGGACCCTTCACCCGCTCTGGCTTGCCCGTGGGAAAGTGGGGGGAACCCCCAGAGCGGGCCCGGAGCGAGCAGCAGCTCCTCAATGGGCCCCCCCTGTGCACGGCTCCATAATAACAGTGGAGGATGCTGGTCACTGAGTCAAAAGAACCCCTCATTTTCTACATAAAACCCCGCAGCTGCTTCCAGGAGCCGGGGCGCATTTCACACCAGTCCATTATGCGCCAGGCGCCCTCGCCCCAGCCCGTGTCACTTTCCATTATCTGCCTCAGCCTCCCCAGCCTGCCACGCCAGCTGCAGCAGAAGGTCGGCAGCAAGCAGCCTCCGTCAATAGCCGGTCTAATGCCTGCTTTACAAGCTGTCACTGTGTGCCCTGGGCAGGAGGGGAGGGAAGGAGGGAAGGGAGGAGGGCCAGGGTACCTCAGTACCTATCAGCTGTGAACTGCCCCAGATGAAGGGCAGAAACTGGAAGTCATCCAGGCCCCACACGCCCTGGCTGCCGGCCGGCTCCATCCTGTATGTCTTCTGGAGCTTCCGCATAACCTCAAGGTACCTGCACAGGAGGGCAGGGAAGGGAGGGGAGGTGGCAAAAAGTAGAAAGACAGTCTCAACCCTTCGGCCACTGGGAGCAAAGGAGGCCAGAAATAACCATCTAAGAGTGTAACAGATCTCCTTTTCAACTCAAAACTACATGCCTATGTTATGCATCAGCTAATACACTCAAAATTACGGAACTTCATTTTCTTCTCTCACACTCAGCCTCCTTTTGGCCCAGGAAAGGGGCAAAACACCAACTGGGAAAGGGAGTTAGTGCCATCACCTCCTGACAACTTGAGAGCCTGGGCAGGAGCTGCAGCTTCTCTCGCTTCGGGTTGCCCATAGGAAAGCTGATGGGAGTCCAAGGAGATCATCCCCTAGATCCCTCCGGGAACCGCCCTTGGCGCTGCGGCATCAGCAGCACCAGAGTGGGGCCCAGAACAGATGTGCCAGCGCCCTCTGGTGACGGAGACACTCCCATGTGCCGGGAGGTGGTCTGGGTGGTGAGGGGAGCAGGTCAGAGCCTGACTGCCTGGGTTCAGCTGGCTGTGACCTCAGTGAAGGGACCTGATTTCTCTATGCCTCAGTTTCCTCATCTATAAAATGGAAATGAGGGTCTTCGTGAGAATAAAAAGAGTTGTATGTAAAGCGCTTAGAAGTTACCTCTACGTGTTAAATGCCACAGAAGCATTAGCAGTCATTATGTAACATTCCCTTCACTTATTTTTACTTGAATTTGAACCTGTCGGAAGGAGGAGTCTTGGACACCCTGTTCACAGTCACAGCTTGATTAGGACAGGACAAGAGAACCAACAGCCACTCGGGAGCCCCCTCTAGCACCCTGTCCCCAGTCTGATGGTAACAAGGAGGAAGGAGACCCCTGGCTCCTCCTCCCACTGGCAGCCACCCCTCCCGCCTGGCTCACTCACCGATTGAACACCTTGAAGACAATGGCTATTTGGTCGTCCACTCGCAGCACCCCTATCTTGCAGAGACAGCAGAGGAAAGCAGCAAAGGCAGCTTCATGTCCTGGGGGAGAAAAAACAGCCAAGGTTGACAGTCTTCCAGAAGGCGTGGGACTGTTCTTGGTCTCACCAGAGTCCAAGTCACTGTTAACTTCCCCTCTAAGGAGGGAGGTCAACACGGAGGTAACGGGGCCTCTTCCCCATCCAGAAAGAACTAGGTCCTTTTAAGAACCACTAGTACTATAATTCTACTCCTAAAAAGGCCCAGGCTGGTGATTCTTAAATAGGCATTCACATTTTATTTTGGAGGTTTAGCTCACTCATCAATTCTACCCTATTTATTCAGCACCTACTACAGGTGGCAATCACTGTCCGTGTCAGGCACTAGAGGGACAGAGGCCAAAAGTCCCTGCCCTTGTTTGATAGTCTATGACCTATCAGGATGACAGACATTAAATATACAATCACTTCTATGAACCTACCTCTGAAGGAGAAGGATAGGGTGACACTTGGCGGATATCACAGGGGGATCCTGACATTAGGGTTCAGGAAGGTTTCCCTTCAGAAATAATATTTAATTTGAAAGATGAGTAAGAGCTGGCAAGGCACAGGGCGTGAGGGAAGCCAGAAGAGCACTCTAGCCAGGAGAAACAGCATATGGAAAGGCCCTGAGGCAAAAAAAAAACCCAACCCTGATATGTCTGAAGAACCCTAGGAAGGCCAGTCTGGCTAAAGCAGAGAGAGCAAGGGAGAAAGTGTCATGCAATGAGGCTGGAGATCATCAGACAGGCATTTACAGCCACGGTAAAAAAGTTCAGACTTTATCCTAAGAGCAATGGGAGCCACTGAAGGCTTCTAAGCATGGTCACATTCTAAGCATGGCCACACTGCAGGGTCAAAAGGCACCCCCCTTCCTTCCCAGTCATGTCAAATAGAAATGGTCAGCGCTACAGAAACCACTGGCTGGACTCTGGGCCGGATCCCATGGTTCACGGTGTCATAATAAACACATCTGGAGGGAGGGGAGGAGAGAATATTTCAGTGACTTCCTGTCCTATTTCTGCAGAATAAGGGTCCCTCCAAGGGCCTGGAAAGCTTATGAGCTGTTACTTTCACCTGCACAGTTTTTGATCATGACCAGCCAGAGTCCAAGCCACCATCACTCAGGGGCAGTCATCACCCTTGCACAACTAAGAGCATCTGAGAGTGGAGGAAAAACCCAGCCCCTGCTGACCTGGCCACTCTCGCCTCCAGGTCTTTCTGGTTGGCTGGTCTCAGTCAAAGCGCCGCCCCTAAAAGTCTCACTTGATAATAAGCCTGTTCCTCAGCATCAGGGGAGCAGATGACAAAACTTTCCCATGACCCAGGTCCAAGGGGGCCCTTCTCCAGGCCCGCCCCTGTGGCCTGGGCTCCTCCAGAGGCAAGGGAAGGGCCCGAGAGAGCAGCAGCTCTTGCATTTGCCTGCTTCAGTGTGGAAAGGAAAAGAAAGGCGGGCCTCTCAAAGCAGCGACCCTCCTCAGCCACGCCTGACCTAGATAGAGAACAGCCCCTTTCCCTTTTAAGATGCCCACAGCGCTCCCTCTGAAGGGCACCGAGTGGCTAACAGCAACGCGCCACAGCGCTGCCAGCGGCTACCAGGCTCTTTCAGTCCTCAAGGCTTCCGTAAGCGGTTGTCTTGGGATGCAGTAAGTGCTCAACAAATTATCAGTTTGGTGATGACGATGAGCGCACAGCGGGGCCACCTTTACAAGGAACAGAGGTCAGCTCTGCGCCTACAGCCACCATGCACGTGGCACCAGCTCCCCCTGGTGGACCAAGCCAGAGCAGCAGGCGTGGACCTGCACCTGCCGCGCGGCACCCCAGCTGGCTCCCTCACCCCACCAACACGACCCAGAGCGAAGAGGAGGCAACCTGAGAAAGGGCCACTGCGAAGCCAAGCAGGCGCCGCCACAGTAACGGGTACCTGTGCCGTAGTCGATGCGCGTGGAGTTCCCTACTGACTCCTTTAGGTAAACAGCCACCTCGGGCACAGCAGCTGCCAGATGGGTGGGGACCACTGTGGCCACCAAGTTTTCTGCTTCCTGATAACAGAAGAGATACAAAGTGGTGGCAGCAGATTAGGCAGCACTCAGTGGCCAGGTGCCCAGAGGCAGCATCTTGGTTGGAGCCAGGCTGCCACAGCGAGCAGTCCTGGCTCCCCGCTCTGACTGCCCACAGAAGGAAGAGGAGGGAGAGCATTTATTTTCACACAACAGAGACCACCCTGGGGTGGCTCTTCATCTGCTGACCCTCCCTCCGGGGGCCACAGTTCTAGGGGCAAGACAGGAGGGATCTAAAAAGAAGCCATTCGACTTTCCCAGCTAGTAACTCACTGACATCTCCAGAGATGTCCCCTTTCTTCATACTCCCAGCTAGGGAGTTTGTGCCCGACATCCACCAAAGACGTATGCAAGGACGTTCACGGCAGCATTATTTACAGCAGCCAAAACGTGGAAACAACCCACACCTGAACTGTCCATCAACTGTCCATCAGCTGAACAATCCACAGAATGGATAACTTGTGCTATGGTCATACCCTGGAACACTGCGCAGCACTGAGGAAGGTCCACCGCTCCGCACAACACAGGTGAATCGCACAATGTTGAGCAAAAGAAGCCGGACATTTACATGAAGTTCAAACAAAACCAGGCAAAATCGACCTATAGGACAGCAGTCAGAAGAGTCTGGGGGATATCGACTAGAAAGGGGCACAAAGGCCCTGCTGAAGTGCTGGAATGTTCCCTGGCTTGATATGGATGGATGCAAGGGTAAAAACATGTTAAGATCTATCAAGCTGTACATGATTGATAGCTATGATTTGTCAGTTTTCTTTAAGTTATAACTCAATAAAAAAAAAAATATGCCCATGTGCCATCTTAGAGACCAGAAGCAGCCCCAGGCCACTCTTACGCAGGGACAGTGTTTTGCTGGGTCCTTAGGACTCCCCTCTGCTCCATGTGAAAACACTGGGCCAAAGAATCTAGGACGCAAGTTTCTCTAAGTTCAGTCTATAAACACCTGGCATGAGGGTGGTCCAGTGGTTAAGACTCTGCGCTTCCAGTGCAGGGGGCGCAGGGTTCAATCCCTGTTGGGGGGACTAAAATCGCACATGTCACGTGGCGTGGCCAAAAAACAAACAAACAAAAGAAACAAAAAAATCACCTGGCGTGAGAATCTCCTGGAGACCTGGTGAGAATCTGGACTCCCAGGGGTGGCTATCCTGCATTTTTATTTTTTGTTTGCTTCTAACAGGTATTACCTTTGCATGACTCAAAAATAAACACATAAAAGGGATGCATTGAGAAGTCCTACTCCACCTGTTCCCATCCACCCCCTCCCCCCTCCCCTCAAAAAAAAAACCCCACAGCCTTATTTGCCTCTTACATATCCTTCCAGTGCAAACTGAGCAATACAAACATACCTTTTTTGTTTCCCCTCTTTCTTACCAAAAGGCAGCTTGCCGTGTGCATAACGCCCCGGCTCCCCTCTAACCTAACAGTACAGTCGGCCCTTTGTATCCATAGATGGAGAACCCGTGGATACAGAGGGCTGACCGAACCTCGCCATTTTATACAAGGGACTTGAGCATCTGCGGGGGGTCCTGGAACCAATCCCCCACAGATACCGAGGGACCACTGGAAGTTGCGGTCCCTTCCCCTGAGTTCCCTAGTCGGCCTCCCTCTTCTTTCTCAGAGCTGCATGGTACTCCCTGGGTGGACTTTCCAGTTTATTTAACGGATAATAAACTGCAGATGGACACGTGGGACGTTTCAATCCATTGCTACAATCACCTAATAAACAGCCCTGTGCAGAGGACTGCGCGTCCACAGTAGTGATTCCCGGAGGACGGCGGGGGAGAGGGTAAACGCAGTTGTACTTTGGGAAACGGAACTGCCATTTTAACAAACTCCCCAGTGATTCTGATATCTGACAGCTTTCTCCCCAGCCCAGCCCCCAAGCCTGTCCTGCGGCAGCCTCACCTCGTCAAGTTTGGCATACCAGGTCCTGTAGGCCTTGTTCCCGAATCGAGAGGGCTGGTCCACCGGAGGGGTCTCATCAATCCACCTGTCCAGCGTGTTGAGAAGAGCGACCAGTTTCTCAATGGCCTGTGGAGGCAAACAGGGGTGGCCAAGCCACGATGACTAGTGTCCCCAAGCTAGAGCCACAGAGGGAAGTCCCAACTGCTGCTGGACAGGGACCGCAAGGCCTGGCACTACTGGCATCTCCCTGCTGTCCCCCTTTCCTCCCAACCACCCTGAATACGAAGGAGGGGACAGGTGAACACAGTGAGCCTCACAGAAGGGGCCCAGCGCTAGGCTGAAGGACCAGCGTGGCTTCTGCAGCCGGCCTCTCTAGCCAGCTCATCCAGGGGCAGCTGCTGCACAAGCACGAGCTGCAGCCCTGACCTGCTTTACTACATCTTACTGGGGTCTTCCATTTAATGCACAACACCTGCTCATCACTGAAAACAGAGATGCAAAAAGGAAGAAAACAAAAATGACCAATAATCCTGCCACCCAGAAATCAACACCATAGGTATCCCCCGCTTTTCGAAAGTTCGCTTTTCGCCACTTTACTTTTACGGAAGACCTACGTTAGTAGCTGTTTTTGCTAACCGAAAGAAATCTAAAGAGGATTTTCACTTTACACCACTTCGGTTTACAGAAGGTTTCATAGAAACGCTCTACTTTCAGATAACGGGGGAACCCGTATTAACATTTTAACGTACTCTTCTATTGCATCTTTTTAATAGTATTTCCCATTGCTTATCATGGTGAGAATTTTGAAGGCAGCTGGACCTGCCTTCAGATCACAGCTAAAACACCATTTGGTTGCTGCAAGACCTTGACCAAGTGACTTTAACTCTCTGAGCCTGTTTCCTCATCTCAAAAATGGGCATGATGGTAAATAACTCCAAGGGCCGTCACGAGGACTAAGCGACAATCCATGAAGCATGCTAGCGTGGCGCCTGGCACGGGGTGATGGTACACATCCACACGCAGACTCTGAAACGGGGGTCACAGGGCACACGCTGCTTTGTAGCCTGATCAGTTTCCCCATGACCCTCGTTCCACAGCAACACGGAAACATAATTTTGCAAAAGCCTCTAACAAGTGAATAGTATTTCACTGTACCAATGTACTGTGATTTACTTCCCAAATCCCTCACTGTTAAATGTTTGGGTTACTTCCAATTGTTCACTCCGTGAACAATACCCTTTGTAGAAATGCTGGGTCAGAGGTGCGAACGTGGGTAACGCTTTGTAAGGCCAGCAGTGTCTGAGACCCATCTCTCATCTCTCACCTCTATCCTTCCTACAGAGGGCAGGGACTAAGGAGTGGAATCGGTGTGACGGGCCAGGCAGCGTTAGCACACCAAATGTTACTTATCGAGGACATCAGGTGATGCTGTCTATCTAAAACAAAGGTCTGTGAGGGCAGCTCCAAAAGTGCCCCTTCCAGATGTGGCTCGCAGAAATGGGCCAGGACAAAGGTAACAAAAGGCTCGGGGAGCACGTGACACAGGGGACAGGTGGGCCGGGAGGAGGGGCCTTGCCCAGAAGCAGATCTTGCCTGTGTCTGCCGGGTACAAATGGTATAAGGAGACACCTCCAGGCGCTCCTGGCGCTGGTAGGAACTAGCAAGAGGTGCCCACGGGAAAAGCTGTGACACAGAGGGCAAGGCACGGTCAGGTCTGCCCCTGCTGAGACTCTGCAGAGAAGTGGTCCCGAGTGCTGAGTGTGTATTTGTGGGGAGGGAAAAGGCGGCCTTGAGCTAACGGGGTATGTGGTAGCCAGTGCCCCCCCCCACCGGGAGGCACAAACCACACTGCAGTCCACGCAGTCCACACAAATAGCAACGTGACAGTGGCCCTGATGCTGCCCTCCCTCACCTCCCCTTTCCCTACGCTTGGGGCGTGGGAGAAGAGGAAAGTTACCTGTAAGAGGAGAAAGTTCCCTTTATACCTGGCTGTGGCCAAGGGCCAGGGTGACAAAAAGCTGCGTTGCTGAAATGTGACCAAACGCACTGCTAGAGCCTGGCTTTGTGAAGAACCAGGTCACCAGGAAGAGCTCATAAGGACAGAGCAAACCTAACCCCATGCAGCAGCTGGGACTTATAAGGGATGGTGCAGCACTCCTGGCCCCTGAAGCACCAGAACAGATTCCCCAGAGAACTGTCTTCGCTGAGGCACTGAACGGGACATAAAGAAGGTGCTTGAAGCCAGCGGGAGCCAGGCCCCAGCTGCTAGCTCAGCTGAGCCAATGAATAATTAAAAGGCTCCTAGCTCCTCTTTCTGGAGAGGGTTTTTGAAGGCAGGGGCTGCCTCTGTTGTTTGGCTTGTTGAGGGGAGAGGGTTGGAGGGGAGGGAGCTGTGGGCTGAAGCCCCTAGGAAGCATGAAGAATAATTTGAGCCACCCTCCTCCTCCTTGGACCAAAGCTTCCTTTTCAGATTTCATGGACCAGTAAAATCTTCTCCAAAATCTCACTTGCCCATTTTAAATTCTGCCTCATTTAACAAAATCAAACGGAACAACAACAAAACATAAGCCTACTATCACCTTTATTTTACAAAAATAAAACATTTTAACCCCCAAAGAATAGGACAGACGTAATTTCAAAAGGAAGGAGAGCATTCTAAACATGGGTCTAGACCATCTCATACATCGCCCTCGCCGGTTCCCCTTGCTGCGGGTGGTCTGGAAGCGGCCCCCCAGGCCACTCTGCCCTCTCCCCAGCCGCAGCCGCCTCCCCCTGCCTTGAGAGGCAGGAGCGAGAAGCGGCAGGGGAGCCACAGCAGCTGCGCCAGGCAGGAAGGGAGGCCGCATGCTGTGTGCGGTGCCTTCTGCCGCCACTGGAGACCTCTGGAGACCACACGAGCCACCCCTGTCCCCTGAGTGAGAATGAACCCAGCTCAGGAAGAGCCCCACGTGAAACAACATCAGTGTTACTGGAAATTAAAACCGAAAACCAGCTAACGATAACAATAGCTAATAATGACAATGCCATCTAGTAGGTGCCAGGCTCTGTGCTAAAAAAAAAAAAAACCTACATGCGGGATCTCCCCGGGGGCCATGAGTAGGTCTGTGGCTCTTCCCACTCTACAGCTGAGGAGACGGAGCGTCAGAGGCGACAAGGCCACTCAGCTCAGAAGTGAGAGGTCATCAAAACCCGATCAGCCTGACTCCAGAACCCAAGCACTTAACCAGGCTGCAATCCTGCCAAAAGAATGGCTCCTGAGCTGAGCCAACACCTGGGTGGTATGGACATCTACCATCAAAACCTCAGGGGTAATGAAGGGACCTGAGAGGGGTTTGGCAGCTCAGGATCTGCTGGGGTAATTACAACACTGCCCTTTAATTAGGCTTCCCCCACATTCCCCAGCCCACTGAGCACAGCTCAGCGTTCCTTATCACAGGCTCAAGGAGTGGCCCTCTCTCCCCCACCACCGTCTGCGCCCACAGCCAAAGCCCCAGAGCACTGAGCAGGCCCAAGAGGAACCCAAGAAGTCACTGGTGGGCCAGCTCCCAAGAGAAGGCTGTCAATCCCCAGCACAGGCCTGGCTCCCCGCAGCGACAGAACAGGACCTCGGCCACCCAGCAGCCAGTTAGGGCCCAGGAGCACGAGGGCTATGCCAGCCTTGCGAAAGGTGGAGGGACTGGGCCAGGGCAGGGCCAGGCCTTACCCGACAGACCGAAGCTACGGCTAGAGAGCTGGGTGGACAAGGCACTGAGAGGCTGCTCGGGCCTGGGGTCTGAGATAAGATGAAGCTCAAGGGGGCTCTGGCTGCCTGGGACAGGAACGCAGGAGGCCGCTGGAGGCCTGGCACCGGGGCTGGGACGGCATCCAGCAAGAGCCAAGAGCTTGCGAGACCACACCTTCCCGTGCCTATCAGCCTCCCCACAGCTCTCACCCTCCCTCTACAAACAAGCCGGTCTTTGAAACACAGCCAAAGAGCACCAAGCAGTGCACGCCCTGCAACTCAGCATTTCCACCTCTCGGAATGCATCCTTAGGAAAGAACGCCCACAGGTCTATGTGCGAGGGTGTTCGGAGCAGCAGTGTTTAGGGAAATAACCTCAAAGTCTAAGCGGGGGACTGTTTAAACCAGTGAGGGCATGGCTCAGGGGGCAGAGGAGCCCCCGGGGCAGGTCTGGGCGACAGTCCCCATGCTGTGAGCGGGAGGCTGCCCCTGGGAGGCGGTTATGGGGAGGAATACAGGGCGGGGCCAGCTTTTTTGTTAGTGCTACACACGTTTCTAACAGTAATCTCTTTTTTTTTTTTAAGATTTTTTTGATGTGGACCTTTTTTTTTTAAGTCTTTATTGAATTTGTCACAATATTGTTTCTGTTTTATGTTTTGGTTTTTTGGCCGCGAGGCGGCGTGTGGGATCTTAGCTCCCCGACCAGGGATCGAACCCACACTCCCTGCGCTAGAAGGTGAAGTCCCGACCACTGGACCGCCAGGGAAGTCCCCTCTAACAGTAATCTCTTCAGTGAGCATATTTACCTCTTTTGTGATCATTCTTCATTTAAAAAGTTACATACAGACACCAGTTGACAAAAATGCAGGCTAGGGAATTCCCTGGCGGTCCAGTGGTTAGGACTCCATGCTTCCAATACTGGGGCCCGGGTTCAATCCCTGGTCAGGGAACTACGATCCCACAAGCCACACGGTGCGGCCCCAAACAAAAACACAACAGAACAAAACAAAACAAAAATGCAGGCTATAAAACAGCTTATATACCTTGATCTCAATTTTATAAATACACATCTATTCACAGATTTTTTTTTTTAATTAGAAATGTAGACACTAAAATGTCAGCTGCACATGTGTCTGGGTGATCTTATTTTCTGCACTGGTCCTATTGTGGGCTCTTGGGAGCTATTTTTGGAAAGACCCTGCCCAGCAGGCTCCTGCCTTTGCCTACCTCAGAGACTCTGTACTCGACGCTCAGCTTCTTCCCCTTCACACCTTCGTTGAGGGTGAGGATGAATCCGATGTAGTCAGCGTACGCCTGCCAAACAGAGGGAGGAGCGGGGACTTGGAGAAGGGTGTCAGACCCCCGCGCTCTACACCCTTGCCAGCCCCCACTCCACCCAGTTACCCAAGAGCTCCAAGCTGCCCCCGGCTCCCAACCCGATAGCAGGAGCAGCAGAAAGATAATGCCAAACACCCAACCCTGATCCTCCATCCAAAACCACTGGCAGGCCAGTGACCACAATGATGCCTGGACCTCCAGCCAGAGTCTACTGTGCACTCACCACTGCTGCCAGCAGTTTCTTTATACAACAACCCCACAAGGCAGACGCTGTCATTGTCCCCATTTTACAGATGAGGAAACCAAGGCTTCAGGGGAAGTGACTCCTAAGACCAAGATGTCCTTAGACGTGGAGCTAGGACCCAGCCAGCCAAACTCCAAAGTAGAGCGGCGAGTACTCCACCATTATACTATACCACCAAGGGTCCAGCCCCTGGTAACTTTCCAGATGTTTCCCCCACCAGGCAGGCCAGGCTGTGTACCTGCATTGCAGATGCCCTGCTCCCAGGAGATGAAGCTGTTTTCTGCCCATGGCCAGGTCTCCCAACACACCCATCCCCAGCTTCCAACTGGGCACCCTCTTCCCTATGGGGCTGCAGGTTACAGCCAGCACAGGGCTAAGAAAGCACTGAGGTGCAGGCCCCTGTAGAGGCAGCTCCTGGCAGCAAGCAACTTCTGTGTGGTCTTGTTTCTTCTTCATCCCTTTTGCCTCTCACTTTCTTGCTTCCTCTTTATCCAACACTTAAGGGGGGCGGGTGGGGGGGCGGGGGGGGGAGACTTCCCTGGTGGTCCAGTGGTTAAGAACCTGCCTTCCAATGCAGGGGACACGGGTTCGATCCCTGGTAGGGGAACTAGATCCCTCATGCATGCCACAAGACCCAGTGCAGCCAAAATAAAAAGAAATTAAAAAAAAAAAAAACAGGCAGAGGGCCAGATTAGGCTGCCCACCTATAGCCTAGAGCACAGCAGCTCAACCCCTGGGGCTCCAGAGCCAGGCAACCTGGACATAACTCTTTGGACTCTCATCTCAACCACTAACTGTGCCTTGCTAAATGTCTAAATGTCTTCACCTCCTGGCCTCAGTTTTCTCAATTTCAAAATGGAGATGACCTCAGAGTCCCAGGGTTTTTGTGAGGATTAAATCAGCTAAAGTACCTGGCGCATCATAAATACCCAATGTTCTCTGGAAAACATCTAGGGGAAAGCAAGGAACTAAAGCCACGTTTGGATTCAGACAGTCCTGCAGGTTCAGGGAAGAGAAAAGTGGTACTTCTCAACCCGGGTGAGACGGCTCCCAGGAGACTTCCAACAGTCTGGAGACATTCTTGGTTGTGATAACTGGGAGGAGGGCTGCTACTGGCATGGAGTGGGTAGCGGCCAGGGGTGTCACTAAACATCCTACAGTGCACGGGACAGCCCCCTACAACAAAGGCTTATCTGCCCCAAATGTCAATAGTGCTGAGGTTGAGAAACCCTGAGGCAGAGCAACCAAGATGATGAAAGGACTCGAACCACATCCTTTGAGCAGCTAAAGAACTAAGGCGTTTATCCTGGTGAAGACGTGGGGGAGAAAACAACTCAGAAAAGACACGATAACCATCTCCAGATATTTAAAGGGCAGGCTTGTGAAAGAGGAGCCAGACAGGCTAGCATGGCCCCGGCCCCAGCAAGGCCAAGACATGGCTGCAGTAGGGCTTGGGCTCAACATAAGCATAGGAGACTCCACACGGAGAACCTGCCAAGCTTGCCAGGACCCCGGGCCACCCTTCTATACAAGTGACACTCCCCACTCCAGCTGCCCACACCAGGTGTAGGCAAGTGGATGGAGCTGGACGCGAGGCCTTCCCTGAGAACTTGAAATCGGCTTTCTTTTTCTTAGTCCCAGTCCTTCCACAGCCTGTACCAGAAGCCGGGAAGGTACAAGCTGTTATCTTCTGCCTACCATGAAGACTGAGAAGCGCAGAGAACTGGGACCCCAGTTCCCTGGTGTTTTGGGCTCAGCCGCCTCCCTGGCCTAGGTTTCCATGGGGTAACCTCCTCTCCCTGTGATACACTGGCTCCCAGACTTGCTATTATTTGCAACCAAGCATCAGAGTGACCCGCTCCATCATGTAGGATGTTCAGCCAATACAGTAACACCCAAGGGGCGATGGCTTCCGAGAATCAGGAGCAGAACCCTCCATGGTTATCCTCGCCCCAGCCCCCAGAGACCTTCCCACTCCAGCGCCCTGAGTGCTGCCCCTGAGGGGGAAGAGACAGCCAGCTCCCCTGTCACCTCTCTCCATAGCTTCTAAACAGCTCTGGCTCCAAAAGCAAGAAGGGTCAGGAGCTCACAGCCCCACTCAGGCCTAGAAAACCACTGTCTTTGAAAAAGCCCAAGTTTCTCATCCAGTTTTGACCCTGCAGTGCAGACACCAGTGGTACCTGAGAACGCTTCCATTTGCCCATGTCTGGAACAGTGTGGATCTCTTTTTTTGGAATGATGAAGTTCTGAGTGGCTGGAAGGATATCCTCCGAAGAGTCTTGACAAAGAAAATGAAAAAGCAATCAGATAAACAGAATCCTTCCCCCCCAACACACACACACACACACACACACACACACACACTTTTAAACCAAGACTCTAACGCGCAAGCCCTAGCATAAACCAGACACGCACTCCCAGGATAAAGTATCGGCTTGTTAAGCCAAACCCACTGGCTTCCTGCCTTTCCTCACTCTGCAAGGAGCTGGGCGATCCTGGCAACCCCCTCAACAACTGATATGTCCAGTGGATCTGCCATGCCCTCTCCTCCTGCTCCCCAGGCAGGCAGAAAGGTTAGAAAAATAAAGCCAAGTTGACCTTTTAGACATAAACAGGCAACTCAAAGAAGAAGAAGGAAAAAAAAATGGCCAATAAACATTTGAAAAAAAATTACCAACATCCCGAATAAGCACAGAAATGTAAATTAGATGAGACTGCTTTTCTAAATCAGGTTGGCAGATTAAAAACATCTGGCACTGATTGGGGAAGGGGAAACAGGAACTCTCCTGCACTGTTGGTGAGAGTCTTAGATGGTAGAATCTGCTGAGGGGGCAACTCAGCACGGTCTTTTGAAGTAAAAACTGCATACTACACCCACTGAGCCAACAGTAGGAATCAACCCTACAGATGTGCCCACAGAAATAGACAAAGATGTATATAAAAGTGCTTACTGCATCGAAAAAAATTAGAAACAACCCAAATATCAATCAATAAGGTGATGGATTAATAACGATATGCCCGTATGATGGAAATCTTCCTAGCTTTTGAAAAGAACAAAATCTAAATTACTGACATGAGAAAAACGGCCTAAATATTAATAAGTGAAGAAACAAAACTGCAGCATATTATATACAATATAATCTTATTTTTGTAAAAAAAAATTTACATACTAATATAAATAACACATATACCTATTAGCTTATGCATTGGAAAAATCTAAAGGATTAAACACCAAAGTTAATAGCTGTCATCTCTAGGAGGTAAGATTTATAAAGGACTTCCACTTTCTAAGCTACATATTACTATTAAAAACTGGCATTGTAGTACTTTTGTAATCAGAAATAAACTATTTTAAATAGAGTTTCTGTATTTTCAGAAGCTGAAGGAAAG
The DNA here is from genome assembly GCF_965194825.1 of Balaenoptera physalus. Taxonomy (NCBI): domain Eukaryota; kingdom Metazoa; phylum Chordata; class Mammalia; order Artiodactyla; family Balaenopteridae; genus Balaenoptera; species Balaenoptera physalus. The sequence continues at coordinate 7,040,020 of NC_138886.1, forward strand.
GAAAACACAGGGTAGTCTGTGTATCCCATTTAGCTGAAATTTATGTTTTGCTGCATAAATCTTTTTGTTTGATTATGGGACACTGCTTTCTGAAATCTGAAAAACTCTGAATTCCAAAATACACCTAGTCCCAAAGGTTACGGGTTGGGAGTTGTGGGCCTGAATCTACTCTTGGAGATTTGTCAGATTAGTAAGCCCCTTCCTTTAAAATTGAAAACTCTCAAAAAATAGAAATAATTTTTTAAAAAATAAATAGGACTTCCGGGCTTCCCTGGTGGCGCAGTGGTTGAGAATCTGCCTGCTAATGCGGGGAACGCGGGTTCGAGCCCTGGTCTGGGAGGATCCCACATGCCGCGGAGCGGCTGGGCCCGTGAGCCACAATTACTGAGCCTGCGTGTCTGGAGCCTGTGCTCCGCAACAAGAGAGGCCGCGATAGTGAGAGGCCCGCGCACAGCGATGAAGAGTGGCCCCCACTTGCCACAACTAGTGAAAGCCCTCGCACAGAAACGAAGACCCAACATAGCCATAAATTAAAAATAAATAAATAAATAAAAATTAAAAAAAAAAAAAAAATAGGACTTCCCTGGTGGCGCTGGGGTTAAGGATCCGCCTGCCAGTGAGGGGCACACGGGTTCAAGCCCTGGTCCGGGAAGATCCCACATGCCACGGAGCAACTAAGCCCGTGTGCCACAACTACTGAGCCTGTGCTCTAGCGCCCGAGAGCCACAACTACTGAGCCCACGTGCCTAGAGTCCGTGCTCCACAACAAAGAGAAGCCACCGCAATGAGAAGCCCACGCACCGCAACTTAGAGTAGCCCCCCGCTCGCCGCAACTAGAGAAAGCCCGTGCGCAGCAACAAAGACCCAACGCAGCCAAAAATAAATTTATAAAGAAATAAGTAAATAAATAAAAATGAAAATGAAAACTCTCCAAGAAGTGTAAAGGACTATCAGTCACTCACAATGTAGTATAAATCTGTTCCATTGCTGTCCTCCTAAAACCTAGCTCACATCAGCTGCATGGAGAAAAGGGAACAAAGACCTAAGTAGGTTCTAGAACATGTGACCTTTGGGGGACCAGAGCCTGCCTCGAGAGGCCCTGAGGAAAGGAAAAGTGCGAGGAGACCTGGAGACCTAAGGAGACAGAGAATCTGGGATAAGACCAAGGCAAACCTCTGCCTTCAACCCAGGGCCCAAATTCAAATTCAAATTCAAATTCAAATTCAGATTCAAATTCAACCCAGGGCCCAAAAATCAGACCAGAAACTCTCTTCCTCCTCCCACCTGTTCTGCAAGTCCTGTTCCCAGAACCTTAAATTGACGACCATACTATTAATAAATTGCTACTTCAAGTAAGATGCTAAATTAAAAGCTTTGTAGGTCAGGCTGGTGACCTAACCGCATTGTTTTTATGGGAAAATGTGTTCTACATTCCAAATTATCCATTTGCAAATGATCTTTGGGAACAGAGCCCTTTTCTAAATTTGCGAGAACTGTTCCCTGCAAGGGGCTAGCCCTCCTGATATTATTTCACAGGGCCGGGCCCTGTTCCCAGAAGAAAGGCTACCTGGAAGTTTTGCGACCAATCACTGATGAAACACACACACACACAATTTGCCAGAACATGCAATCCCAAATCAAAAAGACAAGACTTCAAACTCGAGACTGTGATCAATGAGGTCAGGCCCACAGCCTCTCTAGCCTCAGATTACTCCGCCTCTGACAAAGGTGCCACGGGACAGCTGGATCCCCTACAACCCCTCAGTATAAGATGGAAACATCCAGAGTTTTAGAGGTGTTCCTAAAAAATCCCAGAGAATATAATACGTTATCACCTACGATTTGGGAACCTGTCTGCATGTGTAACCTGTACGACCTTTGAAAAGGATATCAGTAATCCAGATTTCCTGATAACCCCCACGTCCCATGATTCGCCCACACCATCAATGGAACACACACTACCAGCTCGGTGAGGAAGCTACAGTAGACCCATGTTGAGAGATAAGAAAACAGGCTCACAGAGGCTGCAGTGTGCCAGGTAGAGCCAGGTCTATGTTAACTCCAGAATCCAAGGTTTTCATCACTACACTGTCTGAGTTAAGCAATTCTTTCCACTGCTCCTAAACATCCTTTGTTTCAAACTTCAAAGAAGGAACACCTCCTGGGAACCTGAATCTTCTCAGCCTTCCTCGGTCTCAGTGCACAGGTTCTCCCCTCCACACCTCCCACCGCCCATCTTCCCAGACACATTCATCTCACTGATAATTCTGGTTGCCTTATATATCCTGATGTCATTACCGGAACTCCTAAGGGCACATGCACAGAAGTTTTGTACCAAACAAAATAAATGTCTGGTTTCAAATGCCTTAACAGACCATACCCAGCTCTTTGGGGGTTTTTTTGTTTTTTGTTTTTGAGGCGGGGTGGGGAGTGGAGGGGATGCCTCTTTTGATCTTCAAAATTTCTCCCTCCTGAGACCTTCCCAGAGCTCATAAAAGGGGAGACAAGGTAGAAGGAACAGTGAATGGTTTCAAAACATTAGCTGTCTTGAAACAGCTGTTTAGCCAACCTATTTGCACCTCTGACAGAATTTTAGAAGTCCTTCTTAGCTCAAGGGAGGGGAGGAGGAGGGGTCAGCAAACACCCTTCCATTTCCCCACGTTACCGGTCTAAGAGGATCCTTTCCCTCGCACCTCCATCCCAGTTATTTGAGATGAACAGTGTAAATAAAAAGTTACAGATGGTGATGCCAGAAAGAAAGTCGTCTCTTTGCACAACCAGCGTTTTTAAATCAGTGGTTTAGACGACCAAGGGCAGTTTCCCTCGATAACTTCTTAGCCACTGAAACTCCGGAGCCCCGTCTCCAAGGGGAAAAGAGAGCAGGTGATGAGGGGTGGTCAGGGCCGAGGGGTCGAGGCAGGCCCCACGGAGCACCAGCCCCCAGCCCCAGTGCAGGGTCTAATGAAGACAGCAGCCCCCATGCCTGGCTGCTTCCCCGCCAGGTCAAGAGCTGACTTCAGCAGGAGCAGCCCAGGTGTGGAAAAGGCCTCCCCTTCGGGCCACGGGGCTGCCCACCCGACCCTTGGGCAACTCAGGCTCCCCAAGTCCTGGCGTTACGCCCCACCCATCGCCCTTTTGCAGTCCCGAGATCCTGCCCTCCCTCCAGATCCCCCAGCACTTCGGGGCCCAAGAGCGTTTGCCCCTTGAGTTCCTCCACCTCCCGACCCTCCGCCCCTCGCTGAGCACCCCACACTCCACACCCCGTCCCCGCCCCCACGCCTGGCACCGCCCCCGAACCCCCACTCCACCGCGGCCCCTCCGCCCTACCTGGCGGCGACCGCTGCTCGCTCTCAGCCATCTTCCTGCCGCCAGGAGCCGGCCTGGATGCCTGCAGTCCCCTCTCACCTTTCACCCCCGCACCCGCCCTGCCTTTCCCCGGCCCCACCACGCGCCCAGAGCTTTCCGAAGAGAAGTGAGCACCGGCCGGCTAGAACCGAAAACCGAGAATTAAAGTCACCCCAGCGAGGACGCCCGCCATATTGGTGCGGGGCACTCAGGGAGCATGCCCAGCAACGGCCGACTCGCGGCGTCCCCGCTCACCCGGAGGCGGTGGCCATGTTGGTGCGGGGCGCCGGAGAGCATGCGCACCAACGGCCGGCTCGCCGCGCGGCTCGCCAACCGCCTGCGGGGAGGGCCCTGGGAGCGCGGCGGCCATGCTTTTGCGGGGCGGTCCCCACCTGTCATCTTGTTGCGTGGCTCTGACGCTATCCCTAGGACTAGTAGAAGACAGTCCCTTGTCAGCATGGTTGTGTTTTGTCACCACTCTGAGAGCAGCGCTCAAGGGCACCAAAAGGACTGAGAAGGGTGCACACCACTGCCTCCAACAGTTTGGACGGCTTATGGAGGTGGGAGAGGGCGAGCTGGACGGTGGCCTCCGCCTTGCTCCCCTTCCGGGGTTCCACCACCTCGCGGGGTCCCCAACCGCTAACTGCGCCCTGCTCCCGCCCGCGGCCCCGCCCCGCGCTCTCGGCTAGCCGCCGGGGCCTGCAACTGGCCCGAGGCCGCGCCCCAGGAGTCCGCTTGCCCCGGGCCAGTTGGGTGGGCGGCCCGGTGGGTGGGCGCGGGGCCGCTTCTACCGGCTGGCGGCCGTGACTCGACGACCTTGGCCCGGAGGCTCTAGCGGGAACCCACCCACGGCGGCGGCGCGGACTTTGCCCAGCGCGGGGGACGGAGCGGACCGTGTGTCCGCGGGCGGGCCGCAGAGATGTTGGCCTTCGCTGCCAGGACCGTGGTGAGTGCGGCCGGGAAGCCGGCCTAGCGGGCCCTGGATCGGGCGGGCGGGCGGGCCGCAGACCGGGCCAGCAGCGCAGCTACGCCCCAGTGGGAAAACCGGCCGTCAAGGCGCCGCGGCCCGGTGCCTGCAGTCCAGCCTCACCAGCAGCTGCTGGGCCGGGGTCGGCAGGTGGGCTAACCCCGCTGGCAGAGGGGGAGACTGAGGCTTAAGGTCAGAGGCTAGATCGGAGCCACACTCTGTGGCGCCAAATTCCAAAGACCCGGCAGACACAGTAAGGACCCTGGCTTCGGGCAGCACCTCCACCCTTAGGCCCGGAGCCAAGGAGCGGAGAGACACCAAGAGTGTCTCCTCACGGTTATTCTCTGCCTCACACACCTGTCGCACGCTCAGCCTGAGCCATTTCTTCCCCGGCCAGAGCCACGTCTCCAACCCCATCCAGTTGGTCACCTTCCCCGGGCTTATCAAATGGCCCCTGGGGGATTGTGTGTGGCCAGAGACACTCCAGTGAGGGCATCAAGCTGGGCTGCTCAGAAAGTCCTCAGAGTTGGCAGAAGGCAGCAGGTGGCAGCCCCATGCCCTCCCTCTCCACCAGTCACTTCCCCAACTTGATTAACAGCTACCCACTCCCATGCCTCCACCCCTACCCCCAATCTTCCCCGGGGGCAGCTTGGAGCAGGTAGTGCTGCTATCCTGACTTGGATTCCTTTCCTCTCTACCCCAAGCATATCTCTGTTTGTATCTCCCTCTGTCTGGGCCAAGAAGGGTATTCAGACACTGCCAGGCCCAGAGGGCTGAGGTACCCATCCACCTACCCAGAGGCTTTTCCAGATTTTCCAGGACCTCAGAGCTCCAGCTCATCCTTGCCACTGCCACCTGAGCTCTGTTCCCATCCCACAGATGGCCTCTAGGTCATCTTCTAGGACCTGCTAAATGGCCTGATCACTTTACTGCCAGGAAAACTGAGGCAAGGGGAGACTTGGCCAGCATTCCCTGGACTCAAATCTAGTCCAGTCCCAAAGCCAGCATTCTTTGTTTTTGGGAGGTTTTTAAAAATTTTTTATTTATTTATTTATTTGTCTGCACTGAGTCTTAGTTGCGGCACTCGGACTCTTTAGTTGCAGCATGCACGTGGGATCTAGTTCCCGGACCAGGGATCAAGCTCGGGTCCCCTGCATTGGGAACTCAGGGTCTTATCCACTGCACCACCAGGGAAGTCCCTGGTTTATTTTTAATGCCCAAAGGTCTCGTAACCCCCAGCTGAATGAGCCACAACTCAAGAGAACCAGGCTTTGGTGGAAGGGTGGCCCAGAAGGGCCCCAAGAGTCTTGGAGGGAAATGTCCATTTACACTCCCTTCCCAGTGTCTACTCCTTTGCACCAACCCCAGTTTTCAGGACTGTATTCAGGGTTGTGGTTTAACCTCAGCGACCAAGCAGTTTCTGTCCTCCAGCCCCAAGTTGTCCCTCATCAAGCACACCTATGCAGATTCCGACAGGTGCATTTTTAGAACCTCTTGGCCTGCCTCCTTAGCACTGGGCCCATCCAGGGAAGAAAGGGAAAAGTTTTCCAGGTTTCCTTCTACTCCAGTGCACACCACCAGCCCTCTCACCTGCTCCCCATTCCTCCACTTCTGGAAGCTCAGTAGGGTGGAACAGCTGCTCCTGTGACAGCCATAAGCCCAGATGCCACCACAGCTGCTGTAGCCATCGCCACTGCCACCTCTGCCTCCCCCTGAATCTTGGCTCTTGTCTTTTCTTTCCAGCCCGGGCAAGTGGCTGCCTCTTGCTAGGTTCTGCTCACCCACTTGGTAGCACAGTTAGGCTTAGAGATCCAGCCCAAGGCAGACAGACAGGGCTCAGAACCTCAGTCCTGCCATGGAGGACGGGCAGCAGAAAGAGAAGGTATGAAACGGAGCCTCTGCCGCTTGCCTGCCCACTGCTGCCAGCAGCCTCGGACCCTCCTGTCTCTCTTTCTGTCCGCCTCCAGAGTCTCCAGACTTTCCCTCTCTGTCAGCTCTCACCCTCCTTGCCAGGCCACTCAGCTCTCTCTTGGCACAGCGCTGCCCCCATGCCACCCCTGTCCCCACCCCACAGACAGGAAAAAGCCCAAGACCTCTCCCTCACCCAGAGGTACTGTCGTCGTCTGGCCCTATCTGATTTTCTCTTCTTCCCTCCTATGTCTCCACCTGGTAAGGATGGGAGAAAAGGAGGTGGGGACCTCCGGGAGGGAGTGGTCACCTCACTGCTGGCTGGCTCATCGTCCCAGGGTGAGAAAGGTGGGGCCCTGTGCATCCAATAGGTGAGAGGTCCCTCTGAGCTCTGCCACCCCCAGTAGGTGCCATTCATCCTGACTCGGTTCCTCTGAGTGCTGCCAAGATCAGTGACCACTCCCCACCCTCCTCCATCCCTACTTACATCTCCTGGCCCCTAAGAGGTGGGGACACCTACAGCTGGAGAGCTGGGAAACCAGGGCAGGCACCACCCAAGAGGCCGTCTCTGACCCCCGGAGTGGGCACATGAGTGCCCAGGACTTCGGCTTTGGGATTGCCAGGGCCTCCCAGAGCCGGTGAGAGAATGAGCAGGATGTTCTGCTGCCTGCAGGTGAAGCCCCTGGACTTCCTCAAGCCCTCCTCCTTGATGAAGGTTTCCAGTCGCTTTAAGACACACCAGGACTCGCTACCACGGCTGCCCGTGCCCCCGCTCCAGCAGACCCTGGACCGTTATCTCAAGGCGCTGCAGCCCATCGTGAGCGAGGAGGAGTGGGCCCAAACCAAGCAGCTGGTGGAAGAGTTTCAGACCGCGGGGGGCGTAGGGGAGCGCCTGCAGAAGGGGCTGGAGCGCAGGGCCAGGAAGATGGAGAACTGGGTGAGTGGGAAGGCAGGGGGCACACCAGTCCCCTTGGCTCGCGCGGAGGTTTCGGGGAACAGGGCACCCCCCACCCAGAGACCCTGGGTCGTTGTGAGCGTCCCTCCTGTGGCCTGTTGCTGGCTGCATACCCCAGATTTTCCAATACGGGCTGCTCTGGTGCATCCATTTGCCCCACGGAGTTTCTTGAGCACTTACTCTGTGCCTGGCACCAGGCAGGGTGCTGGGTGAGCAAGAAGGGCACCGTCAGCGGCCTGCTGGAGCTGACGTTCAAGTAGGGCAGGAAGAGGACACACGCGAGTGGACGAGGTCATCTCAGGCAGTGAAGTTCTATAGAAATAAAAAGGACGACGCGAGAGTGAGAGTGGAGACCAGTAGCATCTTCATTCTGAAGGGGCAGGGAGGGCAGGGAGGGGGCGGTGTTGGGTCTGAGACAGAGGGAACAGCACGGGCAAAGGTGGCAACAGCTGGTGCGTTCGGGGACAGAGGCTAGAGTGGAGTGCAAGGGCAGGGCGGGGCGGGGCCCCGGGGAGAATTCGGCACTTGGACTTGAGCTCAGTGGGAGGGGGCTGCAGGGTGATTATAGTGACAGTGACTCATTGTCCTGGTTCTGTGTCTCAGTCTGTCACAAAGCGTGTGCAGATGTGTCTGCGCTGATGCCCCGGGCACTGGTCTGTGCGCGTCTTACACCCTCAGCATGAAGTTAGAGACGACTGCCCTGCTGCTGGGAGGGAAGCGAGGGTGGGGCAAGGAGCCCGGTGGGAGGCTGGCGGGGAGAGGGTGGGAAGTCATTTGGTCCAGGGTATATTTCAGTGTCACGGCACTTGCTGATGGGGGTGGGGGGTGGACAGTCCTGTCCTAAAGCAGCTGTGTGGGGGAAGCGAAGGGGGATGTGTTGAGAGAGGGGTGAATGAGGGAGAAGCGGGTGTGCAAGAGAGGACCAGAGCCAGGTCTGGCCCTACAACGTGAGGGGCGCTGTGAGGGAGCGGGTGGAAAGGTGGGGGCTGCACAGAGGAGGTGGGAGTCATCAGCTGGCGGAGGGCACAGATGAGCCTTGGCAGGTCAGGGCCTGGGACCCTGGAATCAGGGTCTCAGCAAGTCTGAGGCCTGGCAGTTTTCCAACTTTGTTTAGCCCAGAACTACTGCTTCAGACAGAATCTGCTGGCTAAAGGGCTGGGGCCACCACCCCCTCTCCACTCACAGGGCTCTTAAGGGGCTCTACCACTGCCCAGCAGATTCTCACTGAGGGAATGCCCACATCTACAGGGTCTCCCCTTGACTCCTGAGCTCAGGTCAGAGGCTCTGAGGTCCTTTGTGGCGTGAGGGCTCCTGGCTAAAGGGCAGCCCAGCCCGGCTGTCCCCAAGGAGAGGGAGTTCCTGTCTGCCCCTCCCTGATCTACAGATGAGGAAACTGAGGCCCAGAGAGGTAGATCGAAATCCCAGAGCCACACAGCAGCTCTCCAGGAGGCTCCAAGTTAGACAGGAGGGTCTGGCTGATCAGGGGCCGTATCTCCAGGTCACAAATCAGCAGACAGCAGTCGCCCACTGGCCTGCTGTGCCACCCGGGCACGTTGCCCTCCTTCACCCCTTGCCAGGGGCCCAAGGCCAGCAGTTTCCCAAGGGGAGTCTGTGGTGAAGAGGCACGTCCCAGTGCTATTTAAGATGGGGTGCGGAAGCACAGTGGGGCCTGGGTCTCCAGGGATTGAGGAACCTGCCACTAAGAGGCACATTGGGCCTGTGCTTGGGGGAGTGTGTAGTGGGGGCGATGTTGCCATCAGCACCTAAGGTACAAGGGTGACAGTCACCTGGTTGTCCCAAGACAGGCGCTTTCAGCAGCATGTCCATGGCTAGTCCCCAGAGATACCCTGCCCTGGGCGGAGGACGGCCAGCCCAGTAGAGATGCAGCATGTGTCACCTACACCTTGTCACTAGTGCAATGATTTGTCTTTACAATGAGCTCCCCAGATTACCCTGACCTTGAGATCCAAGTGGGTGTCCATTCCCTCGTCTGACAGCAACAAAACTGAGGCCACAGAGGACCAGGATTCCTGAGGGCTCCTCTGAACCCCAGGCTCCTGCCTACCTGGACAGTGCCTACCTGAGATGGGCAAAAACTCATTCATCAGACTTTCTTTTTATATAGCTTTCTCTGTTTTCCTTTCTGTCTATCAGACAGACGTCTTTATTTCTAAAAGTATTAAACTCATTGACCTGAAATGTGTAAGATAAGGAAAAATGGTTGATGTTTCTGCCTCTGTTCTTCCCCCCACCCCAGGTTTCCTGCCAGTCTTTTTTTCTTGGCAGTGTTGCCTGATTTCCCTCGCTAATGCTGATTGGCTCCATCTAAAGGGAAGATGATGGGATGCCGCTCGGTTTAAGGGATTGGGCGGGGTCTGGATCTGAACATTCACTTTGAGAATCTGTGCTCCCTAGAGGGGACAGAGGGTGCCCAGCCAGGTCCACTGGCCCTGGTGGGGAAGGGGCAACCTGGTCCCCGCCCACCCCTCCTCACAGGCTCTGGTCCTTCCCCCAGCTGTCCGACTGGTGGCTTAAAACAGCCTATCTCCAGTACCGCCAGCCCCTGGTCATCTACTCCAGCCCGGGTTTGCTGCTGCCCAGGCAAGACTTTGTGGATCGGCAGGGCCAGCTCAGGTGAGTGGCCAAGGTGGGCGTGGGGCTCCGGGCTTTCTGCCGGGAGGTCGGAAGGGCCCCAGCCCTGTTCGTTATCTTTCATCCCCACAAACAGCCTTAGGAAGTAGGGAGCATCATCCCTGTTGTACAGGTACGGAAACTGAGGAGCAGAGCAGTGAAGGCACCTGCCCAAGATCACCTTTCGGGATTGGCTGACCCAGACAGGAAGCAGGATCTTCCTGGCTCCAAAGCTTCATAGCTGTTGACCACCAAACTGCAGACTAGGTCCCCTCCCTCCCCCTAAACCTGAGGCTACCCCTCACCCCAGTTCTGGCACTTCACCCCTCCTTCCTGCTCTCCTCAGCTGACCACAGGGGTGACCTTTGTACACAGTCCCCTTTTCCACATTTGGCCATGTCACTTTGCCTTGGCCTCTGTTCCAGTCCTACCAGGGGTAAAAATACCAGTGACGAGGATCTCCTGCCCAAGGGCTAGACACTGACGGCTGTCACTGCTTCTCTTAAAGGGATCAGGGCACCCCAGGAAGGGCCAGGGGTTCAGGCCCAGGAACTCTAGCCAGTGGGCCCCATGTTGGGGGCCAGGAGCACCCCCAGGCTTCGGGCATGGTTGATACGGCCCAGACAGTCCAGGGATGAAGGGCAGGTTGAGCAAGGTGGCCTGGGGGACACAGAGGCCCAGAAGCAGGAAGGGATCTAGGAGAGGGGAACACCTCACGCCACTGCCCTCCCGTTCACCCTTCCCCTACCCTCACAGTCCTAGGTCCCTCCATAACTGATGCTTCAGAGCAGGGTGACGGCCTTCCAGACTCCAGGCTGTGTGGATCAGGGCCTCAGGCCCTCTGCAGGTGGAGTCAGAGGGCACTGACTCATAACCCAGCCATAATCATGCTGCTGTTCCTGCCAGGCACTTGGCCAGCGCATCTCCCTAATCCCTTTCTGCACTTGAACTCCTTCAGGCTCTCTGTAAGCAGTGAGAGAGGAGGAAGGCAGTAGGTCGCTTCCCTGGACTAGGCTGCTCCCATCTCTCTGGTGTCTCTGGCCCAGGGACCTCCTTCTGGGTGTCCACACAGCCTTCTGATCTCTAACTGGTCCCTCCAGGTTCGCTGCCAAATTAATCGAGGGCGTGTTGGATTTCAAGGCCAGGATTGACAAGTGAGTGGCCCCGCCCCCACCCTGTCTCCTCCCACCTTGATTTCCTGATCGCCACAGCCACTCCAGCCGGCCCCGCCCTACCCCAAGCCGGAGCCCCCCTCCCCGCACCCCGCACCCCGTGCCTGGGTGCTGAGCTGGCCCAGAGCTCAGTCGCTTTCACTTCCTGTTGACCCAGCCTCTTTTGGGGCTGGGGAGACAGAGCATGGGGATTGGGACACCTGGGTCCTCTGCTCCAGCTGCCGTGACCTCCTCCTGGTGATCCTATTCCAAGAGACCCCTGGAATTGGCATCCCAGCCAAAGAGGACCCCGCCCCCCCCGGGGTTGACTTGCCGCTTCATCTTCCCTGTGGCAAACTGAAGCCCAGAGAGGAGAAGGGAGTTTCCAGGGTGACTCACGAGCAGGGTGGATTTCAGGCCTCCTGACCCAGTTGGGCTCCAACAGGCCCCCCCTGTCCCCAACCTCACGCTGAGGGGGAGGGGGGACACGAAGGGGCCCAGCACTGCTTGTGTGAGCCCCACTGCCTGACCAAGCCCGCAGCCATACCCGGCAGCTCCCTGTGGGTCCCACCCTCCTCCCTGTCCCTCTGCCCTGCAGCGAGACCCTGCCCGTGGAGTACCTGGGGGGAAAGCCGCTGTGCATGAACCAGTACTATCAGATCCTGTCCTCCTGCCGTGTGCCGGGCCCCAAGCAGGATTCGGTCACCAGCTTCAGCAAGACCAAGAAGCCACCCATGCACGTCACCGTGGTGCACAACTACCAAGTGGGTGGGCCGCCGCAGTCTTAGCCCCCGCGCGGTTGCCAGGAGGAGAGGGGCGGGGCCGAGAGTCAGCTTCCCCAACACACCTGCCCGTGTGCCCCTGGAACAGGCAGGCCCTGGGCCTCTCTCCGCCCTGGGTGTCCAGCCAGGCCCCGGCCTGGGGGAGGCCAGGAAGGGCTGTGGGCTTGGCCAGCCTGGGGAGAGCAGTGCAGGGACCTCCGCCCATCTCCTTGCCCTCGGCCTGACGCTGTCCTCTCAGCTGGGCTGCCAAGGCCAGCAGGAAGCTATGCTGGGAGGTGACTGCTGCCCATCTGAGGCTCCCACGAACCCCCTTCTCTCCACTGTCTCCGGACAGTTTTTTGAGTTGGATGTGTACCACAGCGATGGGACGCCCCTGACCTCGGATCAGATCTTCATGCAGCTGGAGAAGATCTGGAACTCATCACTGCAAACCAACAAAGAGCCCGTGGGCATCCTCACCTCCAACCACCGTAACTCCTGGGCCAAGGCATACAGCACCCTCATCAAAGGTACCCCTGGGAGGGGAGGGGAGGCCCACACCAGGCCCTGGGCAGCCACGTATCTCACTGAATCCTCTCAACTCTGAGCGGGTGCTGTTGGCCCCATTCCACAGAAGAGGAAACTGCAGTGCGGTTGGGTCCAGTTAGTTTATTCTTTCTCTTAAGTAGCAAGTTGCAGTGAGAATGCAAGTCCTCTGGCTGAGGAGCCCACCTCCACCATCCCTCCAAATCCCGTGCTGGTCAGGGGCATTGTCCCCAGAGTCAGCCCCCGGGTCGGATCTCAGACTGCCTCACCGGCTCTCTGCATGACCTGGGCTTCTGTTTCCTCCTTTCTGAAGTGGGTCAGGTGTTAGCCCTACCTCACGGGGTGCCGTGGGGCTGCAGGCCTCTGCTAAGTGAAGCTCCGGAGGCCTCCCCGGGCCTGGCCCCCGTGCCACCACACACACACGCGCACGCACATCTCCACAGACAAGGTGAACCGGGAGTCAGTGCACTCCATCCAGAAGAGCATCTTCACCGTGTGCCTGGACGCACCCATGCCTCGGGTCTCGGAAGACGTGTACCGCAGCCAGGTGGCTGGCCAGATGCTGCACGGGGGTGGCAGCAAGCTCAACAGCGGCAACCGCTGGTTCGACAAAACGCTGCAGGTGAGGACCTGGCAGGGCCAGGACTCCCGCCCAGGCACGCACCCAGGCTTGGCCCACTACTGCCCCGGGACTTCCTGCCCCTCCCCTGGAGCCCAGAGTCCCTGGCTTCCCAGCTTGTGAAGCAGGGGGGAAGCCAGCAGGTGGACGCGGCTATAATTAGCAGCAGTCAGCCTGTCATTACTAGGCCTGGCCCGGTAACCCGCGTCACCCCTCCAACATAGCCATCAGCAGATCAGAGAGAGCCTGGGATGTGGGGCCAGGCAGAGTGGCATAACCTTGGTCATGACTTTCCCTCTGTACCTGTAAAATGGGGTGGTAGGACTCACAGGGGTCGTTGCGAGGACTCGGAAAGGTCTGTTTAGCACGGGATGTGCTTAGCGTGACCTGGGACAGGTCTTCCAAGGCCCCCAGTGAGTGTTAGCGATTAGGAATAACAGTAATAAGTCAGCAGAACCCCTTGAGATGGTTCAGGGATGCCCTACCCATGGGACCCAACCAGAGAGTGGCTCCAGGGACCTGGGGCTGTCGGGGTCCCCATTCTCCTCTGCAGTTCATCGTGGCAGAAGACGGCTCCTGTGGGCTCGTTTATGAGCATGCAGCAGCAGAGGGACCTCCCATCATCACCCTTGTGGACCACGTCATTGAGTTCACGTGAGTATGGTTCCTCCATCCTCCAGCCAGTTCTCCAGCTCCTGATGACAGGTGACACAGAGGCGACAGAGTAGCCTTCAAAGGAGCAACGGCATTCTCCCTTATACCTGGGAATCTGTTTCTTCAGAGGAAGCCAGAAGAGGGCATGGGGTTTAGAGTCAATCAAACCTGGGTTTGAATTCTGGCTCTGCCACTTCTCAGCCTTGTGACCTTGGACAAGTCCCTTCCCCTCCTCCGTTTCACCATTTAAAAGCTGAAATGAAGGCAGTTTTCAGAAGAACAAACCAAAGAGTATCCCTGGGCTGGTCCCCTCCAGCTTTGGGCACCCATCCTCCCCATCCTAATCCTGGGGATGGACCCAGGCTCCCGAGACGCCCAGCAGGAGCCTGAGACCCCCACGTCCTATGCAGGAAGAAGCCCGAGCTCGTGCGGTCTCCCATGGTGCCCCTGCCCATGCCCAAGAAGCTGCGGTTCAACATCACCCCCGAGATCAAGAGCGACATTGAGAAGGCCAAGCAGAATCTCAGCATGTGAGTGCTGGGTGCCAGGCGGGCGGGGCCGGGCCCCTCTAGCCAGAACAAGAGTCAGCTCTGTCATCGTGCCTGGCTGGTTCTGAGACTGCCCTCGGCCCCTCCCTGGGGTTGGCAGAGGCTGCCAGGTGTCTGCTCCTCACCCACCTCCTCTGACCCCCAGCATGATCCAGGACCTGGACATCACGATGCTGGTGTTCCACCACTTTGGAAAGGACTTCCCCAAGTCTGAGAAGCTGAGCCCAGACTCCTTCATCCAGATGGCACTACAGCTGGCCTACTACAGGTGTGCCCCGCCCCCCATGAAGGAGGGATGCAGCCTGGGGGCAGAGGCGGGGGGACCTGCCAGGGGTGTGCTCAGCCCACCTCCCACGCAGGATCTATGGGCAGGCCTGCGCCACCTATGAAAGCGCCTCTCTGCGCATGTTTCACCTGGGCCGTACCGACACCATCCGCTCGGCCTCCATGGACTCACTGACCTTCGTCAAGGCCATGGACGACCCTGATGTGACGGTGAGCGGTCCGGGGCAAGGGTGGGAGAGCTGGGTTTGAGCCTTCTCCCTTCCTGCTCATTCTGTCAACACGCAGTGAGCACCTATTGTATTCCAGTCCTATGGTGGATACTGGGCATCTAGGGGAAGATGGAGCCATGAATTTATCAGCGTGGAGCTTTCTCTCAGCCAAAGAGAAAAGGAAACTGCAGTGGACCCTTGAACAACGTAGGGGATAAGGGCACCGCACAGTCAAAAATCCACATGTAACTTATAGTCAGCTCTCTGTATCCATGATTCTGCATCCGCAGGTTCAACCCACCACGGGTCGTGTCATACTGTCGAATTTATTGAAAAAAATCCACGTGTAAGTGGACCCGCACAGTTCAAACCCGAGTTGTTCAAGGGTCAGTCATCAGCAGTGAGCACTTGCCCTGTGTCAGGCCTTGGCTGGGGACTGGCCAGAGACATGGCAGCTCCAGTTCCTGCTCTCAGGGAGCTCAGAATCGAGAGTGGGGAGTGGGCCCCCGAGGAGGGTGGCAAGAACAGGAGGCTTCAGCTCCCTGTCCCCTCACCCTGCCTAGGAGCACCAGAAGGTGGAGCTGCTGCGGAAGGCCGTGCGGGCCCACCGAGCCCACACCGACCAGGTGAGCCGGTGCCTCCTGTCCCTGCTCGCTTGACCCGGGCACTTCCCACCGGCCTGTCCACCTGCCTGTCCATCCCTGCAGCAAATGGCTGCTGCCCTTAGCATCAGACACCCATCCCCTAAGGCTTGGGGCACTTGGAACAAAGCTGAACATCCCCATTTTACAGTGGGAGAGACCAAGGCGAGGTCCAGTGACTGCCCGAGTTGGCCTCTGGATCTTGCGTCATGCTCTCCCTGATGCCCCTGGAGCCCAGGATGCTGAGGGTGTGCACGGGCTGGCAGACAGCAGGGTTCCTGCCCTCTGACAGCTTGGGCTGCAGTCAAGGGGTGGAGGTCTGGTTCCCATCCTGGCCCTGAGCGCCTGTACGTGCCAGGCTTTGCCCATGTCACATGCAGAGGTCTATTTAGATCTCACTGCCGCCCCGCAAAGGGAGTTTAGTGACTGTTCCTACTTCACAGATGAAGACACTGAGGCTCCAAGATACAAGTGACCTGCCAAGGTCCCTGCCAGGATGAGGCCAGGCCGCCCAGCTGCAGTCCTGTGCTCTTAGGCTGCACTTTCCTGCCTCCCTGGGTGGGTCCCTGGGCCTCAGTTTCCCCATCTGTGAAGTGAGGGCTCTTCTGCTTGGCTGCTCTGGTCTCACGGGTCTGAGGGGGCCAGTGAATGGAAGAGGCATTGCCGCCACAGGCTCCTGAGGAGGGCAGCGGTGCCTCGTGGGCCTGAAGCCCCTGTTCCTGACAGCTCCCCTTCCTGCAGGCCATCCGTGGGGAGGCCTTCGACCGGCACCTCCTGGGCCTGAAGCTGCAGGCCATCGAAGACCTGGTGAGCATGCCCGACATCTTCATGGACACCTCCTACGCCATCGCCATGCACTTCAACCTGTCCACCAGCCAGGTGGGCCACTGCCCTAGGCGCCCTGGGGGGGAGGGAACAGAAGCCACTAGAAACTGGAGCCGGACAAAGGCTGCACCGAGTGGAGCCGAGGTCCAGAACACGGTCACTTGGTGGTGATGTGACCCACACAGGCGCACTGCTGAAGCAGCTGAGCTCTGGAGGAGGAGCTGGGGTCAGGCGGCTTTGCTGCAGCTCAGGCAGGCTGAGAAGGAGTCAGGATCCCCCCCCACCGCCCGCTTTCATTCAGTCACTGATGAGATGTTAGGGAATGTCTGATCCATGCCAGCCTGCGCCGGGCACTGGGGTAGAGCAGGGACAGCCACTGTCCCTGCCCCCAGGGGCTCACATTCCAGGCAGGAAGCCCAGGGGAGGAGGCAGCCCCCACTCGGGAACGTCAGGGAAGTCCCTGTAGAGAGGTGACACCGGAACTGCACCCCAGAGGATGAGAGGAAGTACGCTGTCCGCTGGAGACGAGGAGAGGGCGTGTCGGGCAGAGCACGGTGGGAGCCGACGTGGAAAGGCAGGCTGGTGCCACCATGGGGCTGAGATGAGAGCCTTGGTCCTGTGCCATTCTCAGGTCCCTGCCAAGACAGACTGTGTCATGTTCTTTGGGCCCGTGGTCCCAGATGGCTATGGTGTCTGCTATAACCCCATGGAGGCGCACATCAACTTCTCCGTGTCGGCCTACAACAGCTGCGCAGAGACCAATGCGGTCCGCCTGGTGCACTACCTGGAGAAGGCGCTCCTGGACATGCGCGCCCTGCTGCAGGGCCACCCCCAGGCCAAGCTCTGAGCCCTGCTGCTCAGGCCTGCTGGTGCCACAGCCAAGCCGCCTTGGGCTGGGCCACCCACCGGGCCCTACTCCCTCGCTCCCTCTCCCCCTGGGCCCCCGCAGACCTGACCGAGTCTGGGACGGCATCCCCTAGCGGGGCCCGCGGCGCCGAGCTGAGTACCTTCTGTGGGTCCTCGCCAGCACCCGGGCTGAGTCCAGAAGCTGAGCAGGAGGTCGGGCCAGGCGCCTAGCATCTCACCCGCTGCGGCCTCCTCCTGGGAGAGGAACCAGCCGAGCTCATCCCTCGTCAGGGTGGGCACTGGGAAGTCCCTTTCTTATTAGCTCAGCTCTGCCCAGTTCCTGCCATGTGTGTGGCCAGGCTGGGGTCTGTACCCTGATCCCTAAGCTCCCAAGGACCTAGAGACAGGGTTACCTGGAGCTGGGGGCCTCCAGGCCTCCCCAAGGCTGAGGGGCCAGGGCGCGAGGTGTGCTGGTGGAGGGGAAGCCCACGCTGTGTCACAGCACCGTCCCCCGTGGCTCCGTGCTCTTCTGGATGATGTGGCTCACAGGCCCCAGCTCGCTTGCTTCCACACAGCTTGATTGCTGAACCATGTCCTGGTTGTATAATAGTATCACGCGAGGCAGTTAATAAAGGGGAAATTTGTTGGGAAAGAGTTGTTTCAGCAGAGAAGGCAGGCAGGTTGCGGCAGATCCTGGCTTTGCCTTCCTGCAGCTTTCCCCGCATCTGGGAGCTGGTGTCCAAGCAGCCAGTGGGCCCAAGGGTAGGGCTCCCAGAGGAGCGGAGCTCTCAGGCTTGGGTCAGGAAGCCAAGGGCCAGCTCGGACCTCAGGGCTCTGGGCCAGGACGGCACCAGACCCAGGCCTGCGTTCTTCACAGATACCTCCCACCTACCCATGACCTGGGCCTCTCCAGTCCCATGGGCTGTGTGCGGGGACAGCCCTCCCAGGGGACTGTGGGGCCCTGTACCCTCAGGCCTGGTTGTCTGGGCAGTGTGGCTGACACCCAGGGCCCAAGGCCTCGTCTGCTGCCTTGCACTGGGCGCAGCAGGAGTGCTGGCTGAGCAGGTGCTGACCCCCGCCCTAGCCACTGCCTGGGACCACCAGCCACCAGATCATGTGGCCACCCAGTCCGAACATTATGTCTGTCCCCAACCCCATGCACCTGGTACGGGCAGGGTGTCCTGCCAAAGTCAGCTGGGCTGCTTGTGGAGTGCGGAGGGACTCTGGCCCTGAGGAAGACACACGTGAAGCCCCAGAAGCAGATGCCAAGGGCGGGAGAGGCTACCCAGCCTGTGGGTGAGGTGCTTCGTGGCCTGGCTGACCTGTGATGGTCACTGAGGGAGGTGTGTCCTGAGGTGGTCTCCGTGTTTCAGATGACGGAACAGGCTCGGGGAGCGCATGCCACGCTTTTGGGCAAAGCCTCAGGGAGCAAGGAGTGGAGCCCAGCCCACGTGGGGAGTGGGTGTTACCTGAGGCCTGGCTGCTCCTTTGACCCCAGCAAGGCCAGCAGGGTGGGGTGTTGCCAGGGCAGGGGTGCACGAGTGTCCCTTCAGGGACCTCGAGCAGGAGGACCTGAAGAGAATCCCACCTCGACAGCACAGAGGCCTTGCTCTGCAGCTGGGGAGCAGGGCTGGCCCCTGGTGTCCTCAGGCTGGGTCTCGGGAAGCAGGGCCTGCAGCAGGAGCTGAGTGTGCCCTGTGTGAGCAGCGCTAGGGCGGAGCAGGCAGGGAGGGGAGACAGTGATGCAGGCCAAGGACACTGCAGTGACACACACCCAGGACTTCTGAATCTCAAGTTCTCAGAACTGTATGGGTCTGACTGTAAGGCAGGATTTTTTCCCAAAACGTTATCCTTCAGAAGTGAGGTCGTTCTGTTGCATTTGAGTTGTTACAGGTCTCATAACACAGAGGCTCACTTAGTTCTTTAGGACAGCAAAGTACTGTTTGGGGAAGACACATTTAGCACCTAAAACAACCCCAATCACTGATAGATGGAATGCTTAGAGGTCCCCTGGTGGAACTTCTGGGGGAAAAAAGTCAAAAGAACGATGAAGATGTAGTAATTATTCCTGAGGGTGTGACTTGTGACCTCACACTTTGCAAGCGTTGGGTGCAGGACAAGCAAGTGTCTTACGGGTCTCTGGACATGAGGGGAGGTAAGTTTTGGGGAGGTCACGTACTCCTACAGGATCGATTTTTAAAATCCAGCTGTCTGAATGTTACACCAGTATGTTTGGAATAAAATTTCAAGTACAGTGTCATGCATGAAATCCAGAAGGTGCTGCTGTATCACAAACTGCCTGTCTAGTGGACCCAGGAGAACTAGGTCAGCAGACCCAGAGGTTGCCCAGGGACAACCAGACCCTGATGCCAATGATGCAGATGAAGAACTTGATTTTTTTTTTTTTCAAAATGAGTGAAAAAGAACTGTCCTCAATTTATGTATTTTGTGTAATACAGCATTTGAAATTTGAGAATAATAAAATTAATAATAAAGATTACTTGGCTTTTACCTAGATCCTCTAAAAGTTTGTCTCTCCGGGTTGGCAAGAACTTGATTTTGGCTCTCTCCATTGGGAAAGTGCAGTGGCTGGAATCAAGGGCAGGCCTGGAGCAGAGCCCCAAGGTCGAGTGAGGGCTGGACGCCATGGGCCAAGTTAAAGACTTGGGCTTTATCCCAAGACACTGAGGACGATGTTTTAGGAAGATGCTGAGGAATGGATTAAAGGGCCCTGATGGGTGGGGATGAGGGCAACCTGCCAGGAGGCTTTGCTGCTGCTTAGCAGGGGGTAGTGGGCTGGGACCCAGACTGGCCTGGAAGGCAGAGAAAGTGGCTATTTCAAAAGACGCTTACAAGGTGGAGTGAGCAGGGCTTGGTGACCAACTGAATGGGAAAAGGAGTTGGGCAACCCGCAGGTGGGGTGCTGGGCAGCTCTCTGAGAGCCCAACCAGGGTGAACGTGTGGGTGAGTGCCAACTGGGGTAAAAAGCAGCGTTTACCCAGGACTCAGGGAAACCTCAGGGCTCATGAGACGGCCCTGTCCTCTCTTGCTGCATCCTGGATTTCCTCCGACCTCCAGTTTTTCTCTTTAACTATATCTAGTCTGCTGTTAAATCTACCTACTGAGTTCCTGTTTTTTAGCTATTGTATTTTCCAGTATTCATTTAAAAATCTGCCAGGGTTCACGTTATAGTTTCCTGTTCTCTGCAGATATATATATATATATATATATATATATATATATATATATACACACACACACACACACACACACACATACATCACACACACACATACATATATATATATGTATGTTTATTTATTTTTGGCTGCCTTGGGTCTTCGTTGCTGCGTGCGGACTTTCTCTATTTGTGGTGAGCGGGGGCTATACTTCGTTGTGGTGCGTGGGCTTCTCATTGAAGTGGCTTCTCGTGGAGCACAGGCTCTAGGCATGTGGGCTTCAGTAGTTGCAGCACGCAGGCCCTAGAGTTCATGGGCTTCAGTAGTTGTGGTGCGTGGGCTCAGTAGTTGTGGCTCGCAGGTTCTAGAGGGCAGGCTCAGTGGTTGTAGCACACGGGCTTAGTTGCTCCATGACATGTGAGATCTTCCCGGACCAGGGATCAAACCTGTGTCCCCCGCATTGGCAGGTGGATTCTTAACCAGTGCGCGACCAGCGAAGTCCTGCAGATATTTTCAAGTTTGTCCCTTACTTCTTTAAAAAAGTAAAACAGGGCTTCCCTCGTGGCGCAGTGGTTGAGAATCTGCCTGCCAATGCAGGGCACACGGGTTCGAGCCCTGGTCCGGGAAGATCCCACATGCCGCGGAGCAACTGGGCCCGTGAGCCACAATTACTGAGCCTGCGCGTCTGGAGCCTGTGCTCCGCAACAAGAGAGGCCGCGATAGTGAGAGGCCCCCACTTGCCGCAATTAGAGAAAGCCCTCGCACAGAAACGAAGACCCAACACAGCCATAAATAAATAAATAAATAAATTTATTAAAAAAAAAAAAAAAATTAAAACAACTTAAAATCTGTGCCCGATCATTCCAGCACCTGAAGTATGTGTGGGTTTGTTTCTAATACTTGTTTCCAGCTGGTTCTCAAGGATGGTGGTGATTCCTTTTCTACCTGGTCACCTTTGTCTATATTTTGTTCATGGTAAATTCTTAAAACTGTATAAATAATTGAAGTCTAGCATGAAGGTTCCTTCTTCCAGAGATTTGTTTGCTTCTGCCACACGTCTGGGATGAGGTCACCTTAACTAAATGTCCAGGTTGTGTGGACCGTGGTGGGGAACCCAGACCCAGCCTTCGAGCTCACGTGAGGACGGGATTACTTCTGATTCGCCTGAGGGTGAAGCTGTTATGAACCTCAGGTTAATGAATTAAAGAAGGGTTAGAACCCCCACTTTGGACCCCTGAAATGACTTGTGGTCTTTTCACTCCTACAAGGCATCCAAAACCCAGGTCAGTTTGCAGTTATTTCTTCCAAAGCACGATACTCACCCGTCCGCACACTAAAGAAGCACTGAATTCAACAAGGAGTGGAGGTGTTTATCCTGGCAGAGGCTTAGGAAGGACATGCTGGTTGTCCCCAGTCTTCAAGGGCTGTCACATGAAGGAGAAGCTAGGCTTACTGAGAGCAGAGCCAGCCAGCGCCACAGGGGGAGGTAGACGGGGACTAAAAAAACTCAATGGAAGGGAGCTGTCCTCAGACTCCAGTGGGATATGTCACAGAGGCCATTCCAACCCTGGCTTTGGAGGCTGGAGGGGACTAGGTGTCTTGGAGACGCGTACGATCTTCTGGTCTTAACCATGCCCTTGCCCCTCGGGTCGTGTGTCCGCACAGCCACGTCCCCGCCTCCTCCCATCAGCTCAGTCAACATGTTCAAGCTGCCAGAGTTCAAGATTTTATTTTAAAACAATAGTAAACAATTTTCATTGATTTTTCTTAAGTCAAACCACCTCACACTTGGCTTATCTCAGGCAAAAAGTAAAAAATAAAAATGAGAAGGGAAGGAAAGGAAAATGTGGGGACTGACCAACCTTCCCCAGAAATAGGCCCCTGGTCCTGGCATCTGGAATGGCTTTGGACACTGTCTTTAACAAATGAGAAAAGAAAGCACCAAAATATTGTGCTTCAGCAGCAGATTAGGAACCTCCACAAAGAAAAGGCGGCCGGGGGAGGGAGGGGGTCGGGCCCTGAACACAGGTCCCGAGCAGCCTGGTTCAGTTCTAGAAGCTTCCGAGTCTGGACGCATCTCCTCTCCACAGCTCCGTTTCAAAGCGACTTCAAGATTGGGAGGAGTCGTCCTCCGAGCTGGGCAGTGGGGATCTGTGAGCCACACGCCGGACACAGGCTTGGGGTGACCCAAGCAGGCTCCCAGCCTCTCGGAGGGGGGTCGGGAAGGACAAGGAATGCTCAGAGCACACAGAGGGGAGGGAAGGGTGGGGACAGTGGGCACCGCTGCCCCACTCCTCTCAGCAGCTCCTGCTTCCTCTGCGTTTTGTTCGGGTGGAGATGAAGACGAACCACTAGCGGACGGCAGGACAGGAAAGAGCTGTAAACAGCTTGGGTTTGCTCACCCGCATGTGCAGGCTCTTCCGTCAGAAAGGGACCGCTGTCTTGGGGACAGGGAACCAGAGAAAGCCCTTGCGGCGCACAGTCGATGAGGGTAGGACACAGCGATTGCGGCGCAGACGCTTGCTCTCTCTGGGCCTGGCCCCCACACGGGAAACACTGACCGAGGTTCTGCAATGGCGCTGGCGGCAGGGCGGGCACGGCGGTGCTCCCTCCTCCTGGGCCCCCAGGCCGTCTCTCGGGCCCAGGGCAAAGGGCCTGGAAGCTGACCTGGGCTCCTCGGTACGCAGGGCAGCCCCCGCAGAGCTGGCTCTTCCACTCCCTCTCCAAAATCCCATCTGCCTTTGACAAAACCAAAAAATAAATAGTGTGCATTTTTCACGCCACCTAGATCTCCTGGCCCTGTGGCCAGAGGTTCAAGCCCTCCTCCTCTACCCCACGCCCCAGTGCCCACGCCAGGGGCACTTTCCGCCCAACTGGGGGCTGGCAGCAGCACTGTGAGGGTCTCTGGCTGTGAGGCCCCCCGGCAACAGGCCCTCCAGGGTCCTGGTTGAGGGGCTGGCTCAGCCCTTTGGTCCACCTTGTTCATTAAAATTAAAATAAGAAAAAAAAAGGCTCCGCTCGGTGACTTGGGTCTGTAGAGGTCTCTGCTTCGTCCCTCTGTCTGTCATTCCATCCACCCTGCAAGGCATCGTGCAGGCCAGATCTGGAGGCTGGAGCCAGCCACACTCACCGGTCACTGCAATTTCGTCCCCAGCTTGCGCTGTCTGTTCCTGCAAAATGGGGGTGGGGGTCAGATCAGGGGACTCCTGGCGTCCAGTGACTCGCCCCTCAGCTGTCTCCTTCCTCCCCACAATCTCATCAGAATGAGTGAGTGCCCACTCCCAGTAGCCCCAGTGGTTGGCTCAAGCTGGGCCAATCAGAGCTCCTGCCCTGGGACCTGGGACTTGGGGCCTAGAGAGGGTCAATGTCTCTGCTGGGCCTGTAACACAGGTGCTCAGCTCTGGAGTCCAAGTGCAGCCAGGAGGCCGGGGCAGGGGCGGGGGCCAGGATGGGAGAACAGGGGCAAGAGGCACCTGGCTGGATTCCAGTAATTATGGGCAGTTCCCACTTATAGATAAGCCAGCATAAGTGGGGTTCTGTTACCATCAACCAAAACAGACAAGAAGGTAGTGAGTTCTCCATTTGGGATGTACATAAGCAAAGGTAGGAGCACTGCTGATAGAAGTTATCGAGTGGATCTGAGTACCTGACTTGGGGGTGTAGCAACACCTACGACGGGCTCAGGAGCCTGAGGGAAGCAGGGACAGCCCCGTTCCGTGGAGGGCCTGGTTCCTCGAGAGACCCCACTGAAATTCAGAAACCTAACTGTCCCCACAGGTCCTGTGTGATGCAGCCCCAGCCTCGTGCCATGGCCAGCCCCCTTGTTCCCTGGGCTCCAGCCACACCTGCCTCTGTCTGTTCAGTGGACTCCCCAAGCTTCCTGTTCTCAGAAGCTTTGCACAAGCTGTTCCCTATGCTAAGAGCACTCTCCCTGCCAAACCCCAACTTGGACAGTCCCGATTTCTCTCTGCTCAGATCTGTCACAGCCGGCCAGCCAGCCCAACCACACACCCTCACATCACGCTGCTGTCACGAGCTCTCAAGCCCGAGGCACTTGTCGCACAGGTAGGTGCCTCATTCCTCGTGTCCCCCCTGCCGGCCACTGCCATCTCACTCTGGGCCTATCCCCAGCCCACGGCCTGGCACAGAGCAGGTGCACGTGGAAGTTTTGGTACATCAAGGCAGGTGGCGGCCAGCCGGGAGGGGCGGGGCTGGGGGGCGGGGCCGCTCTGGGAGCCAGGTGGAGAGCCTGGGCCAGCTGGGGCCTTCCGCCAATAATGGGATTGCCTGCCCTAACCCCTCAAATCCCCTTTCCTCACAGATCCAGGGCTTTACCCTTAAGTTCGTTAGGATAATTTGGACCATGATGCCCTAGACACACTTCCCGGCTGCTGTGACCCCGCCCTGCGGTTCCTCTCACCAGGAGCCCAGGGCTCCTCAGGAAACCTCCCAGGCTTGTGCTGGAGCGCAACCTCGCCTCGGCTCCCCTCTGAACCTGGGAAGGAGCCAGGCCTTCCCGACCCCAGCTGGCACTCCACCCAGGACTTGGGGTGCGTGGAGAGCTGAGTCAGAAGAAGGCTCCAAAGCCAGCTTTGCCGTGACTGGCTGTGCAACCACGGGTGCCCCTAACTCACCACACCTCAGTTTACCCCTCCATAGGAAAGTGTCTGACTAAACAGTCCCGAGGGGGGTTGACACACAGGCCCCCAGAGAATCCTGGCTGCCCAGCTCTCTGGTTCCAGGCCACAGAGGTTAAAAGCATGGCCCTGGGCCCAACAGCCTAGGTTCCCAGCCCAGCTCCCACACCCGCGATCTGCAAACCCTTGGTCAAGTGATTCCTCTCCTCCCCTCTCTGAGCCTCAGTTTTCTCGTCTGTAAAATGGGGTCCAGGGGAGGATTCAATGAGGCAGTAGAAGAAAAGCGCTTGGGCAAGTGCCCGGCTCTCGGGGAGCCTTCCAAAACTGGGGGCGGCACTGACCGAGGGCTGTGCCCCACGGAGCCAGGACCCAGTGACGGCTATCCCCTTGACTCACCTGGCTTCTGCCCGGGTTACCGTGTACTCAAACCAGAGTACGTTGGGAATGAGGCTCGTGTCTCGGATTAGGAAGAACTCAGAGATAGGCCTGGAGAGACAGACACCCGGAAATCCAGGACCATATCAGGACACGAGTCTGTCACCAAGCCAGACTCTCCCACCAGTGCCTGGGGCCGGCGATGCACCCTCTCCCCGCCACTTTGCCTGGCCTGTGCAAGACCCAGATGTGTCACCTGTGTGACACTCAGGCAGGGACACTGCCCCAAGGTACACACAGCCCAGAAAGACACATGCTGCTTTCCAAGTCCCTGAGAGGCCAGGCAAGGACAGAGGCTGGCACCTTGGCTTCTGGGCTGAGAAAACCCCTGGGGGAGGTGGAAGCCAGGCGAGTGGGGCCTGCAGCCCTATGTCCACCAGAGGCCTGGGCACTAGGGCCCTCCCAGGGAGACTGAGGCTGGGGTCAGGACGCCTGGGTCCTCCCACTGATGGCCCCTTCGCAGGAGGGGGCACGGGCCATAGTGCCTGGGAAGGTGGGGGGAGCGGGGGACAGCAGCAGGGGCAGGAGGCAGTTACCAGGCTGCTATCCTAGGAAACAGGGGGGTGAGGACCTCCTGGGTGAAGACGAACCAGGCGACGGCCATGAGGCCTCCAGCGATGCCCCCATAGAGCACCTGGCTCCAGGTGTGGTACAGCAGGTAGACCCTGGGCCAAGGACAGAGGGAAGTTCGTGAGAGCCAGCCAGAGACCGTCCTGCACAGCCTCCCCGCACGCCTGAGTGCCAGCTTCCCTGGACCTCTGCACACACACGGGAGACATACACAGACAGGACAGACTCCTATGACCACACGGACTCAGAGCTACTTCTAGAAGGAGGCAAGGAGTTGGACCCCAACAGCTGCTCCCCTGACTCTAGAAGTGAAGGGATGGCTCAGCTAGGATTTGCCTCCCTTCTGTCCAGCTCTTGAACTTGGAGTTTGTCTGCAAGGGGCTCCTCCAGGACACTGGGAACAATGGCTAACCCTAGAATCTTGGGCCCAACCAAGAGGAGAGAGCAAGGACTGGGTTGGAAGGGGCAGCTGGAGCCCTGGCCCTTTCAAATGAGAGGCCTGGAGCTTTCCTCGTGGTGCAGTGGTTAAGAATCTGCCTGCCAATGCAGGGGACACGGGTTCGAGCCCTGGTCCGGGAAGATCCCACATGCCGCGGAGCAACGAAGCCTGTGCACCACAACTACTGAGCCTGCGCTCTAGAGCCCATGAGCCACAACTACTGAGCCCACACGCCTAGAGCCCGTGCTCCGCAGCAAGAGAAGCCACCGCAAGGAGAAGCCCGCCCACCGCAACGAAGAGTAGCCCCCGCTCGCCGCAACTTGAGAAAGCCCGCGTGCAGCAATGAAGACCCAACGCAGCCAAAAATAAAAAAATAAAAATAAATAAATAAAATAAAATGAGAGGCCTGGGCCCCTCTTCACAGCCCTGCCCTACAGGCTCTGGGACTCGGGTCCACAGCGAGGTCCAATAGGGACCAAGAATCCAGCTAGACCCCAGTGGGCAGGGCGTGGGGCAGGGGCTCTCCCTCCCGCTGTACCTGCTATAGGAGACTAGAAACGCCACAGTGAGGAGACCCAGGGAGAGTACATGCCTCCACAGCAAGTCCAGGAACCTGGCGTTGTTCGTTTGGTGCATTCTGGGAAAACAAGCCTGTTAGCTGGCCTCAGCCCACAGCCTGGGGCCCAGGCCTCCCACACAGCCCCGGCCCCATCCACATGCTCCCTGGGCACCTTCTGCCTTGGCTGCAGCTCCTCCCACCCCCAGTAGAGGCCAAGCCCTAAATGGCATCCAAAGGGCTTGCAGCAAGTCCCTGGCAGAGGCCAGCCTGGGCCAGTTCAGGGCCACCCCAGCCAGGGCAGAAGCTCACCTTAAATACAGAAAAAGGAAGGAATAGACGGAGAAGAACCACATAAACTGGGAATGGCTGGAGGGCATCCCGTACTTGGTGCCCACTGCCGTGTGGGGACCTGGTGGAGACAGAGAACAGGGCATGATGGGAGGATGCAGGCCTCCCAGTAATGCCCTAACCTGGGGGACCCGCAGACCCCCATGGCCTGGGCCCTACCTCCACAGGGCCGTGGCTCCTGGATGACGTGTTTGATCAGCCAGTTGACCCCCTCGTTCAGTGCCAAGCCCCCAAGGAACGAGATCTGCTGGGAAGATATGGTCAGCAGGGCCTCTGTGTGCTTGCTGGCCGCCGCCTAGCCCAAAGACCGCGGCCTCCCGCTGAACCTCCAGCCCAGTGGACAACCTGGCACCAGCCAGGAGGCTCCACACACCTCAGGAAAGGTGGAAGCGGCGAAGGGAAGGCAAAGCACCTGGGAAAGAATGGTGAGGCCCCTCCTCCCTGGGGGTGGGAGTGACTCACTCACCGTGTGCAGCTCCCGCTTGAATATGATGAGGGTCACAAAACCAACGATGACAAATATGGGGCTGAGGCTCAGGTAGGCAAGGAGGTGGCCAGAGAGATCACCTGGGCAAGACAGGGAGAACAGGATGAGGACAGAGCACAGCCATTGAAGAGGGCCTGGCCCCCAGCAAGCCCAGTAGGGCCTCAGTCGGAGAGGTGGTCCCAGCAGGGCCCGGAGCGCAGGGCCAGGCGGCTGGGGATGCCTCAGCGCACCAGCTCACCGCACCACCTCAGTCACGGGCACAGGGTGTTTACTAAGCACTCAGGTTCACAGATCGTGAGTTTAAAGCAGGTGCCTTCACTCTCCCTGTCCTACAGATGAAGACACCGAGTCCCACAGGGGTTGCATGATTTGTCCAAAGTCACACAGCCAGAAAGAGGTAGGATCTGACTAAAATCCAAGTCTCTAGCCTGGTCCAGGTGCTCTACCCATTATCCCACCAAAGCGGGAATTTGAACCTGGCTTGGTCTGACCCCAGAGGCTGGGCCCTGTCCCAGGAGGCAGTCTGGCGGGCACACGGATGCCTCCGGAACGCAGTGCTGTGCGGAGACCGACCCAGCCAAGCCCTGGGCCTCCAGGGGAACCTGGTATTCTCCGAACACCGCACAGACTTGGGTCTACACTGCGGACTCTGACAGGGACCAAGGCTGGGGGTGCGGAGGAGGCTACGTTGCCCACTACGGCCACCTGTTGCAGTAACAGCTTCTCACTGCCTCTCTACTGGCAAAAAATTGGCTACCTATTGACTACCTGCTTTTTACCCCCTAAAAGGTCTCGGCGGGAGGATCCTGAAGCCAACAGACAAGAGCCACTTTCCTGCTTGCCCAAGGGCAGGGCTAACACCGAGTCCAAAGGCCACCCTCACCATTTGAGACAGGGCAGCTATGTAGCAGCTCTGGGGTCAGAGAGTGTGGTTTAGTTCCCGTGCCAGCACTTGCTGGCTACATGACCTCAGGCAAGGACTTCACCTCCCTTGAGCCTCAGCTCTCTCACCCGTGAAATGGGGATTATCAGTAGTCGCCTCCTACAGCCATGGGAGCTCTGATGTGACCAGGCCTGTGAGACGCCCAGCTCGGTCCCTGGCACCCAGGACACTTCCACGTTTGGAGAACTCAGTGTGGGAAATGGCCCCACCACCAGCCTGGCCTCACACAGGCAGCAGGAAGGTACCCACCCAGGGCCGAGCCCAGATTCCAGGCTGAAGGGATGGGCACACACCTGGCCTCCCCCACACCTACCCAGGATAGGGCTGGCTTTGAACTAGCCTGGGAGAACAGGCCAGCAACAAAGGTCCAAATGCTAGTACTGCCATAGGCCCCCTGGATGACACTGGGTGAGGCCCTTCCTTTTTCTGGGGTTCTGTCTCTTCATCCACACAGTGGCCTGGCCCCCTCCAGCCCTGAGATTCTGGGTCTCTCAGCTGTCCAGCTGATGCCCAGGACACTGGGTCATCAGGAGGACAGGAAATGGCCCCCAAACCTTTGGCCATCTCCATGGCCTGTCTCACAGCAAGCGCTACCTTTGGGCCTTCCTGCAGATGCTGTCAGCAACTCTGGCCTCACCATTCTCTGGTCTAAGCCCCCCGGTGGCTCTCTCAGCCCTTAGGATAAGTCCCACCTCAATCCAGCTCATCAAGCCCTGCAGTCCTGGCCCTGCTTCCCTCCCACCTTCTGCTCCAGTTCCAGGAACCAAATTCTAGTTCCCTGAACGCACCATGTTCTGTCCTACTTCTGGACCTTTGCACACACTGTTTCCCCCACCTGGGATGCTGTCTGGGTTAACTCAACATAAATTAAGTACCCACCACAGTGGGAAAAAAAAAAAAAAAAAATCACACTCCTGCCATTGCAGAGCTCTCAGAATCTGTAACCAGGGCATCGTTCATGACACCACTCATTAGTGGAACTATCTGGCCTGCGTCTGTCTCTCCCTCTAGAAAGTAGGTGCCATGAGTGCAGGGATGGGGTCTCTACACTCCACTCAACCCCCCAAGCCCAGCACAGCGCCTGGCACTTAAATGGGCTCTAAAATGATGTTAAATGAATGGAGAATGGATGAAGGAAGCAGGGTCAGTGTGATGAGGGGCGCGAAGGAGAAGTGCAGGGGGTCACAGAAGAGTTAGCAGGGGGACGAGACCTTGAGAGAGGCCCCCAAGTTCAGCCAGGTCTCTCCTCCAGGCACCCACAGTCCCTGCAAAGGGTCCCTCATCACAGCCTGAATCATGCTGCTCACATCTGCCAGGTTCCTTCTTCTCGCCATGAGTACCCAGAGGAGTACTCCCAGGCCAGGGAGGGGAAATCATGAAGGTGCTGAGGCCTTAAGCAGGTCCCTTCCCCATTCCAGGCCTTGGTTTCCGTCCTGTAAAGTGGGGTGTTTTTTTTTTTCACAGTTCGGGAGTTCAGGGACATATTGGTTTGTTCACCGTTCAAAATGCAGAGCAAGCCCAGGGCCTGGCATTCAGGAGGTGCTCAGTGGATACCAGCTGAATGAATGATGGGTGAATGGCGGGCAGGCAGGCAGACAGTAGGGCCCAACAGCTGCAGGGCCACCCCACCCCCAGTATAACCCAGAACACCTAGGGTCAAAGTTTCCTGGCATCCAGTCCTGGGGCCCTCAGCAGGGCCAGGTTCTCATGTCTCTGCATGAATAGGCCTTTCCTGGGGCAACCAGGGCTCAATGAGGGGGCCCCCAGCCTCACCCGACACCCAACCATCCTACACATAGATGGCAGTGTGGGCTTGAGAGGGTCCTGGGAAGGTGGGATCATGTTAACTGCAGTTATTTCCTGAATGTTTACTGTATGCCAGGCACTGCACTCAGCCTTTCTCACATCTCCTATTTCTGATTCTCACATCACCACTAGAAGGGAAGCACTGTAATTAGTTCCACTTTAGAGAGGCACAGAGAGGTGAAGTCACTCGCACAAGGCCTCGGCCTGAACTCTGACCCCCAAGGTCCAAGCTCTGCACCACTCTACTAAACCGCCTCCAGAACAGTCACTAAAGGACCTCACAGATGGAAAACGCTGAGCTTCTGGAGCTGTGTCTGATGGGAAGCTCCAGAAGTCAACATCCCAGAGGCTGCCTGACCCCTCACCGGGTCCCCTGAGTTGTAGAGCAGTGCCCTACCCAGGGCGTGGCATCAGAAGTACTCAAACAACGAAGAGCTGCCCGGCCTCGACCTGCACACTCCCAGCAATGGGGAGCTCTTTCTTCCAGGCAGCCCAAAAGCACTGTTTGAAGGAAAAAGGCACTCCCTACACGCCGAGGAGAGAGTTCAGTCTCTCCGGCTCCGGGAAGGGCGGGGATAAAGGGCCCAGGTCCAGGCCAGTGATCCGTTCCCGCCTCACGCAGACCACCACCCCATTACAGCCCACCGGCGCCCCGGGACCCAGTGGAGCACCCCGGCCGCGCAGCCGCAGAGTGCGCGAGCGAGCGGCTCACAATTTCGCCCAGCTCATCGCCACACCACTGCGCCTGCGCGGCGCGCGCGCCGGCCGAACCCTCCGTGGCTCACTATTTGACAGTTCCCACCCCGGTCCCCCGGCGCCCCCTCTGCGGGCTTGCGCCGGCCGGAGCGCACGGCACTGACAGGCCTGCCCCGGGAAGGCGTCCTCGGAGCCGGGGTTGTCTTTTACCTGCAGGATATTCGACGTGGGTGAGGGTCACCGGCCGCCATGAAGCGGGGAGCGAGCACTGTCCGTCCGCTGCCATCTTACCCGGAGACCGGGCTTCGCCGAGCAGCCAATGGGGAGCCAGGGGGGCGGTGGTCCTGACCTATCACGCCGGGGGAGGTGCCGCGCACCCAATCGGAGGCCGATACAGGTAGCGGCGCAGCCATTCACCGTGCAGGCCGTGGGGCAGGCCCGAGCGGCGAATCAGGAAGCAGGGCCCCTAGGAGCCTGCGAGCCGGCCAAGACGGCGCCCAATCCGGGACGAGCGCAGGTAGGTGGCTAACCAATCAGAGAAAAGGGGGGTTTCGGCACACAACAGAGAGTAGAACAGCCAATCAGAAGGTGAGGCCGGCTCGCGGTGTGGGCAGGGCGGGCCAATCACCCGCTAGCTTGGGGGGCGTGTTGAGCTTTGGTGGGAGCTTTGGTTTGGTGGGGACCTGCTCCGAGTGAAGGCTTCCTCGGTACCCGGAGCCAGCCTGGGGTCGGCAGGACTTGAGCGCCCGTCAGAGCGCATGCTCGAAGCGGGGTGGCAACCTCGGCACTATGGAGTCTGAACTCACCTACTTTTAGTTATGAGTAAACTGAGGCCAGAGACCCAGAGGGGACTTATTTTCCTTTGCCCTTTACTGACTGGCAACAGGGCAAGTCACACAAAACTGACGACCTTTCCATTAAAGGTAGGGGGTGGGATGGGGGAAGGAACTCCCGGGGCGGGGGGCACGGTCGGCCCGCTAAATGCTTTATGGAAGCTTAACTGATGTCGAGTGGAAGCGTAATTGAAATTAAAAGACTCCGTCCCTCATTTCATTCAATTAACACAGATTTATTGATTCAATCTCATTTATGCTGCTTAATGAGGCATCTTGGGGGCATTTTAAACAAGAGGCCGGTTTTCCACCTATACCTCAGTTTTCCCAAAACATTCCTCTCATTGTCCTACAGGCCTTGCATAAATAGCCACACCTTACCACCCACCTCTCCCTCTCCCACCTTCACTGTCTCTCCAGCTAGATTGCAGTGCTTATTACAGTCCAGGTAAAGTGCCCGGCTCCTCCTGTCGTTGAGCCTTTTCGCATGCTGTTCCAGCTGCCTGGAATGCATCACCTCTTCTGCCCCCATCAGCCTGGCCAAGTCTGGCTCAGGTGTCTGTCCTCACTTAGAGGTTTCCATGGCCAGGAGAGGGGCCTCCACTGGGCTCCCACAGTTGCATCCCAGTTGCATCCCCTCTCCTACCCCAGCACTGACCACACTGGACTGTAATTGGCTCCTTGTCTCTCACAGTAAACAATGGTTCTCTGAATTCATGCAGCGCCAAGATCAGCTTGTAGAAAATGGGCCCTGGATTGATCCAGTAGAGCTTGGGTTGCAGCCTTGGAGTCTACATTCTTATGTCCCCTGGGGCTCTGATATAAGTGGTTGCAGCCACAACTGGAGAAGACCTGGGCAGCATGAAGACAGGGCCTGTTATGTATTGGAGACTGGCCCAGGCCGATGCTAGAACAAGTGCCTGATAAATAGCCTAAGTGTTTATGAGGAGAAGTGAGAACACAGCAGAGAATTCCGCTGACTCTGTGAGCCAGCCAGGCAACTGGAGTCAGTACCATGGGTGGGGCTGAAAGGACTGGGGGGATGATGGTGACTCAGAACCCACCAGCGAGCCAGGAGGGCCCCCAGGACCCCTCAACTCTACTCAGCTTCCCACCCGGCCCAGCCTGGGCTCGTGTGGGTCAGCTGGCCCCATTTCCCTGTCACCTGCCCTCAGCTACCTCAGGCACTGCCATTATTAGCCGCTGAGAGGCAGGAGGTGTGAGGAGTGGGCTGTGAGTTTCCCAGAATAGTTCTGCCGTCCAGTCTGGCTGCACAGCCCCTCCCTGGTTAGATGGCATTTCATGGATGAGCAGTTAGGCTTGAGAAGCCAAGTCCCTGAAACCCAGGCCTATCTGACTACAGGATCCTCTCACCTCAGGGAGAGTGTTCTGGAAGAAGTGTCCGGGTGAGGAACTATAAAATGTGAGGGAGTTAGCTGGGGTGGGGTTTTCCTGGCAGAAGGAACAGCACAGGATGAAATGCGCAAGAGAGAGGGAGAGGTGAGGTGCTGGGGGTGAGGGGCCTGGCCTCCCAAAACTTGGAGGGCCACTCTTGGTGACTACAGAGGGGATCTTGAAAGGTGACTTTGTCGTTTGGTTTGGTTTTGCCTTTGAAAAAAATTAAAATATAACCGTCATACAGGAAAATCCAGAAATCAAATGTGTATAGCTTGATGAAGTTTCACAAACTAAGCACACCTGTGTTAGCAGCCCCCAGATCGAGAACCAGAGCCCCAGGAGCTCCTGACACCCCATCTCGTCACCCCAGGGTGACCACCATCCCATCTGCTAGCACCATACATTAGGTTAGTCTGATCTGTGTACTTTCTATAAGCCGAATGCTACAGTACGTACTTTTGGGGCGTGGCTCCTTTCCCGGCATTGTGTTTGTGAGATCCATGCTGCGGCCTCTAGTTGTAATTCGTCTACTCTCCCTGTGTAGTGTTCCACGGTGTGAACACACCATGTTTATTGGTTTCTTTTCCATTCGACTCGACTCTTTTTTTTTTTTTGGCCGCACCACACGGCCTGTGGGATCTTCCCCGACCAGGGGTCAAACCCGTGCCCCCTGCATTGGGAGCGTGGAGTCTTAACCACTGTGCCACCAGGGAAGTCCTTCCATTCAACTCTTGCTGGACTTTGGGGTGTTTCCAGGTCTGGGGTGTTAGGAATGGTGCTGCTAGGAACAGCCTTGTGCAGATCTTTGGTGTACACGTGGATGCTTTTCTGATGGCGACGTGCCTAGGAGCCAGTGCGGGGTCCCATGAGATGGCAGAGATGACAGGACAGACCTGCCGTGTGGATGAGGAGCTGGGCGGTGCAGGCATGAATGCTGTGAGGGGAACCATGGGAAGCTGCAGGAGCCACCTGCCTCCTCCCTGAGCTGAGGGGTGGACCAGTGATGCCCCTGGTATCTCTCTGAGCATCCTGGGAGGTGCTCCATCCTTAGTCACTCGTCTTATCTCCACTACAGCCTGGGAGGCAGTTCTTAATGCACCCAGTTTATAGCTGAGGGACAGTAAGGCTCTGAGTGTCCCACCGTTTGCCAAGTCAGCTGGCTGGTGTGTGACAGAGCAACGCTTTGAAGCCAGGTCTGCCTGATGGGCAGGCCCAGGTTCTGAACCACCCTGCATCCCATCAGCCAAACTGCAGGCTGCCTCCTGCCACTGCCCGGAGGAGTCCTCAGACAAGCCGCAGCTGTCCCGGGCAGGGCTGGCCTTTCACTTTGGCCTCTCCTCTGGGAGGGAGTTCACAGACGGTGCGGCCCCCGGATTAGAGGCACAACGTCTTACTCTGTGCGCCACACCCCAGCCACCCTGGCATGCGCTCAAAGTCCCTAGGAAAGAACTCTTCCCCTCTCTGGGCCTGTTTCCCCAAAATGTGTCAGCTGCCGCCCTCTAGATTAGAGGTTCGTTCATGCACTTCCGGGACTATTTGAGCCCCTAGGCGGTGCCAGACCACGTCTGGGCATCAAGGATGAAGGGAGAAGGATGGAGAGGAGCAAGGGTGCCGCCATCGAGAAAGTGTCCTTCCCATGGAGGATGTGGGACTCCTGGATCCTGAAGATGCCAGTAAGAAAGACAAATGGTCTCAAAGTAGAAGTGACAGTTTTGGCTTCAAAACCTCTGAGAGGAGCCATTCACTGTCTGTGTCTTAGAATAGAGGCTTCTAGAAGTCAGGGCCTAGTGTTCCAAACACCGCGGAGCCAAGTCCTCAAGACACATTGTCTGGCTCAGTCTCCCAAGCCACAAGCTCCCCTGGTTTGTGGCATGTGCTGATTTCCATGGTGTAAATACTCTCTCCTGTGGCCACTTGCCAGCCACCATCGTGATGGTACGGAACAAGGAGTTGGGAAGAGATGCACAGTCAGCTCTCACTAGCAGATGGGGTGCAAGGGGGCTCCAGAGCCTCCACCGCTGCCTGTGCAGCACCTGGTGCAGTGCTTGGCACACAGTAGGCACACAGGAAACACTTGGTGGACAGATGATCCTTCTTCACCTGTCCTGTCCCATTTGCATACATGCCCTGGGAGCCATTTATATTGTAATCGAAACCACTGTTTACTGAGCACTTGATGTGAACCACAAATTGGGCCAAAGATGACACTATGAGATCTTACCCTCCACACCCCCCTCAGGCTGCACGAGAATCAGTCTCACAGGCGATGCAGCAGAAGCCCTACGGGTTCGGGAGATATGGGCGTCCACGCTGGGGCTGCTGTGTATTCACTGTATGCACTGGGGTGGTCATCCTCCACTCTCAGTTTCCCCTTTCATCAACAGGGGGGCTGGCATCAGTTACCTACTGCTGTGTAACAAGCCAGTCCCAAACCTAGTGCCTTAAGACCATCACCATTTTATTGTTCAAGATCTGCATCTTGGCTGGCTCAATTCTGCTGGGTCACTCATGCAGCTGGTGACTCAACTGGGCCTGTGTGGTCCAAGGGGCCTCCCTCAAATCTGACACTTAGCTGGGGCTGCTGGCCCGGGTGCCACGTTCTCCTTCATGTGGCCTCCAGCAGAAGAGCCAAGGTTTTCATGGCCGCAAATACTCTCCAAGAGGGCAAGTCCCAATGCACCAGAGGTCACCAAGCCTCTGCTTGCATCACGTCACTCTTGTTCCACTGGGCAAAGCAGGTCACATGGCCAAGGTCAGAGCTGATATGGGAGAGGCCTATACAAGGATATGGATTCCAAGAGGCACGATTCGTGGGGGCCGTGACTGTAACAGTCCACTGGCTGCCACAGAAATAAGTGGGCCAGGATTCCCCTGAGGGCCTTCCCAGACCTGGTGTCTGGTATTCTGAGCTTCCTGGGACTTGTTACGCTAGAAAGGAAGTTCTCGAAGACTGATTCAGGGTGTGGTGGGGGGATGGCAAAAGGACCCAGGAGCCAGCTCAAAGGGGCTCCCACTGGGAAAATTTGTGACCATTTGAACATCAGAAAAATGATTGTAACTGATTGTAAATATCAAATAAATAATAACCCACGAGTCCATAGTGGTATTCAAAAAAGAAGAGGTAAAACTCTTTGCGGAATGCTATTCAGCAACAGAGAAATAAAATACTGATACATGCCATAAAAGGGATGAATCTCAAAAACATTATTCTATGTAAAGAAGCCAAGCACAAAAGATCACATGTTGTATGACTCCATTTATAGGAAATGTCTGGAAAAGCCAAGTCATGAGAGAAAGTAAATTGGTGGCGGCCTTGGGGCTGGGGGATTCACTGCAGTTGAGCACAAGGGGTCTTTTGGGGTGATGGAAATACTCTAAAACAGGAGTCCCCAACCCTTGGGTGATGGACCGGTAGCAGTCCGTGGCCTGTTAGGAACCGGGCCGCACAGCGGGAGGTGAGCAGTGGGTGAATGCGTGAAGCTTCATCTGTATTTACAGCTGCTCCCCATCGCTTGCATTACCGCCTGAGCTCCACCGCCTGTCACATCAGTGGCGGAATTAGATTCTCATAGGAGCACGAACCCTACTGTGAACTGCGCATGCGAGGGATCTGTGTTGCATGCTCCTTATGAGAATCTAACGCCTGATGATCTGAGGTGGAGCTGAGTTGGTGATGCAAGCGCTGGGGAGCGGCTGCAAATACAGATTAGCAGAGAGGTTTGACTGCACAGAGACTGTAATAAATCAATTGCTTGCAGACTCATGTCAAAACCCTATCAGTGGGCTTCCCTGGTGGCACAGTGGTTGAGAATCCGCCTGCCAATGCAGGGGACACGGGTTCGAGCCCTGGTCCAGGAAGATCCCACATGCCGCGGAGCAACTAAGCCCGTGCACCACAACTACTGAGCCTGTGCTCTAGAGCCCACGAGCCACAACTACTGAGCCCGCGCGCCTAGAGCCCATGCTCCGCAACGAGAAGCCACCGCAACGAGAAGCCCGCACACCGCAATGAAGAGTAGCCCCTGCTCGCTGCAACTAGAGAAACTTTTCTATACATTAAAAATTTTCAAAAGCACAGAAAATTTTTAAAACGTACAGTGGTCCCTGCTTATCCAGTTTTGCTTTCTGAGACTGCACTTGCCCTCAGTCAACCATGGTCCGAAAATATTACATGGAAAATTCCAGAATTAAACAATTCATAAAATTTTTTTTTTCAAATTTTATTTATTTATTTTATTTATGGCTGTGTTGGGTCTTCGTTTCTGTGCGAGGGCTTTCTCTAGTTGTGGCAAGTGGGGGCCACTCTTCATCGCGGTGCGCGGGCCTCTCACTATCGCGGCCTCTCTTGTTGCGGAGCACAGGCTCCAGACGTGCAGGCTCAGTAATTGTGGCTCACGGGCCCAGTTGCTCCGTGGCATGTGGGATCTTCCCAGACCAGGGCTCGAACCCGTGTCCCCTGCATTGGCAGGCAGATTCTCAACCACTGCGCCACCAGAGAAGCCCTTCATAAATTTTAAATTGTGCACCGTTCTGAGTAGCATGA
Organism: Balaenoptera physalus; assembly: GCF_965194825.1. Lineage (NCBI taxonomy): Eukaryota > Metazoa > Chordata > Mammalia > Artiodactyla > Balaenopteridae > Balaenoptera > Balaenoptera physalus. The sequence goes on from NC_138886.1 coordinate 7,077,784, forward strand.
TGAAATCTCGAGCCATCCTGCTCTGTCCCCTGAGATGCGAATCATCCCTCTGTCCGGCGTACCCATGCTGTATACACTACCTGCCCTTTAGTCACTTAATAGCCATCTGGGTCGTCAGAATGACTACCACAGTATCACAGTGCTTGTGTGTGAGCAGTCCTTACTTTACTAAATAACGGTCACCCAGCACAAGAGTAGTGACGCTGGCAGTCCAGGTATGACAAAGAGAAGCTGTCAGGTGCTCCTTTAAGTGAAAGTTTTCAACTTGGTTAGGAGAGGAAAAAAATCACGTACTGAGGTTGCTGAGATCTACAGTAAGAACAAATCTTTTATCCATGAAATTATGAAGAAGGAAAAGGAAATTTGTGCTAGTTTTGCTGTTGCACCTCAAGCTGCAGAAGTTACAGCCAGCGTGTGGTAAGTGATTAGCTGAGATGGAAAAGGCATTAAATTTGTACAATATTTTGAGACAGACCATATTCACATAACTTTTATTACAGTATATTGTTATAATTGTTCCATTATTCTTGTCATTAATCTCTTACTGTGCCTGATTTATATAAATTAAACTTTAGGAATTCCCTGGCGGTCCAGTGGTTAGGACTCCGTGCTTTCACTGCCGAGGGCGTGGGTTCAGTCCCTGGTTGGGGGAACTGAGATCCCGCAAGCCACACAGCGTGGCCAAAAAATAAATAAATAAATAAGTAAACTTTATCATAGGTATGTATATATAGGAAAAAACGTAGAATATATAGGGTTCAGTACTATCCGTGGTTTCAGGCCTCCACTGGGGGTTTTGGAATGTATCCCCCGCCCATAGAGGGGATTACTGCACCTTTCAAATAAACTTTGTGATGTCTGACTGCCCATGAAAACTTCTGAACACCTGGTAAGCTCAGATCTGCTCCATTCCTCCTCCAGCCCTCCCCGCTGGCTCTAACCCACTCAGCCATTTACAGTGACTGAAAGGCTGAGTCTGCACCCCTGCCAGGTCCCCTGCCTGTATCTTAAGAGTTGTGGACAAGGAGGCCCCTGAGCTAAGCGACCTTACCTAGATGCTGCCCGAGCAGGATCCACTCCCAGGCTGCCCCGCCCACATCTATGCCCTTAAGCGCTGCAGGGGCACCCTCCCCACCTTCACCCGACGGACACGTGGCCCTGCCAGGCTGGCGAGCGGCTCATAGCTCCCACCAGGCTGCCTTCCACCTTTGCCCTCCTGGAGCATCCCCCAAACTGCACCCCGAAGAGCAGGCCCCCAGGAAGCAACAGCCACACGTGCACGGCAGTGTGGAAGGAAATCATTGAATCATTTATTTGACTCGGAGTCGATGTGCACACGCCCTACCATACAAAAGTGGCAAGCTGCAACAAATCAAGTGCCAGAGGCAGTGCATGGACGTGTAAACAAAGACAAAATGAAAATGCCACTTCTCTGTGATTCGGGAGCAAATCAGAGCAGCCGGGGGGGGGGCCCAGGCCCAAGATTACATTCACAGCGCGAGGAAGTGCAAATGAACGGAATGTCAGGATGGAGGGGCTGCCCAGGTCCTTCCCACCCAGGTGGCTGCTCTGTCCAGGGCAGCGACTCCAGAGAAGTGGGTTTGGAGCCAGAAGCACGGTTAGTGCACAGCGGTCTTACAGTCTGGGGGGCAGGAGGGACCACGTGGGGGAGGGACTGGGCTCAGAGATAGTGGGCCCTCTCCCATCCCCCCTCCTTCCCGCCCCCCTTTGCCATTCAGGGGAGGGTGCCCCCCCCACCGCCCCGTCTGAGCCAGTCCCGGCTCCAGAGTGTGGAGAACCAGGAGTCTGTTTGTCTTGTAGGCCTCTCCACCTGGAAAGGGGCAGACCTCAAAATAAAGTGTTAAGGCAATAAATAATACAGCCCACCTCAGGTGAAAACACTGTAAGAGAAGTGCGTCTACAAATGCCGGCCGGCCTTCCTCTGCAGGACCAGCGGGCAGGCGGGCTGTGCACCGCTACACGGCTTGAGAGCGTTTGTCATCGAGTTGAAGGCAAAGTGCCGGGCAAGTTTCTTGTCCTGATGCTGGTCCAGCCGCCTACATCCTCTAACCTCCCCTGATGTGGCCCCTGGGCACCCCGGGTCAGTGCCTCCAGCTCAGTGCCTAGCACCAGCCAGGGAGTTCCGGGCTCACAGAGGGTGGGGCAGGGGCGAGGGGACCAGCCCCACCTCCTCCGTCTTTGGTGGTGGCAGAGGTAGGTGGGAGGAGAAATGACAGTCTTAGGCAGGGTATGCCTAAGGATGGTGTCCCGGTTCAGTGCTTGGGTTTGTTCAAGGGCCTGGTCCCCACCCTGACGTGAGCGCAAGGAAAGCGGGCCCGCCTCTGGATGGCCCAGGCCCGCCGCCCACCAAGGTGCCCCCCCGGCCACACTCTGTGGCTCCTACCCTCCATCTCTGGAGCAGCACATTCTCTCGGGTGGCAGCGGGCCGTCAGGACTGGCTGGGCAGATGCCTGGATCTGAGACTGTCCAGCCCAGGTTCCTTCGCCGCAGAGCCCGGCCACCCCCTCTTTCATCTCCACCCTCCCAGCCCCACTCAGCAGCCCCGGGGTGGCGGGAGGTTTTGGGCACCCACCCCCGGGGCATCCCATCTCTGCCTGTCCTGATTCTCCTCACAACGCCTCAGGCCCCACTGGCCACTGGTCCAGCCTCTGCTTTCCCACGAACAGCTGAGGCGGGCCCCTCGGGGCTCCACGCCGCTCCGAGGAAGTTTATCCCCTGGGCCTCGGGGATTCCCAGGTGATGGAGGCTGGGGTGGGGGCGAGGTCAGGGGCAAGCACCCTTGGCCACCATGGCCTGGGCTCTGCCACTGCTGACGGCTAGACACCCAGGCCTCCAGTGCCACCCCCAAGGCCTTCTCTCTGCCATCACCCACGTGAATGAGGACCAGCCAGCCACCCCTCCCAGGTCCACACCCACCACTACTGCAGCTCCTCTGGGGGCCCGTTCTCTCGGGGCAGCACACCGTTCAGGCCAATGCTGCTGGCCACCGGCGCCCCCAGGTAGCCGAGCAGGATCTCGCTGCGGCGCCGGGACAGCTGGAGGATGTCGTCCGCCAGCGCCGGCACCGAAGTGTAGCGCACGTTGTCCAGGTCGAACATGTCCCTCAGGTACTGCACGATCTGGTGCTGGGGGAGAGGGCGGGCGTTGGGCCTGGGCCGGGGCCCCTGCTCCCCCGCACTGAGGTCCTCCGGGCCACCCAAAGCCTCCTCCTTCACCACTGGAGCCCTGACCCAGCCCCTTCTGCCCTCGGCTCCTGCCCTCCCGGGGCTTCCTCTGGACCCACCCGGGTCAGGCTCCCAGTGGAAGGAGAAGCACCAGCTCTCAGACAGCGAGCTCCCTGTTTACCTTAAAGAAAGCACAGACTTCAGAGAGCTGAGGCTTGGGTCCGAGGAAGCCAAAGGCTAGGACGGGGCTAACGTGCTCCGATACGGAGTAGAAATGGGAGATGAAGCCATCAGGCACCTGTGGAGGGTGGCAAGGCTGAGGGCCGGGACCCAGGCAGGGTGAGGCAGCCAGGCCCTGGGGTCGTATTAAGAGCCGGGGCTTCAGAGGGAGGCCTGGCTCATTACTGTCCTTGCTAGGTGATGCCGGGCATGCGACTGGGGCTTTTTGGTTTTTTTGGCCACGCCACGCGGCTTGCAGGATCTTAGTTCCCCGACTAGGGATTGAACCCAGGCCCCGGCAGTGAAAGTGCCGAGTCCTAACCACTGGACCACCAGGGAATTCCCATGACTGGGGCTTTCGAAGCCCTGGTTTTCACCTCTGTAGAATAGGGGCAACCTCGGGGCTGTGGTGAGGGCTGCACGAGGGGCCCGGGGTGCGCTCAGCACAGGAAGTGCCCAGAGCACGTGGCAGTGGCAGCTGGTATCAGCTGGGCAGCAGAGCCGGGCTGGCAGAGGGGAACAGTGGATCGCAGCAGCCCAGATAGTGCAGCCAGTCGCCGCCTGGGAGAGCAGATAATGCAGCCCGATGGGCGATGGGCGGGAGGGAGGCTCTGCCTGCTCCCGGCAGCATCCTGCCGCGCCCAGGCGCCTCCACCAAGCCAACCACCACTGCTCTACATGTGCCCTTCCTCCCTCTGAAGACGCCCTTTCCCCGCTTTTGATTCCTTTGACATTTCACAGTGGCCTGCTCTGTGCTGGGCCCTGGGTGGGAAGATGAAACAGATCTACGTGTGCCTTTGAGGCCCTCCTGGTCAAGGGAGCGGTAACGGCAGGACAGGTGGCCGGTGCTGTGACCAAGGCCAAAAGGTGCAGCAGGGCCTGGGGGCTCAGTAAGACCTCCCTGCACGAGCCCCATTCCTCTGCCCACCCCACACGTCCTGCCCCTAGACCAGGGTCCAGCACACACCAAATGGAGTCAGCTGAGCCGGGCACCACACCCAAGGCCCCCGCGTGGCACTCCCCAGGGGCCCTGTCAGCTCACTTACCATCAGCAGCCTCCTCTTGGCTTTCAGGACAGACCAGCAAGCAGTGGCCAGGGCCTAAATCAAAGATGGGAACCCCCGGGGGGTCAGACTAACAGGCCGGGCCGGCAGCCGCTAGCCACCCCCAGTCCGGGACCAGGCCCTTACCCCCAGCTCATCCCACCCCAAGCAGGGAGGTGGGGACGGCTGTCTGAGCTCTGTCGTCTCCCTGCCCTCAATTAGGAGTCAGGCGCACCTAAATCTGAATCCTGACTCTCACCCTTTCTGGGCGGCTCCCTGGACTGGCCAGCAGTCTTCTCTGGGCCTCAGGTTCCTCCCCTGTAAAATGGCCATGACTCAGCAGCCCCACCTCACTCAGTGATTGTGGGGATCCATGGTTACCGCCTATAAAAGACCAGCCCCACCCCTCTCCAGACCACCCCCACGGCACACAGCACAGCGGCCGCCCTGCAGGGGCCCTGTGCTCAATGCTCTCCTGCTGTACCTCTTTTTTCTTTTTTCCCCCCGTATTTTAACTTATTTAATGCATTCAAATGGAACAGAATGAATGGCAGCCCAGAAATGAGTAGACTGCCCAAGTGAAACCACAGTGCAGGAGGGAAGTGCACGTCCCTCCGCCGCTACACTGGCCAGAGGAGAGCAAGGGGATCTGGGGGAAGTTCTCCAGGGCAGGAGACTGGCCTGCCCAGCAGCCCTGGGTCACAGCGGCGGGCAGCATCCCAGGGGCGTGACCGCCCCGTGATGGGTGCAGAGCCAGCCTTGGTGCCCAAAGCCAGGGACGGAGGGATGTGGGGTCCAGGCGCACGCGTGGGGTCTGGGAGTGGGGCGGCCACCCACCGTCTCCTTGAAGCTGTCCGACAGCCAGCGGTTCCTCAGGACGGCGAGCACCGAGGACGGGGGGTTTTCCAGGTCCTCGAAGGCGTCCATGAGGATGAAGTCCAGCACGATGTCGAAGAAGCTCATGCACACCACCTGCGGGGGGCAGCAGTGCTCTGAGGGCAGAGTGGGGAAGGGTGTGTAGGGGCTGGGTGGGAACACCGGGCTGAGCAGGCACACCAGGCGGTGTGAGGAGGGGCCTGGGGCAGGCAGGGCAGGAATGGGGGCTTCTAGCAGCCATGGAGCCATCTCAGAGCCTCAGAATCAAAGCAGAGCTCCTACAGGCACCTCCACCCGGCTCAAGGATCTCAGGTGCGGGGGACCCCAGGACACCGAGGCTCAGTGCAAACAACTCACCCCTCGGCCCTCCAGCTCCAGCCGCGTGGTGGCCCAGGTCTCCGGCCGCAGGGCGTAGCTCAGCATCTCCTCGTAGCTCTCCAGGAAGCCTTTGGGGCTCTGGGGGAAGAAGCAGAGCCTGTTTTGGCCGTGGGAGAGGCCCCAAGACGCAGCTGGACTAGACCCACAGGGGCAAGCTGGCCTGTGCATGAGGGACACACCAAGGCTGGGCCAAGGCCAATCCCTGAGTAGCAGTCATGGAGGGAATGGGGCAGGAAGTGTCCTGTGCCCGCCTCCACACACCTCTGCAGCGCCCAGGGCAGGTCCCAGAGGGATGCAACACCAGGGGCGCCCAGCAATGTCTCACACCAGCTCGTTACTGAGCACCAACCGCCTTCCAGAAGATGTGCACATGCCACAGAAGGAGCTCACTTTGGAAGGATGCGCTAGGGTGTGAGGTCGAGCCAGCCGCCAAAGATTCAGATCTCCACAATCATCGGCCTCACTGGTGAAACGGGAGAAGCTACAGCCCCACACTTGGGGCTACTCTGGGGGAGTCAATGAGCTCGTTCATGTAACACAATCAGGCAATAAATAGTGTATAGGACTAATGCTGCCAGGAACGGAGATGGTCAGCACACAGGAGGAATTCTTCACTCTCTGGGACTGCGAGGCTTAGCTGGGGCTTACGACACAGTTTGCAGACACAGATGTAATTCACGGACGTGGAAAGCCAGTACATGCCAGGGCTGATCTAACGTGGATCAACTCTTTTATTCATACAGTCCTATGAGGGATGGTCCAGTATTGTGCCCACTTTACAGATATGAATCCTGAGGCTTCAGATCAGTGATGTGCCCAAGAGCCTGGCAGAGTGGAACGGACACAGAGCAGCAGGGGCAGGTTGATGCCATTTATAAGAACCACAGGCAGAGGGGGCATTGGATGGATGTTCACCAAAATGTGAACAGGGTGGCCTTGGGGACAATTTTTCTTTCTTTTTGCATCATCTTAGTTTTTTCTACAATTAGCATGAGTCATTTTTATAATCTTTTCTTTTTTTTTTTTTTTGCCATGCCACACGGCTTGCAGGATCTTAGTTCCCCGACCGGGCATTGAACCCGGGCCATGGCACTGAAAGGCTGGAATCCTAACCACTAGGCCGCCAGGGAACTCCCATTTTTATAATCTTTTTTTAAACTATTTTCATTAAGTCTTAAAGAGAATTTGCTAGGATGACCCTGGGCTGTGCCTTAACCTCCCCGAGCTTCAGTTTCCTCATATGTAAAAGTTGACAACGAAGCTGAAAATGAGGGCTGGCCCTTGCTGACACTTTTGATGGCGGCTGGCATCAGCTCGAGATGTCCCCAGGACACGCCCATTGACACAGTAGGGGACTGAGGCTTGGAGAGGCTTCACGTCTGGCCCCAGGCATAGCAAGGAGGCGGCCTGATTCCACAATTCCAGAGCCTGGGTGTGTGCAGGGGCTGGCGTCTTCCCAGACAGAGGCCACCCCAGCTCTGCTGCCTGGAAAAACCTGACAGGGCTGTCAGTTACCGCTCAGTCCAGGGCTGGGAGTGGGGTCTGGCGCTCAAGCTGAGCCTCTTCTTGATTTCTTAATCAAAATCAAGCCAAGGACTTCCCTGGTGGCGCAGCGGTTAAGAATCCGCCTGCCAATGCAGGGGACCGCGGTTCAATCCCTGGTCTGGGAAGATCCCACATGACATGCCACAGAGCAACTACGCCTGTGTGCCACAACTACTGAGCCTGCGCTCTAGAGCCCCTGAGCCACAACTACTGAGGCTTCGAGCCACAATGACTGAGCCCACACGCCACAGCTACTGAAGCCTGCGCACCTAAAGCCCGTGCTGTAGCCTCACTTGCCCTTCTTCACTTGTTCGTCCTTTCACCCTCCTGGGGAGGCCACAAAGAACAGGCTAAGGGCATGGCTGGGCTCAGGCTGACTGGGGTTCAAATCCCAGCTCCACCCTAACCTTGCTTAGTGACCGGGGCAAGCCCCTCTACCTCCCCAGGCTCAGTTTCCTTTGCGGCCGAGCAGATGGAGACATCAGGATCAAATGAGCTACCGGAGGTGAAGAAATGTGAGTGAAGCACCAGGCTCGCTGTGCTGCTCGGTAAATGGCAGCTGCTGGGAGGATAATGAGTTGTCCCTCAGAATCTGCAAACGATTAGGTCCAGGACCTATGCAGATACCAAAATCTAGACACTCAAGTCCCTTATATACAAGGACACAGTATTTGCATATAACCTAAGCACATCCTCCCCTGCACCTTAAATCATCTCTAGATTACTTATAACACCTAGTACAATGTAAATGCTAAATAAATAATTTGCTGGTGCATGGCAAATCCAAGTTTTGCTTTTTGGAATTTTCTGGATTTTTTTTTTTTTTTTTTTTAGTATTTTCGATCTGAGGTTGGTTGCACCCACAGATGCAGAACCTGTGGATGTGGAACCCATGGGTACAGAGAGCCAACAGTATTCACATTTATGGAGCAGCTGCCCTGTGCCGGGCCCTGGGCTGGGCACACACCTGTGCCAGGAGAGCGGGGCTTCTGGCCCTCGTAGGAATGAGGAGGATGCAGGGTGATGGGGCCATACTGGGCAGGATGAGCCCAAGGGCTCTCGGGACCCAGGGGACAAGTCAGGTGAAGTTCTCCTGGGGAAAGAGCTGGGACTCAGAAGGCAGGTGACCAAGGAAGAGAAGGAGGGGGTGGGACAGGGACTTCAGAATACTGGTATGTGTTCCACCTTCTACCCTGGGGGCTGGTACACAGGGGTTCATCTTTCCATTCATTAAATCCTACTTTTTTTTTAAAATTTATTTATTTTTGGCTGCGTTGGGTCCTCGTTGCTGCGCACGGGCTTTCTCTAGTTGTGGCGAGCGGGGGCTGCTCTTCGTTGCGGTGTGCAGGCTTCTCATAGCGGTGGCTTCTCTTGTCGCGGAGCATGGGCTCTAGGCGTGCAGGCTTCAGTAGTTGTAGCACGCAGGCTTCGGTAGTTGTGGCTCGCGGGCTCTACAGCACAGGCTCAGTAGTTGTGGCGTACAGGCTTAGTTGCTCCACGGCATGTGGGATCTTCCTGGACCAGGGCTCAAACCCGTGTCCCCTGCATTGGCAGGCAGATTCTTAACAACTGCGCCACCAGGGAAGTCCACATCCTACCTTTTGATACTCTTATGTGTGTATTTTACAACAAAGTAACTAACGACAAAAAAAGAGTTGAGGAGCAGTGTTCCAGGTGCGGAGCGACCAGCATCTGCAGAGGCCAGATCAGGGAGGAAGTCTGTGAGCACCAGAAGCCCTGAGGCCACAGAGCAGAGCTTGGTCTTTACACCAAGGGCAGTGGGAGCGAGGGAGGGTTTTAAACAGTTGGGTGACGTGTCAGAGGTGACACTTCAGAACCATTACCTCACATTACCCCCAGCCCATGAGGAGGAAGGACTCAGAGAAGAGAGGCGGGTTCAAGAGCTTTGCTCAAACCCATCAAAAAAAACCAAAGAAACATAAGCGACCAAATAAACATGAGAATGTATGCAACCTTGTTAATAATCCAAGAAACATAAAGCAATGGATGAAACAAAGATTAAAAAAATTACAGGGACTTCCCTGGTGGCGCAGTGGTTAAGACTCCACGCTCCCAATGCAGGGGGTCCAGGTTCGATCCCTGATCAGGGAACTAGATCCCACGTGCATGCCGCAACTAAGAATTCGCATGCCGCAACTAAGAATTCACATGCCACAACTAAGGAGCCCTGGAGCTGCAACTAAGGAGCCCCGGAGCCGCAACTAAGGAGCTCGCCTGCCGCAACTAAGACCCGGCACAACCAAATAAATAAATAAATACATAAATAAATATTTAAAAAAAAATTACAAGCAGACCTCGTTGATACTGCAGGTCTGGTTCCAGACCACCCCAACACAGTGAATATCTCAATAAAGCGAGCTGCGTGAATTTTTTTGGTTTCCCAGTGCGTATAAACGTTATGTTTATACTATACTGTAGTGTATTAAGTGCGCAATAGCATTATGTCTAATAAGACAATGTACATACCTTAATTCCAAAATGCTTTATTGCCAAAAAACACTAACCATCATCTGAGCCATTGGTGAGTCATAACCTTTGTGTTGGTGGAACGTCCTGCCTCGATGTTGATGGCTGCTGACTGATCAGGGTGGTAGTTGCTGAAGGCTGGGATGGCTGCGGCAATTTCTTAAAATAAGACAACAGTGGGGCTTCCCTGGTGGCGCAGTGGTTAAGAATCCGCCTGCCAATGCAGGGGACACGGGTTCGAGCCCTGGTCCGGGAGGATACCACATGCCATGGAGCAACTAAGCCTGTGCGCCACAACTACTGAGCCTGAGCGCCACAACTACTGAAGCCCGCGCACCTAGAGCCCGTGCTCTGCAACAAGAGAAGCCACCGCAATGAGAAGCCAGCACACTGCAATGAAGAGTAGCCCCCGCTCACAACTAGAGAAAAGCCCACACACAGCAATGAACACCCAACGCAAACAAAAAAATTAATTAATTTAAAAAAAAGAAAAGGAAAGACAACAATGAAGTTTGCCGCATCTACTGACTCTTCCTTTCACAAACGATTCCTCTGTAGCGTGCAATGCTGTTTGATAGCATTTTACCCACAGAACTTCTTTCAAAATTGGAGTCAATCCTCTCAAACCCTGTTGCTGCTTCATCAACTATGTGTATGTAAATATCTAAATCCTTTGTTGTCATTTCAACAATCTTCACAGCATCTTCACCAGGAGTAGATTCCATCTTGAGAAACCACTTTCTTTGCTCATCCATAAGAAGCAACTCCTCATCCATTCAAGTTTTATCATGAGGTTGCAGCAATTCAGTCACATCTTCAGGCTCCACTTCTCATTCTAGTTCTCCTGCTATTTCCACCACACATGCAGTTACTTCCTCCACTGAAGTCCTGAACCCCTCAAAGTCATCCAGGAGGGCTGAAATCAACTTCTTCCAAACTCTCGTTAATGTCGATATTTTGACTTCTTCCCACTAGTCACAAGTGTTCTTAATGGCATCTGAAATGGTGAATCCTTTCCAGAAAGTTTTCAATTTACTCTGCCCAGATCCACCACAAGAATCACTATCTATGGCAGCTATAACCTTACAAAAGGTATTTCTTAAATAATAAGACTTGAAAGTCGAAAATGATTCTTTGATCCATGGGCTGCAGAACGGATGTTGTGTTAGCAGGCATGAAAGCATGAATCTCGTTGTACATCTCCATCCACCTTGGGTGACCAGGTGCATTGTCAATGAGCAGTAATATTTTAAAAGGAATCTTTTTTTCTGAGCAATAGGTTTCAACAGTGAACCATGCTGTAAACAGACATGCTCTCATCCAGGCTTTGCTGTTCCATTTATAGAGCACAGTCAGGGTAGATTTAGCATAATTCTTCAGGGCCCTAGGATTTTGGGAATGGCCAATGAGCACTGGCTTCAATTTCAAGTCGCTATCTGCATTAGCCCCTAACAAGAGAGTCAGGCTGTCTTTTGAAGCCAGGCATTGACTTCTCCACTCGAGTAATGAAAGTCCTAGATGACATCTTCTTCCAATAGAAGGCTATTTCGTCTACATTGAAGATCTGTTGTTTAGTGTAGTACCTTCATTAATTCATCCACACTTAACTGTTTCACCTTGTACTTTTATGTCATGAGACGGCTTCTCTCCTTAAACCTCATGAGCCAACCTCTGTCAGCTTCAAACTTTCCTTCAGCAGTTTCCTTGTCTCTCTCAGCCTTCCCAGAATTGAAGAGAGTTATTAGGGCCTTGCTCTGGATTAGGCTTTGGTTTAAGGGAATGTTGTGGCTGGTTTGATCTTCTTTCCAGACCACTCGAACTTTCTCTGTATCAGCAATAAGGCTGTTTTGCCTTCTTATCATTCATGTTCACTGTCATGTGTTCACTTAATCCCCTTCAAAACTTTTCCTCTGCATTCACAGCTTGGCTAACTGTTTGGCACAAGAGGCCTAGCTTTTGGCCTGTCTCAGCTTTCAACATGCCCTCCTCACTAAGCTTAATCATTTCTAGCTTTTGATTTAAAGTGACAGACACGCGACTCTTCCTTTTATTTGAAAACTTAGAGGTCATTGTAGGGTTATGAATTGGCCTAATTTCAATACTGTGGTGTCTCAGGGAATAGGAGGCCAAGTAGAGGGAGAGAGACAGGGGAAAGCCAGTCGGTGGAGCAGTCAGAACACACCCAACATTTATTGATTAAGTTCGCTGTCTTATATAGGTGCGGTTTGTGGCACCCCAAAACAATTACAATGGACGTGGATGGACCTAGAGAGTGTCATACAGAGTGAAGTAAGTCAGAAAGAGAAAAGCAAATATCATACAATAATGCAAATATGTGGAATCTAGAAAAATGGTATAGATGATCTTATTTGCAAAACAGAAATAGAGACACAGATGTAGAGAACAAATGTACGGATACCAAGGGGGAAAGGGGTGGGGTGGGAGGAATTGGGAGACTGGGATTGACACATATACATTATTGATACTATGTATAAAATAGACAAGAGATGGGAACATACTGTATAGCACAGGGAACTCTACCTAAGGCACTGCGGTGACCTAAATGGGAAGGAAGTCCAGAAGGGACGGGAGATCTGTATGTGCATGGCTGATTCATTTTTTTGTGCAGTGGAGGCTAACACAACATTGTAAAGCAACCACACTGCAATAAAAATTAATAAAAAAAAAAATTACAACGGTAACATCAAAGATCACTGATCACCATAACAAATACAATAATGATAAAAAAGTTTGAAAAATGGCGAGAATTACCCGAATGTGACAGAGACATGAAGTGAGCCAATGCTGTTGGAAAAATGGCACCAACAGACCTACTCGACACAGGGTTGCCACAAACCTTCAATTTGTAAAAAACTGCAAAGCACAATAAAGCCAAAACACACACAGTGAAACGAGGTATGCCTGTACTGATATCCAGTATCAGCCAAGATGTAAGGAGACACAGCCTTATACTGCTGGCAGGGGCTCAAGCTGTTAAGGCATTTCGGAGGGTAAACTGGCAAGATCTGCCAGCCTTCGAAACGTCTGTGCCCAAGACGCGGCCTTGCCACAGCTGGGCTTTGCCCCACGGAAAATCCCACAGGTTCCTATACAGATCTGATTATAAACAGACTGAGTATAATAGCGGTGTCTGTGATACTGGAAAAGGCAGACACTACCCAAATGTCCGTCCCTGGGAGCACCAGATTAACCAGAGCCGACCCGCCCGACAGAATACGACACAACTGGTCCATCTACTGACAGGGAAAGATGGACGAGATGGACTCCTACGGAACAAAATAAAGCTGCAGAACAGCCCGTAGAACACAAACCAAGCTTTGGAAGTTAAATTACAATATTCAAAGATTAGAGTCTATGGAACCGAGTAGGAGGAACATATATCAGATTGTGCGCAGTGGTTCCCCCTGGCAAGTGGGGTTCCCGGAGACCTTGTATGGTTTGCATCTCATAATCGGTGAACTTTGTAAAACTGTGTCATGTAATCAGAAATAAGAGGCAAGACAGATCCAGATTTTTCAGAATTAGCACAGGGAGCAAAAAAACCCAACTCTTCCCTGCTCTCCTATGGCCTGCAGGATGAAGTCGGAGCTCGTCAGCTCGATTTTAGATTGGGTTTTTTCTTTTTTTTTTTCTTTTTTTTAACAGAACTAAATAAAAGTTAGAAAGATTAAAAAAAACAGAAAAACAAACAACGCAGGGGGAAGAAGAGCCGAAAAGAGAGCCCCCACACCCTGCTACCTTCTCAGCCTTGGTCATCAGGCCCGTCACCATCTGCCGGCCAACCTGCCCGAAGAAAAACTGGTGACTCTTGTCCTCCAGGAGGCCCTAGGGAGTGAGGAGGGAGGCGGTGAGCTGACAGGCTGGCAGCCCCCCAAAGCCGTGGACAGGGCAGCACCGTGGGCTGGGCAGGTGGCCACCCGCGCAGAGGAGCCCGCTTGACTGCCCCCATCCCCCCAACGCACCCCAGACCGCACCCACCTCGAAGGCTTGCCGCACACAATGCAGCTTGGCCAGAAAGTCCTGGTCACTGTAGCAGCCCAGCAGTTCTGTCCTGAGGGGAAGCGCAGAGTCACAGCACCTGGGTCCCAGCCAGCGACACCCCCGTGGGGTCAGGGTGGAGCCCTGGGTGGCCCTGCCTCCACCTGGTAGTGTGACCTCAGGCAGGTGGCTGCCCCCTTCTAGGCCTCAGTTTCCCCCAAACCCAAGGAAGGGGCTGACAGGATGCTCCCTGAGGACAGGCTGCCTTGATGGCACTGGGCGCCCCTGGCAGGTGTGGTCACTGAGGGTCGGGCTGACCTTGGCCTCCTTTAGGCCCCAACCAGCAAAGGACCCTCTCTAGCACAGGACCAAAATGGCCAAATTGCTCCCAAGGCCAGGGCACGGCTTTCTGGGGCAGCTAGGGGTGCCCTGATCTGGGCACTTTATCCAAATCTCCAAGGCTTCAGCTGGGGCTTTTGACCATTTTCAGTCAGTGAACTTTAAACACACATACTTAAATATGGGAATCATGACCATCATACAGAACAATTAATTTAAGGTGGATAAGAGCCCTAAATATACCACACAGGGAAAGACTGAGGCTAAGAGAAGTCAGGAGACTTGTCCAGGGCCACACGCTACAAAGTAGCAAGACCTGGAGAGAACCCGGGTCTGTCTGTCTCCAAAGCCTGGCTTCTGGACGGCTCCTTAAAGGCGTGTGTCAGAACACAGGGCTTAGGGACGGCGCCCACCTTGCTTCCGTGATCGGACCCCTCTGAGAACTTAGAACAGGTACGAATGATTGTTATTTTAATTACTTATATTAATTAGTTACTGTGATCGTCAACCCTAGACCTGCCTGTCTTGTACCGGGGCCATCCTAGGGTCTCCGAAGCTGGAGCAGGAGCCACGGCCAGACCACCCCACCCTCAGCCTGGCTCAGCTGGGTCCCCACCAAGCCCTGCTGGCTTCCCCAGCCTCCTCCAAGGGGGCAGCCCCCCCGCACCTGCCTCCTTCCCCCCACGCTCACCTGAGGGTCCGGCAGGGCACTCTGCCCTCCTTCACCAGCTGCAGGGCCTCCTCGTAGGCGGCGGCAGGCCTGGAGAGTGGGCTCGGGTAATCTCCGACCTGCAGGGGCTCAAAGAGCTGGGGGGAGGGTGGAAGCCCGTGTCAGCAGCATTGGTGGGCGGGGGCGGAGCCTTGGGGTGGGTCAAGGGCACCTGCCCAGGGGACTTCCAGCAGAGTACACCCTAGGGGCCAACGCTTCAGAGGGAATGTCAGTGGGAATGCTGGCCAAGGGCAGAGGCCCGGGTTTGACTCCTACTCTGGCTCTCAGCATCCCCATCACCGGGTGCCCTTCCCAAAGAGACCATCTACTGGACACACACCCGTGCCCTCCCATCCCAGGAAAGGACAGCCGCCTGGCACACGTGGCCATGGCAGGAAACTAATGAAGCAATGAGCACTCGGGTCTGGAGAAGGGAGAGGCCAGCGTGGGCTGGAGCCGCTGGGGATGGGGACCCCTGCCCTCACTCATAGGACCTACGACCCCTGGTTTCTCAGGCTTCCCCATTCCAGCAACACTGAAGAGTCCCCCGGGGAGCAGCTCTCGGCGACCTCCAGATTCTGCTCCCATCAGAGGAAATGCCTTCACTTTCCCACAACCCAGAGCTCGCCCGCCAAGGAGCCGCGCAGGAGCCCTGGCCTTCACCCCTCTCCCCGCAGCCATCCCCCGACCCGCGTCACCTCAGTGGCAGAGAAGAAGGAATCCTCTGAGGTCAGGCTGTTCTCATGGTCCGCCCGCAGATGCAGCGAGCCCTCGGTCAGGGGCAGCATGAGGGTCCGCTCTGGGCAGAGAGGGAAGGGAGGGGCTGAGCTGAGACTCCTGAAATCACCGAGCTTCCGAGCTAAATGTACACCAAGCCTCCCAACACCCGATTCTGGACGAATGACGCTGATGGTGGCAAAGCTTCTATTTTCTGAGCTCACGTCAGGGGACCTGCCTCGTCCACACCGCCTGACCCTGAGCTCTGAGGGCAGGTTGTGTTGTGCTCTGTGGCCCTGGGCAAGTTGCTCCCCCTCTCTGACAAGCTGAAACAGCCTCTGATGCCAAAGGGCCACTCACTCAGCACTTCCATCCCCACCCGCTCAAGGGCGAGGGGGTCTGGACACTCAAGGGGACTTAGGAAAGGTTCACAGCCCTGAATGCCCCACCAGCCTTCTCTGTCACACGGGGAGGCCAGAGGAAGTGGGACTGCTCTGAAGGGGA
The DNA here is from genome assembly GCF_965194825.1 of Balaenoptera physalus. Lineage (NCBI taxonomy): Eukaryota > Metazoa > Chordata > Mammalia > Artiodactyla > Balaenopteridae > Balaenoptera > Balaenoptera physalus. The sequence continues at coordinate 7,093,785 of NC_138886.1, forward strand.
CAGAAGTGGAAGATGTGTCACCCTGGCCAGCCCTCACTGGGCCCGTGTCACCACTGGTAGAGCCAGGGAGCCTGACACTCAGGAGCCTGATGTTCCCCCCCTAGGGGCGGACAGCACCCAGGGAAGGGCCCTGGGGGGTCACAGTCACCACACAGGGTCTGGCACGCAGCAGGCACTAGGAGAACATTGGCTGCTTGGCTGAATAACTTCATTCCATCTCAGTGATGTCACGCCCCTTGACCTCAATGGGGAGGGCAACGGCAGGTGTGTTCTCAGCCCCGTGGCTGGCTTCGGGCTAATCTCCATGTGAGCCACCCCTCCGCCCACCCGGTGCCCACAGAATAGGGCTCAAACCAAACACCTGGAACAGCCGGCAGGGGAGATGTTGACATACAAGCCCCAAGGCCTGCTCCCAAGGGGATGGGGCAAGGCACACCGGCCAGGGACTCCTGGGGCCTCATTCCAACTCTGTTCCTGCCTGTGGGGCCTCAGTTTCCTCGTCTGTGCAGGGAGGCACTGATCGGATGAGGTCGTGGGCCCTGGGGATCCTGCGCCCCGACCCCGCTCACCGAGGTCCAGCAGCATGTTGTCAGCCGGGAAGGTGGACCCGAACTCCTCCTGCAGGTGGTAGGCCCGGTGCAGCAGGGACTCCAGCTTCTCCGCAAACTCCCTTCGCTGTGACTCTGGCTGTGGGTAAAACAATGACGGTCAACCCAGGCCCCCCAAGCTCCCCACGCCAACAGCCCCTTCCTTCACCACGATGGGGCCCCAGCCCCCGGGGAAACAGGGGACAGCTCTGAGGCCCAGCAGCAAGCGTAGGTCTGGACTGAGCTGCCTCACACAGGAGCCGCCAGCAACGCACGGCCCGTGCACACCTGAAACTCGGCCAGTTCCACCTGACATGGGCCATAAGCATAAGTACACACCAATTTCAAACACTTAGTATCCCCCCGCAAAAAAACCCCCAAGACTTACAAGAACGTGAAATACCTCAGGGAGTTTTCATCTTGATTACATGTTGAAATGATAATATTTTGGATATACTAGATTATAGAAAATATATTATTAAAAGTCATTTCAGGGCTTCCCTGGTGGCGCAGTGGTTGAGAATTCACCTGCCAATGCAGGGGACACATGTTCGAACCCTGGTCCAGGAAGATCCCACATGCCGCAGAGCAACGAAGCCCATGCGCCACAACTACTGAGCCTGCGCTCTAGAGCCCACGAGCCACAACTACTGAGCACACGTGCCACAACTACTGAAGCCCGCGCGCCTAGAGCCCGTGCTCTGCAACAAGAGAAGCCACCACAATAAGAAGCCTGTGCACCGCAACGAAGAGTAGCCCCTGTTCGCTGCAACTAGAGAAAGCCCGCGCACAGCAATGAAGACCCAACGCAGCCAAAAATAAATAAATAAAATTTAAAAAGTCATTTCACCCATTTCCTTTTGCTTTTTAACGTGGTCTCCAGAAAATTTTAAATAAGATACGTGGTCTCCTACCGAACAGCGCTGCTCTAGACCCAAACAGACCTGGTCCAGACCTTGGCGCCACCAGTTCCGAGCTGTGTGACCTTGAGTAAATAACTCCCTCATTCTGAGCCTCGATTTTCTTACCTGTCAACTGAGGTAAGAGAACCTACTTCCTAGGATTTTAGGGAAAACGTGAATGAAATAAGGCATATAAAGTACTTCCTACAAGACTGGCCCATGGTGATGGCCAGTAAGTGTTGGCTATTATAATCAGAGGGCAGTTAGGAGCCCAGAAAGAGCTGGGTTCAACCCCACTGTTCCTATTAACCATGTGCACTTGGGAAGGCATCGCACCCCTGGCACCACATCCTGTGGCCTCAGTGACCTCCTCGCTGCCCTTGGCCTCCAGACCAGGGTGTGGGAAGACGGGGGCACTGCTCCTTTGAACCCAGGAGCTTCTGGGCCAAGGGGCCAGGCACGGGCAGGCCTGACTCTGTTTTCCACAGAGGCTGCCAGATCCTGCAAGTACACGTAACCAGACCCTGGGGAGGAAACAAGGGCCAACTCGGGCCTCAGGCCACTGGGAGAAAGAGGCAGAAGCACTCAGAGGGGGACAGTAAGATTGTAATGGCTGCCTTTCACTGAGCGCTAGCCCTGGACAAGCAACTCGCTGTTCAGCCTCAGGGCTTCCTTGAGGCAGGGATTGCCATGACCCCACTTCACAGAGAAAACTCAAGGAGGTTATGTGCCCAGCGCACCCAGCTAGAGCCTGGCAGAGCCCATGGGACCCCAGACCTGCTGGCCATCTTGCTCAGTAACCCAACTCAGTGTGGCCAGCAGAGCCTTGTAGCTTTGGCAGATCTGCCAGCTCTTTCTCTGGGAAGCCACCTTGGGTTAGAGAATGGTTTCTTACATACGACACAAGTGACAAAAGAAAAATTAGATACACTGAACTTCATCAAAATTAAAAACCTTTGTCCTTCAAAGGACACCATCAAGAAAGTGAAAAGACTGGAAATTCCATAGCCATCCAGTGGTTAGGACTCTGTGCTTCCACTGCAGGGGGCACGGGTTCGATCCCTGGTTGGGGAACTAAGATCCTGCAAGCCATGTGGTGCGGCCAAAAAAAAAGGAAAGTGTAAAGACAACCCCCAGAATGAGAAAAAATATCGACAAAAAAAGTACAAGAAAAGCCTTCTCCTCCTTTCCCTGCAGACCCTCTCCTCATAGATCACTGTTAACAATCTCCTGTGGGGACTTCCCTGGTGGTCCAGTGGTTAAGAATCCACCTTCCAATGCAGGGGACACGGGTTCAATCCCTGGTCAGGGAACTAAGGTCCCACATGCTGCGGGGCAACTAAACCCACGACGCCACAACTACTGAGCCCTCGAGCCACAACTAGAGAGAAGCCCGAGTGCCACAACAAAAGATCCCACGTGCCACAACTAAGACCCGATGCAGCCAAAAATCTAAAAATAAATAAATAAATAAATATTTTTAAAAAATCTCTTGTGTTACCTGTCCAGAGGGAAATAAAAGTGCACATACACACCAGCAGTTACCAACAGGCATATGTAGGCAAGGATGGATGTCTTTTTAAAAATGTACACATCAGCAGAAATTAGCACAACATTGTAAACCAACTATACTTCAATAAAATAAATAAATAAAATGTACACATGGGTCATGAATCACTATGTTATACACCTGTAACTTACATAATGCTACACATCAACTACATCTCAACAGAAAAAAATGTACACATGGGTCACTATACACATTGTATATCTTGCTTTTTTCACTTAATATAGTGGAGAGAGCAACCTAACAGCCCATACAGCTTTCCTTCAGCCTTTTATTTTTTTTCTTTGCCTCACCGCATGGCTTGTGGGATCTTAGTTCCCCGACCAGGGATCGAACCCCCGCTCCTTGCATTGGAACCACGGAGTCTTAACCAATGGACCGCCAGGGAAGTCCCTCCTTTTTTTCTGTTTATTTTATTTATTTTTTTTGTGGGGGTGGGGGGCTGCATTGGGTCTTTGTTGCTGCACACGGGCTTTCTCTAGTTGCAGCAAGTGGGGGCTACTCTTCGTTGCAGTGCACGGGCTCTAGGCCTGCGGGCTTCAGTAGTTGCAGCACACGGGCTCAGTAGTTGTGGCTTGTGGGCTCTAGAGCGCAGGCTCAGTAGTTGTGGCGCACGGGCTTAGTTGCTCCGCGGCATGTGGGATCTTCCTGGACCAGGGCATGAACCCGTATCCCCTGCGTTGGCAGGTGGATTCTTACCCACTGCGCCACCAGGCAGGCAGATTCTTAACCACTGTGCCACCATAAAGGCTGCCTAGTATTCCAGACCCCTACTGATGGGCACTTAACAGTTTCCAGTTTTTCATCTTTTTTAACTACTACAAAACAATTCATCCTAGGACATATATTTGGTGTGCTTTGCACACAAAAAATTTTATTTTGGCTTTTCCACTTTATTTCTCTTTTCTGATATTGAGATAAATATTCACTTATAGAAAACTTGGACTTGCCAAAAAAAAAAAAAAAAGTATAAAGAAAAGACAAGACAAAAGCTGTGTGACCCACTCAGCTATGAACACAGGCTATTTCCCTCCAGCCCTTCAAGAATGCATTGTTTTTTTGTTTTTTTTTTGGCCAAGGGGCATGCGGGATCTTAGTTCCCCGACCAAGGATCAAACCCACGCCCCCTGCGGTGGAAGTGTAGGGTCTTACCCACTGGACCACCAGGGAAGTCCCCCTTTTTTTTTTTTTGGTCTGTGTTGGGTCTTCGTTGTTGCGCGCGGGCTTTCTCTAGCTGCGGTGAGTGGGGGCTTCTCTTGTTGCGGAGTGCAGGCTCTAGGCACGCGGGCTTCAGTAGTTGCGGCAACGTGGGCTCTAGAGCGCAGGCTCAGTAGTTGTGGCGCGCGGGCTCAGTAGTTGTGGCGCACGGGCTCTAGAGCGCAGGCTCAGTAGTTGCGGCACATGGGCTTAGTTGCTCCGCGGCATGTGGGGTCTTCCCGGACCAGGACTTGAACCCGTGTCCCCTGCATTGGCAGGCGGATTCTTAACCACTGCATCACCAGGGAAGCCCCTCATATTTTCTTTATGTAGTCAGGATCGGGCTGTAATCACCAGTGTGGTTTACTGAGTAATTACCAAGTACCAGGCATGGGCTAATGCACCTTACGTGAACTTTCTTACTTAGCTGGGTCAACATCCTGGTCAAGGGGAAACTCCCACCCAGGAGGACGTGATGCGCTGGCAGAAGGCAGCGCTGCTAGACGCCTCCCAAGCGTGGCCGCCCACCAGCCACACCACCAGCCTTCTCGGTGGCCGGGGGTAGGAAAGACCCGGGGGAGGACTGCCTACCTCGGACGGCGCCTCTGAAGCGGTCTCGGGGTTCCGGAGGCCGTCCCCCCTCTGCCCCACGCTCAGCGCCTGCTCCCACTTCTGCAGGGCTTCCTCAAATAGCTCCATGCCTGAGTGTGGGCGGGGGAGATGGGAGAGAAGGGTGTCAGGCCCCCAGCGGAGGGAGAGCAGCCGTGCCCCCCACCACGTCGCTCAAGAGGGGGCTCAGAAGAGCGAGGAGGCAGGAGAGCCCGGAAGGATGGGAACAGCCAGGACCGTGTGGACCAGGTCCTGACCCCTTTTTCAGGGCTGGCCAGCTTGCAGGTCTTCATTCAGACCAGATCTGTTCCTGGAGACTCTCCCCGGTCCAGAAATGGCTGGAATCCGTTGAGCCGGGATCTGGGGTGGGTGGTTTTGGACCTGGTTGCAGGCAGCACCCAGAAAACCCAGCCTAGGCTCCCGGGAGGAGGCCACGCCCCCCGCTCCCCTGCCCCGGCCGCGGGGGTGGGGCGGGCGGTGGGCAGGGGGTGCCCAGGGCCAGCCTCCTGGCCCGTACCTTGCATGTAGAGGCTCTCAGCATTGCCGCTGCTGGTGGTCACAGACTCCTCCATCCCTCTGGTGTCCCACGGCCCCGAGCATGCAGCCACGGGGCTGGATGAGTTCACCACTACCATCTGGGTGCCAAGTAGCACAAGAACCCGAGAATAAGGGAGGAGGCCTTCCCAGACCCTTTGCAGGACCCCTGAGCCTCCCCCCACCCCCCCGCCCCTCACCACACGCCACGTGCCCTCTGCTATACCATCCCTGAAACCAGCCCCTGGCCGCAGTGGCCGAGCCCTCGGCACAGCCTGCTTCTGCCAACTCCAAGTGCCTGAGGACGGGTCACAGAAATGGCCAAAGCAGGAGGAAACACTGAGGCCGATGCCCAGCCCAGGAAGCTGCAGCCTCCTACGAAACCCACCCTGAGCTCCACTCCCGAAAGGCATGACCCCCTCCCTGCTCCGGGGCTCCACTACGAGTGGGATAGGGAGGACTCAAGGAGCACCGATTACATACGGGCCGGCAGGGCCCGGCTCTCACCCACGCGTCTCTCCCACACGAGCGGCCACCCGCCTGCCAGGCGGGAGCAGGGCCAGCTCTTGCTCGTGCCTGGGTCCCCAGGGCAGTGGCCGGCTCAGAGCTGGGGCTCAGTGCTTGCTGGATGAATGAATAACTAGACGAGTGAATGAGCCAAAAGCCGTTCCCCAAGAGAAAATAAACTTGTCTTTGTCTTATTTATCTCTATATCCTCAGCACCTAGTAGTCCCTGACATAAAGCCGGTGCTTGCTCAGTGCCTGATGAATGAATGAATGAATGAATGAATGCACTTTCATGGGTAAGTATCTTCCCCAAGAGATCAAAGCTTCCCTTCCGCATTTATCCACCTTTCCCTCACCAATGCCCGGCACACCCCGATCACGGACAATCTGTGAAAGTCTGCACGGGTGGATGAGTGAATGAACCAACGAATGAATGGATGGAACCTCTTCTCCCATCTTCCTACCAGCCCATAAGCCCCCGAGGGCAGAGACCGGAGCCCCAAGGCCGTGACGGGCACCCTGCTACCCTCACCGAGGCCAAGCTGTGGGAGGAGCCTGAGTGCTTGCTGGGCTCGATGGAGGAGATGCCGCTCAGAGTGTCGTTGCTCTTGCTACTGGGGCTCTGGACCCTCCGGCTGGCGTAGCCTGTGAGGAACAGGAGGAGAGGGGTCATGCCAGCTTCCCACCCAGCCTTTGCACGGCTGTTGCCCGCTCCGGACCCCTCTCCCCGTCCTCCTCATCTGGGAGTCTGTCCTGACCTTCTAAGTCAGGGTGACAGCAGAGCACCCCCAGGGCGTGCACATAGCAGCAGAGGGCTGGGCCCCTGCCCCTTGTCCTGCTCACTTCCGTATCCCTGTTACGCGGCGCCCGGAGGGGCCCGGATCTGCTGGGTTAAGCCTGAGAATGAGGCCCAGCCACTTCTACCTCCCAACTCAGCTTCCCCTGTGTTGTTGATTGACTGACTGATCTGGAATTCTCCTCCGTCGAAAAAGGATTTGAGGTACCAACTTTTCAAAATACATAGTTTTGTTTTGGTTTGGTTCTTTTAAGTGAGAAAAGTAGGGAAGGCAAAATAAGGTGAAACCAGAAATGATGCTGGTACAGGGTAGGCAAGCAAGAGGTTAGTCCAGAAACGACTCCAGGCTTCCAGGGGGGCCAATGCAGAATGGAAAGCCAGCTGTGCCAGCATGTCTCGTGGTCTTGTTCTAGACTAGTCTACAAACTTCTCTGTCCAACTGAAAAGACAAAAACTTCCCTTTTGCAATAATTCATAATTAAAAGTCATTGTCGGGCTTCCCTGGTGACGCAGTGGTTAAGAATCCTCCTGTCAACGCAGGGGACATGGGTTCGAGCCCTGGTCCAGGAAGATCCCACATGCCGCGGAGCAACTAAGCCGGTGCGCCACAACTACTGAGCCTGCGCTCTAGAGCCCACGAGCCACAACTACGGAGCCCACGTGCCACAACTACTGAAGCCCGCGCACCTAGAACCTGTGCTCCGCAACAAGAGAAGCCACCGCAGTAAGAAGCCCGCGCACCGCAACGAAGAGTAGCCCCCGCTCGCCGCAACTAGAGAAAGCCTGCGCGCAGCAACGAAGACCCAACGCCGCCAAAAATAAGTAAATTAAATAAATTAATTTTTTAAAAAAAGTCATTGTCACAGAAGGAGATTTTGCTTCTTAAAACAAGTTTCTTCCAACATGAGAGCCTTTGAGGACTCCTTGCCTTGGAAAGCGATCTGTACATGGCAAACACTGGGTTACTGGGTTACAAGATTAACGGGACCGTAAGAGGCTTTTAAAGCCACACCAGCAGACACAAAACAGGTCAGTGGCTGCCAGGAGCTGGGGGAAGGGGAAAGGGGCTGACGACCAAGGGCCCTGGGGGGATTTAGAGCAACAGTTCTTGACTGTGGTAGTGACTGTATGACTATAAGTGTTTGTCAAAACTCAAAAAAGGGTGAATCTTACTGTATGCAAAGAGAAAAAGAGGGGGATGGTGAGAATACCAAAAGGCTCAGGAACCATCTGGCCCTTCCTGCTCCTGAGCCAGGGGACTTCCACCGCTGGACAGAGGAGCTGCACCCCACCAGCCCACTCTGGACCCGGTGCTCTCAAAGGGTCCTCAGATAATGAGAACCATCGCTTCCAATGACATGTGCATCCGGCCACCACATCACCCAGCAAATCCTTACAGTGACTTGCTTCCCAGGTGAAAGGGACTCAGTGTGGAGACAGGATGTCACTAGCCCAAGATCTCAGCTAATAGGGGTCCAGCTGAGACTCGACTCCAGGTCAGGCCCTTCCCCACCACCTGACACCTACCTTTCTTCAGTGACGGGACCTTCCTGGCCATGAGGATGGGGAGGGGCACCGTGCCCAGATGCTCGCCGCCCATCTCGGGGCCAACCTGCTTCTTCTTCCGCCGTCGCCTCTTCAGCTGGTGGGCGGCCAGGGCCAAGGCCACAGTCCCCAGGGCCGTGGCAAAGAGGACCTTCCGCAGGCCTGGTGTCAACCGCAGCTGGGAGAAGGCAGACTGCGAGAAAAGAGGGAGGCAGCCAGTTACATCTCCCTGGGAGAGCTGCCCTGAGGAACACGTGAGGGGCAGGGAACGCACCGGGCCCCCAGGGGATACCTCCTGACCAGGAATGACTGAGAGGCAGCCCGCTGGGAGTTGGGGGCCCTGGCCTCTGAAACCTGGATCACAGAGATGTAAAAGAGGGGGACGGGGGATGGCAAAATGACAAGGCCAGGAGATCCTATCTTGGGGTCCAGCAGGTGTCCCCAACGCCATCGGTCAGGATTCTACCAGCTGCAGTGACTGAGCACCTATGCCAGCTACTGCACCAGGATTTCACCTGTGTTACCTGTGCGAATGCCCATCATTTTCCAGGTGAGGCATCTGAAGCTCACACAGGTTAGGACACATGCTTAAGGTGACAGAGAGGCAGAAACGGAACTCAGGTCTGCCCACCCCACTTCTCCACTCTTCAAAGACGATGACGTTCACTTTACCCGATGGTCCATCTGTACACGCCCCTGCTCCACCCTCACTCTGCCTGCTGGACTGGGAGCCCCTCGAGTGAGGCTGCATCCCACAGGGCAGAGCTTCAGGAAGTGTCAAGAGGACTGGTCAGCCACAAACATTTAAAGTTGGCAGGCATTACTGACCTCTTTTATAAACTGAGAAACTGAGGTCAAGAGTCCACATAGGCCTCAGGTGGAGACCGGGCTTGGGACCCCAGACTCCTAACCCAGTCCTCCTTACTCTGCTCAAAGAGGATTGCCTGGGACAGTAATCACGAGGGCCCAACTTTCCCGGATGCTGAGGGACCCTGGGAGGAGTGGCTCAGTGCTTCAGGGACCAGAGGGGGAAAGGGCAGGACCACAAGCCGCCCCGATCTTTACCTGCCCAAACGTCGTGTAAAGGAACACAGGGATCTCTGCCACCGTCATGGCCAGGGCCTGGATCATGGACACACCCTCAGTCCTCCGGAATGCCATGGCAGGATCGGCACCCCAGGCGAGAGCCCTCAGGGCCGAGAGCTTCCAAGGAGAACGTCTTCAACTGGTCGCTGGCTGGGTCCCGGGCACCATCCACGCCCCGAAAGGACAGGGACACACATACCAGAAGGTCCCTCCACAGAGCTGAGAGACAGACGACCAAGTCAGCCACAAGGGTGTGTGCATGTGAGCATAAAGGAACACACACAAGAGTGCTCTGGGGGATGAGGTGGGAGCAAAGCCCACGTGTGGAATGCGAGGCCTGGAACCAGGCCCCCGCCTTCTGCACCTGCCAGCAGGAAGGTAGCCAAATGCCCCACAGACTTTCTGCCCACCTTGAGCCCTGGGAGCAGAGGGCAGTGTCTGGCACGCTGGCCCAAGTGCGGACCCAGAGCCTGGGAGATGGATAGGTCGCTCTCAAACTTGGGGCTTTCTACCACACTTTCTCAATCTTTTTAAACCCATGGCCCACGTGCTAAGCAAAAACCTTAGGCCTCTAAAGGGTCAGGCCCCTGAGTGAGAATCATTGCATCTTTTCCACCTCCCGCAAAACCAAGAATGTTGTACTTCCTGTGGACGTATTACGAAAACAGCAGGGTATTTCCTCAAATAATAACAGCTACTACACTTTATGTGGGTATTCTGTGCGGAGTTCCTTACATACATTATTTCATTGAATCATTACAATTCTATGAAGTAGATGCGATCTACCTCCCACACCCCTGCCAATTTCCAACAAGGAAACTGAGGCTCAGAAAAGCTAAGTCAGGAGTCCAAAGTCACACAGCTGGTACCAGGTGGAGTCAGGACTTGGACCAAGATCTAACGGACTTTTGACTCTGTGCTCAACACAACCCTTTCGCCAAATCTGACATGGAGCAGGAAGTGGAAGCCTCAGCAGAACTACAGACTACAAGGGCAACTTTCCCCTGGGGCCTTCTGAGACCCCCAGAGTACCCCACGGCCCATTCCAAGGCCAGTGAATAAGTGGCTTGAGCACATATAACCCAGTCCCCAAGATCCTGCAGAGAGCTCCCCGACCACCACCACCAAGGCCAAGGATGCCTTCAAGGTCTCCTGGGACTTCAAACGAAATGAACACGAAGGCCAGATGGACCCTGTCTACCTGGGACGGCGGCCAAAGTCACTGGACTGGCACAAGAAACGGCTTATCCTCAGTGAGTGGGAAGGATGAATGATCCTATCAGGTAGCTCTAGGGGTGTGTGTGTGTGTGTGTGTGTGTGTGTGTGTGTGTGTGTGTGTGTGTGTGTGTGTGTGTGTGTGTGTGTGTGTGTGTGTGTGTGTGTGTGTGTGTGTGTGTGTGTGTGTGTGTGTGTGTGTGTGTGTGTGTGTGTGTGTGTGTAAGAGCGGCAGGCAGACAAATGTTCTAGGGCTGAAGAAACTCATGTTGTCAAGGGTAGGGGACATCCTGCCAGGAGGCTACAAATTGAGCGATGTGACCTCCAGTGGTCACAAGCCAGCTCTCTCAGCACCACCCCCAACTTGGCCCAAGCCTCAGAACAAACGAGGGAAGACAAGAACATCAGAGGCTCAGCAGCTACTATTTCCCAAGCACTTACTTTAACAGGCCAGGCTTGGAACAGGCTCTCCATGGAGGGTTTTAAGTCTAGTCACTCACAGAAGCCTTAAGGCAAGCACTGTTTATCTCAATGATGAGGAAACTGGGGCTCCAAAAGGTAATCAACCTTACCGAGGTCACTGAGTAAATGGCCAAGCTGGGATATGACCTCAGCTCTGGGGGACCCCAAGGCTTGGCATTTACCTGCAGGAAAGTCAAGAGCAGCCTCTGCTGCCCCGACTGAGGAAGAGTGGCAGGTGCCAGGTAATGACACCCATCCCAAGACAGCTTCACTCCAGGGATGGACCCAGATCCAGCCCAACCATACCCCATCCTTCCTCCTGGCACGACCCAGGGCTGAAAGAGAGAAGCCTCCACCTCTTCCCTGTGATGACAAGGCCATGGCAATGTCCCCCACCACGTGGACACTCCTAATGTCGTCCCCACCTGGGAAAGTCACCTCTCCTGCCCTGTAACCTTGGTGGTAACCTCCTCATTCCACCCCCACCAGGGCACTCACAACCTCTCAGCTTGGATGCCCACGCTTTCCATCCCGGACACCTCCTCCCCTGCCCTGAACCACCCCGTAAATGACTCTAGCCTGAGCACCCTTCATTCCGCCTTGACCCCAGCAATGTCCCCTCTGCCCAGTCTCCGTTCATTCCACACCGGTGGGACACCTCAGCAGTCTGACCCGGACCGGCACTGAGCACTCCCACGCTGGACCTCAGCAATACCCCCTTCTTCAGAATCTGCTCTTTCCCTCCCGGACAATTCCTTGCGCATCCCCTGGTCAGGCCTCCTCCTCTCTTGCCCCGACCCCCGGAATATCCTTGAGGGTCGTCCAGGTGCCCACTGCCACCGCCTTCCACAGCCCGCGCACCCGCTCCTTCCATCCCGGTACTTGCCCAGCGCGGGTCCAGTACCTGCGCCCCTGCTCCGATCTCTGCAATGTTCCAGGCCCGGGCATCTTCCCACTGACCGGGTACCTTCCGTTCCACCTCTCGCGCCGCCCACGGCCCGAGTACCTGCTCTTTCCAACGCTGGCCCTTCTAGTCCGGCTGAGCTGGGACACCTGCAACCCTACCCAGTTCCCCGCTCAGGCACGGCTCCCGCCCGCTGCAAACCTCAGTCCCGGACCTTGCCGCGCCGCCCGTCTGCTACGCGGGCTCAGCCCGGAACGCCGCCACTCACCCTGGATCCCATCGCTGCGGAAGGACAGCGTCTCCTTCCCCGGCGCCCGCGCAACCAACCTCGGGGCCACGGGGGGCGGGGCTCACGCAGGGCCAACCTTTCTTTGGCCAATGAGTATCGCCGAACTCCTCTGCACCGCCCCGGCCTCTGGGCAATTGGGTGGGTCACGTGACCAATATTGTCTCACCCTCCCTTCTCCCTCTGTTCCGCCCCCTAAGTGCGGTTGAGGCGCGGAAGTGATTTTTTTTTTCTCTCCTGTGATTGGCCATCGAGATTAGATTGACCCGGGTGGCTGAGTGAGGCGGAGCTACTCTTAAAGGGATGAGGCGGAGCAAACAGGTTTCGAAGGCACTTTGTGGAAGGAATCGCCGGTGGTCTGAGCTCTTACATTTGGTTCCTCTGCCTCCACTGGTGCCCACACGGACAAGTTCTTCCCGCCCTTCGAGCGCCCACTTTCCAACGCCACCGCCTGTAACTTCCTACAGCATCCTCCTAAGCACTTGCCACTCTCCACTTTCTGGGGTTGTTTGCAGAAGTGCCACGCCTCCCCTACGAGACGTTGTCTCCCTAAGAGTTGGTGTCAAGTGATTCGGTTCACTGTGCCTTGCACTAAACACTGGGTTTGGAATCAGGCCGACCTGAGTTGGAAGTTCTGCCACATCAGCTTTCTGGGGTTTACTCAGTTTACCCCTCTGTAAAATGGGAATGGAATTCTTGCCTTGCCTGAGTAACAGGGCTTTGGTGCTGATCATAAGAAAACAGTGTGGCAGCCCTTTCATAACCAAAGAACTGGACACATCTAAGTTTTTTTAATGTAATTATCAGTAAGGTCACATTCTTTCATTCATCTACAACTAATATTTCTGTGTGCCAGCCCTTTGGCTGGACTTGGGAGCGCAGTGGTGGACAAGATACATATAATTAAGATACTTAATTACAATCTTATGTGATATTGCTCTAATGGTGGAAACTCAGGAATATGGGGATTCCCAGGGACACCTGCGCTCCCATGTGGAGGTGAGAGACTCCCGAAAGAAAGTGACGTCCAAACAGAAACCTAAGGATGACTAAGAGTTAGCTGGGCAGAGAGAAGAGGAAGGAGTGTTCAGGAACAGCATGGGCTGTGATCCAGAGGCAAGAGCGAACCTGGCATGTTGTATGGGGTTTTTTTTGGTCATACCCCGCATCATGCGGGATCTTGATTCCCCGACCAGGGATCGAACCCGTGCCCCCTGCAGTGGAAGCACAGAATCTTAACCACTGGACCACCAGGGAAGTCCCCAAACCTGGCATCTTTGACTCAAGGTGGCAGAGAGAGGGGAGAGTGGTAGCTGATGAGCCAAGGAAGTGGCAGCCAGAGCAAAGGAGAGCAGGCTCCACCACTGAACTGCCTGCGTCTGGGGCCAAATCCACTGCTTCCTCCCCTGTGTCCTTGGGCAAATCATTAACTTCTCTAAACCTTAGCTTCCTAAAATGAGGAGAATGATGGTTTCTGAACTTTTACGAGGACCTTAAGTGATTATTCACTTAAAAGTGCTCAGTGCTGGGCCTGGCATGGTCTTAGGACATTTTGGCCATTGCTATTAGAAAAACTGCAATAGCCAAGTAGAAAACTAGATAAATAGATGCAACATACAGACTGGGACAGCTACAAGATCAGGAGTAACTAGCACCTACTGTCTCACTCTCTCTCTCTCTCTCCTTTACCCTGTTGTTTTTCTTCCCAGGATCTGACCTGTTATATATCTGTTTATCCAAGAGGGGAAGAGCCTTGTTTTGTTCAGTGCTGCATCTATGGCACCTAGAACAGCCCCTGGCACATAGTTGGTGCCGATACGGTCTTTCTCCTTGACCAAACCAGAGTCAGGCTCCTGTAAGCCAGCCCTCTGCTTGACTAGGTGCAACCTTGAGCTTCCATCTTATAGAGTCTAGTTTTAGCAAGAATTCTGCAGGGTCAGTTTAGTAAAATCCCCTACCCTGGGTATCTGATCGCCCTCCATATTTGATCAAATTCTTCATCCTCCATCCTCAATATCTTATCTCCCTAGCCTGCCTTCAGCAACAATCTCACTAGCCTTGATGTTCCCACTTAGTCATTTTCCATCCACTGACATCCCCACTCTGCTCATTGTCTATAAATCTCCACTTGTCCTTGTTGTATTTGGAGTTGAGACCAATCTCTCTCCCCTACTGCAAAACACCCCCTGCACTAGGCTCTCTTGAATAAAGTCTTCCTTACAGTCTTTAACAAGTATCATGAATATTTTTTTCTTTAACCTTGCTCAATGTGGTTATTGAATGAATGAACATGTAACTACATTGATTTATGGCTGTTGAAAGATGATATGATTGTATGCTGGCTAAATGAATGATATAGTCAGCTACAGACAGACACTGGTAAATAAGTCAGTGGTCAATACAAATAGAAATACGTAGTGAACACATAGAAACACACAAAGAAATACATAGAGATGATGAACTGCAGGTGTGTGAGTGACACGAAAGTTGATGATGGCTCCATGTAGATAATAATGCAGATCAGTAGTTCTGAACCTGTGGTGCACATTTAAGTCACCTGGAAGCTTTTCAAGACTCCACCTGCCGGGCTCCACCTGAACTGAGAGAACCAGGGCTGGGAGTGTGCCCAGGGATTTTTAATAAACCTCCAGATGACTTGAAGCTCACTCTGGACAGAAAGGCTGGGGTAGAAGATGGGAAACTGGTATAAGTGCAGGGAGATAATCGAAGCCAGGAATCCAGGGGACAGAGCCAGAGAGGAAAGGGTACCAGTTCAGGAACAGAGCTCTCCACTGGGTAAGAAGATGAAGTCTAGAGATAGAGAGCAGGGAGCAGTGGAAACAGGTAATAAGCCCCTTCCAAGCGCCATGGGAGGGGGGAAAATGTATGTGCAGGCCATCCTTTTGCCTGTTTGGGGCTGTGAGAAGCTGGTTCAAGGTCAGCACATGTCCAGGCCTGGAGGGTAGCGCGTTCCTCCACCTGGGCTGAACGGAAGCCCCTCTTTCTCTTCTTCTTCCTTCCCCTTAACTCCTCCACACACCCTCCCCCAACTTTGGGGAACCAGAGGGTTTCCGGGGGCCAAACAGCCATTCCCCAGCAGTGGAGGACCAGTCCCCAGCTGGCCTATCCCCTGGCTCAATTGTCCTTAGTGTCACCAAGGTCGGGGCAGAAGAGGAGCGGGGGCTAGAGAGGTCAAGGTGGTGGTGATGGTCGGCACAGAAAGATCCAGGTCAAAAGAGGCCGAGAAATAGGGAGCCAGAGGGCCCAGCAGGCCAGGAGGACGCGAATCGACAAAGGGAAGAGGCACAAATGGGCGGGGGCCACAGGACGAGGAAGCGAGAGAGGCCGGCCCGGTGGCGGCCGCAGGGGGCAGCCGCGAGCAGCCTCAAGCCGGGCCCTCTCCGCCCCGCCCCGCCCCGCCCCCAGGCGGCTCCTCCCCCGCGACCGGCGCCCCTCCCTGCGCGCTCGGGCAAGCTCGACGGAGACGGCTGCCGCTGGGCCAGGCGGGCGCGCTAAGGGCCAGAGCACCGGCAGCAGGTGGGCGCGGTGCGGGCTGGCGGCGGCGGGCCGGGGGCTGCCGGGCGGCGCTCGGGCCGGACGCGGCCGGCCGTGCGGAGCGCCATGGACTTCAACATGAAGAAGCTGGCGTCGGACGCGGGCATCTTCTTCACCCGGGCCGTACAGGTGAGGCCGTGCACCCTGGGCCCTGCGCGGCCGGCGGGCACCCCTGCAGCAGAGCCCGGGGCCGCGGGAGAAGGCCCTCGCGGCCACCGCTCCTTCCCCGCTGCGGAGTCGCCCTAGCCGCCCCCCTCCGCCCCTCCTCCTTCTGCGGTGCCCAGTAGAGAGAAAGAGCCCGGGGCGGCCGGCCACACTGGCCGCACCCTCAGCGTGGCCCAGGCCCGGGGAGTGAGCCGGGCCTGCCTCGGCCCTGCTGCCGCGGGGGAGGTGTCAGCCTCCACCATTTCGACCCGCCGGCCGGGTAGTCCCGCTGTCCTGGCGCCCGCCCCGCCCCCGTGGGGGGCTCTGCTGAGGAGGGCAGAGGGCCCCAGGCGGTTCCTGTCTCCTTGCCCTTGCCCAGCAGTGACTCTTCACTCCCGGCAGGCGTTTGGAGGCCTGAGTTCCAGGCCTAAGGACTCGGGCACCCGCCCTGATCCCTTCTCTGAGCCTCAATCTCCGCACCTGTGCAATGGACTGGTGGTACTGATTCCCTCAGGTCCCTTTTACACGCTTGGATAGTCAGTCCGGAAGCCAGGAGGGCTGGGGTTATTTCCTTTCTGCTCCGTGGGAGGCCTGTTTCTCTTATTTCCTCAGGCCCCGGAGGCTGGCTGGGTGCCCTCCCTGGGAAGCTGTACAGTGGGTGATGCTGGGATTAGAACAAGTCCTGTCCATTTGGGGACAAGGGAAAAAACAGAAGCAGCTGAGTGTAATGGTGAAGACCGGGAGTCAGCTGTGGGTGTGGATGCCCCCTCTTGTGACTTTGAAGATGGGGGCTTCACCTCTCTGGGCCACAGTGTTTCAGTCTGAAAAATGGCCTTAGCAATCCCTCCCTCCCAGCATGGATGTGAGCGTCCCGGGCACTCCACGTGAACGTGCTCACTAAAGGCAAGTCATTCTTGGTGTAACGTGCTTAGTATTGCAGCTGTGCAGCATGTGACATTAGGCAAGTCTCGGAGCCTCCGTGTTCCCTTCTGTCAATCAGGGGTCGCACCAGTCTGCCTCCAAGGGTGGCTGCAGCCTTGGGGCTTGGCCCGTCACAGCGCTCTGGGAACAGATTCTGTTGTTTGTCCTTGCCCTGGTTGTTGGTTCTCTGGAGGAGCCCAGCCCCAGACAGTCTCTTGGAAGCCCACATGCCCATGTTTACTAGAAAGCACAGTGTCCCGTTGAGGACTTGTGCCCCAGAGAGGGTTTGCTGCTCCGTGTTCCAAGCCCTGCCGGGGACCCCAGCCCTAGTGGGGACGCTAGCAGCCTGGAGTTCATTGGCCAGCCCCTGTTCATCCAGAAGGTAGGGAATTCTCCCCAGTGTTGGTATGGCAACCACTTTATCTCCCACATCTGGGAAGAACCTGATCTGCCAGTTTCCTGCTACTTTGGGGCCCTAGCACCTGACCTGGCCAGGCCTGCAGAGCCTGGGGTACGGGGAAGCTTGGTCCCTGTGGCCTTTTTTCTCCTGGGGGGGGCAGGCCCACTGGTTCGCCCATACTGGAGTGGGAGCCAGCGCCCAGGCCCCCGCCTCCAGAGTGGAGGAGGGAGCTGGGAGCTTTATAAATAGAGGCTTTCTCTGGCCCTGCACGCCCACCCCCTGCTGCTGCCATCTTGCAGGGAGCAGCCTCTGAAGCCTGGGCCCTTCCTCTTGGCAGGGATGGGGCAGGGTGGCAGCCAGAAGAGAGAAGGGCTTGAAATGTGACCTGGGCAGGAGAGCACACTCAGGGGACCCTCCTGAGGCCAGTCTGCCCTGGGGTAGGAGTCAGCCAGCAGGGACAGGGGGTGGTTTATTATTAATGTGTGGGCAGCTCCTCTGTGTAGGTGCCACCTACCTACGCACGACATGCTGGGTAAGTGCTCAGCCCCTCCATGTGCCGAGGACACTTTTAGGAGCCTCACCTCATCCCCATCCGGTAGGGAACTGGACCTTGGCCCTGGGATGAGAATCCGGAGACCAGATCCCTTTTGCACGGGAGATTCTAGGATGGCTTCTCAGTCCCCGAACTGTGCCTTGAAGGTCAGGAGGGGTTTGCCGAGTTGGTCCAGGTGATGGGAACAGCCCAGCTAAGGGCACCCAGACAGAAAAACCTAAGGCATGTTTGGGTAAGATGCCAGTGGGGGTGGGAGTGGGCAGTGGAAGTGCTAGTACTAATGCTGTTGGTAGTAATTGCAGTATTACTAATAGCATAGTAGGAGTAATGATAATAAAAGCCAGGGAGGCTGTGGCATCGTTCTCATCCGAGCCAGGCAGGCAGCGGTGAACGTGGGAGG
The DNA here is from genome assembly GCF_965194825.1 of Balaenoptera physalus. Lineage (NCBI taxonomy): Eukaryota > Metazoa > Chordata > Mammalia > Artiodactyla > Balaenopteridae > Balaenoptera > Balaenoptera physalus. The sequence goes on from NC_138886.1 coordinate 7,111,955, forward strand.
GATGCCCAAGATGTTGGGAAAGCCCGGTAGGACTTTGAACCTGGGTGGGTGTGTGGTGTGAGGGACGGGTGGCGAGGTGGCACGGCGGGGAGTGCTGCCATTAACCTTGGTAAGAAGGGGAGATGCTGAGGTGCACACTGAGGGTGACACAATCACCTGAATCAGACTGGCTGGTGCCATCAGGGTAAGGACGTCCCTAGGTGGCTCCTGAGAGCCGAGGAGGGACCTGAGGGAGACCTTTTATTAATGATGATGATGACGCCAGCTAACGTTTATCAGGCCTATACTGTGTGCTGACCATGAAACTAAGCACCTTCCAAATATTCTGTGAGATAGGTCCTGTTATCCCCATCCTCCGGGGGGAAACTGAGGACCAGAGAGGTGACTTTGCCTCTGACCCTCGATTCTCTCATCTGCAAAATGGGATAATGCTAATCCCTGAAGGGTCTGGGTGAGGTGAGGCCTGTTCAGGGCCTGGCTCCAGGAGGCCCCAGCTTGGGGAATGTGAGGAAGAAGAGGAGTCGGGAGACCGGGAGGAGGCCAGGAGCAGCTGGTTCCCAGGTGAGGAGCCGCAGGCTCTAACCCTGGCCCACCCAGCTCTGCAGAGGGAAACCCAAGCCCCCATGCATAATTGATGGCTGCCTAGCTGGAGCAGCCGGACAGAGCAGCCTGACCACCGCTGGTGCCTCCTGCCCCTTGCAGCTGGGCCTGTCCTTGGCCTCTGGATGACTCACCGCTGCCTAGTCGTCTGGGAAGGGCCTCCAGACCCCCAGCCTATGTGACCCTAGCACAACCTGCCTCTTGCTCAGTCTCGTGGCATCTTCTGTGAAATGGGAAACTTGGCCGGCCTGAGGGCAGTGTCTGTTGTTGTCAGGGCTGATCTTACTCCCACATGTCTTCACCCCTTTGCTGTTTGCCTGTGACCTCCCCTTGGCTGGACAGGGCCTTCGAGATCAGAGAGGCCAGGACTTGGGCCGGTTTCTGGTTTTTCTTAGGTGGCCCCCATGGTTTCTGCCAGCTCTGAAGGGGGACCCTTGTGACATCCTGGTCCTTTCCTGGCCTTGGGGCGGGGCTGCTGAGCTTTCTGGGCCCTGGGCGTGCCCAGCAGTTGGCTCTGATGAGCTGGCGTTGCTCCCCATCTACCACTCCAGGCAACCGGAGGCCAGCCATGTGGCCATCCTCCCCCCCACATTCCCCTTCCCTCCCAGCCATCTCTCTGCGCATCAGCTCTTAACAGCATCAGCACTTACACTGAACACTGACTGCCTGCCAGATCCTAGCCTTTATGTCTTATCCACATCTTTTTTATTTCATTCTTACAACCTATGAGGGAGATGCTATTACTTATTATTACCATTTTCAGCTTAGGAAACTGATGCTCAGAGAGGCAAAGCCACTTGCCCAAGGTCACACAGCTCATCAGACTGAGACTTGAATCAAGTCCCTCTGATTCTGGAACCTGGGTTCCTCTGACACCCTCCCTTGGTATCCCCTTCCCGTGGCTCCCAGCTGCCCCTGGAACATCCTGATAACCCCAGACCTTGCTCTGTGCCCCTTTTGTTCCCTGAGCACTTGTTACCAAGTGCTTTCCTTCAGAGTCAGGCTGGGAGGACCCTTAGTGATAGACTCCCAAGGGTTCCTTACACCCTAAGTTGTATGTCTGATTTTGTACAAATGTGCTTTTCTGGGGAGAGGGAGTCTGTATCTTTCATTGGATTTCCAAAAGGAGCCATGATCCCCAAACTCTGGTCCAACCACCTCATTTCACAGAGGAACAAACTGAGGCCCAGGGCAGGGTTGCACCTTGATCAAGGTCACAGAGCAGGTCAGGGGCAGAGCAAGTTTCTTGACCTTGGGGCCTGAGTTCCAGCCAGGTGGGAGGGGTAGATGGGTGGGGCAGGGGTGGTCCTCCCGTCCCCCTTTCTGAGCCCTCCACCCCGGGTCCTCCCCCCACAGTTCACAGAGGAGAAATTCGGCCAGGCCGAGAAGACCGAGCTTGATGCCCAGTTTGAGAACCTTCTGGCCCGGGCAGACAGCACCAAGAACTGGACGGAGAAAATCCTGAGGCAGACAGAGGTGTTGCTGCAACCCAACCCCAGTGAGTGGACACGGGCCGGCCCCGGGCTCGGGGCGGGAAGCTGCGGGCAGGAGCCCCAGCTGCTGAGACTGTGCAGGTGGGCCTGGGCGGCAGGTGGGATTTGGGTTAGACTCTTGGGGCTTAAGGCAGCTGTTTTGGGGGGTCCCACTTAAAGAAAACAGCAGACTCAGTGTTGGTCTCCAGGATGTGCTCTCTGGGACAGTGGAAATGCTAAGTTTCGCACAGAGGAGTTGAAGAAATGCCTGGAAACTAAAACACAGTTGGGAGAAGAGGCAGGAGAAACGGGAGCCAGGTCACTGGAGGGAAGGCAGCGAGGCTCAGGGATGAAAGAGGACTTGCCGAGAGTCACACGCAGCGTGGTGCAGGCAGACGCAGGTGCAGGAGAACCTGTGGGAAGAGAGGTCTGGCCTGGGGTCGTGAGGCTTGTATGCCTGTATGTCTGCTGTTAGCTGAGTGAGTGTGCTGAGAGCTTTCTGGGGCCAAGCCAGGGCATTGCTCACGTGTGTGTTATGCCCTGTAAATCCATACTGTAATGAGGGAGAAGTTGGGGGGCGGGAAGGGGCGGCGGTTGCCTTCAGGCCCGTCACCCGCAGCTGTGTGACCTCGGGCAGGCATTTCACGTGTCTGAGCCATGGCTTCTTCCTCTCTAGAGTGAGGGCTTCGCGGGGTCGAGTGCCAGTCTCACACAGTTGAGAATCAGCAAGAGAGTATTCTGGAAGTCACCAGGCTGGGCGCCCCTGTGGGCAGGCCCTGGTCTGGGTCTGTTTCTGTCACCACGGCTTTCATCCTTGGGCTCCTACCTAAGAGCCCTGTGGCTTTGGCTGCTGTCTCCCCGCAGGTGCCCGAGTGGAGGAGTTCCTGTATGAGAAGCTGGACAGGAAGGTGCCCTCGAGGGTCACCAACGGGGAACTGCTGGCTCAGTACATGGCAGAGGCGGCCAGTGAGCTGGGGCCCACCACGCCCTACGGTGAGCCAGTGCCCACAGCCAGGGTCGGGGGTCACGGTCTCTGGCGCGAATCTTCCCTCCCTTCTCTCCTTCCTTTCTCTGTTTTTTAATTTGCACACGTGATACCTGGATTCATTCTGCTTGTAAACACCTCAGTCAATGGAGATGAAAATAGAGTAAAAAATAGAAGCCTCCCGGGACTTCCCTGGTGGTCCAGTGGTTAAGACTCTGTGCTCCCAGTGCAGGGGGCACGGGTTTGATCCCTGGTCGGGGAACTAAGATCCTGCATGCCGCACAGTGCAGCCAAAAAACAAACAAAAAAAATACCAACCTCCCTTACCCAGTTTTGGTTTGTGTGCATTTTTTAATGGGATCATATTATGTGTACTTTTCTGCAACCTGATTTTTAAACTTGGCATTGCACTACAGATAATCTGTTCACAGCACTTACAGAGTCATCTCAATCTTTACTTTTTATTTTTTAAGTTTTATTTAGGTACAATTTATACACTATAAAGTACACCTGTTTTAAGTGTGTAATTTGATGATTTTTAGTGAATTTACAGAATTGAACAAACATCCCCCAATCCAATTCATGTATTTTTAAAAATTTTATTTAATTAATTTTTTAATTGAAGTACAGTTGATTTACAATATAGTGTTAGATTCAAGTGTACAGCACAGTGATTCAGTTATATACACGCACACACAACATATATATATTCCTTTTCAAATTCTTTTCACTTTTAGGTTATTACAAAATATTGAGTGTAGTTCCCAGTGCTATACAGTGGGTCTTGTTGGTTATCTGTTTTATATACAGTAGTGTGTATATGTTAATCCCAACCTCCTAATTTATCCCTCCTCCCACCCCCCCTTTCCCCTTTGATAACCATAAGTTTGTTTTCTGTGTCTGTGAGTCTGTTTCTGTCTTGTAAATTAGTTCATTTGTATCATTTTTTAAGATTCCACATATATGTGGTATCATATGATATTTGTGTTTCTCTGTCTGGCTTAACTTCACTTAGTATGATAATCTCTAGTTGTGTCCATGTTGCTGTAAATGGCATTATTTCATTCTTTTTTATGGCTGAGTAATATTCCATTGTATTTATATACCACATCTTCTTTATCCATTCACCTGTTGATCGACATTTAGGTTGCTTCAATGTCTTGGCTATTGTGAATAGTGCTGCAATGAACATTGGGGTGCATATAGCTTTTCCAATTATGGTTTTCTCTGGATATATGACCAGGAGTGAGATTGCAGGATCATATGGTAGCTCTGTTTTTACTTTTTAAAGGAACCTCCATACTGTTCTCCATTTTGGCTGCACCAGTTTACATTCCCACCAACCATGTAGGAGGGTTCCCTTTTCTCCACACCCTCTCCAGCATTTATTATATGTAGACTTTTTGATGATGGTCATTCTGACTGGTGTGAGGAGATACCTCACTGTAGTTTTGATTTGCATTTCTGTAAAAATTAGCGATGTTGAGCATCTTTTCACATGCCTTTTGGCCATCTAAATGTCTTCTTTGGAGAAGTGTCTATTTAGATCTTCTGCCCATTTTTTGATTGGGTTGCTTGTTTTTTGATATTGAGCTGTATGAGCTGTTTGTATATTTTGGAGATTAATCCCTTGTCAGTTGCATTGTTTGCAAATATTTTCTTCCGTCTTGTAGGTTGTCTTTTCGTTTTGTTTCCTTTGGTTTGGTTTCCTTTGCTATGCAAAAGCTTTTAAGTTTAACTCCCATTTGTTTATTTTTGTTCTTGTTTCCATTACACTAAGAGATGGATCCAAAAATATACTGCTGCAATTTATGTCAAAGAGTGTCCTGCCTATGTTTTCCTCTAGGAGTTTTTGTTTGTTTGTTTGTTTTTTATATTTATTTTTGGCTGCGTTGGGTCTTCGTTGTTGTGCGTAGGCTTTCTCCAGTTGTGGTGAGCGGGGGCCACTCTTCCTTCCGGTGCGCAGGCTTGTCATTGCAGCGGCTTCTCTTGTTGCGGAGCACGGGCTCTAGGTGCGCAGGCTTCAGTAGTTGTGGCTCATGGGCTCTAGAGCACAGGCTCAGTAGCTGTGGCACGTGGGCTTAGTTGCTCTGCGGCATGTGGGATCATCCCAGACCAGGGCTCGAACCCGTGTCTCCTGCATTGGCAGGCAGATTCTTAACCACTGTGCCACCAGGGAAGTCCCCCTCTAGGAGTTTTATAGTATCTCGTCTTACATTTAGGTCTTTAATCCATTTTGAGTTTATTTTTGTGCATGGTGTTAGAGAATTTCTAATTTAATTCTTTTAATTTAGCTGTCCAGTATGCTCAGCACCACTTATGGAAGAGATTGTCTTTTCTCCATTGTATATTCTTGCCTCCATTGTCGTAGAGTAATTGACCATGGGTGCATGGGTTTATTTCTAGGCTTTCTGTCCTGTTCCATTGATCTATATTTCTGTTTTTGTGCCAGTACCATACTGTTTTGATTACTGTAGCTTTGTAGTATAGTCCGGAGTCAGGGAACCTGATTCCTCCAGCTTCATTTTTCTTTCTCAAGACTGCTTTGGCTATTCAGGGTCTTTTGTGTTTCCATACAAATTTAAAAATTTTTTGTTCTAGTTCTGTGAAAAATGCCATTGGTAATTTAATAAGGATTGCACTGAATCTGTAGATTGCCTTGGATAGTATAGTCATTTTGAGAATACTGATTCTTCCAATCCAAGAACACAGTATATCTTTCCATCTGTTTGTGTCATCTTTGGGTTTTTTTTTTTGGCTGTGCTGCACTGCTTGTGGGATCTTAGTTCCTAACCACTGGACCACCAGGGAATTCCCTCATCTTCCGTTTCCTTCATCAGCATCTTATAATTTTCAGAGTACAGTTCTTTTGCTTCCTTAGGTAGTTTTTTTTTTTTTAATATATTTATTTATTTATCTTTTTTTTTTTTTTTTTGGCTGCATTGGGTCTTCGCTGTTGTGCACAGGCTTTCTCTAGTTGTGGCTGCTCTTCATTGTGATGGCTTCTCTTGTTGCAGAGCACGGGCTCCAGGTGCACAGGCTTCGTTAGTTGTGGCATGTGGGCTCAGTAGTTGTGGCTTGCGGGCTCCAGAGCACAGCCTCAGCAGTTATGGCGCACAGACTTAGTTGTTCTGCGACATGTGGGATCTTCCCGGACCAGAGCTCGAACCCATGTCCCCTGCATTAGCAGGCAGATTCCTAACCACTGTGCCACCAGGGAAGTCCTCCTTAGGTAGTTTTATTCCTAGGTATTTTTATTCTTTTTAATTTCTCTCTCTGGTCTTTCATTGTTAGTGTATAGAAATGCAACAGATTTCTGTGTATTAATTTTGTATCTTGCAACTTTATCAAATTCACTGATGAGCTCTAGTAGTTTTCTGGTGGCATCTTTAGGATTTTCTATGTACAGTATCATGTCATCTGCAAACAGTGAGAGTTTTACTTCTTCTTTTCCAATTTGGATTCCTTTTATTTCTTTTTCTTCTCTGATTGCTGTGGCTAGGACTTCCAAAACTATGTTAAATAAAAGCGGCACGAGTGGACATCTTTTGTTTTGTTCCTGATCTTAGAGGAAATGCTTTCAGTTTGTCACCATTGAGTATGATGTTAGCTGTGGGTTTGTCATATATGGCCTTTATTATGTTGAGGTAGGTTCCCTCTACCCCCACTTTCTGGAGTGTTTTATCATAAACGGATGTTGAATTTTATCAAAAGCTTTTTCTGCATCTATTGAGATGATCATATGGTTTTTATTCTTCAATTTGTTAATGTGGTATATCACACCGATTGTTTTGCGGACATTGAAAAATCCTTACAGGGACTTCCCTGGTGGTCTAGTGGGTAAGACTCCATGCTCCCAATGCAGGGTGCCCAGGTTTGATCCCTGGTCAAGATCCTGCATGCATGCCGCAACTAAGAGTCTGCATGCTGCAACTAAGAAGTCCGTACACCACAACTAAGGAGCCCACACGTCACACGTTGGTAATGGTGTATGATCCTTTTAATGTATTGTGGGATTCAATTTGCTAGTATTTTGTTGAGGATTTTTGCGTCTATGTTCTTCAGTGATATTGGCCTGTAATTTTCTTTTTTGTGTGGTGTCTGTCTGTATTTGGTATCAGGGTGATGGTGGTCTCGTAGAATGAGTTTGGTTCCTGCCTCTGCAATTTTTGGAATAGTTTCAGAAGGATAGTTGTTAACTCTTCTTTAAACATTTGATAGAATTTTCCTGTGAAGCCATCTGGTCCTGGACCTTTGTTTGTTGGAAGTTTTTAAATCAGAAATTCAACTTCAGTACTTGTAATTGGTCTGTTCATATTTCCTCTTCCTTCCTGGTTCAGTCTTGGGAGATTGTACCTTTTTAAGAATTTGTACATTTCTTCTAGGTTGTCCATTTTAGTAGCATATATTGCTTGTAGTAGTTTCTTACAGTCCTTTGTACTTCTGTGGTGTTGGTTGCAGCGTCTTCCTTTTCATTTCTAATATTACTGATTTGGGTCCTCTCCCTTTTTTTCTTGATGAGCCTGGCTAAAGATTTATCAATTTTGTTTATCTTTTCAAAGAACTAGCTTTTAGTTTCATTGATCTTTTCTGTTGTTTTCTTAGTCTCTAATTTATTTATTTATGCTCTGTTCTTTATGATTTCTTTCCTACTAACTTTAGGTTTGTTTGTTCTTCATTTTCTAGTTGCTTTAGGTGTAAGGTTTGGTTGTTTATTTGAGATTTTTCTTGTTTCCTGAGGTAAGCTTGTATCACTATAAACTTCCCTCTTAGAACTGCTTTTGCTGTGTCCCATAGGTTTTGGCATAGTGTTTTCATTTTCATTTCCCTCTAGGTATTTTTTAATTTCATCTTTGATTTCTTTTTTTATTTATTAATTAATTTATTTATTTATTTGTCTGCGCTAGGTCCTAGTTGCGGCATGCGGGATCTTTTAGTTGCAACATGCGGGCTCCTTTAGTTGCAGCATGCTGGATCTAGTTCCCTGACCAGGTATTGAACCTGGGCCCCCTGCATTGGGAGTGCAGAGTCTTAATCACTGGACCACCAGGGAAGTCCCTCATCTTTGATTTCTTTGGTGAGCCATTGGTTGTTTAGTAGCACATTGTTTACCCTCCCCGTGTTTGTGTTTTTTGCAGTTTTTTTCTTGGACTTGATTGCTAATCTCATAGCATTGTGGTCAGAAAAGATACTTGATATGATTTCAGTTTTCTTAAATTTACCAAAACTTGCTTTGTGGTCCAGCATGTGATCTATCCTGGAGAATGTTCCATGTACACTTGAAAAGAATGTGTGTTCTGCTGCTTTCGGATGGAAAGCTCTATAAATAACAGTTAAGTCCATCTGGTCTAATGTGTCATTTGAGGCCTGTGTTTCCTTATTGATTTTCTGTCTGGATGAACTGTTCATTGATGTAAGTGGGGTGTTAAAGTAGACCCATACTATTGTTTACTGTCTATTTCTCTTTTTACATCTGTTAACATTTGCCTTATATATCGAGGTGCTCCTGTGTTGGGGGTGCATATATATTTATAATTGCTATGTCTTCTTCTTGGATTGATCCCTTGATCATTACGTAGTGTCCTTCTTTGTCTCTTGTAACAGTCTTTATTTTAAAGGCTGTTTTGTCTGGGACTTCCCTGGCTGTCCAGTGGTTAAGACTGTGTGCTTCCAATGCAGGGGGCGCAGGTTCGATCCCTGGTCGGGGAACTAAGATCGCACATGCTGCACGGCACAACCGAAAAAAAAAAAAGCAATGAAATGGGTCTCTTGTAGACAACATATATGTGGGTCTTGTTTTTGTATCCATTCAGCCAATCTGTGTCTTTTGGTTGGAGCATTTAATCTGTTTACATTTAAGGTAATCATCGATGTGTATGTTCTTATTGCCATTTTTTTATACACTTATTTATTTATTTTAATTAATTTATTTATTTATTGGCTGTGTTGGGTCTTTGTTGCAGTGTGCGGGCTTTCTCTAGTTGCGGTGAGAGGCAGCTACTCTTTGTTGCGGTGCGCAGGCTTCTCGCTCGTTGCAGTGGCTTCTCTTGTGGAGCACGGGCTCTAGGCATGCGGGCTTCAGTCGTTGTGGCTCTCAGGCTCAGTAGTTGTGGCTCGCAGGCTCTGGAGCGCAGGCTCGGAAGTTGTGGTGCACGGGCTTAGTTGCTCCGTGGCATGTGGGATCTTCCCAGACCAGGGCTCAAACCCATGTCCCCTGCACTGGCAGGCGGATTCTTAACCACTGTGCCACCAGGGAAGTCCCTTATTGCCATTTTGTTAATTATTTTGGATTTGTTTTTGTAGGTCTTTTTTCTTCCTTTCCTCTTTTCTTTCCTCTTGTGATTTGATGACTATTTTTTAAGGGTTTAGGATAGGTGGATTAAACGTTTTTAAAAATATTTATTTATTTATTTGGTTGCGTCAGGTCTTAGTTGCGGCACGAAGGATCTTTCAGTGTGGCACGCGGGCTCTTCGTTGCGGCATGTGGGCTTCTCTCTAGTTGTGGCGCGCGGGCTCCTGGGCACGTGGGCTCTGTAGTTGTGGCGCGCGGGCTTCAGAGTGCGTGGGCCGTGTAGTTTGTGGCACGCAGGCTCTGTCCTTGAGGTGCGTGAGCTCAGTAGTTGTGGCGTGCAGGCTTAGTTGCTCCACGGCATGTGGGATCTTAGTTCCCCGACCAGGGATTGATTGAACCTGTGTCCCCTGCATTGGAAGGTGGATTCTTTACCACTGGACCACTGGGGAAGTCGCTGATGGCTATCTTTAGTGTTGTGTTTGGAATCCTTTTTTTCACGTGTGTATCTTATAAATTTTTCATTTGCAGTTACCATGAAGTTTTGATGTAGCAGTCTATATCTACATGATTGTTTTAAGTTTCTGATCTCTTGATTTCAAATGCATTTCAGATATCCTGCACTCGTACTCTCCTTCTCTCACAATTACTGGTTTTGATATCACGTTTGTGTGTGGATGATTTCCTACCTTTACTGTATGTTCACCTTTACTGGTGAGCTTTCCCATTTCATAATTTTCTTGTTTCTAGTTGTGGCCTTTTCTTTTTTGCTTAGGGAAGTTCCTTCAGCATTTATTGTAAAGCTGGTTTGGTGGTGCTGAATTCTTTTAGCTTTTGCTTGTCTGTAAAGCTTTTGATTTCTTCATCAAATCTGAACGAGAGCCTTACTGGGTAGAGTATTCTTGTTTGTAGGTTTTTCCCTTTCATCACTTTAAATATACTGTGCCACTCCCTTCTGGCCTGCAGAGTTTCTGCTGAAAAATCAGCTGATAGTCTTAACGGGGATTCCCTTGTATGTTATTTGTTGCTTTTCCCTTGTTGCTTTTAATATTTCTCTTTGTCTTTATTTTTGTCAGTTTGACTACTATGTGTCTTGGCATGTTTCTCCTTGGGTTTATCCTGTATGGGACTTTCTGCGCTTCCTGGACTTGGGTGTCTCCCCCAATCCAGTTTAAAGAACATTTCCATCACCTGCAAAAAAGTAACTTGTGTCTCCTTATAGTCAGTCCCACTCCCACCGCCAGACAACTAATGTGGCTTTGTTATTTTTCATTGTTGTTTTTGTCGTTCTTTATAAATTTATTTATTTATTTGGCTGCATGCGGGATCTTTCATTGCGGCACACAGGCTTCTCTCTACTTGCATGGCATACAGGCTCCAGAGCACGTGGGCTCAGTAGTTGCAGCGTGTGAGCTCTCTAGTTGTGGCACGTGGGCTCTAGAGTGCACAGGCTCAGTGGTTGTGGCACATGGGCTTAGTTGCCCCACGGCATATGGGATCTTAGTTCCCCAACCAGGGATCGAACCCAAGTCCCCTGCATTGGAAGGTGGATTCTTAACCACTGGACCACCAGGGAAATCCCAATGTGGTTTTGTCTCTATAAATTTGCCTTTTCTGAATATTTCATATAAATGGAATCAAGTGATATATTGTTTTTTGCACGTGGCTTCTTTGTCTTTGAGGTTCATCCATGTTATAATGTGTTTTAGTATTTTATTCCTTCTTACTGTTGAAGAGTGTTCCACTGTATGGGCTGATCGCATTTTCTTTGTCCACATACCATTTGAGAGACATTTGGGTTGTTTTGCTTTAAACAGTTGCATATGAACTTTTGTGAGGCTATATGTCTTCACTTTTACTGGGTATATACCTAGGAGTGGAATTGCTGAGTCATATGGTAAATTTATGTTTAACATTTTTTTAAATTTAATTTTATTTTTGGCTGTGCTGTGTGGCTTTCAGGATCTTAGTTCCGCAACCAGGGATTGAACCCTGGCCCTCGGCAGTGAAAGTGCAGAGTCCTAACCACTGGACCACCAGGGAATTCCCTGTGTTTAACCTTTTAAGAAATTGCCATACTGTTTTCCAAAGTGGCTGTGTGATTTTACATCCCACCAGCAGGGTGGTGTTTAATTTCCTGATATTTATGGATTTTCCAAGTTTCCTTCTGTTGTTGATTTCTAGTTTAATGTCGCTGTGGTCAGAAAACATACTTTTCATGATTTTAATACTTTTAAATGTATTAAGACTTGTTTATGGCCTATAGTGTATGGTCTCTACTGGAGGGTGTTTCATGCTCCCTTAGAAATTGTACTTTATGTTGTAGGGTAGTGTTGTCAGGCCATCTTGGTTGATAGTGTTGTTTATCCTCTGTATCCTTGTTGATTTTGTCTTATTGTCCCATCCTTTATTGAGAGCATTAAAGTCTCCAATTATTTCTGTTGAACTGTCTATTTCTGTCTTTATTCTGTCAGTGTTTGCTTCATGTATTTTGGAGCTGTGTTGTTAGGTCTGTATGTTTATAATTGTATATCTCCCTGCTGAATTGACCCTTCTATCATTGTAAAATACTACTTTTTGTCTCTAGTTAACATGTTTTGGTCTTAAAGTCTGCTTATCTGATAGTAGTATGGCCACTCCTGTTCTCTTATGGTCACTCCTATTCTCATATTGTTATATGCAAACAGGGGCATGTATCTTTTTCTGTCCTTTTATTTTCACCATACTTATGTCTTTAAATCTAAGGTATGTCTCTTATAGAGAGCATATATTTGAATCTTTTTAAAAAAATCCAATCTGACAGTCTTTGCCTTTCGATTGGAGTGTTTAATCCATTTACATTTAATCTAATTGTTGATGTGGTCAGATTGCCATTTCGTTATTGTCTCCCTGTATCTCAGGTGTTTTTTGTTTGATCCTCTGTTACTGCCTTCTTTTGAGTTAAATAGATATTTTCTAGTGTAATATTCTAATTTCTTTGTTGCTTTTTTTTTTTTTTTTACTTTAAAAATCTTTCTTAGTGGTTTTTTTTTTTTTTAATATTTATTTATATTTATTTTGGCTGTGCCAAGTCTTAGTTGCAGCATTCAGGATCTTCATTGCGGCATGTAGGCTCTTTAGTTGCGGTATGTGGGTTTCTTAGTTGCTACATGCATGTGGGATCTAGTTCCCCAACCGAGGATCAAACCCATGTCCCCTGCATTGGGAGCGTGGAGTCTTACCCACTGGACCACCAGGGAAGTCCCTCTTAGTGGTTTTACAATTTAAATTACAATATGTATTTTAACTTAACACAATCTACTTTGGAGTAATACTAACTGAATTCCAGTAAAATATAGAAACTTTGCTCCAGTATAACTCCCTTCTCGTCCTCTTCCTTTGTGCTATTATTGTCATACATATTATATCTCAACAACAGTTTTATAATTATTTTATGTAGTTGTCTTTTAAATCAATTAAGAAAAGAGAAAAGGGGGCTTCCCTGGTGGCGCAGTGGTTGGGAATCTGCCTGCCAATGCAGAGGACACGGGTTCGAGCCCTGGTCTGGGAGGATCCCACGTGCCGCGGAGTGGCTAGGCCCGTGAGCCACAGCTGCTGAGCCTGAGCGTCTGGAGCCTGTGCTCCGCAACAAGAGAGGCCGCGATGGTGAGAGGCCCGCACATCACAATGAAGAGTGGCCCCCGCTTGCCACAACTAGAGAAGGCCCTCGCACAAAAACGAAGACCCAACACAGCCAAAAATAAATAATAAATAAATTTTTAAAAAAAGAGAGAGAAAAAAATTTATATTCTCTTTTATATGTGCCTATATAATTACCTTTACTGGTGCTCTGTATTTTCTTATGTAGATTCAGGTTACCATCTAGTGTCATTTCACTTGAACCTGAAGTATTTCTTCTATGGCAGGTCTGCCAGCAATGAATTCTTTTAGCCTTTGTTTATCTGGGAATGTCTTTATTTTGTGTTCACTTTTGGAAGACAGTTTTGCTGTATATAAAATTCTTGGATGAGAGTTTTTTCCTTTCATCACTTTGAATATATCCTCTCACTATCTGGCCTCCCTTGTTACTGATAAGAAGCCAGTTCAAATCTGCTGTTGAACCCTTCTAGTGATTTTTACTTATCAGTTATTATACTTTTCAACTCTAGAATTTTCATTTCTTTTTTATAATTTTAATCTCTTAATTGACATTCCTTATTTGAGACGTCATTGTCATCATACTTTCCTTAAATCTTTAAACGTCGTTTCTATTAGGTTTTTTATTTTTTAATTAAATATAGTTGATTTATGTGTTAGTTTCTGGTGTACAGCATAGTGATTCAGTATTTTTGCAGATTATATTCCATTATAGGTTATTACAAGATAATGGCTATAATTCCCTGTGCTATACAGTATATCCTTTTTTTTTTAAATTTATTTTTGGCTGTGTTGGGTCTTCATTGCTGTGCACGGGCTTTCTCTAGTTGCAGTGAGTGGGGGCTACTCTTCGTTGCGGTGTGTGGGCTTCTTATTGCAGTGGCTTCTCTTTGTTGCAGAGCACTGGCTCTAGGTGTGCGGGCTTCAGTAGTTGTGGCATGTGGGCTTCAATAGTTGTGGCTCGCAGGCTCAGTAGTTGTAGCGCACGGGCTTAGTTGTTCTGTGGCATGTGGGATCTTCCCAGACCAGGGTTCGAACCTGTGTCCCCTGCGTTGGCAGGTGGATTCTTTTTTTTTTTTTTAATAAATTTATTCATTTATTTATTTTTGGCTGTGTTGGGTCTTCGTTGCTGCACGCGGGCTTTCCCTAGTTGTGGAGAGAGGGGCTACTCTTTGTTGCAGTGCACCGGCTTCTTACCAAGGTTGCTTCTCTTGTTGCGGAGCACGGGTTCTAGGCATGCGGGCTTCAGTAGTTGTGGCACGTGGGCTCAGTAGTTGTGGCTTGCGGGCTCTAGAGCGCAGGCTCAGTAGTTGTGGCACATGGGCCTAGTTGCTCCACAGCAGGTGGGATCTTTCCGGACCAGGGATTGAACCTGTGTCCCCTGAATTGTCAGGAGGATTCTTAACCACTGCACCACCAGGGAAGTCCCTATATCCTTGTTGCTTATCTGTTACATATATAGTAGTTTAATCCCATAACCCTAATTTGTCCCTCCCCACCGTCAGGGTTTTGTTTTGTTTTTGTTTTTTTACTTACTTGTAATAGCTGCTTAGAAGTCTTTGTCTGCTAGGTCTAATATCTGGGCCTCCTTGGAGATAGTGTCTGTTGATTGCTTTTCTTTCCCTGTGTACTGTCCGTACTTTCCTATTTCTTTGCATGTCTTATAATTTTTGTTGAGTTATTACTGCTGTTTGTTTGTTTCTTTAGAGACTTGCCTGAGCTAATTGTTTAGAGTCTGTGTTCTCTGCAGTATGCAGCTACTGATGTCTCTACTTGTTTTTCTTTTTAAATTATCCTTTTTATTTTTAAGCCTAGCTTCCTAGGGGTTTCTTCCAGGTCAGCATATGTTAGTGGTCAGCCAGTGATTAATCAGAGGTTGTGCTTAAACATCTTGCACCATTAAGGCTTTACTGATGAATTTATGAGTGGGCTGGGGAACACACTCAAAGTTCAAGCAGTTTACATGTCTGCCCAGCTTTTAGTTTGTGAATGTGCAAAGCCTCCCGCTAGCCAAGAATGAGTTGATAGCTGGGGTTCTCTCCCATCTCTCCCAAGTGTGCTATACACATGCATAGCCTTCCAGACCACCAGAGATATCTGGATTTTATCAAGGCCCACTATGACTATCTCATTCCCCAGATCTCCTGTTAAATTTCCGGCAGGTCTGTTGCTTGTTCCAGCCAGTATTCCAGCTTCATGTTAGCTGTGATGTTGGCCTTTCCTGATTATTTGCCATTGAGATCACTATTGTTTGTGACCCTGTCCCGTGGGTTTTTCTGTGTTCCAGCCCAAATCAAGTCAGCCCCCTCAGGGCTTGCCCCACCCTGCTAGAGCTACAGCAGCACAGAGCTTGAGGAGATGGGAGTGCCCCCAGGCTAAAAAGCCACAGACCCCATTGTTTTTACCAAGGTCCAAAAGTTCTGGAATAAATGCTTCTCAATTTGTTATTTGCCTTAGGTTAATTTCCAGAGTACAGAAATCGTTGTTTTTGAGAACTGTGTCCAGTTGTGTTTTTTTTAAAAGGATATTCTTTTTTTTTGGGGGGCCGCACTGCACAGCATACAGGATCTAGTTCCCCGACCAGGGATTGAACCTGGGCCCCCTGCAGTTGAGTCTTAACCACTGGATCACCAGGGAAGTCCCTGTGTCCAGTTTTATTATTGCTTTTTGGGGAGAGGATTTGCTGAGTTCCTTCCTCTGTCATTCTGAAAGTCCCCCCCCCCACCACACATCTTTTTTTTTTTTTTTTTTTTTATTTATGGCTGCGTTGGGTCTTCGTTTCTGTACGAGGGCTTTCTCTAGTTGTGGCAAGCGGGGGCCACTCTTCATCGCAGTGCGCAGGCCTCTCACTATCGCGGCCTCTCTTGTTGTGGAGCACAGGCTCCAGACGCGCAGGCTCAGTAGTTGTGGCTCACGGGCTAGTTGCTCCACGGCATGTGGGATCTTCCTGGACCAGGGCTCGAACCCGTGTCCCCTGCATTGGCAGGCAGATTCTCAACCACTGCGCCACCAGGGAAGCCCCCACACATCTTTTTAATGGCTGTGTAGCGTTCCGTTCTTCGGGCATCCCGCTATTTATTTGTCGATAGGTATATGGATATGTAGATTTTCCACATTTTCCCAGGCCAGCCATTCTGCTCTTGCCTCTCAGAACATCCCTCTCTGAGCTCTCCCCTACTTCCTGGGGGTCAGAGCGGCCTGAACCAACCCTCTTCCTCACCCCTCCACTTTGTTTCTCAGGGAAGACACTGATCAAGGTGGCAGAAGCAGAAAAGCGCCTGGGAGCCGCAGAGAGGGATTTTATCCACACTGCCTCCATCAACTTCCTTACACCCCTGCGCACCTTCCTGGAAGGGGACTGGAAGACGATCTCGGTGAGGGGCCTGGGGCCACTTGCTTCCTGGTAGCAGTGGCAGCCCTGTCCTCATAGCTGCTGTGCCCAGGCTCTTCTCCCGTGCTGGGACCCAGCACTCCTGGGACCTCCCCAGACATGGCTCCTGTGGACTGAGTGGCCTGGAGTGGATGACTCCCCCCGTCTAGGCCTCAGTTTCCCCGTCTTGACTAGATGGTCCTGGGGGCTGGTCCTGCCAGGGCCGGGGGTCTCCCAGGGCTGCCCCAGGTCTCACTGTTACCTGTTCCCACCCCCGCAGAAGGAGAGGCGGCTCCTGCATAACCGGCGTCTGGACCTGGATGCCTGCAAAGCACGGCTGAAGAAGGCCAAGGCCGCAGAAGCCAAAGCCACGGTAGGTGTCCTGCTGGCCTCCTGCCCCCCCGGCCCTGGTTGGAGCCAAGGAGGGGGTGAAGGGCCCTGGTGTTTGGCATGACTTCTCTCCCCTGTCCCTGCCTGGAGAGGCCTGGCTGGGGGCTGTTGCTCTGCTGACCACTTCAGGTCACGCCTCTCTGCCCCACCTGCAACAGACCCCTGGCGGCCCAGAGCCCTGGGACCCAGGGCAGACGTTGACGGGGTGGGCGGACCAGCAGTGCCCCGACCTGGGCTCAGGGCGGCCCGCAGCCTCCCCAGACAGACAGCCAGCTGGCTTCTTGCATGCCCCTGCCCTGCCCTCCCTGGGTGCTCGGCTCTGTTCCCGGCTCTGCCCGGACGTGGCTCCCCCTACTAACTCCCCCACCTGCTGCTGCAGCGCTGGTCCCAGGGTGCCCTGCGCTCAGGCTCCCCTGTGGTGGTGTGGAGGGCCCTGGAGCTGGACTGCCTACCTGCCCAGGGGCATGTCTGAGGGGCCCTTTGGGAGCCCCACGGCACCGGATAGGGCCTGGGCTGTCTTGGCTCCCCCTTCACTCTCGGCTCACGGGGGCCTGTCCAGCCAGGCCGATGGGACACAGTGTGGGACACTTTGACCAGGGCTAGGCCAGGGTTGGGAGAGCTGGGCCTGAGGGTGGCCAGGCTGCTTGGGGTGCAGGGACCGAAAGGCCACCTCACGCCCTGGGGAGGGAATCCCAAGGTCAGGTCCAGGGCACGCTGTGGAATCCCCCAGCCCGGGCTCCCCGCTCCCCTGAGAGTTCCAGCCTCCAACCCTCCTTGCGTTCCCCTCCCTCAGTGTGGCCACCTGGGGCCGCGGAGCCTGGGCAATGCGTCTGGCGAGAGCCGTGGGCAAGGTCCCGGCTCATCCAATTGTGTGGGGTCCAGACTGGAGGCAGGGGCTCAGCCACTGGAGTCTTGTTGGCTTGGGCAGGATGACCTATGACTGTCTAAGTCACCTGGACAGGACAGTCTCCCCGCCATGCAGGGGTGGACCACCTCTCGAGTAACTTGGCCAGGACAAGCTCTTCCTACATCAGCCAGGCGGGGGAGCCCTTCCTTAGTTACTGGGACGGCACGACCTCCCCTCCAGTTGGTTGGCCCAGAGTCTTTGGCTTGGGCAGGACACCCCGTCCCGAGCTGGGCCCTGGCAGCCCAGATACAGCATCCCAGAGGACTCCAGCCCAGCAGTGCACCCCGTCCTTCCCGTCCTTCCTACCCCTCTCACCACACACACACACACACACACACACACACACACACACACACACACACACACACACACACACACACACACACACACACACACACACACACACACACACACACACACACACACACACACACACACACATGTCAGGACTCCTTCCAGAGGGCAGGGTTGTGTGTCCCTCCCGCCGGGACCCCGGGGGCCTGCTCCCGCCTGCGCTGTGGACTCACTAACTCTTTGTTTTTGTTCCTTTCCGTTCTGCTTTGGGTAACTTGGCTCAGTGTGAGGGAGATGTGAGTATACCTGTCCCACGTGCTGTGCTGCTTCTGGTTTGCCCATCTCGGCCTCGGGCCCACAGTGCCGGGTCGGCCGGGGACGTCCTCAGGACGTTTTGCAAGCAGCTGGTCTCCCCACCGGAGGCTCTACCATGTGTAGCCTCTGCTTCGGGGGGACGCCAGGCATTGGAGCCTGTGAGTCAGCTTTTTGCAAATGTTGAAAGCCTGTCACTGTGTCTATCCATGCATCCATCTGTCCATCCTCGTTGTGGGGAGGGGCCTGGTCCTTGCTGCAGGAGCGAGAGACGTGGTGTGCGGAGGTTCTGGACGGAGAGAGCTGGGCAGGGTGGGCTTTGTTTGGAGGACGGTGGGTCTAGCTGGGGCATCTGAGTGAGGCCGGGGCCCCGGGAGGAGGGGCCGTGGCCGCCAGGCCAGGGGCTGGACCCGTCTGTGGCTTGCCCCAGGTAAGGGCCCTGACGGCAGGCGTGTCCACCCACTTAATCTTGGTCTGGACTCGCCTCGGCCCGCCTCCTCTGCAGGTGGTTGGCTTGGGGAGAAGCGGGGGGCTCTGTGTTGTATTTGTCTGTACCCTCCTGTCCGTGGGGTCGGGGGCTCTTGGCATCTCCCATGGGAGAGTCTAGGGCGGCCTCCCGGCCCGGCCCCGCGTGACCCCCTCCCCCCATGAACTCTGTTCCCCACCAGACGGTGCCTGACTTTCAGGAGACTAGACCTCGTAATTACATTCTCTCGGCCAGCGCCTCCGCGGTAAGCGCCCCCGCCCCGCCCCGCTCCCCATCCCCTCCCACACTCGGGCCTGATGTGCAGCGAACTGGAGCCAGAGGGGGAGGCAGGGGCCGTGCCCCTGGTCAGGCAAGTCCTGTCCACCCGCCTCTGCCCTGTGCCCTGTGCCCGTGTTGCCGGCCTTGCTTCTCCCTGCCCAGCGCTGAAGGTGAGCCTGGCCCGCTGCGTGGCACAGCCCGGTGCACTTGGGGCGGCAGCGGCCCCACCTCCAGGGCACCTGAGAGTCTGCCCAGCCCCGACCCCCCCAAAGCAGGCACCGCCCCCTCCCACACTCACCGTCCTGGAGCGCCCAGCCGTGCAGCCTGGAGGAGAGGGAGGAGGTCTGGGCCTGGCCTGCCACGGGGTCACAGGGGACAGGGACGGCGCTGTCCATCCAGCTGCCTCCGTAGCACATCCGCTAGGTGTCCTGGAAGTGCTTGAGACTGAACGGGAGGGTGGGAGGGCACAGCCGGGTGGGGGAAGGAGCCGCCTGGGCCGAGGCCCAGAGGTGGAGAACAGAGTGTGTCCTGAGCTGGCAGGGGCTGGGACTCTGGAGGTGGGATGGGCGGGGCTGGATCAGGAAGACGTTGAATGTCTTGGTGTCTTTTCTTCCTACAGCTCTGTTGAGATTTGTGGTATTTACTGTTTAGTTTGGGAAATAGGCCGATCACACCTATCCCATCATGCCTGTCGAAACCACCGCTGTGCCTTTCTCTGCCTCTCTCTCTCTGTCCCTCCTCCCCCCCACCCCCCACGGGTGACAACCTTCTGCAAAGACCCTCTGGCTCTTCTCCATCTGTCATAAGCATGTTGCCGTGTGCAGTCATTTGTCCTCGGGGGCATGAACCACAGTGTAGTCCACCGGTCCCCTGTGGCTGGGTCTCCGACGTGTGTCCACGTGGAGGTTGCTTCCCGTGTTGCAATTTGCTAAACGGCACTGAGGTGGGACACCTCTGTCCAAGGGCTGGCCTTGTTTTGCTTTCCGCATTTCAGGTCACATCTTAGGGTAGCAGCGGGCAGGAGAAATGGGTCTCCTAAGCCATGGTGGGGGGAGGGGGGTCTTTCTTCTTTAGACTCTGGATGACACTTCCCGCCCCCCTTCCTGGGCCGAGTGGAAAGAGGACTATCCAGGAGGGTGGAGACGGCCCTGTTTTTTCCTTGTGCCTTTGAACCCCAGTGTGACTCGGGCACGAGGCTGCCTTTCTCTGCCGAAGGACAGAAAGGTTCAGTGACTGGTCCAGGGTCACACAGTCCTGCCTCCCAGCCCACCAGCCTTAGCCAAGTGTCAGGGTGGGGTGCGGGACGCTCGGTCTCCCTCGAGACCCCAGTCAGAGCCTGGGGGCTGGCACTATAGGAGAGACCCAAGCAGGACTCCCCAGCTGGCTGTCCCCCTCCCCGCATGTGGCATGTGGGACTGGATGGATTATGATGTCGGAGCCCCCCCTTCACACCAGGCCTCACCCCAGCCTCAGCTCCTCGTTGGGCTGTGGGGAGGGAGTCGGGGAGAGGTTGGGGTCTCAGGGAGCTGGGGCAGGGCCTGGGCTCTGGGGTCCAGCCGTCCTCCCCTCCCCTGCTGACCGGTGCCCCCCTCCCTCCCCCGCTGACCGGTCCTGTTGTGGTCTCCGCAGCTCTGGAATGATGAGGCGGACAAGGTAAGTCGGGGCTCAGGGAAGAGGCTGCAGGGGGTGGGCAGCGGGAGTCCAGGCTCACCTGCTGCCGTCGGGGGCAGGTCTGTTTCTAGTTCTGGGCTCTGCCCTCACTCGCTGGGGCCACGGTAGGGGTTGTCACTTCCTCTCTGCCCTGTTGCACACAGTGGGCCCTCCGGAGGCGACTGTTGGTTGGATTTGTCCCTGATGGGTGGTGGCGTCAGATGGGCAAATGAATGAGTATGAAAGGCCAAGGCAGGGCTCCCGAGGCTCTGTCTGCTTGTCCAGGAACTGGCCTCAGGAGGGGGTGGGGTCCAGGCGGGGCTGTCGCTCCTCCAGGGGTCAGGGCTTCAGGCCTGAAGTCAGGGGTGGGAAGTGCACTCCTGCCACCGATGTCTGCATCCCCGGGGGGAGTGACAGCTGCCACAGAAGGGAAGAGGAGGCCGCTCCTGGGCGGCTTCAGAGGCGCGGGAGAAGGCTGGTGGGAGGGAAGCTGGGGGCGGTTCTTGTTCTCGCGCTCATGCCCTGCCCTTCCCAGGCTGAGCAGGAGCTCCGAGTGGCCCAGACAGAGTTTGACCGGCAGGCAGAAGTGACCCGGCTCCTGCTGGAGGGAATCAGTAGCACTCACGTGAGTCCTGCCCCCCGTTTCCTCCTTCTGTCGTCCACCGTCTTCTCACCGCCCCTCGCCCCTCGTGTCCCCGTGAAACTAGGCCATATTGAGGCAGCGAGTGAACCTGGATCTCGAAGGCAGGTGGGGAAGGGGGAGCTTGAGCCCGCAGTCTGTAAGGATGGGATTTAGCCTCGGCAGAGCAGGTCCCAAAGGGTGGGTACCTCCCTCCAACCCCAGGGAGCAAGTGGCCTGGGCAGAAGACATCGGAATGCTGGGCCAGGGTCTGCAGAGGACAGGATGGGGAATGGGATGTTTTGGCCCCTCGCATCCCCCCGTCAGCCATGGGCGTCTTCCCCGCAGGTGAACCACCTTCGCTGCCTCCATGAGTTCGTTGAGTCTCAGACCACTTACTATGCCCAGTGCTACCGCCACATGCTGGACCTACAGAAGCAGCTGGGCAGGTGCCCACCGGGGTCCCCTGGCTCCCAGCCCCGACCGCCCCAAACTCGGAAAGCCCCGTGACACCCAGGGCGGGGGTGGAGGGCTGCCGACTGGGGGGGGACATCACACCGCTCTCTGGGCCCGGGCACCCTATCACAATGGCAGTGAGGTGGCTGGCCTTGGGGACCTCTGGTGCGGTTTCTCGAGACTGTGGGGGGTGGGGGGTGGTAGGGACGGCGGGAGCATCTCACGTTCCCCGTTTCCCTCTTCCCTTCATGCCGCCAGCTCCCAGGGAGCCATGTAAGTAGCGACATCTCCTCGCCTCCGCGGCCATGGACCCAGCTGGCGTTCGGCGGGGCACACGGGACTCCCGGGGGTGTGTGGCTCCCGGCTGCTGAGGTGTGCCCCCCTCTCTCCTCTCCAGATTTCCGGGCACCTTCGTGGGCACCACAGAGCCCGCTTCCTCGCCCCTCAGCAGCACCTCACCCACCACCGCCGCGGCCACTATGCCTGTGGGGCCCTCTGTGGCCGGCCTGGCCCCTCCGGGGGAGGCCGCTCTCCGCCTGGAGGAGGTGGCGCCTCCCGCCAGCGGGACCCGGAAGGCCCGGGTCCTCTACGACTACGAGGCGGCCGACAGCAGCGAGCTGGCCCTGCTGGCTGACGAGGTGGGCCTGGGTGCCGTGAGGACGGGGGAGGGGCCGGCTCACGCGCGCCGGGAAACTGGAGCTGGGAGCGTGGGGCCTGCAGACCCTGCACCTCGGGCTTCCAGCCTCTGAGTGGCCCTGGGGGCAGAGCTGGGACCAGTCGGGTAGGCGGAGACGGCGCCAGCTCTGAGGAAGCAGCCTCTCTGATCTGTCTCTGTAGAGCAGCTGAGGAGGTGAGCGCCCGCCTCAGGAGGTGTAGTTTCCCCGGTTTCGGGAGACCGCAAGTCTGTCCCCTCTTAGGGCTGGGCCAGTTCTGCCTGGCCGGGGCGTGACCCTCCTTCTCCGCCCTCCTCTTCAGCTCATCACTGTCTACAGCCTGCCTGGCATGGACCCTGACTGGCTCATTGGCGAGAGAGGCAACAAGAAGGGCAAGGTCCCTGTCACCTACTTGGAACTGCTTAGCTAAGCAGGCCCCCTCCCAGGCCCCTGCCCATTCTGGCCTGGGCAGGAGAGGATGGGTGCAGCCCTGCCACTTGTCTTGTCTGTTGGTGACCCAGCTGCTCAGGGTGGGGAAACTAACCCCATCCCATCCCGCCCCCGGTCCTCCAGCTGCGAGGGGCCCCAGAGGCTGAACGCTCCCGGCCCCTCCCCCAGCCCTGCTTCTGACCTGGTTCTGGAGATCCCACCCGCACCCCCCCACCACCATCGCCGCCTGCATCCCTGAGCGCCCCAGCCCTCCCGGCTCCTGCTAAGGAGGGTGGGCCTGGCTGCAGCAGCTGCACTCAGCGCCTAGGCCCGTGGGGGTCAGTGCAGATGGCCTGAGGAAGCCCTGGGGCGCACCCTGGGCGAGGGAGCTCCTGCCTTTTAGTTGCCAAAAGCAGCCAAGGGGGAAAGGCAGGCAGGTCTGTGGCAGGCCTGGGCACTGGTTGTCGTCCCCTCTGGATGAGCTGGAGCAGAGGGGAGCCTGGCAGGAGAGGCGGGCCTGGGCCATGGAGTGGCATCTCCCCGGTGCTACCCTTCCCCTCCCATACAGCTCAAGCCAAGTATGGTGGCTGCAGCCTGCACCTCTCCACACTCACTTTTTAACTGATCTTTTTACTCTGCCTGTGTGCTTGCTCTCTAGCCAGTGACAAATAATAAACCATCCTTCGTGTGCATGTTGCCTGAGCTCCGGTCGGGTCGCGGGCCTCACAGGTGGGAAAGGGACGAGGAGACTTCACATCTGCACCACCCCTCCTTCTGGGGGGAGGGCGTGAGGTACAGAGAGAGCAATGCGCCTGCTGTGGGCCCCTCCCAGAGCACTAGGGCAGAGGGAGTGAGAGCTCTACGGGCAAAGCCAGCGCCTCCCTTCCCCCCACGCTGCCTGTGCTGCTCAGGAGGGAGTGCTGTTCTACTGCAGCTGTGTAATCTACGTTTTTTTCTTTGGGTGGGGGTTTGTTTGGGCCACGCCGTGCAGCTTGCAGAATCTTAGTTCCCCAGCCAGGGGTTGAACCCAGGCCCCTGCAGTGGAAGCACAGGGTCCTAACCACTGGACCACCAGGGAAGTCCCATGAAGCTGCATAATAAGATGTTTTGTTCCTAAGAAAAACTTGGCCTAAAATCGGGCAGAGTGGAGTGGACTGTAAAATTTGCCTGATAGTTTAAGCTTGAGTAATTGACAGCTGACAGTGCTTCCCAGGGGCCCGGCATTGAGCCAAGCACGTTCACGTGTATTCTCGTGTCGTCCTCGCAGATGAGGGAAGAAGAGATCAAAGTCACCTCCGCAAGGTTCCATAACTGGCAAGTGGCCACGCAGG
This sequence comes from Balaenoptera physalus, assembly GCF_965194825.1. NCBI lineage: Eukaryota > Metazoa > Chordata > Mammalia > Artiodactyla > Balaenopteridae > Balaenoptera > Balaenoptera physalus. Next base: position 7,136,093 of record NC_138886.1, read on the forward strand.
GACTCTAGCCCAGGTCAGTCTGGTTCCAGAAACTTCAAGTGGTACCTCTGGGCTACAAGCCAGGTTTTAGATTAAGGCTTGTGGCCGGGCCCAGAACTCTGTGATTATGTCCCAAGGAGGCTAGAGGCTAGAGGCTGGTGGGCCCCACCGCCGGGCCTTCTGAAGTGAGGGGGAGGCACAGAGCTATAAATAGAAGCAGAGCTTCAAGGAAGGCTTTACCCGGTGGTGAGTTCAGCCAGCTGTAATTGGAGGTGCATGGTAGGGGTCTGGGACAAGACCTGGGCAGGGGCCAAGGTGGAGGAATCTGAGCGCCCACCCAGCACCCGTAACGCCAAGACGTGAACGGAGGAACGTTTGTTTAATCAGCTCAACGGTGGCTATCTCACCTTCCCCAAACCTCCACTCCACTCTGGGCCCTCGGCCGAGGGAGGCGGTTCGATGCTCTGAGAGCTGGCTAGTCCTTGGGCTTTGAAGGTACACCCCACACGGTTGTATATAAACAGTATTTTAATATTTGTATAAATAGACCACAATATTACCCAAAACTGCAAGAACAGAGTGTGGAAAACAGATTCTCAAACCCGTGCGTACAGCCTCTCCTGGCTGCACGTGACACTGGCTCCCCCATCTCTCCCCTGGGCCAGGGTCAAGTGCTGTGGGGAATGCTTGAAGGAAAGGAATACACCTCTTGGGGGCATTCTGAACATGAGACTGAGCGCAGCAGACACGTGGCTCCCCGCTGTTGACCTCTTGATCTATTACAAAAATAACGCTGGGGGCTGGTGGCCGGTGGCTGGAGTCGTGGCTACTCTGGGGAGGGTGACAGGAGCTGCTCTCAGCCCCATACAGGCCCCTCAGGCCAGCAGCACCCCTGCTGCCCAGGGCTACCATGCAGGCTGGTGGAGGGTGGAAGGCGGGCGGCGGGCCGACGCCCTATCTCTGCACGTGTCGGACAAAGGCCTGCACGAGCTGGATCAGAGGCTCCTGACTCTCAGGGCTGACCTTGGAGAGGGAGGTGGCCTTGCCCTGAGGCGAGGGAAGGATGCCAGCAGCAGGGGAGCTGGGGGCTCCCCGGCGGAAGTAGCGTGAGAGGCTGGAGAGCAGAGTGCTCTGCAAGAGAAAAAGCACCTGATGAGGCCCCGCGCCCCCCACCCTCAGGGCTGGCCACGGGAAGTGGGGGGCTGGGACCTCCTGGGGCCGCTCCCCAGTGGCCCCGCCCCACCAGGCAGGGCCCCCTACCCATCCTACCAACTCTGAGCTGAGCTCCTGCTTCATCCGCTGCTTGTCCCGGGGGTGCACAGCCGGGTCCCTAAGGTAACGTGTTGCCTGGGAGATGAGCAGGTAGAAGCAGTTCTCCATGGTAAACATCAGGAGGGACCTGGAGAAGGGCAGGTTTGGGCGCTGCTGCAGAGAGGGCCAAGCCGGCAATGTGCGGTGGGCCACTGAGCCAAGAGGAGAGCCAGCCCAAGACTGCCCCAACCCCAAACCAAATCCCAGAAGGAGGGCTTTCTTACTTCAGTGTTCTGGTCCCTTCCGCTTGTGTGCTGAGCCCCACTGCCTGGGTAAGAGACTCCTTTTTCTTGTCCAGCTGGAGAAAAAGAAACGGGGGTTAAAAAAATAAGGTAACAGTAACAGCTCCAACTCAACTTGAGAGCTTCCATTTTGCAGAGCCTATGCTAAGCTATTTTATCAGTTATTCATTTAAGTCTCACTCTAATTCTTACAGGTCGGCTCTATCACACTCACTTTATGAAGGGAAGGCTAGCTAGATAAACGTGCCCAAGGTCACAGTTAGGAAAACTGGGAAGACTTGGGTTGAGGGGCCAACTTACCTCTCCAAGCATGTTTAGGGCCACGTTCACTGTGGCCAGAAGGGTCCCAAAAGAGGGGGCCACTTCGGAGTCAAAGGTGGGAGTGGTGAAGCTCAGGGCAAACAGGAAGTCGTATTCAGCGAGGTCCAGGGACTACAAGGCAAGGCAAGATGAGAGCGATATAGGGCCCCACAGGACCCAGGCAGCTCTTGGTGCAGAGCAGGGCACGGCAGAGCCTTCACGGCTCCACTGGAGGCTGGTGGCACAGCGTGGCTGGTACCTGATCCAGCAGGATCTGGCACACGTCGGGGGTGAAGTGGCGCAGGGCCGCCAGGGTCCTGCTGAGGATCTTGAGGAGCCCGTACTGGACGGTGTGCAAGGCCCGCTGCTCCGAGGCCTCTGTGTCAGGAGTGGGCTGCTTGGAGGAGGAGCAGGAGGGGGCAGCTGTAGGTGGCCGCTGAGCTCGGGGGGTGACAGCCGAGGGGATGCCCTCCCCGTTTTTGTTCTGGGGGGGAGACAAGAGATGGCTGGAGCCCACGGAAGCCAGGGGTGAGGCGGTCCAGGCAGCCGCGGCGGACAAGGGCTCAGTTACCTGCAGGTAGTGCTGCAGCATCTTGCGGCTGTGCAGGAGGGAGGTACAGGCCTGGCACAGGTAGCCCAGGTTTACCTGCAGCAAACCCAGGGGAGCGGTGAGGGGGAGCCTCGAGGCAGCAGCCCAACCAACTAGACCGACCATGCAGGTCTCTATGGTAACAACGCACTTCTCCGGCCCCCTGAGCCCCTCCCTACATTCTCTAGATCAAAATCTCACAGCCACCAAGCACACTCAACTGCAAACTGTGGGTCAACAGATGCCTGGACGGTTTCCCTGGGACCCAGCTAGATGCCAGGCACAGTATGAGGTCCTAAGTAAATAAGTAAGATGGGGATAATTTTCCCATCTTACAGAAGAAGAAAAAGGCTTAGAGAGAGGTGAAGTAACTTTGCCAAGTTCACACAACCAGCAAATGACAGGCCTGTCCAACTCCGGAGCCTATGTTCTTTCCCTGCCCCCCTCTTCGGCTGGCTCCCAAGTCCTGTTCTAAGGGATGCGAACCAAGGTCGATCCCACAGAGCCCAGGTTCTCAACCTATGAGGCTGCCCTATCCTGTGGCGGGAAAATTCAGCTCCAGAGGGAGCAATGTGAAACCAAACCCTGTGCTACCTAAAGAAAAAGCTCACATTCCAGCAACAGGCCTGCGATTCACTCCCCGCCCCATCCCCTCTGAGCATTTCCCCAGACCCTTCAAGAAGCAGGTCTGAGGCCCCACCTGGACGTCCCGCATAAGCTGAGGCAGGTGGAAGTGCCACTCCTTCCTGAAGCTGGAGAGCTGCAGGAGGAAGCCCACGGTGTGGTCCGCCTCCTCCAGGCACGCCAGACTCTGCACCGTCCTCACCGCATTGAGGCACTGGGAGGGGGGACACGGGGAAGGATGGGGTGACTCAGGGACCTGCCACACCTGCTCCCGCCCTCCCGCGGGGAGGAGAGGTCCTCGGCCCACATACGCTGAGGTGGCAGCGTTAACAGGTGGCGGGACGAAGCGGTTTCTGACTAAGCGGTTTCTGTCTGAGCGGATCCCAGACGGTTCCCCTCCCTCAGCAGGGCAGCCACACTGCTCGGCCTGTCAGCCAACAGTCCTTACGGCATCTCAGAAGCGGGAGCACTGGCACCGCTCAACTGCCAAGCCTCAGCCCCGAACAGCCCAGATGACCTTGAACCCCAAGCCCCGACCCCAAAGATGCCAGCAGCCCCTCACCTGTAAGGCCCGCTCCTGGTGAACCCCCACGAAGTCCAGGGCCTCGGTCAGGAAGTTGTAGCGCAGGGTTTTGAGGAGCCGCTCCATCAGGGACATGGACAGGCGGTAGACACCCGGCCAAGAGGGGGCATCCAGGGACTTCCGAGAGGTGCCGGGCGTCTGAGACAGAAACAGCAGACACGATCACGACAGCGCCGAGGAACCCAGCTGACAGGTAGAGCAGAGCCTCCTTGCAGCCCAGCAGCTAAGGCAGCCTGGCTGGTCCGAGTAGAAAAGCTCCTGGAATGGGCACCAGCAGGGCCAGACGCGGTCCGAAGCCAGCAGTTACAAGAATCCTAGGTTCTAGACCCGCGTCCGGCACTAACTAGCTGTGTGAGCTTCTCTTGCTAGAGGTCGGTGTTGGGGGCGGGGAGGATTCTGCACCATCAGTGCATGAACTAGGCCACTGAAGAAAGCAACTTCCGGGGCAAGTGAAAGCCCCAAGGGGGGCTGGGGAGGTAGTAGCAGGCCACTGGCACTCACCTGCACTGTCCCATTGGTGCTGAGCTGGTACACACTCAGGAGGGGCAAACAAATGCTCTGGGTGATGCCGGCTCCAGCCACTGCTGTGGCCCCCTGGGAGGGAAAGATGCAGAATGAGATGGAAACTGTCACTGCAGCCGCCCCACCCAAGGGCAGGTGGAGGTCTTGGGCTGGGAGACTCACAGGCGGCGTCAGAACCCACCCAGCACAAACAAAGAGGCTCCCTCGGGCTTGCCGCCTACCTGCTGGGTGCGAGCCAGGGTGAGGAGCAGGTGCAGCGCGGCCTCGCTGAAATGCAGGTTCTGCTTCATGCGAAGGCTCACCTCCAGGGTGGTGAAGAGGGTCGGCAGGAGGGGGAGCCTGCGGGTCACCTGCAGCCACGAGTCGCCATCCTCGTCCACCTCACACAGCTCCTTGGCCAGATGCAGGCCCAGGACACACACCTGCTGGGGCCCAGGGGCAAAGATGGGTGAAAGGGAAGGAGGCAGTGCAGGGGGAGGAGGAAGGGGAGGAAGAGGACGGACCTCCCCCGGTCACCCCCGCCTCCGAGCGAGCCGGCTGAGACAGGGCTCCAGCGCCCGTGTCCCGCAGCTCTGACTCTGCCCTCCCCGCCGACCCCAAACTGCCATCAAGCCGTGTCAGCGCACCTTCCCAATCCCACCAGCCGAGCCCGCTGCTGCGTGGAGTCGAAGTGGCCTCCCCTCTAGCCGCACCACTGCAGTCGCCTACTGAGTGGCCCTTCACTCCCTCTGGATCCTCGCTACTCCATTCTTCATCCCAGTGGCTTTTCACACTTACTGTTGACCACAAGCCACCCAAAGTAATAATATGTTTTACACTGCGCTCCGTATAGGCGTACTTACATGTTTGCATTAAACCTACCCTTACCTCCTGCAAAGCACACTGATATTTTCGTTTACGTTTTATCCTACTTCATTTAAAAAATGCTGGTTGTAACCAAATGAGCTCAAGACCCATTTGTAGGTCCTGACCCACAGTTTGAAATATTGTTCTGTACTACATCCAGCACACTTTCTAAAGTACAAATCTCATCTTTTCTCTCCCTTGCTTAAAATCCTTAAATCGTTTCCTATTTCACTTAGGACCCAGACCAAAGACCCTGACAAGGTCGCTGGTCATCTAGCCCCCAGCTCTCCAGGCCCCACTTCATCTTGGCTCACACCAGATGACTGTTACCCACAGCTCACTACACGCTGTCCTCGCTGCCCGAAGCTCCCCTGCTCCCGTGGCCTGCGCGGCTCTACCAGTTCTTTAAGTCACTGCTGAAAGGGCGCTTTCTCTCTGAATCCCTAGATGATGTGAGAACTCCATGCTGCACATTCTCCCTGTTTCACCCCTACAGGACTTGCCACAATGGAATTCTGACACATCTCTGCACAGTCTGATTTATTAACTTTCCCCATCAGGCTGTGGCTGTCTTGGTCACTAATCACCCTCGGGGCCTGGCACAGAGAAGGCAGCAGTTCATATCTGTGGATGCGTGTGGGAAGGACAGACAGGGTGCCCCCTCACCCCATCCCGCTGGTCCTTGTGCCGGGGCCGGGAGCAGTCGTCAGTTTCCATGCTGTCCTTGTCCTCTGTGGCACTGCCTGATGCCAGACTGTGGCGGGTCTGGTCGAAGAGTGCAATCACCTCTTCTTGGAGGGTCTCACAGACGTTCAGCACCAGCTGGGAGTACTGGGGGATGTCACTCACTGCAAAGCAGATGGGAGGGGACGCTGTCATGCTCACCAAGGCATCTGTCCCACGGGAGGGGAGGAGAAAAAGAGTTTTCCTGAAGATAAGAGTTCCGAGACCAAAAACTCAAGCCTCACAGGAGAAACGTCTGGCTCTGAAGTGGAGGAAGCCCTGTCCAGGCTGGCTGGCACAGGGGCCGGAAGACTGCTCCACTGGCTCCTGTCTGCCCCTCACCTCTCATCTCCTTCATCTGCAGCACCGTGATAAACGCTGAGAACACCTTGGCCTTGGTCTTCTCCATGAGTTGCTGGTCTGCCTGCAACACTCCCTCCAGGATCTCCGTCAAGGGTCTGAGGATTTCATCCACAGAACCTAACTCACTAGAAGCAACATGGAGAGGAGAGGGCGGGGAGGACACACCTCAGAGAAAGGCCACACACTGCCCTGCGCCCCCTCAGGATGCCCGCGGAGCAGTGAGCCTCACGTCAGGCGTCTGCCTGAGTCCCGCTCCCCACGAGGGGAGGCCAGCCCATTTCACACCCACTTCCTCCCCTTCGGGAAGGGTAAGGCAAGCGGCAGTAAAGAGGATGGGACAGGCCGCCCCTCCTGGCACAGGGCTCACCTCTTCCACTGCCGGAGAAGAATAAGCAGCAGTGTGCACATCATGGAGCCCAGGCGGAGGCAGTTCACGGAGGCGGGGACTAGGAGCTGAGGGGAGACGGCACACAGTTAACATCAGGCTTCCTATGAGCTGACGAGGAGGGAAGATGTGAGCTCCATCCATAGGCACCTTCGGCCTCAGGCCTTTCTTTCCCAGCAGCGAGCTCACAGAGGTGGGTCACGGGGAAGAGGCCAGGGGTTGGCACAGCGGCAGCAGGCCTCTGCCTCCCACTGCAGCCTCGGGCCTCCCAGGCCACTTGAGCCCTTTGACCTGACCACTCTTGCGGCTGCAGGCTTGTGAGCAGCTATTTGACCTCGGAGACCTTCTCCCTGGGAGGAATGGGAAATCTCCCAGACACACTTACTAACGCCTTGGTCCCATCGAGCACGTCAAGAAAGAGCTGGCGACGCACTGCAGAGTCGGTCAGGTGCATTATCTCCGCCTGCAAAGGAACAGGAAAAAAACGTCAGGAAAATTTCCCTGATTAAAATGGGGCTTGAGGGCCCTGCTGTTTGTCTACCTTAGCCATGGTCAGAACCAAGCCTTCAAGGCTTCCCAGTGGAACCCATCTAGAAACACAAACTCCTCTACAAGGCCTGGGAGCCCCTTAGGATCTGGTCCGCCTGATTTTGGTATCATCCCCGTTCTGCTCACTCGACTCCAGCCCTACAGGCCTCCTTCCTCCTCCGTGAATAGGCCGAGCTCTTCCCACTTCTGGACCCCTGCATCTGTGACTCTGACTGCCTAGAGCACCCTCTGGAAGGTTTCTCACACACTCAGGCCTCAGTGTGGACAGCACCTCCTCAGAGAGGGCCTCCCGACCACTCCTATCCTCCTTTAGCAGTCACTATCATAGCATCTTTTTTATATATATATATATATTTTTTTTTTTTTTGGCTGCATTGGGTCTTTGTTGCTCTGTGGGGTCTTTCTCTAGTTGCGGTGAGCGGGGGCTACTCTTTGTTGCGGTGTGCGGGCTTCTCATTGAGGTGGCTTCTCTTGATGCGGAGCACGGGCTCTAGGTGCACGGACTCTAGGCGCATGGGCTTTAGTAGTTGTGGCATGTGGGCTCAGTAGTTGTGGCTCGCGGGCTCTAGAGCGCAGTCTCAGTAGTTATGGCGCATGGCCTTAGTTGCTCCGCAGCATGTGGGACCTTCCCGGACCGTGGCTCGAACCTGTGTCCCCTGCATTGGCAGGTGGATTCTTAACCACTGCACCACCAGGGAAGCCCTACCACAGCATCTTGGTTATTTCCTTCCTAGTGAACTACCACAATCCCAAACTGTATTTCTTTGTTCACAATTTGCCTCTCTCATGGGCCACCTTCCATGAGATCAAAGACCGTATTTGCCTTATTCACTGCTGCATCCCAGCACCTGGCACACAGTAAGCATTCCATTACTATCCATTAAATGAATGAATGATCAATGTCCTGGACTAAACCAGATAGGTTCCCTAGGGGAAAAGAGGATGGTGGGATTTTCAGAGCTGCAATTCAAGAACTGCTGCCCAGGTAGGACCTAAAAGGCAGGTGACACACAAATTACTGCCTGGGGAATCAATCATTCCCCCACGATGGTTGAGCCTTTTGTTGTGTCTGTAGTCTCAGGGGTCCAAAACCACTCTGTCACAGCCAAGCTCCAAGGCTGTGGGCAGTCTGGCACTAGGGAACAAGTCATGGACGATGTAAGAGTGTGCCTGGAACAAAGGGCATCTATTAAGCTGAAGTTAGTAATGAAATCAAGATAGTAATCTGGATTCCCTAAGGCAAAATAGGTCAATATCAAGTCCTTACTCCACAGCATGGTGCTGTCAAAGCGCTCGAGCGCTCGCGCGCGCGCGCGCACACACACACACAAAAGCCAAGGAAAAATGCAAATTCTTCCCAAACGTTAACTCTCTCTCTAAAAACCAATGCTCTGTAGACACACGTTGCAGACACAACGGTCTCTGCTCTTTTTCTAAGAAGACCAGGAAATGCCGTTTCTAGAACCAATGAAAACCAACTGTTCCCTAGAGAGGGTGCTGCTGCAGTCGTTGCAGCTACCTGCTGACTAGTCAACAAATATGTACCCAGCGTCCACAGGGCACACAGCGTGAGAAGGCCAACTATCCAGGTGCACAAGAGGTGGATGAACGAAGGGAGCCCCTGGACCTATCCAGGGCCGCAAAGGTGGCTATAGGAGGGTTTTATGAATGTCTGAAGGGATTTAAAATGACTTCTCTTAACTTTAAGGGTCTCTTGTTTGCCCCAAAGCCCTCAAACACCCCATATTTGGCACAGAACCTGTTACATTTTAGCTCTCAGAGAAAAACCCTGATTCATTCTTTATCCCAAGGGGCTATATCTGCTAGGCATCCCAGCATATCGTTGCTAGGATACCAAAGTGAAAACCGCACCCCAGGAGGTTCTTACGTGACTGGTGGCGATGATGAGAAACATCCTCCAGGCGGAGACCAGCATCTGATACTCTACCAGGGAGGTGCAGCTGCTGCCCTCTGTGTCAGCCGTGTGAACTGCCAAGGACTTGACATACCCTGACCAGTAGGCAAAGCGTTTCTCACTGGAAAATTTCTCGAGTGTATCTTTTAAAGATTGGTCTAATGAGCCCCTATGGTGTCGAGAAAAAACAAAACCTACAGTTAGGTTTTAAAAGCAGATGGGAACGTGATGGGCACAGACTGTTCCTGAGGCAGAGAAAACCACCTCACATGGGCTTAAAAGCAGACGGCTCCCGATCAGCTCCGATGTGTGGGGCTCACACTTCTTGCTCAATATAATGGGTTAGGCTGAGGCCTTTTCTAGGATTCCTCCTCCATAAAATCCCGAGCACATGGAGTTGGCTTCACAATAACTCTTTCCGACAATCATAAATGCCATCAATGGACTGGCCAGGGACACAGACCAGTGGCCCTCCATAAATGGCTCCAAACTAGCTCTCTCCTCTGCCTTGGCTCATAAAGCCGTGCCCTCAGCCGTAGACTACCATGGTCCCCCCGCCACAAACCTCTAATTAAAATCTCAAAAGGGGAAAGGACTCACTTAACTACATAGTATATCTCCAAGCAAATTATCTTCATGATTAGGGCACAGGTTTCCAGGATGCTGGGCTGTGGAGGGGGAGAGCAGAGAATCATGAGAACCTCTCCCCTGGTGCCCCGCCCTCCCACAAGGGAACAGAGCAGGGACCCGACACTAGAAAACGAGAAAGCACATTCCCTGTCGAATGTGAGTGGGCATCTAACTTGCAAGAGCAGAAGCGTCAGATCCACAGTGTCTCCAAGTGAGTGGAGACCACAGAGCCAGCAACACAGAGCAGGGCATGCCACTCTCCTTCCCAGAGCAAGACAGCAAAGGGAGAGGAGGCAAGCACTTCTCTGAGAGAGAAGTTTCTAGTGAAGAAAACATTCTGGTTGTTTAATTAGGGGAGGAGTCACTTTCCACAGCTCAGTCTCACAGCCCAGCCTTGACTCCCAGGGACTTTCAGTCACCGTCCCTCCCTCCACCACTGCTCACCTCGGATGTTTCTGAGGGAGGAGAAAGGGTTCCAAATAGTGGACTGGTTAAATTCTCCCAGAACTTGGGTCTAAAAAGAAAATACATGTTGGCAATCACATGTTCTCTTATACCCGGTCCCTTCTCCTCTCTCCACCTCCCCTTGGTGGTTACTTCTCCACATTTTATCGCTCCCACAACCCTAACATCTGCTGCGTGGGCTGCTTGCTCCTACATAAACATCAAGGGTTCCATGGACAAAACAGGCTCCAAGAGAAGAGCGTGCTCCACTCAGTCCAATGGCTTGAGTGAGCCACTCTCATCTGAATCTACCGTTTCTCACGAACGATGGTTTTGGGGCGTTGGCAAAAGGCAGAAATGCAAAAGGTGGAAACTCTAAGGTAAACACATCAGAGTAAAGGTTACGCCTGCTGGTGGCAGCTTTAAAAAGAGAATAAACTCCCACACACTGACCCAGGCACTAAGCACTTTTATGCATATGCCCAGGGACCTGTCACAACAAATCTCTCAGAACGATTGTTACCCCATCTTACAGACAAGGACATGAGCTCTGGAGGTTAAGTAACTCCTGGAGACAGACTCACTTGGTTCTGAGGACCAGCATGGCACTGTCCCGACGGTCCTGCCACAGGGCATGCAGAAAGGCAATGGCTGCACGGTGCAGCAGTGGTGGGCACCAGTAGCGATCCTGCTGCTGGGAATCAATCAGCTCCAGCACCACATGGAGACAGCTCCACACCCCAAGGCTGAATTCCTGCAAGAGGGGCAGGCGAGAGTTCAGCCCCACAGCTTCTGCCATTAACTGGACCCACAGAGTCCAGCACCCACCTCCCAGCTTCATCCCGGGTGCAGGCTCACCTTGGAGCCATCACTACCATCCTTCACCTCCAGATTCAGAAACAGTTCAATGAGGCCTGGCTGCGTCTCTACGGCAACTGTGAGGAATTCCAGAATCATGACTTTGATGCGCATGTCCTCAATCTTGCTCTGCAGTCGGGTCAGGAAGGCATCACGGATGGCAGCCGCATCATTGCCCAGGCAGGCGTATACTGACATTGGGGCCACCTGGTGGAGACCGGGACACACAGGCTTAGAGTTCTACCTCCAGAGAAACCTCAACAGACTCCTGAAGAAAGGTGCTGAACAACTCTCGGAAAATGCCAGAAAGGGAAACATTCAGATGGATAGCTCTGGGTCAAAAGAGACATCATTCCAAACTACAGCAAAAGATGCCCAACGATTCCCAGAAGAAATAGTAATCAACATAAAAAGATGCATAACCTCTCTCATGGTTAAATAAATACAAAGTTAAAAAAAAGATATTGATTTGTCTATTAGATTAGCAAAGATTAAAAAATTGATGAAGCCACTGTGGCAAGGATACAAGACTTGGGTTTTAGGAGCATAAACTGTTACAATCCTTTTTGGAGGGTAATTTCAAAATTTCTAATAAAAATTAAAATGTCCATTGATATCTATCTAATTCTTAGGAACTGTAAACAAAAGTTTACAGAGTTCTATGGATAAGAATGTTCACTACAGCACTGTTTAACACTAAGACAAAAAATAGCCCAAATAAATTAGGATGCATCCATTCTATGGCATGCCGTGCAAGCATTAGAGAATGAAGTAGCTCCAAATGTGCCCACACAGCAAGACTGCAGGATATCGTGTTAAGTGAAGAAAGCTAGACACAAAACAGTATGTATCGTGGAATTCTACTTTTGGAAAGAACAAAAGCTCACACCAAACATCCCTAAATATATAAGCACAGATAAGAAATCTGGAGCAATGCGTACCAACCTGCTCATAGGAATTCTTGGAATGAGGAGATCATAGGCTACCTTAACTTTCTATGTTACATTTATCTGTAACATTTAAATAAACATTTTAAAATGAATTTGTATGTCTTTTATAAACAGGGAAAAAAAAAACCTCTCATAAGACACAATTTGCGTGCGTGTGTGTGTGTCTTTATGGCTACATCACTTTAAAAGTCCAAGTTAGCTACTTCTCTTGGGAGAAAGCAAGAGTGGTCTCAAGCAGAAAGTCAGTTTTCTGGGGCTTTGACTCGTTAGGTGGGATCCTACCGTGGCCAGACGTTTCAGTAGCTGGATGGCAAGACGTGGCAAAGCAGGGTCGTGTTTGTGGTAGATGTATTTGGCAAGAACAGCAATAAGGTTGTTCCCATGGGCACCTGAAGAAGTACAGGAAACAGTTTAGACACCAAAGCATGCCTGATTCAAGCTCTTAAGAGAGCCTTCTGTTCAAAAAGGCTCATATATGTGAGGGAATTTACTCTCAAGTACTTGGAGGGCCAGAGCAAATCTAGGTGGCTGTATCATTCTCGTTTTTCAGTAGCCAAGGGGACAGGCAGGATTGGGGGTAAACAGCTCAATCCAATTCATTAAGAGCAGAAAAAGAGGGACTTCCCTGGTGGCGCAGTGGTTAAGAATCTGCCTGCCAATGCAGGGGACACACGTTCGAGCCCTGGTCCAGGAAGATCCTACATGCCATGGAGCAAATAAGCCCGTGTGTCACAACTACTGAGCCTGCGCTCTAGAGCCTGTGAGCCACAACTACTGAAGCCCACGAGCCACAACTACTGAAGCCCACGCGCCTAGAGCCAGTGCTCTGCAACAAGAGAAGCCACCTCAGTGAGAAGCCCGCGCACCGCAACGAAGAGTAGCCCCCACTCGCCGCAAAGAGAGAAAGCCCACGCACAGCGACGAAGACCCAACACAGCCAAAAATAAAAAAAAATAATAGATTAAATAAATCAAAAAAAAAAAAAAAAAGAGCAGAAAAAGATACATTTTTAAGAAAACATCCTTTTAACAAATAGGTTAGGAAAACCTAACCACATCACATTAAAGTGCCATCACATTAAAGCATGGCACTGAAATGCTAAAAATCCCAAAATGATACAGCTCAAAAAAGGTCGTAGACGTTACCCAAACGTCTACTTGAAAATGAGGAAACTGGGTCCCAAAGAGATTAAATGAGTAGTTTAAGGTCAAAGAGTAATAACAGTCAATACTAAACAGGTACCAGGTTTTACAAGTAGTAATTTAATCTTCATTATAATCTCATAAGGTAGATACTGCTATTATCCCCACTTCATAGATGAGAAATCTGAAGCACAGTTGTTTAATTATGTGCCCAAGGTCAAAGCTGGTTGAAGTCAGAATTTGAACCTAGACAGTCTAACTTGAACATGTGTTCTTTACTATTATTCTGTCATCAATAGGAGGCAGAGATGAAGTATGATACAGTCTTCTTATTTCTAAGTCCAGGATGGGAACTGGTGATCATCCCCAAATTTCCTCAAAGAGTTCATCAGAAAATATTGTTGACCTCTAAAAACACAGCCTGAAGTATGTACTTATGGGCAGAAATGCTGCTGAGTGGAAGAAAATTACATACCATGTTGTGTGAGAGCCTGTTCCAGGGGGGACACCACATTAGAAGGAGGTTTCAGCCGAATAACATTGTTGGTGACAGAGAATGCCAGTTTCACCGTCTTGATCAGCAGCTGGCCCTGCCCTTGGCCCTCTGCCCCATCACTAGGGTGCCAAATGGAAACCAAAGTTGATTCAGACAACATGACTTCATTCGCAATATATGTGCTCTCATGAATTAGATTCCAACAATAATCCCAGAGTTCAACAGCTTCTTTTAGAGGCCCCAGTCCAAACTAGGAGAGAGGAGGAGCGATCAACTCCCTTTGCTATGTGCCAGTCTACAGAGCAGCCACTAGGTTATACAAAGACTATGCCCTAGGAAGAACAATGTTGTCTTTCTTATGCTGAAGTTCTTACAACATGCAGGCACAATAAAGATCAACGGTGGAAGGCGGCAAGGGAGGCCTACCTGCGGGGCTGAGCAGCCATCACCATGTCGATGGTGTCCACGCCGATGCCCATGACATTGACCACAGTCTGTCCTGCTTCTGTATAGGCCAGGCTGCAGATGCAGAGAGACTGCAGACTCGGGGTATGACTGGAAGACAGACGTGTTCTGAGTTACCGGGGAGCTGCCAAATTTACTACTGGAAGGAAAGGGTATTGTCCAAACCTAAACAATTGGACATTAGTGATACAGACCAGCTCTCGCTGCCAGAGGAAGCCACTCTGATTCCTTTCCTTAAATAGACCCTGAGAAACAATCTAAATGTCCATCAATTAATGGATATGCTTACTGAAATGAATCATAATTAATCCATACAATGGAATGCATGGAACCATTAAAACAAGACAGATCTATATGTAGTGGCATGGAAATAAAAGGTACAGAGTTAGTACAAGCAGAGGAAAAAACCTAGAAGATACACATTAACTTGTTAATAGTCCTGTTTCCCTATGAACATGCATAATTTTTGTAAAGGTCTCTGTGTGTGTGTGTGTGTACAATTTCACTGGGAACAACCTTGTTCCCATTTCATTTGCTCTTCTCTCTTCATAGGGAGAAAGGAGAAACAGCCTGGTGGAAAGCAAGTCAGAACCCAGGAGCACTGAGCTCTGGGCCTAACCAAGTTGAGTACTCTGGAAGAATGAGCTAGCTCTGCACAGCAGAAGCCTGTGTCTTCCCTTGCGGACTGGCAGCATCCGAGAGTACCGAGCGCTAGCAATCACCCGCCTCCTACCTGCTGTGCAGGTCTGTTTCATGACACAGGTTCAGTATTGCATGAATCAGCTCCAGGATCAGGCAACCTGGACTCCAGAAAAGACAGAGGAATGACGCGGCCTTGTGTGATGAACCTTATCCCAAGAACAAGAGAAAAATCCAGGGAACCAGCAATTCCTCCCATCCTCCCTGCCCATGCTTTCCTTACCAATCTGTTCTCTCACTCCATGGGAGTTGTACCGCCACTTGTGGTAACTCGGCAGCATCTCCTTCAGCACAAACATGACACAGGGCACCAGCCCTTGGCTCTGGGTACTACCAAGCTGCCCCTACAAGAAACCATGCTGTGAGGGTTTATGCCACTTAAAGATAAGTCATTTTGTCACTAGAGATTTAATTCCAAAACCATAGGTCCAGAGGAAATCTGGGCAAACCTTGGCCATCAGTGGAAAAAAAAAAAGAAACATCAGAATACTCTAGTTCAACTGAATCCAAGTTGTAGGTTTCTCTAGAACAGAGAAAGGGACTAAAAAGACAATTTGACAATGTCACAAAAGGCACCTACAAGAAAGAGAGGGATGAAGGCTAAATCTGAGTAGAAGAGAGGTCTATCTTAAACACAGAGGATATAGGACTGTTGATGATGGAGAATGCCAGTTTCACTGCCATGATCACCAACCACTCCCAACCTCTACCCCATCACTCGGCTATCAGAAAGGAGATCTGACACTCCAAATTCTTTGTCCTAATATTACTTGTTACCAACAGCTTCCTTATCTTAAAAACGGGGCTTCTTTATATAAACATCAATATCTATAGCCCTACCTGTACATAGGATTGTTTCTATCTTTTTAAGCATTCACTGATTGACTGACTCCTGCAGGCAGGAAGTGTGCTGAGTATTTTTCATGTGTGGCCCTCTCAACAACTCCATGAGGCAGAGATATTTATCATCCCAGTTTAGAGAGGTTCTAAGAAATTCAGTACTTGCCCAAGGTCATGCAGCTAGTAAGTGGTCAACCTGAAATGTAAACCTAATTCTGACTCCAAAATCTATGCTACACAAGTATTTTTCAAAGAGAGCTGTGACCCATTAGTGGATTGTGAGATAACTTATTAGAAAACATCTGAGTGCATCTTGCATAGTAAGAGTAGTGTTGTACTGTGAAACTCTGCTTTAGAAGTAAACATACAATGTGTATCCTGGGATATGATGTAATGTGTACATATTACCCTGGGCTCTGTCAAAATAGCTTGAGAGTTGCTGCATTATACCATACAGCCTCTGAGTATTAAATAAGTTAACACAGATAAAGCATCTACTATAGAATCTGGCACACAATAAATACTCAATACACAGAAACTGTCATCACCATAACCTCAGGACAACTGGTCTAGCTGCAAACAAAATGACTCCAGTAGCTGGGGGCAGGGAAACTATTTCAGATGCTTCTATCTGATTAGATTTTACCTTGACAAGAGTGGTGATCAAGCGCAGAAAGGCAACAGTGACTCCATACTCGCCCTGGGGCTGTTCACTATTCATCAAGAGGTTTCCATACCCTCCAGCATTCATCCCCTCGGCACTGGGAAAAGACAGAGAGGCAGAGGGAAAAAAAGGTTTCAAAAAATTATAATCACAGAGCATTCTTCTTATTATTTAGATGGCTTGGGCATAAAATAGGAAAGCTCTGCAAAGGAATTAATCAAATCTAGGCTATTTAATACCCAGGGTAAGCATTAAAGACTTTATTGATATACAACCTCAAAAGTGAAAAATCAAATAAACATGAGGAAAACATCCTCGTATTGTAAGCAAAAGAAAGCAAGGAGAGAATGTTCAGGTAGTAAGATGGAGCCTGTGTATTAATAACTGGTCTACCAGGCAAGCTCGAGTGGCCATGAATCAAGGAAAAGTACAGAGTGACTATGGCTTAAAAAGGGGACGTTGAGCCTCTGGATCCAGAAACCTCTGGACTCTCTAGACTGGAAAGTTAACTCCCACGTACCTAAGGTGAATGAGAAATACCTCTTTCTCTCTCTGTCTCTCTCTCTCAGGCTTTGAAGACTGTGAACCATCAGTGCTGGCCTAAGAGGAAAGCAGCCTCTGTGCCCCAAGTCCCATCATCTCTTTTGCCTTGCCCTCACTCATTTCCGGTGAGAGGGCTGAACAGACAAGGAGCAAACGGGCAGAGAAGCATCTTTAAAACTAAGGAAGCTAGTTTAGATCTGAAATGTATATGGTACTCCCAGGGAATATACTCTAATCCCTAAGACCTGGCTCACCTAATCATCTGACTCATGTTGGAGACCTGGTGGGCCACGAAAGGTAAAAAGCCTGTGTGACGAAGATCAGTCCAGACCTGAGAAGGGAAAAGAAGAGTCAAATGTCCATGTGTCTTCAGGTATACACCAAGCGTGACATTTTTCGGCTGTTAGGAAGACTTGGTGTCTCACCTTTGCTGGGTTCCGGGCAGCCAGAACGGTCAAGCAATTGACACAAGAAGCAATGACATCCACAGGCCGGGAGATCACGGTCGTTAACCTGGTTGGAGAACAGTGCACTGTACTCAGTAAAATGAATAATACGACTTGTTCCATCACAAATATTTTCCAGTTCTCTCTTCCCAAATCCCTCCTGGCAGCAGGGATGTGAAAACAGGAAAGCCCTCAGCTGGGGATAGATACCATACCAGGGCTGTCCACAGTGGAACATGTGCGGACTTTAGCCCAGTGGAGTTACCAGATACTGACCGCTGCAGCAGCATGTAGATGCGGGACGTGATGGGCAGGAGACAGTCTGCTATCGACAGGTCTGTACTGATGACCTTATGGACCAGATCAATGATGGGTCTGACCCGCTGGCAGTGCTGAATCACATCTGAGGGGGAAGGAAGCTTGTGATCTCAATGAAAACAATTCCTTTAAGATCACTGAACAGGGACTTCCCTGGTGGCGCAGTGGTTGGGAGTCCACCTGCCAATGCAGGGGACGCGGGTTCAAGCCCTGGTCCGGAAGGATCCCACATGCCGTGGAGCGACTGGGCCCATGCGCCACAGCTGCTGAGCTTGTGCTCTGGAGCCCGCAAGCCACAACTACTAAGCCTGAGTGCTGCAACTGCTGAAGCCTGCGTGCCTGGAGCCTGTGCTCCGCAGCGGGAGAGGCCACCGCAATGAGAAGCCTGCGCACTGCAGCGAGGAGTGGCCCCCGCTCGCCGCAGCTGGAGAGGGCCCGCGCACAGCAGCGAAGACCCAACGCAGCCAAAAAAAAAAAGATCACTGAACAGTCTCTGAGACCCAGATGAACAAATTATGCTAATCTGGAAGGTTCTGAATCTTATCTTGAAATTCTCTATCTTCCAAATCCTCTAAGCATGTCCATTTTTCTTCCCACAGAGATGTCTCCCAAAGCTGACCTCACCTGCAGTGGAAACAACATGAAGCAGCATTTCAATCTCACAGGTGAAGAGGGTCCAGCTGCTATAAGAGTATTCCCAGCGTACCAGGTAGGTCCTATCGTCCAACATTACTTGGCCCACTGTGCCTTGAGGTATGCGAAGGTTGGTCTGACCCCCTAAGGAAGGGAGAGAGAGAAATTAGTCTAATAGGAAGAGGTGACTCCTATTACAGACAGCAATATTTAATCACACAGAGATGCATAGTTTCTATTCCTAGTATCCAACACTGCTACAGCTTTTTCCATTAAAAAGAAAAAGAAAAACAAAACCCCTCTCTTGTCATTGGGGAAGTGACTCTTTCCATGTGTCTGAAAAACAGCTGAGTGCAGAGTGGTTCTCCACTCAAATGATGACTATAGGAAGACCACCTTATGGGACAGTAGGTGCCTGGGTGACTGGGTAAGTCGGTAATGATGCCGAGATTAGGACAGTAAGGCTGTTACTCTTAGACACTGCCAGTAGGAAAGGAAATTGCTACAACATTTTTCTACAACTTAATTTGACATTACCATTCAAAACTTTTTATTATTTTTTTAAAATTGTGGTAAAAAAATACATAAAATATACCATTTTAACCATTTTTAAGTGTTCAGTCCAGTGGCGTTAAGTACATTCACATGGTAATGCGACCATCACTACCATCCACCCAAAGAACTGTTTTCATCTTGCAAGACTGAAATTCTATACCCATTAACCAATAATTCTCCATTACCCCATCCCTCAGCCCCTGTGACCACCATTCTACTTTCTGTCTCTGTAAATCTGACTACTCTAAGTACCTCATATGAGTGGAACAGTGTTTGTTCTTTTGGGACTGTCTTATTTCATTTAGCATCATGCCTTCAAGGTTCACCCGTGTTATAGCATGTGTCAGAATTCCTGTTCTCTTTCAGGCTGAATAATATTCCACATTTTGGCTCTTAGGAAGACTTGATGTCTCACTTATATATACCACATTTTTAAAAATCCATTTCATCTGTCAGTGGACATGCATTTTAAAATTTTATTGTATATACCCTTTTACCCACAATCCCACTTTGGGGATTCTATATACTAAAAATAAAAGCACTAGTATATAAAGGTATATGTCCCCAAAGCAGCACTGTTTATAGTGGCAAAAACCTGACACAGCCTAAATGTCCTCTGGAAGGGAAAAGATAAAAAATTATGGGACATCAAGAATAATTACATAGTTACTAAAAAGAATGAGTCAGATCCACATGTAATAAAATCAGTTCGCAGAATGAATTTGTGAGAGAACACAGAAATGTGCAAAAGGACACACACCAAACTCTTAACGTTAATCATCTGATGGAGACAGGTCTGAAGAGAGATTAGCTTTTTAAAATGTATCTCTGCATTGTTTCCCTTGTTATAATGAACATGCATTATTTTTGAAGTAAAACAATCTAATGATGGAAAAAAGTGAGAAACTAACTAATAATTTATCAGCAAATCAACAAGCACAGTGGAGAGGAGAAGGACCTGCTTTAAAGGCACCCATGTGAAATATTAAAACAGCAGTAAGGTCCACACAGAGGCCATGGAAAAGAGACAACTGAACCAGGGTCTGCCTATCTTACCAAGAGGGTAAAGAAGTTTGGGTGTTTGCCTCCGCCAGAGAGTTCCATCTTCATGGGAGATCACATCATGGGGCTTGTGCTTATAAAGTTCATTGTAGAAAGACATCTTATCCAAGAAACTATACACCTGCCAACACACAGGAAAAAAAAACTCAGCCACACATTTACCAGGGGGACATTTAAGGGGTCTTTCCCATCTGCTTTTCTGCTCTTTTAGCCAGACTGTGTGGCCAGCCAGACTGTGCTGACTCTCAAACTTCTTACAAACCCATCCCTGTGACTTTTCTTAGACTTGCCCCTGCACTCCTTGTCAAATCCTTATTATTCTTTAACACCCAAGTCAAGGCCCCCCTCACTCCACAGAGAGTTGCCTCTCCTGAACAGTATGGTCTTTACCACTCAGATGACATTAGTTACATACCACCTGGCTTTATTACTTATTTCTTAGACCCCTTACTCTCTTCCATCTAGATACTAAGGGACTTCACATTTTGTCTCACTCCCACAATACCTACAACAGGTACTTAATAAAAAGATTTAAATTTAATTTTATAGAACTGATGCACTATCTTTGGCATTTTTCATTCAACCTCAGACTAATTCTTGCCATGGCAATGAAATTTCAATGTGGAAAGCAAAAAGGATCCTAAAAAACATCTCCTACTCTATTTTAGGCATCTAACTGAACAACCTACCTTCTTGGCAGTAGACTTCCCTGATACGAGGGCTTGTAGCAATTGCAGGAGTGGGGAGAGGAGATGGGGAAACATTCCACATACACTGTCCAGAATGATCCCAAGACCAGAGGTTGGCTCCTATGATGGAAGGGTAGAAGTCACCGACCTTCACATTATCCATGGATTAACACATCTCTGAACTGCCCAGCAATCATAAGGGAAAGTAAAATTAATCCTTTCCTTTAGGTAGACATCATTCCTCTCTAATAATTTAAGACTTCCACGTTTCCACTGAAAAAGGCTATCAACAACTGATTGAGTCAGGACCTGAGGAGAGACTATTGCTGCCTCCAGTGACCTCTGCCGTCCTCTCCATAGGAAAACACCATTCACCTGTGCATGACCTGTTTCCACTAACGTGAAAAGCACCCACAACATGTCAGCAGATAGCACCACACACACGAGCAACATATCCTCAATCTGAATTTTGTTTCCCACCGGCTTCTCCCTGGAACACTGATTCTATAAGACTGGACAGCATCTCAGGAAAAAGAGGATAAGATATACAGGCAAATCAGTCAGGCCACAGTTTAAGGGAAAACATTTATTCATCAGCTGGACCTTGAGGCTTGAGGCTGTTAATGGTAAGACTAAGTACTGGTGAGAAACTGTTCTCTCCAAAGCCATATTCTTACTCTAAACCTGTTACAATATTCTGAAATTTCTTAAGACACAATTACAATCGCCCAGTGGTACGTTTAGGAGTTATAGCACTACTGGTGCCTGAGACTCTCAATGTAAAAAAAGAGTTGATGGGTAGGAGAGACAACACACTGGTTAATAATGTGGACTAGGGACTCAAGTCAGACAGAACTAGATCTTGATCTTGATTGTCTAGTTGTGACTAGCTTGGGCAAATCACTTCACATCTCCGAGCATCACATTTCCTCACACGCAAAATGGTGACGATAATAATACTACCCAATCCATAGATTTTTGTATAGATTATATGAGAAAATAGACTTAAAAGCTTAGTATAAGACCTATCACAACGTAAGTGTTTAATAAATTCTTCTGCTACAGAGAATACCATAGCATGGCTCCCTCTGACATACTTACTGTTCCCCAGAACAGTTCTGGAAGAGAAGGGTCTGCCAGGACTTCACATGCTGTGTCGATTACATCCTGTTGGGGAGGGAAGAAGAAAATGCTTATTTTCCCTAGTTGAACCAGTCCATCTTTTTTTAACTGTATTCTGTTAAAATAAAAACATGAATAATACCTTCATATAGTATGTCAGAAAGAATTCTGGGATTAAAAAGTAAGGGATGTAATCTTAATCTGTTGTATGATGTTAGGCAAATTAACCTTTCTGAACTTCAAATTCTAAAATGGTGAAACTATTATCTGCTTCACAGTTTTGTCATAAGGATTAAATGAGATAATGTACGAGAAAATGAACTGTCAAGTTTAAAATGCCATGTTAATGTGAGGTACTACTAGATTCAGCTAAACTATGCTCCTAGAGGTCAAGAATAACGCCTTTTTAAATTTTTCATCCCCAGCACCTGGCACAGAGTTTGGCACACACTGGGAATCTAGTGAAGGCTTATGAAATGATTTATTGAAAAAATTCCAAGTACTAGGACACCTGTAACCCCAAAATGTTAACACCAATACTCCAGGCATATAGTAGGGTCCAAATGTGACCAGAATTTTGGCAAAGGATGCAAAGCTTGTTCTATGCTCCTAGAGCTTTGGAAATTGAGTCTTTCAATTAACACCAATTTCTTTTCTCTCCAATGATAAGAAATATTCATTTTCATCAACTTAATCAATTTCTTCAATTTCCAAAATAAGTCACTCATCATAAATGAATACAATGACTTAGTTATAAAGAACTCCCCAAATATCATTTCCCACTGAAAGGAACCAGGGCTCCTTGGAGAAATGGCAGATTCCAGGTCTGGGGCAAGAATCTTCTAAGATAATTCTGCAAGATTTTGTCGTATCAGAAAGCAATAGAGCTATCAAAATGTGTAAGGGAAATGTCAAACAGATTCAGAAGCTAATCTGAAAAAGCTCTTACTGGCCAAAGATGGGGCAACCTGAGCCTAAGAATACTAACTGCAGAAAAACAACAAACAAACAAAAAATGAAAAAAGAATAATGACTGCAATGAATTAAAACACAGCTAATATGTTTAAATCCATGAGTTCACAATGCCATGTAAAAAATAAAAAAACCTCAGTAGCCAACTTGGGATGCTACTAAGGATGCTAGGGAAAAGCGGTGAATACAGGAGAAGAAGCGTGTACAGTACTCTATACCAGAGTATCAAATAGTTAACGAGAAAGAATTTCTTTTTTTTAATTGAGAAATAATTGAAATATAACATTATATTAGTTTCAGGTGCACAAGATAATGATTTGATATTTGTATATACGGTGAAACAAATTTCTTTTTTATAGCAATGTTCCAACCAGTAAACAAAAGAGGAAAGATAATAGAGTCAGAATAGTGCCATTCCGTAACTCCTAAGGAACTAATGGATCTAGACAATGATATGTCTTGTGGTTACCATAGTGGACAGCACAACTACAGACTAAAAGAAATTTGACAGACTTATCAACCAATAATGTACAGATCTTATTTATTTAGATCCTGATACAAACTTATGATAAACTTATGACATTTATAATTAGAAATTTGAACCCTGCCTTGATTATTTGAAGTTTTTTTTTTTAGATATGAGAATGGTTGTGAAATTTTACTAAAATATTCATATTTACTAAATGATGTCTGGGATTTGCTTCAAAATAACCAAGGAGGAAAGGGGCAGAAATGAATAAGATCAGCTGTGCATTGATAATTTGGAAGCTGGTGATGGGATCATTAGACAATTTTCGTCTCCTTTGGAATAACTTTGAAATATTTCATTTTAAAAAAATATTGCACAAGAGTATTAGCATCCACAGCTGTTTGGGACACATGCACTACAGAGTAAAAAAAATAGGTTACAAAACAGTATATACATTGTGATTCCATTCCTAGGGAATTATTATATTTTTATATTTGGAAGGGAACACATCAAAATGTTAACATATGTTATCCTGCAAGGTGGGATTATAGTTTTTTCTTTTTATCAGCACTTTCTAATTTTTTAATCATTAATATGCATCATTTTTATAATATAATAAGTGGAAAACAACAATAAACAAATCATACTTGAAGTAAATGGGTCTGTGTTATATCAGCTTCAAAGGGGTATCTTAGGAAGATGATTGCAAAGCGCGGCAGTGTAGACAGTCTCAAGAAAGCCAGAAACTGACCTGCTGATTGCCCAGTGTGTGCAGCTCCAGCGAGGTCAGAACAAAAGAAAGGAGTCCATAGACACACATACACGCGGTGCTAGTGGTACACTGTAATGACAAAGGAGTCAGTGGGTAATTCTGAGTGACACCACTCTTTTCTAGACTCAGCACAATCCCATCACATTAATATAGTCTCTGTAAACAAATGGGAAGAGAACCTGAGGCTTCGTAATTCCTAATTTGGTCCCAAGATCAGGAAGACAAAGGGAGAAAAGAGAAAGCAGGAACCATAAATATGACAACATAGTCAAGAATAACATCAAAAAGGAACCATTTTCAAAATGATCAAAGTTTTTGTGGGGAAGAAAACCACCTCCAGCCTACAAAAAGGATAGAGTCTCTATGTGTTGGTATGAATGATGCAGCTGCCTGAACTGTCACCGAGATAAATCAACCAGTGACAACAAGTTGGCTGAGGTTTCCTTTAGCATGTCAAAACAAGCTGATTAAACTGTGTCACTCAAATTAAGTCCCAACACAAGACTCAAGAGAATTTCTAATTCATCCTGTACAGTTGAATGAATAAGCCCCCCAAAAAGATTTCTCCAGTCATTATGACCAAAGCTATCTTCTAAGAGATACTAAATGGCGCAGCATAACATACTGGCAAAGAGTCAGACATAGTTCAAACTGTATCCACCATTTACTGCCAATTTATTGTTTCTGTGGGCAAATTCCATCTCCCTCAGTCTCAATTTCCTAATGTGTAAAATAGGATGATAAGCCCTAGTGCACAGAAGTATTTTAAGGATGAAACAAGATATTGTACAGAAAGTGCCGAGCACGTCTGTCACAGTAAATGCTCTATAAAGGTTAGTTACAAAACTATTATCATTATCCACGTCCTTGCCAATTACTATTATTATTATCATGACTCATTAATGAGCTTCTGCCCCGCTCTTTGCCCACTCTCATGCTCAAACACCAATAGCCCGAGCCTCACATCATTTCCCCCACTGGCCAGTGAGCGGAGTAGTTGGGTCAAATACTGAAATACATTCAGCTGGATGGCTGTGCCACCTATCTTCCGGACAACACTGCTTGTCTCTTCTGGATTCAGGGTGTGACGGAGGAGAGCCCAAGCCAAAAGCACTGGGGTGTGATGTGGAATGTCCCCGAAGGTCAACATCAAACGGTCCATATCCTAATGAAAAGAGAAAACAACATCTGTGTCACTTAACAGAAAGGGTCAAGACCCTTCCAGAGGATCCTTCACCATGCTTAATAAGTCTTCCATTCATCCTCAGTGGCCCCTCTCTCCCATTCTGACATTTTACTCTTCCCAAGCCACAGCCACTTCGTTACTAGACCCCTCAATTACTCTTCCCTTTACCCCCAGTTTTCTCTGATTTTAAGTACTATTAAGATTATAAAATACATGTTCAAATAGAGACTCCTTAGAAAATTTCCCTGATCCTTCTAGAACTTTCTCAGATCTCTCCTCTTTTTCTATCTTTCTGACCATCCCATCTCATGTTCTTCCCCTTTCCTCTTCTTTCACAGGCTCCATAAACGCAGACAATGGCCAAGGTTCTGTCCTTGGGCCTCTTTTGTCCTTATATCATCTCCCTGAGTCACTCTACTTGGTCTCACAGATCCAACTCTCACCTCTGTGAAAATAACTAACAAATCTGAGACTTCTTCCAGATCCAATTAACTTCTTAACAATGTAGAACCACAAATCCACAATAAGGAAAATTTTATGTGGCAGTATAGTTGAGTGGTTAAAAACTTACTACTAACTACAAACCATCTGAAAAAATTAAGAGGCTGCTCCAAGTTCACCTGACAAATAAGCCCGTCCTGGGCAAACTGGTGCAGTTCTCTTCTGTCATCCAAAGCACACTTATGCAAGGATTCAATATCCATGCCTTCCACCAGGATAAGGGCACTAAAGTAGCTGGAAAGAAAAATATCATGGTGTCATACATGCTACTCTGAACCTCAATGGAGACTAAGGTGAAATGTAAGACACTTGAATGTCAAAAAGGTTGAGTTATTTTACATTCTTTTTTCATACTAAGACTTCTAAATCCAACATGTATTTTACACTTCCAGCACATCTCAATTTGACCAGCCATATTTTATTTTTTATTTTTTGGCTGCACCACTCGGCTTGTGGAATCTTAGTTCCCCGACCAGGGATTAAACCCAGGCCCTGGGACTTCCCTGGTGACTCAGTGGTTAAGAATGTGCCTGCCAAAAAAAAAAAAAAAAAAAAAAAAAGAATGTGCCTGCCAATGCAGGGGACACGGGTTCGAGCCCTGGTCCCGGAAGATCCCACATGCCGCGGAGCAACTGAGCCCGTGCGCCACAACTACTGAGCCTGTGCTCTAGAGCCCGTGAGCCACAACTACTGAAGCCCGCCCGCCTAGAGCCCATGCTCCATAACAACAGAAGCCACCGCAATGAGAAGCCCGCGCACCGCAACGAAGAGTAGCCCCCGCTCGCCGCAACTAGAGAAAGCCCACATGCAGCAACGAAGACCCAACACAGCCAAAAATAAATAAATAAATAAATAAATAAAATAAAAAACCCAAAAACAAAAAAACCTCACATTGTTGTGCAACCATCCCCATCATCCATCTATAGAACTTTAAAAAAAAAAAAAAAAAAAAAAAAAAAACCCAGGCCCTCAGCAGTGAAAGCGCAGAGTCCTAACCACTGGACCACCAGGGAATTCCCATGACCAGTCTTATTTTATTTTTTAGTTTTTATTTATTATTTATTTATTTTGGCCACATCGCGCAGCATGTGGGATCTTAGCTCCCCAACCAGGGATCAAACCTGCACCCTCTGAAGTGGAAGCGCAAAATCTTAATCACTGGACCATCAGGGAAGTCCATCAGCCATATTTTAAATGCTTGGTAGGCTCATGTGGTTTCTGCCTTCAAAGCACAGATCTAGTACTAAAGGTTTCTACAGCCACCAATTACATCTAGGCCAGATCAAATGTCTCAATGGTCAAGTGTGTATTTTTTTTTTAATATATTATTTATTTATTTATTTATTTTTGGCTGTGTTGGGTCTTCGTTGCTGCTCACGGGCTTTCTCTAGTTGCGGCAAGCGGCGGCTAGGGCTACTCTTCGTTGTGGTGCGCGGGCTTCTCATTGCGGTCGCTTCTCTTATTGCAGGGCACGGGCTCTAGGCGCGTGGGCTTCAGTAGTTGTGGCGTGCAGGCTCAGTAGTTGTGGTGCATGGGTTTAGTTGCTCCATGGGCATGTGGGATCTTCCTGGAGCACGGCTTGAACCCGTGTCCCCTCTATTGGCAGGTGGATTCTTAACCACTGCGCCATGAGGGAAGTCCGTCAAGTGTGTACTTTTGTTCACAGACGAAACAGGCCTCAAAATGTGGATATACCCATTTCCATAAAATTCAAAGTACATAGACTATGACGTCAAAGAGGGCAGGGAATAAATACATCTCCCCTATTTATCACTGTCTGCTTAGCATTTGCACAGTGCCTGGTCTACAACAGTTGCTCAACGAATTTTTTGTAGAATGAAAGGATGAACTCTTAGATGAAAACAGTAAGTAAAAGAATAGAATGTGATACTTATTTTGAGAAAAGATATCCCTCTCAATCCAAGTCTTCACTCCCTGAATGACCTAGAACATGGTAGTACACCCATCTATTTCCCCACCCATTAAGTGAAAAGTACACCTAGCCCCTCCCTTCACCCATTCACAGGACCACGCTAATATCAATGCTCTAAACTCTAAACATTGTACAAGTTCTAAGACCTCAATTCAGACTTACCCAATCCGATCCACAAAAGGATCCATGGTCTCATCTACCAGGTGCCTGTTAGTCTGCCTACTACCAAATCCTTGCTCTTTAAACATCTTGGTTAATACCAATAGGTCCGTAGGTGCCATCTCAAAGTATGCATAATAAAGGAAAATAATTTCTAGCAGCATGGATTGCTCCCGAAGGCACTGAACAAACCAGCGAGACACCTGGCGCTCAGTCTGCACAATCAATGAAGAAAAATGGGAGAGAAATAAAGTCAGATTTTAAAACACATTTAAATCCTTCGAGTTATTTTTATTAGGTAAAACATGTATAAAAATAAGATAAAAAGAAAAAGTAACCCTCCCTACAATTCCTATTGCCCAGTCATCCAAATCTATCCCCAGAGGCAACCACTGTT
Source organism: Balaenoptera physalus (assembly GCF_965194825.1). Taxonomy (NCBI): domain Eukaryota; kingdom Metazoa; phylum Chordata; class Mammalia; order Artiodactyla; family Balaenopteridae; genus Balaenoptera; species Balaenoptera physalus. Next base: position 7,163,969 of record NC_138886.1, read on the forward strand.
AGAGGTTTTTGTCTTTCCTTCCAATAATATGCCACACACATTCATTCATCCCGACTAGTAGTTTGCTGGGGGCCAGGGGTCACAGACTAACTGCAAACCTACTGGATAGACAGAAATGTTCTATCAATATATATTGATCATGAAGGTGGTTACTGCATATAACTATATACAACTGCCAAATTCAAACTGTTCACTTAAAATAAATGAATTTTACTGGATGTAAATTATACCTGAATAAAGCTGAGGGATGCTACAGATTTGTCATTTACACAGTCATTTCACGTAAGTGTGAATGTATCTATAGGATAAACTCTTAAAGTGGAACTACTAGGTCAAGAAATATGTGCTTTTCAATTTTTAGATATTGTCATAATGTTTTCCATTAAAAAGTATACAAATTCAAACAGCAAAGTATAAGTGCCCATTATCCCATCCCTTGGATGTGAGTGTTGTCATGTAAATATGTATTTCATTTGCCTGTTTTTCTGTTCGGTTTTGCTTATTGACTTACAGGCGTTCTATTTCAAGAACCCTTTATGCTATGAGTTTGTCTTTTGACTTTGCTTATAGCACTATTTTTGGTTTTTTGCTTTGTAAAAGTTTTTGATTTGATGTTGCTGGGTTTATCTTTTCTTTTCTCTTTTATGGCTTCTGAGTTTTACTTTAGTTTTATTTATTTACCTATTTTGGCCACACGGCACTTAGTGCTCCGACCAGGGATCTTAGTTCCCCGGCCAGGGATGGAACCTGTGCCCCATGCAGTGGAAGCGCGGAGTCTTAACCACTGGACGGCCAGGGAAGTCCTGTGTTTTACTTTAAAAAGTCTTCTCCAATCCAAAAAAATAAAAACAAAACTACCTCCCATGTGTCTTCTAGTATTTTTATAGTTGAATTTTAAAAATTTATATCATTGATATCTCTCTGATTTTCTTCTGGTAGAAGGAATGAGATAGAGATACAGTTTGATTTTTCTCCAGATGGCTACCCAGTAGTTCCAACATCATTTATTGAATAACCCAACATTTCCCCATTAATTCAAAATGCCACCTTTATCATACACTAATTCCCTATCAGCATTTGGTCTACACTAGACTTTCTACTATGTGCTATTCATCACTCTATTTATTCATGTACCAATGCCATGCTTTAAATTATTTTAGTCTTATTATCTAATAAAGCTTATCTTCCTTTCTGAAAAACTTCCTGGCTATTCTTATTTATTTTTCAAATGAATTTTAGAACTAGCTTGTCTAGTTTCAAAATAAAAGGCAAAGCAAATACTTGTTAGTATTTTTTCTAGGATCACGGTAAATTTATAGGTTAAAATAAGAAGGACTGACACTTGGTGCTGAGTCTTTATTTTCAAGAAGGCGCCATGTCTTTCCATTTGATTATGACTGTTTATATCCTTTTAGCATTTTAAAGTTCCCTTCATTTAGATTTTGGATTATAGTAAGCTTATTCCTGAGAAATTTATGCTTTTGTTGCTATTACAAGTGAGCTCTTTTCTTCTACTAAATATTTTAAATAGCTACTGTCTGTATTTTGGTTGAATTATTTTAATAAACGTAATAATAATAATTATTTCAAAACAAAAAAGGTCATGTTCTAATCTATAAATCTATAAATGCACATTGGTTTAAGATTTAGGATAAAACAATTAGACTAGTGTCACACACTTAATAGATAATGATAATAAAGAAGGTGAAATCTTGGGTTTAGAGTTTTATTAACCACTAAGAGAATACTTCAGGTAAGAAAAAAAATAAATTAACTTGAGAGACAAAGTCAAGGGGAAGGTCCAAATTAAATACCATTAGTTAAAGTCAATGTTTTGATTCATATCACATGTTTAAACTGTTCTAAAGAATGATAATTTATAAATGTTTTAAGTTCATAGGTGAATAAATAATTTAACCTAGAGCTCTATGAGCAGATATACAATTCTCCTGAGCATTACAGGAGGGCCCAATAACCACATACCATGAGGTTTCCATGTGTCTCCCATGTTGGTGCTTCAGTTTTATAAAGCTCTTCAAATTGCTGTCTATATTTTGTAACTAGTTCCTTCTCCAATTTATCAACACAGTCTGCATATTCAACCTTAAAAAAAAAATCCAAAACAGTAACTTATATCTTGAGTAAAAGGTAAATATTCAAATGAACAGAAATATGAATAAATTATAAAAAGGACTGAATTTTACAGGGTAAAGAGAAACAAGAGGACTAAATGGGCTTACCCTATAGGGGTGTCTTTCATCTTGGAAATAAGTGAGAAGGTGTAAGACACAACGAAGAATACAGGTTCTTTCTTCATAGTAATAATCTGCAATCTGGGAAGAACCCAAAGATTCAAAATCAGTTACTCACCTTTGCATAGAAGACATTCAATTTTAAATTTATTGATTAAAAAATCACTTAAAGATGTGAATGGGGGACTTCCCTGGTGGCGCAGTGGTTAAGAATCCACCTGCCAATGCCAGGGACACGGGTTCGAGCCCTGGTCTGGGAAGATCCCACATGCTGCGGAGCAACTAAGCCAGTGTGCTACAACTACTGAGCCTGCGCTCTAGAGCCCGCGAGCGCAAACTACTGAAGCCCGCACGCCACAACTACTGAAGCCCACACGCAGAGAGCCCGTGCTCCGCAACAACAAAGAGAAGCTACTGCAATGAGAAGCCCACGCACTGCAACAGAGTAGCCCCTGCTCGCAGCAACTAGAGAAAGCCCACGCACAACAATGAAGACCTAATGCAGACAAAAATAAATTAAAAAAAAAAAAAAGATGTGAATGGAAAAGTTAGATCTGTATAAACAATCACAGAAATGGAAACAGTGTTAGGCCAAATGAAAGCAAAAAACCTTCATGAACTAGGATACAAGTAAAGTTATACAAGATAAAAGGAATTATTTAATGATATAAACAAGTTTTCTAACATGATTTCTCAGTTGGGCGTTCAAGTAATACCCAATGCTATAAACTGACAGGCCAGGTACTTCCCTGGTGGTCCAGTGGTTAAGAATCCACCTTGCAATGTAGGGGACGCCAGTTCGATCCCTGGTCAGGGAACTAAGATCCCACATGCCACGGGGCAACTAAGCCCACGTGCTGCAACTACAGAGCCCACACGCTCTGAAGCCCACAAGCCACTAGAGAGCCCACGTGCCACAACTAAGACCCAATGCAAGGCTTCCCTGGTGGCGCAGTGGTTAAGGATCCGCCTGCCAATGCAGGGGACACAGGTTCGAACCCTGGTCCTGGAAGATCCCACATGCCACGGAGCAACTAAGCCTGTGCGCCACAACTACTGAGCCTGCACTCTAGAGCCCACGAGCCACGACTACTGAAGCCTGCGTGCCTAGAGCCCATGCTCCACAACAAGAGAGGCCACTGCAATGAGAAGCCCGCGCACCGCAATGAAGAGTAGCCCCCGCTCGCTGCGACTAGAGAAAGCCCGCGTGAAGCAACAAAGATCCAACACAGCCAAAAATAAATAAATAAATAAATAAATTTATTAAAAGAAAAAAAGACCCAAGGCAGCCAATAAATAAATAAATAAATAAATAATTTAAAATAAATAAATAGACAGGCCAAATACATGAAAGCAAATATAAAAATACCATTAGTATCTGTCCTAATTGCTTGTAACTGATGTACCCAGTTCTCACTAAATACCAAATAGGAAACTACTTCAGAAGTCATGGTCAAATTCCATGTTAAAATGAGATCCTATGCCCACTCTCACCAGTTCTATTCAACACAGTATTAGAAGTCCTAGCCACAGCAATCAGAGAAGAAAAAGAAAAGGTATCCAAATTGGAAGAAAAGAGGTGAAATTGCCATTACATGCAGATAACATGATACTATACATAGAAAACCCTAGGGCTTCCCTGGTGGCACAGTGGTTGAGAATCTGCCTGCCAATGCAGAGGACACAGGTTCGAGCCCGGGTCTGGGAAGATCCCACATGCCGCAGAGCAACTGGGCCCGCGAGCCACAATTGCTGAGCCTGCGCGTCTGAAGCCTGTGCTCCGCAACAAGAGAGGCCGCGATAGTGAGAGGCCCGCGCACCGTGATGAAGAGTGGCCCCCACTTGCTGCAACTAGAGAAAGCCCTCGCACAGAAACGAAGACCCAACACAGCCATAAATAAATAAATAAAATTTTTAAAAAATAATAAAATTTAAAAAAAAAGAAAATCCTAAAGATTCCACACAAAAACTACTAGAACTGATAAACAAATTCAGCAAGGTAGCAGGATACAAGGTTAACATACAGAAACCTGCTGTGTTTCTTTACAATAACAATAAAATATCATAAAGGGAAAGTAAAAAAACAATCCCTTTTAAAATCACATCTAGATAATCAACAAGGACCTACTGTATAGCACAAGGAATTCTATTCAATATTCTGTAATAACCTATATGGGAAAAGAATCTGAAAAAGAATGGACACATGTATATGTAAAACTGAATCACTTTGCTGTACACCTGAAACTAACACAACATTGTAAGTCAACTATACTCCAAAATAAAATAAAAATTTTTTAGAAAGAAAATCTCACCAAAAAACTTAGGAACAAACCTGACCAAAGAGGTGAAAAACTTATATGCTGCGAACTATAAAATATAAAACACTGATAAAGGAAATTGAAGATGATTCAAAGAAATGGAAAGATATCCCATGCTCCTGAACTGGAAGAATTAATATTGTTAAAATAGCCAGACTACCCAAAGCAATCTACAGATTTAATGTGATCCCTATCAAATTACCCATGACATTTTTCACAGAACTAGAACAAATAATCCTAAAATTTATATGGAACCATAAAAGACCCAGAATTGCCAAAGCAATCCTGAGGAAAAAAAACAAAGGTGGAGGCATAACCCTCCCAGACTTCAGACAATACTACAAAGCTACAGTAATCAAAACAGCGTAGTATTAGCACAAAAATAGACATATGGGGACTTCTCTGATGATCCAGTGGTTAAGACTCCACACTTGGAGGGGGCGTGGGTTCAACCCCTGGTCAGGGAAGTTCCGCATGCCATATGGTGCGGCCAAAAAAAAGACAGACATATGGATCAATGGAACAGAACAGAGGGCCCAGAAATAAACCCACACACAGCTACAGTCAATTAATCTTTGAAAAAGGAGGCAAGAATACACAATGAAAAAGATAGTCTCTTCAGTAAGTAGTGCTGGGAAAGCTGAACAGCCGCATGTAAATCAAGGTCGAAGATACAACATTTCCTCACACCATACACAAAAATAAACTCAAAATGCCTTAAAGACTTGAATATAAAACATGATACCATAAAACTCCTAGAAGAGAACAAAGGCAAAACATTCTCTGACATAAATCATAGCAATGTTTTCTTAGGTCAGTCTCCCAAGGCAATAGAAATAAAAGCAAAAATAAACCAATGGGACCTAATTAAACTTACAAGCTTTTGCACAGCAAAGAAAATCATAAAACAAAAATACAACTTTGGGGGTGGGGGGAGATAAAGAAAGAAAGATAAAGAAAGATAAAGAAATTTAAAACTTCAAATTAATCCTACTGCATTTAAAAAAGCCAGCAATGCTCAGAACAAGGTCAAGAATCTGTTGCCCAATTTTACATCAAAGAATGGAAATGGTGACTAGCACTGACCTTCAGGATTAAGGCCTGGCTCTGCCTCTCATCTTGCAGTACCGTCTGAAAGAAACAAGAACAAAGAGCCATCTTATTAGCAAAATCAATTAACAAAGAAAAAGGTAAACATCTTTACCTTACCCTTCAAGATTATAACTGCCCGTTCATTTCTGGATACATTTTTTTACCTAAGTGTATCCAAGTCTGTGCTCAAATCCCTGCCCCTCTCCTCTGGCCTCAAGTTTCTCATATATAAACTCAGGGGCTGGAAAGGCTAGATGTTGTCTCAGGTCCTTTTCAGCTCTGACATCCTGTGATTCTATGATTAACATGTCAATCTTTGACCTCTCGGCCCCTCCAAGTCTGAGCACAGACCTTGACTTAAGCATATGTTTTTTAAAGCTTTACAAAGTCTTTCCTGAGAATGGCTGTATCTGATCACCTATCTCTGTTGCAGAGAACTGGTACCAAAATTCTGAATTATCTAAAACCAACAAGGAAAAGGATAAAGGCAGGAGAAGGGAGCTGGACGTAACTACAAACCTTTAGTGAGTCCCGAGTACCTCTGTAATCCTCTTGAAGGTAACACTGGAGTAACTGCACACTCTGTTCTTCATCAAGACCCTGAAAACAGAGGTTACAAGGGAGGAACAGCCACCTCAGGTCAGAAACCACAGAGAGCACGCAAAGCAATCTAAAGATTTGTTCTCTAGAATGAACACGGAACTTGAATAAACAAAAATTATTTTAAAAGATTCCACACAACATAATTTTAACCCAAATAGGAGAAAAAAGGAGCAGCCACTGACATGTAATTTACATGCCAGTTAAACTTACATGTCAGAAACAACTGTGCTTATTCACCAAGAACATTAATATAGCAGCAGGCATGATCTGGGTTTCCAAAATGAAAAGGAAACAGCTACATAATTAAATACAATCTAGGTGACTTAACTAACACCCCAAGTATGCTGAAGAAAACTCTACGATATGCAGTAAACAGGGTCAGGCAACTTGACTTGTGGCTTGTAGCAAGAAGAGGTGCAACTTGGGCATTTTTGAAATATAATATGCTCAATTTAATCTTTAAAACTGAAATAAACTGAATTTTCACTAACAATCACTAACAACAAAACCACGCATATCCACCCTGCAGGTAATAAACAGAGCCAGTGCTAACTTTTACTCACCAAAAACTTGCTGATTCTTAAACCCAGTTCCTTCAGTGGTGAAGCTACATCTTTATTAGCTTTCACTTTTTCAGCTGAATTTGGACTATGAAAAGAACAGTGAATCATTTCCTCATTCTCAATGACCCTCTAGGGGTTGAAAACAAAAATATTAAAGATATTTTTACCACAGACCTTTTTCTGCCTTTTAGGTGCCTATAAAATACACACACATGCACGCGCGCACACACACACACACACACACACACACACAAGTTCATCTCTACAGACTTTATAACACAAAACTATGTCTAAGTAATAAATACAGTATATGTTACAAACTACAGTTATAACTATATTATTTGTAGATCTACTTAGTTACATTAATTATTTTTGATCCTTGTAACTATCCTGGAAGGTAAACATTACTATCCCCATTTTACAAATGGAATTACCAACACTTAGAAAGAATAAATAACTTACCCAAAATCCCACAGCTAATAAAAAGTTGAGGTGATTTTAAAACCAGGTCTGTTAGCATACATACATATATTATCTATATCCACTGAGAAGGCCTAGAAGCTATGACATTCCAGTAGCAGCGAGCACACCCAGCACCCAGATCCTCATTTCTAATACCATTCTCTAACAAAAGGTATCAGGACTCCTTGGAGAAATGGCTGATTCTAGAGCTGGGGTGGGGAAAATACTAGATGAGCCTGGAGCATCTTGTAATGCCAGAAAGTAAGAAAATACTCAGAAAACAAAAGCATGGGGACACGTCAAAACCTCAAAGAACGCCCAACGGCCAAAGCTGGAACAAAGTATAAACAAAGTATGAAATACATGAGTCCATAATGATCTAAATAAATGAATGAATGAATAAATATATATATAAATAAATGGGGAAGAAGGGAAAAATCTTCATTACAGAAGGAGTCCCAGTAACACACATATGCTACCCCCTTCAGGAGGTAGTTTAATTTCACTACGCCCACACACTGCAAGCGGGCTATACTGAGTGACTCACTTCCAAAACATAGAGTAGGGAAAGAGAAAAGAGTGACTTTACAGAAGAGATACTTGGCAAATGCTACCTTACACAAGTGAGCAAGGTTAACATCACCAGTGACTTCAGGTGGATAACATGTATCCTCTGCCATGATGTGATAAGAATGGTACTTCACCTCAGTGTATTCTTTCCAAAAACCTACAACCTCAATCTAACAATGAAAAAACAAAACAAAAATCAGACTTCCAAATTGAGGGTATTCTACTACAAAATACTTGACCAGTCTTCCTCAAAACTATTCAAGGTCATGAAAACCGAGGAAAGACTGAGATACTGTCACAGCTAACAGCTAAGGAGACATGACAACTAAATGCAATATGATACCCTGGGCTGAATCCTGGAACAGAGAGAGGACATTAAAAAAAAAGTTTAAAATGTTTAAAAATCTGTGTTAAATTCAAATTAAGCCTGCAGTTTAAAAAAAAAAAAAAGTCTGTCAGACTTTAAATCCCATGCTACTACAAAGGGAACTTTTGTCTTTAAAAAAAGAAATTCATAACCACAAATGCCCATTCTGTGAACTAAAGCATACTGTTGTTGGATTTTTTTTTTTTTTAGAGAGACTCTCACATTTCACAGAAAATCCACAACACAAAGGCTAGTATAAAGTTAAACAATAAGGTCTGAAAGAGGCAACACAAAATGATGATTAAGAACACAGACACTGGAGTAAGACTGCCAGGTTCAAATCCTGGTTCTACCACTTACTAGCTGTGTGACCTTGGGCAAGTTACTTAACCTCTTTGTGCCTCAGTTTCCCCATCTGTAAAATGGAAACAATAATAATAAAAATACCTACATGTGATAACACAGTGTTTATCTTCTTTTTTCAAGTCCATATATTCTGGACACATAGTAAAGTATTTACAGATAAAATAACATGATGTCTGGGAGTTACTTCAAAATAATTATGGGGGAAGGGTTAATAGATGATCAAAAAAAGAAAGTTCTTCACTAAACTAAGAGAATGAAGATGGAAGGCGAAGATGTAATAAAATCAACAGGTGTTCAGAAGTAGAAGGGAAATGAGGGCAGCTTGAGAACTATGATGCATAATAGAATGAGAGCTGGACCTGGACTAGGAATTAAGATAAAAGAGTCTTCTTTTTTAACCACTTTCTATTTTATTATTGTTCTTTTCCACTGCCGAGCAAAAACAATCTATATATTCAAACAAAGAACAAACATAGTACCTATCTCAAAGGGCTGTTGTGAGGATTAAATAACTTACCGTAAGTCTACTGCTTAGAGCAGTAACTGGTACATAGCAAAAAATACGTGTCAGCTGCTATTTTGTGTCAGCATTGTTCACTGCTATATCCTAGCATTTGGTGCTGACAGTCTCTCACACAAACATGATGGACTGAAATAAGTATTAGGAATCTTAATTGAGTATTTAATAAATCCTCATCCCTGGATACTAGGGTTATACAATGGATTCAACAATACTGTATTTCCAGAAGAAATTTCCTTTTCTTCAAGAGAGAGAAAAAAATGCACCCTACTCTTTTTCCCTGGTTAGCCAAATTATATACCCTCTGATCTAACTAACCCAGTAATATCACAGAATCCTACATGAGAGTGGTTTCATCTATGTCAGTTTCCTCAGGGGAATTACTCAAATGAGACCCACAGAATAGCCATACCTGGGAGGTTTATAGTAAGAAAGCCCTTCTAACAGCCGCTGCCAATGTTTATTCAGCTCTGCCTCAATCTGATTCTGGAAAACAAGAAGGAAGTTATACAAATGCAATTTTAATCAGATTCCAGGATCACACTGAGGATAACATATTCCTTTGAGTCTTTCTAATATGCATTTTTCCCCACAGTTGAAATAATTTTGAATATAGAATTCTGTAGCCTGCTTTTCTTTGCTTAACATTCTAACATAATGATTTAACCTTATTATGAAAATCTTGATAAACATCCTTTCTAGTGCTTGCATAATATTTTATCAAGTGGCTAGATCATAATTTATTTACCATTCTTCTAATGTTAGATACATTTAAGCTGGCTATAATTCTTTATTTATATGAATAACACTATGGTAAACAGCTTTGTGCCCAAAACAATTTCTTTCTTTTAAAATATATTCTCAGACGTGGAATTATCAGATGAAGGCATATCAAAAAATGTTAAGACTCTAAAAATGATGTTAACATTCATTATGTTAATTACAATAACAACACTAGTAATAATTATACGTCATCTTAACACTTTAGCCTCACAGAGTCAGAACACTCAGGGATCCAAATGAAGAACTGTTCTTTATTGATTATATACTTGGAAATGTCCTAAAAACCTCAGCCTCTGTGACCTAAGCAGCTAGGTAAACAGAAAAGGAAGAAAAGGCAAGTCAATATGAGACAGAGAAAAGGCCTGAGAATCTTTGTTAGCCTATGGTAGTAAAATGGTGTTTGTACCCCTACTCTCAGCAGCCAGTCAAGCAGCATTGGTATCTTTTCAGAAAAGGAATCACTGAGGTACCAAGAAAAGTGGAGATTTAGAAAACTTCAACAGCTAGGCTATAAGACACACTGCATTTCAGCAAAGAGAAGTGGGGAATGCATAATGCCTATTTTAGGAATAATAAAAGGTGTTTACTTCCTATTTCAAAGAGAAGGGTATTTTTGGTAATGTAAACTACACAAAAAACCACAGAATCCATTCAAGAGCACACCACTTACCAGTTCTCTCAGAGCTGACCTTCCAAGCAAAATTGTCCACAGTTCTCTACTACTCCTAAAAAATGACAGAAAGCAGAGGTAATCTTGCTCTTTCGGAAAAAAATATATATATATTTTAGAATTAATGAAACACAGTAATTAATGAATTACAGTACATCTTCTATGCTAAGAAGATGCCTCAATTTAGTATTTCTATCTCCTCCCTTCTCATTAAAATGTAGTGACCAATAAGGAACAAAAATCCAGAAAAAGACTAATCTATTTCAGGACCCCCATCACCTTCAGAAAATTTTCTAAATACATGACATAATGCACTTTCTCAATCCAGTACTAACAGTCATTATGAATGGCACTACGTTCATTCAATCATTAATGAATTCCCACTAGGTACCACATGCAGTGCTAAATACAGGAGATAAAAAAACACACGTGAGGAGTGGGACCAGGTCTTGGTGTCAAAATGGCGGCCTCCAGGACAGCACACACCGATGAGTATCCCCAGTACCTCCACCACCAGTGTCCTTGACCCCACAGTGAGCCGAAGCTGCCCCCTACACCGCGCCTCCCCAGAAGGCCCTCCAAGACCATCAACTCATCACTCAACAACAGGCATCTCTGGGGAATACGGATAGAGAGATGGAAAAAACAGTGGCTGTTCAAGGGCTTATCATATACATCTTATCAGAACCTACTTCAGATTTATATTAACTTAATTCCAGCAAGATTCCAAAAGTGAGTCCTTTAATGAATGTACATCACAGCAAGAGGAAGCAAAAAAAGAAAAAAGAAGGAACAGAGTGAACTGGTGAATCCATCTCCCAGAACAGGCTTTGTCTTCTCTCTAGCCATGGAGCCATGGAAGCAACTTCTGCTTCCGACATTACAAAGAATTTTCATATATCCTTTGCTCAGATTCACCAATTATTATTTGTTTTATTATTTTCTTTCTCCCTCTTTGTGTGTGTGTGTATAACTGTATTATATATACCACACAAAAATGCTCATATTTGTGTACCTGTACACACACATATTTTTCCAAAACTATACAAAATTGTATTAGAGATATCATATTCCTTTATCCCTAGACACTTCAGTGTGTCTTTCCTAAAAGCAAGGACAACTTCATACATAGTACAACAACGGAAATCAAGAAATTTAACATTGATACCAAAAAAAAAACCCACACACACATGAGATATAGTCCCTGCCCTCAGTGAGCTCTTCAAATATACTCCCAACCATGTGCTAACCCCAGTTCCTTCCCTCATCCATGGAAACATGTTTTGTGGGGTTTTTTTAAATCTAGAATTAAATTTCAAAATGTAACCATTAAGAAATTCTCTCAAGAAAGGATTATGGGGAATTCCCTGGTGGCACAGTGGTTAAAAATCCGCCTGCCAATGCAGGAGACACGGGTTTGAGCCCCGGGCCAGGAAGATCCCACATGCCGCAGAGCAACTAAGCCCGTGCGCCATAACTACTGAGCCTGCACTCTAGAGCCCGTGAGCCACAACTACTGAGCCCACGTGCCACAACTACTGAAGCCTGTGCGCCTAGAGCCCGTGCTCCGCAACAAAAAGAAGCCATCGTAATGAGAAGCCCACGCACCGCAATGAAGAGTAGCCCCCTCTCGCCGCAACTACACAAAGCCCATGTGCAGCAACAAAGACCCAACGCAGCCATAAATAAATAAATAAAAGTAACAATTTTTTTTAAAAGTCATAAAAAAAAGAAATGATTATAAAAAGCATAGGGATTATATTTTGGGAGATCCTAAATAAGCCCTAGAATAGTAACCTGAAATAACACTGCTTAGAAAGCCTATTTTCAGAGACGATGAAAAGGTCCTAAAAATATATACTAGACAGTTAACAAGACGAATGCAAGTTATATTAACTATGAGGATAAATTGAAAAATCTTTTCCCCATTAAGACCGTAACACAAAGCACTAGCCCTATCTATTTAAAAATGTTCAGGATTTTCCCATCAAAAGAGGATTAAAGACACCTAAAAATTATAAATCTTTCCCAAAGGTTAATGCTTTTAAGAAAACAACTTCGGGGCTTCCCTGGTGGCGCAGTGGTTGAGAATCTGCCTGCTAATGCAGGGGACATGGGTTCAAGCCATGGTCTGGGAAGATCCCACATGCCGCGGAGCAACTAGGCCCGTGAGCCACAATTACTGAGCCTGCGCGTCTGGAGCCTGTGCTCCGCAACAAGAGAGGCCGCGATAATGAGAGGCCCGCGCACCGCGATGAAGAGTGGCTCCCACTTGCCCCAACTAGAGAAAGCCCTCGCACAGAAACGAAGACCTAACATAGCAATCAATCAATGAATGAATCAATAAATAAATCTTTAAAAAAAAAAGAAAAAAAGAAGTGAGATTGCTGCATCATATGTAGTTCTAATTTTGATATCTGAGGACCTCCATTCTATTTCCCATAGTGGCTGTTAAAATTTACGTTCTACCAACAGTGTACAAGTGTTCCCTTGTAGGTCAAGGATTTTTTTTTAATAAATTTATTTATTTATTAAAAAAAAAAAGAAAAAATGTTCTAAGAGTGTTTCTCAAAATGTAGTTGGTCCTCAGCCCAAACAGCAAAATCAGCTGGAAACAACATAGCAACACTGCAGAATCCTGGTCATCACCCAGAGCTACTATTTCTCAGAGGTTGGGCATGGGAAATCTACATTTTAAAATGAGTACTCAATTAATTCCTAAATTACCACTGCTCTAGGGCATCAGCTTGTCTCAGAGGAGCAGGTAAAAGACCTGGTCAGTATAGATCTTCTTTGCTTTTTTTTTTTTTTTGGCTGCTTTGGGTCTTTGCTGCTGCACGTAGCTTTCTCCACTTGTGGAAAGCGGGCTTCTCATTGCTGTGGCTTCTCTTGTTGCGGAGCATGGACTCTAGGCACGTGGGCTTCAGTAGTTGCAGCACGCGGGCTCAGTAGTTGAGGCACGCGGGCCCTAGAGCGCAGGCTCAGTAGTTGTGGCGCGCAGGCTCAGTAGCTGTGGTGCATGGGCTTAGTTGCTCTGCGGCATATGGGATCTTCCCAGACCAGGGCTCGAACTCGTGTCCCCTGCATTGGCAGGTGGATTCTTAACCACTGCGCCACCAGGAAGTCCCGATCTTCTTTTGCCTTTTACGTTTGATATAGTGGCTTTTTTTTTTTTTTTTTTGGCGGGGGAGTGGGGAGAAAAAGATTCTGCTACAGAACAAAACTGGAGATAGATCACTGCCCTAGAGAAATACAGTAATTTTTACACTTACTACTTAAAAGACGTTAGCTATTTCTTTAGAAATTAAGACTCTCATTTGCAAAACTAAGTTATATTATGGTCTTTTTGTTATAAGGTGTCAAAAACAATGTTTATTGAGAATGAGTTTGATAACAAGATTAGCCAACATTTATTGAGCAGTTATGTAAGGCACTGTGCTAAGTAAGTCTTTAATGCTTTGTCTTACTGAATATTTCAACTTACTTATGAAGCACATACTATTATTATCCCCATTATCTCATCAGGAAACTAAGGTTTCAGAGTGGTTAAGTAACTTCTGTTAGACCACAAAGCTAATTTATAATAGAGCCAGGGCTTGAACCCAGGTTTGCGGGACTCCAGAGTTTAATCATTACATTACACTGCCTCAAGCTGCACCCAAGAATTTCATGCTGCAAGCAGGCAAAGACTGAGGCGAAGGCTTCTGTCCTACAGTGGCAGACCATTCCCTAACACAGCGGCTGGCACACAGGAGAGGC